>NC_133547.1:48756003-49395503 GCF_048773025.1 Camelus bactrianus
TTTTTTACATCTGAGGCATAAGTGTGATAATTTTACTACCAAGTTGTTTGAGAAACATTCCAAGTCCTAGTCATTGTGATTGTGGTTTCTGCATCTTCCTAAATCCCCTGACTCTTCCAATTTTTAGGGTTCAATGCACATACCCTCCAGAGATGATAGCACTTCACTGACTGCCAGAGGGGATACCAGCATACCCAGGTCCTCACTGGGTAAGTATCATATTTCTTTTCATTAGGGAACGTTCTCTATTTCCTTCCTGTAATTCTCTGTTGGTAGGATTGGCCAAGACTCTCTTTCTCCCCTTGCCTTAATGGAAAAAATAAGTTTAGATTTCACTGAAAGGCTAAAGACATGTATGTTCTAGGAAGAACTGATCTTGAATTAAAGCTATTGCTTTGGCTACATGATTTGACCCGGGGAAGCTGCATTCTAATTCTTCTTTTCAGATAGCTTTGCAGGGATTCAGAAATGCAGGAGGTAGTATTTCCTAACCTACGCAGCAGGACCATGGGGCTGACACCTCCTCCTGGGTATCTTTTAAGCAGGCTGAGGCTACTCACTGTAATGTGACATAACCTGCGTTTGAGCGTCGGGAGGGGTAGGCAGTGTACAGTGAGTCATTTGTCCACCTCGTCCAAGAGATGGTAGTAGGCCTTGGACTCCCCAAGAACAACCAAATTCTGTGCACAGTGGGAGCAAACTCCAATGGGTGCTTTGGATTGGAGTCTTTGACTTTCACAGATCAAAAGGTTGGGATATAGGGAAGCTTCAAAAACTTACCCAGTGAGTTCCAGAAGTAGGGGCTCACCATGATTAATGCAGAGGAGAGTATTGTGCTATGTTGTGGACTTGGAGAATTAACCTATGATTTTTTTTTAATGATTTTAAGAATGTAACAACTTTGTATCTGTGTTACAGTGTAGGGCACTATGGAATTCTGTAGGTGAGTCATGCAAGTATAGTCATTTTTTAGTGGGAAACTTCATGCCGCTCGAAGAGTAAAGAATGCTGGATTTGTTTAATTTACTCCTTATTTACCTTTTTTTTAAAAAGCACCATTCCTAATCTTTTATTTTGAAAACTTCAAACGTATAGAAAAGTGACAAAAATACTACAGTGAATACCCATACACACTTTTATTAAGACTCACCAGTTGTTAACATTTTGCCACTTTTGCATTATTTCTTGCATGTGCAACACACACACACACACACACACACACACAGATATCATGTTTTTTTTGGACCATTTAAAAATTACTTACAGACATGATACTTCATCCCTTAACATTTCATCATGTGTTTCCTAAGACAGGGGTATTCATCTAGCTAGCTACGATGTAATTATCACACTCAGGAAATTTAGCTGTAATATAGTCCTAGTATTAAAATACAGTCTATATTCAGAGTTGCCACTGTCCCAGTAATGTTCTTGACAGCTGGTTGCTTTCCCTCAGGGATCAGGCATTGCATCTCCTTGTCGTGGTTCTTTAGTCTCCTTTAATCTAGAACAATTTTCTAGCCTTTTTTTTTTTTTGTCTTTTTTGACATTGGTATTTTTTAAAACTCCGGGCCAGCTAATGGCCGTCCATCTGGCTCTGACTGTTTCCTCATGGTTAGATTCAAGTTAGACATATTTGGCAAGAATATTACACGGATGACGTCTTCCTCAGGGCATCACGTCAGGAGCACGTGGTGTCAGGTTTATTATTCTTGGTAATACTAAGTTTTGTCATCTGGTTAGGGTTGTGTCTGCCAGGTCTCTCCACTATAAAGGCTCATTTTCCCCTTTGTGATTAATAACTGATCTGCCGGCAAAGACCTTGAGCTGTGGACAGTTCTGCTTTCCCACAGTCATTCATCTAGTGGTTTCAGCATTCTTTGAGCTTGCTTGAACCAACTATTACATTGGTAGTTTAAAAAAGTGATTTTCTATTTCTAAAACTTCTTTATTAGTGTGTGTTCTTTTCTAAAGGAGACATGCCCTTTCTCTATCCTTCCTACTCCATTTGTTTATATATGCCAGTATGGACTAATGGGTTTTTAAAAATCATTTTATTATCCATTTCTGTCATTATTCCATTTGAGGACCGAGTTATCCCAGATTTGGCCAATTGGAGCCCCTGGAAGCTGTTCCTTTGTCCTTTCACTATTTCCCCATCAGTTTTTGAGCACTTCTCCACCTTCTGGCACAGTAAGGTGTTCATGGTCACCTTTTACTTTGCCTGCCTCAGCCCTGAAATTTTCCATTACTTCAAGTTTCCTTTTAGTGGCTCATGGCATTTGTATACTAATATCTGAGTGTAAGATGGGTTCATAGCTACAGGTTTGTCATTTGCTTCTAGGCCCTTTTACGTGAACAGGACTGAGGATGTTTATATGTCTCCATTTGATACTGATTCCTCTAATTCCAGTGTAACAGCATAAGTTCTTTCTCCTCTTTTTTCCTATTTGTATCTGCCTTCTCCCAACATTGAGAAACCTTATTACCTATAACATCACCATATTTATACATTTGCACAAAACACAAAAAATATTTCAGAGTTGTTACTTGAATACCACTATCAACATTAAGTCTTTTAAATAATGTTTAAAATTTACTTCTTTTTATCCTTAGAATATTTCCTACTGAGGATGCACAGTTAGAATACTGATTTCATTCCTCAGTGTCTGATTCAGTGGCATCACTCCCAGGGCAGTTTGTTTCTGGAAAAACTGAGCTTTTCAATTTTTGTTTTTGAAAATACAGCTGATACAGATTAAAAGAATGTTTTCTGTGGTTCTATTCTTATTAGAGGTTTGTTTTAAAAGCAAATGAAAATCTACAGAAAAGAAATGAGAAGATACCTTTGAAAAAGAATACTGAGTTCAAAAATTATTTGGAGATACACATATTTATTTTAATTATCTGCTGGATAGTTAGCCATTTGCTATTTAGATTCATTTACTTATGTTAGCATTTGATTTTAGGCTTTTTCTTCCTCCTTGTTGAATAACTTTACACATTAATTATAAAACATTAACATGCTTCAGAGCTCAAAAGTATAGAAACGTATACTCCAAAGTCCCATCTACTTCCTTTCCTTCTAATTTCTTTCCTGTTTCCCTGAAGGCAAGCAGTTTCATTTTTGAGTTATCCTTCCTGTGTTTCTTTTTGCAGAAATAAGCAGACAGAGTCACCCTGTGTGTATATGAGATGTGTGTATTCTTGCTTCCCCCTTTTCCTAATGTGAAACACATTGCACTAGATGTATTCTTTTGTACCCAGCTTGTTGTACTTAATGATAAATCTTGGAAATCACTCCACATCAGTTCATAAAGATACTCCTCGCACTTAATTACAGCTCTATGTAGTACATCATCATGTGGATATACTCTGCTTTGTTCAGTTTTTTTTCTTTAATAGACATGTAGGTTGATTGCAGTATTTTGCTATTACAAATAATGCTTCAAAGAACCACTTATGCATATATATTTTGTTGTTGTTGAATTGTGTCTTAGAGTAAATTACTCAGAAACAAGGCAGCAGAAATCACATTAGGTTAATACTGATTAAAATTAGCACTATATATTCATTTTTAGGAGACTTGGATACAATTGCAGGGCTGGAAAAAGAACTGAGCAATGCCAAAGAGGAACTGGAGCTCATGGCAAAAAAAGAGAGAGAAAGTCGGGTGAGTTTTCTAGTCAAGTCTAATTTCTAAATTCCTATTTTTTAAGAAAATAGTTTATATTTAAAAGAGTAAAATTCTCCAAGTATAATATCTGGGTCCAAATGCAAGTTGGGTCGTTTTTTCTTTCTGAAGAAAAATAGAAATTGCTGTATTTATACATTATGTCACCAAGATGCTCTTGTTTTTAATAAATGGGGACCATTAAAACTTTCCAAGTGTTGAAAAAACACAGCTTTCTTTGCCCATTGCTAAATGTAATAAAATAATTATAAAGGACTTGTGAAAAAATGAAGTGTTATGTAATTGTTGCTTAGAATTATGACATTAGATCCATGAAATTAGCTTTAGAACATGGAACAAGAGAAATTTGAGAAGATGCATAATGTTTATTGAGAACTTGCTACATGCAGTGCACTCTGCTGGGTGCTTAAATTAGCACTAGTATAACTCTGCAAAGTAAGTGGCATTGGCCCTATTTTATAGATGAGGAAGCTGAAACACTGATTTTTTTTTTAATATGTAGGTGGGGAATAGTTATACAAGTAAAAAATGCTGAAGCTAAGACTTTAGTCACTTAGACTCAAGTCTTTAGTGACTCAAAATACTTCCCTAAGAAGTCATTTCTTGGTGCAGATAATTTTCCCCATTCTTATGCTCTTATTTCTAGCAATAGAGTTTTCATCAGTTTTTTTTTTGAAGAGGCCTCTCCGCCTTACAGAACCCTTGCCCCTTCTGCCTCCTTACACAGCTAGCTTATGTCCAGCTATGATGTAGGAGAAGCATTTGGGCCACCATGCAGAGTTCCAGACTAAAACCACAAGCCTTCATGCTGCCGTGGCCTCTATTGTAGGTCAGCCAGTGTCCTGGGCTCCTCAGCTAAGTCTAGCTGGCCGGTCTCTGTAGCTCCACAGTCTTGTTCCAGCTCTGCCACGGTTGGGTCTGTACAATAAAGGCTGTGTTCATATTTGTAATGAAACTATCTTACTGTCCCTCTTAATCTCTCTTTTCATTACCATGTTTCTCCCTACAAACAGACTCATGTCATATGACTCAAGTTTTGAGGATAGGAAATCGTGTGACCTTTAAAATCCTCTGGTTCCCCTCCTCTTATTTGGTTCTACCCTTGCCATTATGTCAGATATTTCAGTTTCCACATGCTGTTCCTGTTTATCTCAATGGACTCAGTTAAGAGTAGTGTTCCTCTTGGTTCTCTCCTGTTTTCAGGATCACAGAATTAGAATGACGATAAATGGATGTTTTGAAAAATATTGTTTAAAAGAAAAAATGGCTATATTGAGCGAGCTGTATTCAGCTGTATTGCACAGCCTTATGTGTTCTTAATCAGCTACAATTTCTCAGTGCAGTGTCATACATGTTCATCTTTACATGCCCTCTAGTAATAGGACTTTACCAATAGCCATGTAGAATCTCCCAGGTTTTTAAATACCCCCCCACCCTCTTGAGACAATAGTAGTGGTGGTAGTAATAGTTATCATTCTTTGATTGCCTGCCACATGCCACGCACCTTAAATACATTTTCTCTATTCTGACGTAGCCCTGAAAGGTAGCTATTATTCCCATTTTACGACTGAGGAAACTGAAGCTCAGTTTAAATGCCTTGTCAGGGAGATTATGCCAAGACTTAAAACCCAGGTCTGTCTAACTGCAGACCTTCACCAGGCTGCAATAATGGTTTTTTCCCTCATGCTTTCATTTTTCTTCCATGGAGCAAATACCTGGATATAAAATGGCAGAGGTCTCTGAAGAGGGCCTAATAAATAGCACCCTTTCTTCCATCCCCAGGATCTGAACAAAGTGAGAAATGAAACAAAGTAGTGGCAGATAGTTTGGTACCGTATCAGCTGTATTACTGGTAAAGGCTGAGGTAGAGAACTTAATGCAAGAGCCCATGGCCCTGCTGGCCGGTCCCCAGAATTAGGTAGACTTGTCTACCCGGGCAGGCAGCCCTGGGCCTCAGCAGACCACACTGTGTGGTGGGGAAGAGCCTGCCCCTGGGGAAGCCGTGGAAAAGCAGGCTTCCTACAGGCAGCCACCTCCCAAGAAAAGGAAGAGTGGAATCATGTCAGGCATGCCTGGTTTATTCCTCCCCTGTGAACTGTTCAGTCCCTTTGCCTGGCTGGGGCTGAGTGAGGAACAAGGTGGAGAAGAGGTCAGGATTTACACTAAGTGAGCTCCTTCAGCAAGGAGGGAAATGTGAGGAGCATTTCCTCCTCACCTGCCGCAGGAGCCCAGAATCATCAAATGCCTTGGTATAGTTATACATCATCATGAGCCCACACAGTGGTGATATAAGCATTGATGGAATTAGAAGATACACAAGTAGAATTTTTATCGCTTATTACTTATACTTTATATAAACTTAAAGAAAAAGACACTGCTTCCTTTAGGAAGCTTAATTATACCTTAAACTAGCTGTGTGTCATCCGTCTTCACTTGTCACAACTATTTTTTTAATTACCTCAAAATATTTCCTTAAAATGTTTACTTACAAATAACTTGCAATTACCATGAAAAATATCAGACGTAGCCTAGTGGCTCTGAGTCCACTTCCTTGAGTTCACATCCTGGATCTACCACTTATTGGCTCTGTGATTTTTAAACAAGTTCCTGAATTTCTCACAGCCTCAGCCACCTCATCTGGAAATTGAGGAGCAGAAGATCGTTATCCTATAGGGTTGTTGGGCGCATTCACTCACTCATTCATTCATCAGCTGTGTGGGGACCTTCTCTAAGCCAGGGCAAGTGGTGGGGATGAGCAGGGAACAAGATCAACAGAGTCCCTGACCCCATGTAATTAATTTCTAGTGGGGAGGTAACAGATGATACATAATACAATTACTGATTGGCATAAGCAATATGAGGGAAATAATAGACAGTAATTTGGATGACGACTGTGGGAGATAGAGTGGCCAGAGAAGGCTTCTCTGAGCAGATGTGTAAGCTGGGGCTCAGAGATGAGGAGGAGGCAACTCTGGCGAAGGTATTTCAGGCAGAGGGAATAGTGGGCTCTGCAAAGGCTCTGAGTCAAAAGAAAGTCTGGTATTCCTGACAGGAAAAGCCTAGCGTGCCTAGAGATTCATGAATGAGGTGGAAAATGCTATAGGTATTGAAGTTGGAAAGGTAGGCAGGAGCCGGTCACTAGGTTTGTTTAAAGGATTAAATCTACTCAGTATTTATTAAGGCCTGAAACACAGTAAGCCCCTAGTAAATGCTGGCGGCTGTGGTAATTATCACAATTTTTAGTGAAATTTGTCATAGTAAAATCATTTGGCTGTCATTTTCTGGTGAGGAGAGATGGAAGATACAACATTGAAAGTTTAGGGCCTACAGTGTTAACTTTTGATAGGACTTCTTCATCGGTGGTGGCGTGTTCTTCCATCAGGAGGTGTGTGGTGGTTGGTGACCTCTTGTGATGTTAACTATTGATGATTGATGCCATTATTTTAGACAGCTGACATTAATTCATTAAGGTCTGCAAAAGTGGAGCTGTTTTATCAATTTTTTCATCTATTAGCCGAAATATAAACTTATATGAAGGAAAACATCTATTCATGCATCTGCTCATGGTAACTCATTTTTTAGGTAGTATAATAAACAAATTTGGTATGTTTTATAGTGCTAACAAAAGTGGAGGGCATCATCAAACCACGTTACAGCTTCCCGTAAAGCAGCCTTGGGTACCACAGAGTGTGGCTTGTTGATCCGACCCAGTAGCACACTGTTCATGCTCTGGCTTTTATTTGCATTACTGGCTGATAGTGACATGATACGGAAAAACATTTGCTTCAGTGTTAAAATGTAACTGTGACACATACTGTTTCCTCTACCCACTGACTCCAGGATTTCTTTCCTCCACAGATGGAACTTTCTGCCCTCCAGTCCATGATGGCTGTGCAGGAGGAAGAGCTGCAGGTGCAGGCTGCTGATATGGAGTCCCTGACCAGGAACATGCAGATTAAAGAAGACCTCATCAAGGTCTTTCAGAGCTTTTTAAAGACCACTGGGCGTGATTACAGCTCAGAACACCTGTAGGGCATCTTCAGACAATGTGTGGATACGTTGAGTCCCGTGGCCAGTGCTTATTTTCTTGATGTGCTGCTAGTCTGAGCCTCTTGATGTTACCATATTCTCTTTGACTTATATCAGACTTGCTAAGATGTCATAAAGAACATATCATTACCTTCATATGGCTTATTAATATCCCATTTAAAAGTAGAGCAGACTGTTTCAGGGGCATTTGTTCCTTTGTTCCTCTGCTGAATAGCATTTTTCTTACTGTACTTGTTTTTTGACTTTTAGGACCTGCAGATGCAGCTGGTTGATCCTGAAGACATACCAGCTATGGAACGCCTGACCCAAGAAGTCTTACTTCTTCGGGAAAAAGTTGCTTCAGTAGAATCACAGGGTCAGGAAGCTTCTGGAAACCGAAGACAACAGGTAAGTTATTGGAGCAGAAACCTTATTTTTACTGTGAAATAAACAATGGAAAAGCTGTCAATGTAGTTACTTAGGAAGGTATCTGTTGGTGGAATTTCATAGACAGTCTGTGCCCTCAAGTTCCCTGCCTTGGTCCGTAGCAGCCACACATGCTCTTTTCTAACATGTATAGCTCCTTTGTAGCTACCGCCCCATATCTGACCTTTCTTCAGCTCCAAACTTCCTGAAAAGATCTGTTAGCCTGTACTCCACCCCCACCCCATCTCTAGTATCCTCTCTCTCACTGACTACTCACCTCACTCCCGTCTGGCTTTTCACTCTGCTAGTTCACTTAAACACATCTCTGCTGGTTGTGCACTGTCACAGCTCATCTTCTTCATAGCGCTGTTATAGCTCACAGGACACGTGTCTGTGACTGATGAATTGAATGTGACTGATGAAAATGAATCTTTTCCTCCCGCTAGATAGTAAGATTATCCCTAGAACAGAGTCTGACACATAGAAGGTGCTCAATAAATATTTTTGAATGAATGAAGAGTGCTCGTAAGTCCTCATGTGTGTTTCCCTCGTGCCCTCCCTTGCTTTCTCTTCTACTCCTCTCTCTTTCCTGTGCTTCTGGCTTCTCTCTTTTTCTTCTTGCTCCCATTTTGAATTCTCCCTTATAGAGCTTTAAGGATTGAAAAAAAAAGATAATGTGACAATGATTTGAAAACTGTAACACACTGTAGAATAGTTAAGTCAGTGATAAGATCGTGAGCTTTTTGAGTCATAGTACATGCAAATACATTGTCTGGGTCTCTTTCTCAGGATTAACTGTGGCTTCACGTCTCACATCTCCATTTGTGCATTGCTTTTGTTTTCTTCCCCTCAGTTGCTGCTGATGCTGGAAGGTCTGGTAGATGAACGGAGTCGGCTCAATGAGGCCTTACAAGCAGAGAGACAGCTCTATAGCAGCCTAGTGAAGTTCCATGCCCATCCAGAGAGGTAAGGGAGTGGCTACACCATTTTTCCCTTTATTTCTCATTAAGTGCAGATGCTTACAATATATGAAGGGAGAGAAAAAGAAAGCAGTTACTGGGACTGCCCAATTTGTCATTTGTTGCGTCGATTGCTCTGAGCCTCAGTGTCTAAAGTTTAAATCAAGAATACGGCCTGGTTTGTATAGCTGTTGCAAAGATCAAATGAGATGTGTCAGCTGTCTAAAATAATGCCTTGCATATGGTAAGCACTCAGTATAAGTTCCCTTCTTTTCTCTGCTTCATCATAAGAGTCAGGCTATAAAGGGCACTGATATTCATTGAATATCACTGAAGAAAATGTATTTGTCATTATGGCTAATATCACCCCAGGATTACTGATAGCCATCATGAGGAATATATTTTCTTCTACCTCTTGCTTTTTGGTCATGCATATTATATCCTTCTGGCTCATTTATATTCCCTTAATTTTTTTTCTCATATTGCCTTCCCACCAGCCCCTTTTTCTCTTTCCTAATTTTTATTCTTTTGCTCCAGTTTCTTCTAATTTATTGTTGAGTGAAAAAATTTTTTTCTCTTTAGTTCAAGAAAATGAAAGCAGAGGAAAGGTACAATAGGACGACTTGATTATGTTCCTTTTTAAAGAATGTCTGGATCTTTGGTCCCTGTGAACTGGATTCCTTCTCAGAGCATTGTCAAGTTTGGTTAACACATGAGAAAACAAATGTCTTCAGTAGCAGCCCTGCTTGGCTCAGAATTGCTTCAGTCTGTGTTTAGTTTTTCCTGGGTTTTGGTTTTTCAGAAACTTAACGCTTTTAGTCAAAAGATTAAATTTCTTTTAGTGGGATATAGGGGTGTGAGATACATATTAGGAACTATAATTTTATGTGAGATTGGCCCAGAATCTAGGATAAAGGGACAAGCTTTAAAGGAAGCGGGCCTTGCTAATCTGCCAGCAGTGAACACAAGTGCCACAACAAAGACTACATTCATTTATTGTGTCCTAGAGGACAATTACTCCAAAAATCTCATGGCTCCGAGTGGCACTGATGGCTCTTTGGAAGCATCTATGGACTCATTACGTTGATGGCTAATCCATTTTCCTTCCATGTAATCAGCTCTGAGAGAGACCGAACTCTGCAGGTGGAACTGGAAGGGGCCCAGGTGCTACGTGGTCGGCTAGAAGAAGTTCTTGGAAGAAGCCTGGAGCGCTTAAGTAGGCTGGAGAGCCTGGCCGCCATTGGAGGTGGGGAACTGGGAAGCGTGCGAGTTCGTCACAAGCATGCCTTCTGAGCACTGGCGGGCCAGGCTGTGGCCCAGGATGGAGAGCCTTGTTTGCACTAACCAGAGAGCCTTGTCTGGCTGTGGCAGAGTTAAATGGTGACTTACTAATGATAGAACTGGTACAAGCAGCATCAGCCACAAAGTGAAACTCACTGTAGTCTGCCTGTGTTTCCCTGTACGTATCTGTCACGAAGGTGAATGGTGAAGGCTACAAAGTATATTTGCACATTTCAAATCATTCCATTTTAGTTTTCCCACCCATATTCATTCTTCTCCCCAGCCCTCCCTCCTTATTCTCTCATCCCTTCTATGGGCCAATAAAGTTTATTCCTCCCCCACTTTCACAATCCATTTCATATGTTCCATATCATGTCATAAATGCATGCGTGTGTATTATTTTTGCCATTCAATCAACTCCTGCTCTTTGAGTGAGAGCAATTTCTTAATCAAACAAAAGTTTCAAGATTAGAGAGTGAGAGAGAAAGAGGTTGAAAGTCTAAGAATGACCTTGCAAAAGTTGTATAATCCTTCTTAGACGGTAACCAAGCCAAGTCTTGCAATAGTAGACTGCAACTACTGGGAGGGCCAAGTTATACAGCAGAGGCAAAGACTATGAAAGTGTTTACAGTAAACCTTTACCTCTAATATTGCAGAGTTGATGACCGAATGACAGTGAAATTAGATTTGGTGCAGATTAAACTTCATTAAAGTGTTTTCTTTAAACTGAGGGTGTACTATTGAGTCAGAACGTGATTTTAAGAAAGCTCCGAGGTCTTCTAGAGTCAGAATTCTCTATATAAAAAGGTAATTTCAAAGATAATGTCCCCCCCTTTAAATTCAGTATTTCACCAAATACCTCATAGTCAGAGGAGACTATTTCTTACATCTTTTCATTTGGCACTACGTGAAGGCCAATAATTTTCACCATTTAGTGCTTTAGCATTTCTCCGTATTAAAATAAGTAATAGACTTCAGACTTTGAAGTGTTTGGATGGTTTAGAACGAAATGTCACAGATCTTTCTAGATTTTGGTCACTGTCTCAGTGCTTTCTTGTGGCAACACGGGGGTCCTGGAGACTGTATTTCTGCTATCCTAAATGTCAAGAGTATAAAAAGTAACCAAGATTACTTTAGAGCTTTGTTCACCCACGAGGTTTCTTGTTTCTGCTAGATATAAATTTCCTAGTTAGAAGCTGAGTGTTCAGTTTTTAAACATGGAATTTGGTTAATAGGAATTGAGGCTCTTTCGTACCGTGAATGTGTCCCCTTTCTAAACTAGGCAGAGCACAAGGGTTTTTATTTTTTCCCTGCATTTTTACATGACACTTTTATTTCTTTCACTTTTGTGTGTGGACACGGTTTACTTACATTCTAAATTTTGTCCAGGTTTCTGTAACCTTAGCCACGCCTGTAACAGAAAGAGCATCAGTCACTCTAAAGTGGACAGGAAAGAAAATACTCTACTGGAGAAACATCCTTGGATTTTCTGATTAAGTATTTTGCAAAAGATTGGCAGCCATAAGCCTTCGTCTTAAAGAAAATGCTTTCCAGTTTTAATGGGCTTTGGGGGGAAAAGAGGGTCGTTTAAGAAAGGAGATAGGAAGTATAAGCAGAATCATCCATTTTTCTTAGTCTTCCAATCTTTAGTGACTCTTTCCCCCTCAAAGATTTTTGTAACTTTCTGGAAGTGAAGAGGCAGGTAGTGGAGCTGTAGAAATGTCAACCCACCATATGATGACAAGGCATTTAGGAAATGTCTTCCCTTAATTTTACTAATAGACCAATGATGCTAAGTTTCCTATTAAGATTCAGCCACAGGTGATTCTCGAGTTCTCATAGCTTATAGTGATTACAGTAGTTTGTGTAAACAACCACTCCTGCTTCTATCACCCTCCAACAAGAGTAGGAATTTCCCTTGGTATCTTGAACAGCTGCTGAGTATTAGAAATATTAGGGTAGTTGGATGAATAATGAGAGACCCAACTTCCTACAGGAAAATTATTAAAATATGTAGATTAGGGAAAAAAGTAAGTGAATTCTGGTCCTGATTTGGACCCTAAAAAGATAAGAGTAACTTATGCTGCTATAGTTACTTGCCATTGATCTCGGTCCTTGAGAAGCATTTTAGAAAATTAAATGATTTAGTGGCAAAGGAGAAATTAAGAGTTTGATCTTGGTACCGTAGATGTGACTAAAATCTGATACTGACTTTCTGGTCTTTATATCTGGAATGAGGCTGGCAAAGAGTGCTAACTGGAGAGAGCTTGCTGGTCTAACAAATTTGTGTGATAATTTGGCATCTTATTAGGGAATATGATTCTAAGTCATTTTGTTCTGCAGCCCATAGATGCATGATGCTATCATGGACCACATCATTCATATAATCATATTTAGCATGAGATAATATGATTCCATTCTCTCTTCAGGAGCACAGACCTTTCCTCTTACTGAACTATTCTAACTTTGCCAGGCATTTCTCAGCATCACAATAATTTCAGATAAAGCACTGTGTGCTTATAGAACCTTGTGCTTGAATAAAAAACTTGAAAGGCTCAGGCTATGCTTAATTGGAAGCATAGAACTTAAATTGAGAAAAACCCATATTGCTAGATTTGGTTTTTCTCACATTTCCTTCTTGGTTGTAATGTTTGTAAGAGGTCAGGGTAGTTGAAGTGTGTAGCTTTTAGCAGTAGAGAGTTGAACGGGACCTCCAAGATGTATTTAATGATGAAGTGGAAGTCCTTTTGACAGATATTTCCCCTAAACTCCTTTCTATTACAGGTTTAAACTAAACTACTGAAGTCTAGCGATTGTTAGTGACTAGTATAAATCAACATTTTTTTGCATGTTCTCTCTTTAGCTATTTAGCCAAGTTACAACTTTTTGGAAAAGGCATGATGGGACTGTTTTAATATAGTCAACCTTTTACTTTGATCGGGTGACCTCTTACCCTTACCTGCCACCCTGCCCCTCTCCCGCACCCACTTCCCTTCATTCATTTGTGGACAGCAGCAATAGTTTTGGTTCTTCTCCTTCCTCATTCATATTTTTAAAAGATTTAGTTTTGTCATTATGTGTAGTGAGATCTGTTAAAGATCAAGACAGTCTTGACCTGGATAGGATATTAGATCTAAGCCACAAGTTCCCTTAGGAGGTTCCTTAGTATATTCTGTTGTGCAGTTTATACAGAAGTGGCCTCAGTGGCAGATGCATATAAAAGGCTTATCACTTTTATGCTTACTTATGCTTTTAATTCAGTTTCTGGTTGAGAAGTTTGCTTCATAGCGTCAAAACAGTTTGAGAAAATTGATCTCAGTTCTGTCTGCTTCAGTCTGCAGTAGGGTCTAGAGTCCTCTGATCAGGGAAAGGAGGGACAGATCAGATTACACCAAAACTTCGCCTTTCCCTGAGGAATAGAGGTTAACTGACCTACCTAAAGTCTTCCCTTTGGACTGCAAGCCCTAGAAGGAACAATACTTCCATACTTTTGCTTTCCTTGAGCTGGTATTAGAAAACTCTAGTTCCTGTTGTTAGGATAGTCATTGTTTTCTGGATTCTTGGTCTTTTTATTTGCAAAAGGCACAGAATCTTCACATCCCTGGAAAACTCAAGTTGCCTCATCAGCTAGGGCCTCACTGGCGATTCTTCAGCTCTGCAGCCAGTACCCGGCAGGGAAGTGCGACAAACTTCCTAGGGCGTGGGGAGGAAATATTAGTAACCTACATGCTTCTAAAGTCCATTTTCCATCTGCCTTGTAGAAATTGTACTTGAGGTATAATAGATGAAATTAGCTGTCTTTTTCAGATACTAACACCCTGTGGCTGTAAGCATATAGAGTATTTTACCTTGTTTCTCTTGGGGTAAAACTCAGATTGCTTTTCTCCCTTTGGTAGTACAGGACCATGTGTATTATAGAAAGAATAGCTAGGAATATGGAGCTTATATAAGGCAACCCAGTGAAAAACAGAAAGAATGAGTCAATGGGAAATTACGTCAGAGTTATTTCTGTGGGGTAATAGTTCTCCATCTTACTGCGTTTTGGATGCTACCCTCTCACTAGACATTTGGAGCAATAACTTAAAACCTTTGTATTATGATTAAAAAACAATCATGTAGCTTTTAAGTAGTTTGAATATTGACAGAAGGTAAGTCCTCAACTTCTATATAATCACATGAGGCAGGATGAAGTTCCCAGATAAAAAATTAGCATTTGTAATTTGCTTTCAACAAAGGATGGGAAGTGGAAGGGAAACATAAAACTGTAGAGCTGACAATACGAATTTTATCAGATTTCAAATAAGAATAATCAAATGCATAAAGCAGCATATTAATTCCTTTTGCATTACATTCCCTTTTTGTAGTTTAAAGTCAGATTCCAGACATAAAAGTATCATACAGTTTTTTTCTGGATAAAATGGAAAGTTTAGCGATACCGGAAAATGCTTGATCTAATGAAGTGTAGGGGTGTTAATTAAGTATATGAACTAAATCGACTTCCTTGTTCCCTTTGAGAACTCATAATTGTCTAGCAAATGCATGTAGGTTTGCTTTTAGTATATAACTTGAGTATGCAATGCTTCTTTTTGCAGTTATCAAAATCGTTGCTATGAAATACCAATCTCTCAGTCTGTAAACTTTAGAGGCATGTGTATATATACAAATATGTTTTATAAATCATGAATTTCTGTCTGTTTCCAATAACTATTATCAGTTGGATAATAAAAGCAGGTTTACTTTTATTCCACGTAAACCTTTGATCCTAGGGCTGTTGAGAAAAATTAAAGTGATTCATAACAATTTAAATGAAGAAGGAAATGACATGTTAAATGACCCAGTAACTTGGCGCTAGATTATTTCCAGGACTATTTCCCACCAAAACAAGCTGTACATTTCCCTCTGGAAGTTCATCTCTTCATGGCACTGTGCTGTGTTAAACTGTGTTAACATCTGTGCTGAAATGGAGCGTGTGCTTTTTTATACATAAGTGTTAGAATTTCAGCTACTTTAGTTGAGACACACAAAAAAATTGTTACTGATCCAATAAAATTATCAAAGGCCAAACAGTAACTATTTGGTTTCATTCTTAAAAGATCTATGAGAAAAGTAGAGAAAGCTCATACCTTTTTTTTCCTTATAGGAGAATCAGTCTATTGATTACTGTACTAAAATTCCAAGTCAAAGTAAGGCTCTGGAATGAGCAAGTGCCTTTGTATTTATTTAAAGGAAGGAAGAGGAAGAAACCTGAATTTTTCTGCTCTCAAGGAAGTGAGACTAAAGAAACAGCATTATATTTCCCCCACAAATGTGAAATGAACTGTTTTACCTTAAAAACCTTTTCTGCTCTCCGTGCTGAAGGAAGTAATAGAAAGTGGGATGGAAATGTGAGGAGCCAGTTGCGATGATCGGTGGTGCCGTCCCTGTAAATGTTCCCGGAGAGTCCTCTTCTTGTCTTCTCTGAGGAAAAAAGAGATCATAAGCAGGGAGAATTCATTGACGTTACAGAATTTTAAGTCACTGAAAATAGTTGCTTTCTGAATTAAGAACAGGCTGGAAGGGTACCTAAGAGATGTTGCAATTTAAAGACACAGAGATACCACCATAATGGGGCTTGACCGCAGACAGCAGTTTTCTAGCTACTTCTGCTCCAAGATCAGAATCTGTCTAGCTAAAGAATTTTATTTCTCGGCAGAAGCTTATGGAAGACTGTGAAATCTTAAAATTTTCCTATGGTCCAAAGGGGAATAGATGCAGGTAGAATTGCAGTTTGATGGGAGACATGTTTCCTTCCATTCTGTCAGGTAGCATCATCATATTTTATCAGCAGTAGTTGGTTCATGACTGAACACGTGAGAGTTTGGTGAAGAGCGCGTGGCAGAGTGCCTAGGAGTGGGATTGAGATGGGCCCAGGGGACGCCACACAAGAGCCTGGCGCTGAGGGGAAAACGGCCGGGCCCTTGGCGCTGCAAACTTGTTCATGCTGTAAAGTTTAGCGCTTTGAATTCCCTTTCAGAAATTACTCAAATATGACTCCCACGTTCTGAGTAACTTTATGGGAAAATCTTAGTCCTTTTCTGTCGGTTGCATATAAATGGCTTAAAAAGGAAATTATAATGACTAGAGAGTAGAATTTGGAGACAATGGCATTGTTGCAGCCCAGTTTGGACTCATCACTGAGGAATCAAAATAACACTTTGTGACTTTCCCTCAAGGCTCATTCATCCACGATAGTTTTTAAGGCAGTTGTTTAATGATGATGAATCCTATTTGTAAAGCACCTACTCAAAAGAGTGCATCTTACTTTACTGACCGCTCTGTGGTCTCTCAGCGGTCCTGTGAAGGAGGGAGAACCTAGGAATGTTACTTCACACCCCCTGTTGGGGAACAGATACTCAGCAGTGAAGAAGTGCAGGTAGACTCAGTCAAGATCATCCATTGATAATGTGAGAGATCCTTCTGCTGACTGCATTTAGGTTCTCTGGTCTCCATTTCCAACCCTCAACTCTTCAGCCCAGAGACCAGTTTACCAACAGTAATGTAAAACAACAATAATAATAAGGCAACATTTATTGAGTACACAGTGTATGCCGAGCACTGTTCTAAGCACTTCAAAAGCAGGAAACCTTTTAAAGTTGACAAGTGTACGGAGTGGATATTACTATTAACCCTAATTAATAGGTGAGGGGACTGAGTTGCAGGAAGATTGTGATTTGTCTGAAGTCACATAACTAATGACAGATGCAGAAATCTAACCTAGGCAATCTGGCTTCGGAGTCTGTGTTCTCAGTAATTATGCCATGCTCAACTTAAAAAGCACAAAAGTGTGAATTTTTGCCTTAATGATAAAAGAAGACCTTATATTTGTATAATACTTAAAATTTCACCCAAAGATTTTATAGTAGTGTATTTGAGAAGTTTATTTATGTATACTTTATAGAGTCAGATAGCTGGTAGAAGATAATTTTCTAAATCTAGGAAAGGGAGGTTTGGTACCACCTCATTATGTGTGGCTCAGAGCCTAGAAACTTGAAAGAACTACAACTTGAGAAGTATTAAAAAAAATTAAAATTTTTAATAAAATTTTCAGTCAAACATGTAAAACTTAACCATGGAGATAAAACCTGGAGAAGCAAGTTAAAATTGAGGGAAGAGATTCTTAGCTTTCAGAAATTCTAAAGGTGGCAGGCATGTTGTTTCATATTTATCATAAATAAGCAGTAAATTAGTGAGTATATAGTAACTTCAAGTTAGAAATTTAAAGTACTATTACAATTTAGTTCTGAACATAGTGTTTTGTTGCTTTGTAAAAGCTTAGACAAGGGTATTGCCCACAAAGAGCAATTTTCTGTTGTCGCTTATGAAAAACCAGAAATGACAACAGAAAGAGGGATGTCTAATGTAAACTTAGATAGGACCTTGTGTAGGATAACTTTTTTTTCTATAAATTTTTTAACTTTACAAACCTCAGGGAAACACACACAAAAGCTTTCAGCATTCTAATTCAAATTGGTAAAGGCTGAGCAACCCTTCAAGCTGCCCTGAAGGAAGTACAGCAGACCACAAGCTAGCTAAAAAATGAGTAAGGAAAACAAAACCCCCATGTAGTAGGGTGTCGAGATGGAATTGGCCTTTTAACTCCAAATGAAGTCAAAATCATGGTATCCCACCCCAGAGTGAATTAAAGAAAACGTTATCTAGAAATGCAGACGTGGCATCAGAAAGGCCGACAAAGGTAAGTGAAGGGCCAAAAGTGTTAGAAGCCCTCAAGGCCAGTGACAATCACCCTCCTCATCCCCACTTACCTTACTTCTGGAACGTAGCACCCGAATCACCTTGGGCTGTGGGCCCAGTGGTACAGGGATGAGGATCCTGACCTCATAGAGCTGAACTTTCTTCAGCCAAGGATCCTTCTCGAGTCCAACACCCAGAAGGGAAACAATGTGAAAAGTATATTTTTTTTAATCACTGAGCGGGACAATCCATTCTTTGCTAGAAAAAAAAAAAGGCTCTGATCTCTACTTTTGCACAGGGAAAGATTTTTCCAAAGTAAGCATAATATGATATAGATGTCCTCAAATGAATCAGCATCCTAGGTTCAGTGAGTTTCTGAACAGCCAAAGCTTAGGTAGTGTGTTCATTCACCTCTACACAACCAGTATCCTGAATGAGACGGTTCTGGGGCTTGAAAAAGTAAGTATTGGAAATCCCTACTGTACACAGTCGGCCATGATCTTTAAAGATGCTTAGTGGTAAAGGTGCTTCCTTGTGAGTACAGCTGTATTGAATAGGGTACTGCCTTGATCCAAAGTGAACCCAACATTCATAATGAAGACCAGGGAATGAGTCATAAGATTAAGCTGTGAGGACAATGCTTATTCCCTTTTAGTACTTCGGTGAGTTGCCTCTGTCTGACAGTCCAGAGACTTGACATCTTGGCTCAGCTCCTTTCCGGGACTAGCCATTGTAACCTTGGTCAAGCCACCTAATCTCTTTGAGGCCCAGTTAACCCAGTGGTCAGAAGAGGAGTTTTAACAGGTTGGTTCCCAAGGCCGGGGTCAGAACTGTTTCTCTAATCTCAAGTTTCTCTAATTTGGGTAAGTTCTATAAGGCTCAGGCAGTGTCACAGTAGATTTTCTTTGGTGTCCAAAGGAATTAACAATTACAAATACCTACACTTTCAGAAGAAATCAATAATGTGGGCCACTAGCATTAATCTAAAATTTGATGAATAGTCTTATTTTAACAGATGTGGAGAAGAAGAAATACCCTAGATCTGTGCTGTCCAACATGGTAGCCACCAGCCATGTATGGCTACTTAAATTAAAATTAATTTAAATTATATTAAAGTCAGTTCTTCAGGCTCAATAGCCACATGTGACTAGTGTCTACTGAATTGAACAGCATAGGCATCAAGTTGCAGAAGATTCTTTTGCTCAATGTAGACCTTTATCCAGACCATGAACTGCAACTGCTTGTCCCTTAGTGCAAGCATATATGTTTGTGCCTCAAGTAACTTCATCTTTGGGGAATGAAAAAAATGGATTAAATTCCATTTGGACAAAACAGTGCAAGAAATCATCAGGCAAAAGATCTTGGCATTGGAGAAGAGTTTGGGGGAGATGGGGAAGAGGGGAGGTAAGAGGAAGGAATTAGGAAACAGCTGAACCATTCTGTGCCTTGGGTCTTGACTGGACCTGAGCTTCAGTAGGACACAGGGCCCTCAGAGGAGGGTTCCTCAGAGAGGTTATCACCCCACACACAACCGATCCCCACAATGGAAAAGTGAGTAGAGCAGGGCTGCCCTAATCCCAAGGAAATCCGGGACCCTCTCAGCACTCAGCGATGGGAAAAAAGTCAATCAGTTTGGGCCCATGTCACAGGCGGGAAGGTGGTTACATGGCCAGTTAGTGGCAGGAGGGGGAATATTTCAAGCTTTCTGGAATTAAGTGAGGGGGTAACCACTCTCTCTGACATCTGGCTCTTCAGGTACAGGTCTGTGCAGTCAAAGGCAGCTTCTGTTTTGAGCTGTAAGCTTGAGTGTTAGTAAGAAAGCATCAATGAGAGTCTTTTGTACAGATCTGGCACGTTGGTCCTGTCTTCCTTGTGAGCCATGCATATGGGGAAAGGAAGACATCAGAGGTGAATGGCAAAAAAGAGTGTAATTTTAGCTGCTGTCTGGAAGGCATCTACAAAGGGAGTCACCTTTCTCTTCTGGACTTACTTGTAGGTGCAGCTGCAGGGGACGACACAGAAGATGCGAGTACTGAGTTCACCGACAGTATTGAGGAGGAGGCTGCACACAAAAGCCACCAGCAAGTAAGTCCGAGTCAGGTTCTGGGGTCCCAGGGTGGAAGCTCATAGCCGTTGGGGTCTGGTGGTCCCCTGCCACCCTTGTGGACCTGGTGTGAGAAAATATCTTTTTATATAAACCACTTCCCCGTCTTCTTCCTGCCCTCCTGGAGCTTCCCAGCCACCTTGCCAACCCCTATCCTCACCCTATTTTTCTTTCCCAACCACCCTTTTATTCCTCCTATCTCGTACTCCTGCTCCCTGCCCCTTCCTACCCCCTTTGCCCCTGTGTACCGTCTATAGCTATAGCTTCAGAAGAATTTTTACTTACAAGCGCATGGACACTGAGCCTCTTGGGCTTATGTAACTGAAACACATCACAGAAGACAGGCAGCCATCGAAGGGCTGCTGGGGGAGGTGGCTGGCCTAGGACCTGCTTCAGGAGATTGTTCTCTGGGAAACTCTAAGAGGATTGGAATGCTTCTAAAGCAGGGATCATTTTCTGTGAAGTCTCATATAAAAGAGAACTTTGTTGGGCAACCTGACAAATTACCCAGGTTGTGACCTGTCAATGACCAGCAGATGACACTTGAAGAGCAAGTCCCTATCAGTCCTCAAAACCTGGTACCCAAGGCTGAAACACTGTTTTGCCGACCATCAGTGAAGGTGTAACCAGCATGTTCTCAAGCTCAAGAGTAGAATGTCCTGGACCTCAGATTGAGTCACCCATAGTGACCCCACAGCACTCACTAGAACTGCTACGTGTCTCCACCTTCCCCAGTGACATGTAGCAATCACATGTCCTAGACGGGCCATGGCTGTGACTCTGAGTTAAAAAGAAAGTGGATCATTAGTATCTGTCCTTGTTTAGAAGAAGCTGGGAGTTTCCAGTGATAGTTTCCTTGAAGCTATTAGGAAAACTAGAGGGGAAATGAGGCTTTTGGGGTCTGCCTCTTCATCTCCTGCGTAAGAAAAAGAGGATACATCTAATACACCAACAAAAAGATCCCAAGTGAGCAGTGCCCAAACCTCACAGGATTTGGCACAGTCTAGCTCTGGAGGACACAAGTAGTTGTCTGGAATACCTCGCATCCTCAACACAGTTTCTTTACCTTCTACCAAGATCCCCTTTGTGTTGCTCTAGACACATCTGACCCTAACTTCTCCCCTGAGTTCCTGCATGAGCTCCACTTCTCTTTTTGCTTGAACAGCTTCTTCTGGTCCTCCTCACTGATGCTTGTAACTTTAACTATGTACACTACTGCCCCTCTGGACAGACCCCACTACCTAGGACCTGCACGATAAGTAAGTAAACGTCCACTCTGAGAGAGCTAGATTGGGGTGTCAGCAGGTCACTGATGGTTATTGCTACTGTGGGACAGCATTCACTTCAAGTAACTGGACAGGAGACACAGAGATGAAGAGAGCCAGATTCTGACTGATGTGGTCCAAACAACCCTGGTACTGTGAGCTCTTCACTCTGATTCTCAGTTACAGGCAAACTGGTCTGTCAAGTCACCTCTCCCTCAACCGTCTACCCTCTAGCCTCATGTGGAGAGAATGACCAGACCAACTTCATGAGGTCAATCCAGCCCTGAAATAAGCCTTTTATATTGAGGCATTTGTATTTCCCTTGCAATGTCTTCCCTATTACTTGGCATAGGAGATACTTAATAAATGAGAAGAAGTATATACCTGTTGGGTGAGGAACATATTGGGTAAGCACCATTTATCTTTGCATCACCTTTCCTTGAAAATCAGTCTTCAGTTTTAGGAAGGAGGTGTGTGAAATCATTGTAAATGTACCTCAGCTTTTCTGAAGTTTGAGGGTGTGACTCTCCTACTACCAATTAAATAAAGCTTGTTTTGTCATAATCGTTTTGTGTCAAGATTCTCAAAAATGTGTTTGCTTGTTTCTAGGGAACTGGTCCCTTAAGATTGAGCTACAAACTTTGCCTAGTTGTGTCCTTAGGAGGCTGACCTTGTTCTCAACACAATGCTCCCTTCCTACCTCAAGCATGCACATACTTCCCCTAACAAACACATTCAACTTTGTGTTCCTTCCAAGAGACCCACCTTTTGAGCAAAGAAAATTGCTTCATCTTTAGTTTTGGACTCACCCTCCTCAGGTAGCCTCAGATCTAGCCATTTGGGTAATTTTCCCCAGATATCTCACACAAAATTCCATTCTCAGTGATGAACTTGAGAAGAGATCATTTTTAATGGCCTTATGGTGTCTAAGGACTGATTAACATTGTGAGAGATATGAAACAATAGGGCTGAAACAACTCTATTCAAGTAAGAGATCAGATCTGCACATGGACCTTTGTGGGGCAAATAGAAACCCAGCCTACAAAAAAGTTGAATTATACCATGGAACAGTACAACACATGAACAGATGAATTCGGAAATGTGAAAAAAAACAACAACCTATAAGAGATGTAATTAACAACAAATGTAATTAACACTGCATTCAACTAGAAGCCCTGGGTTTTGAGGGGAAAAAAAGTGAAGTATTAGCTTGCCCTAGATGATAAAGAAAAAAATAAAAAGGCTAGATCCTGAGTCACTTTTCAAGCATTTACATTTAAATTTTACAGACAATTTAGCCAAAGGAAGTTCCCTTTGACATGGACATATGAAAACCCAAATTAGTCTGGGAACAAATCAGATCTCCCTTTTCTCATTTTAAAGTGGGATATCAGACCAGATGAACCAAAGGTCCTGTCTGGTATTAACATTTCAAGGTTCTTATTTTTTCTTTTAAAAGAAAGTGGGTATATTTAAATTAATAGGAGAAGATAATGTACATCTAGCAGGCACTTGGACAATAGATAGGTGACATTAAAGTCAGACAGTATTTTTAAGCAGAAGGAACTCTTAAGGTTTAGAAAAGGATAAATGTGTCCATAGTCAAAGCTGATGGCAATGTTTAGTTAGTTGCAGACAGTTTATATAGAATTCAACATCACATAATTTTAATGAGAGGTGAGGTCATAAACTTTCAAAAGTGGTTTTATCCAGTCCCCCTTCCTTTATTTTGTCCCAAGTGCTTTGTGACACATGCAGGAATGGCCACCA
The DNA here is from genome assembly GCF_048773025.1 of Camelus bactrianus. NCBI lineage: Eukaryota > Metazoa > Chordata > Mammalia > Artiodactyla > Camelidae > Camelus > Camelus bactrianus. Next base: position 48,779,263 of record NC_133547.1, read on the forward strand.
ATCTAAGCCTGACAGCAGAGCCATAGAGACAGACATTCCCAAAAGCCTCCTAAATCTCAGGCTCACAACCCCAATTGGAATTGGATGCCTAGAAAATGAACAACTGTGTCTGGAATCTCTTTCTTCTTTGATGTGGGTGCATGTCTTGCACATCTCTTCACAACCTCAACTGCTATGCTACCGAATTCTTCTACACAAACATGCCATAAATCAATCCCACTGAATACCTGCAGCCTAGATTTCACTATATGGTTACGAGGTCCAAAGCAAAGGTCAGTGGCTTTGTGCCAAGCCAAGCAGCTCTGTTAACCACTGGTCCATTTAAGCTTCCCTGAGTGCTGTTCTAGTCAGTATATTTCAGACCTAAATGAAGGAATAGAGCATATAATTAATTCTATAAATCATCCCTAATGAAGTGGCCACTACATGATTTATAAAGATGCACATAAATATTCTGATGACTTTGATAATTGGGAAATGATTCTGTATAGCCAGAATGAACTTATGACAAGTACAAGTCACTATATTTATAGAGATAAAGGAAACATGACCCAGAAATAGCTGTGAGGAAAGGTAGAACATTGGGAGGTCAAAATTGACCTGAAGTTAGGTCAAGCCCCCAAATGCTGCCACTGAATGGAAAAAGGAGCCAATATGCCATTGGGATGTAAGATTAATATTGGACAGACAGGCAAGAAACTCACAGACTAAAACAATTCATCATACGCTAAGTAGATTATTGTACTCAGATTTTGGTTTCTACACTTGAAAAGCATGGGAAAAACTGGAAAGGAGCCCAAGACAAGAAAGTCTATGAGTTAAAAAATTCTTACTTGAGGAAAAACTATACAATCTGTTTTAGTTGAACAATTGAGTAATTTCAAGAGTATCTTCAAAAAAACAAGGTGATCGGAAATTGTTTCTGCATGTTTTTTCTCTCACGTGCTTAGTTTCGTAGAGAGGGTTTGACCGGCAGCATCAGCACCGGGTGATAACCGACAAGGGAAATTGGCTGCCAAGCAGGTGACCTTCCTTTAACTTTTCTGCAGTTGTAGAGTGTGGTTCTCCTGCTGCCAGTGAAACTAAGGTTGCTCTGTCTTACCTGGAGCTCCTCCCATATTCTAATACTGTGACCGTGACTTCTGATTTCTGAGTGTCCAGAGCCCTTCCTCTTAATCGTCCTTTCTGGAGTCGGAGTTACAGGCACAACGTCAGGCTTTGAGCTGGTACCTCGAGCCATGATCTTTGCAGTCAAGGACTCAAGTGTTGTGGAGCTGATGAAGCTTCCTGACTTGTGAAAAGTCCCCTCAAAAAAGAGAAGAATCACAGCACCCACAGGCTCTAGTCCTGTTTAAACCTCGTTTGTTTGCATTTGTTTGAGATCTATTGTGTGCTCGTGGTTTTTTCTTCGCCCCCCTCTGCAGTCTCCTCTTCCTGCCTATGGCAACAGCTCTCACTGCTCCTGGTGTGTCCTCCCCACCCAGACCAGTCTGCAGGGCCCTTATGGCTGAGCCCATTTTAGGTCCCAGTAAAGGCTGCCTTTGTGATCTCATGTTCCTTTTAGCTCCCCTTCAACGGCCTAACTTCTTTAAACCGTGATTTTCTTCCAGCTCATCAAGGTGGCTCTGGAGAAAAGCCTGGCAGCTGTGGAGACCCAGAAAGTCTCTCTTCCTCCTCCTTCCCCAACAGGAGGGGACAGTAACAGGGCTCTTCAGGAGGAAATCCTCCACCTGAGGGCTGAGATCCACCAGCACTTAGAGGAGAAGAGGAAAGCTGAGGGGGAACTGAAGGAGCTAAAGGCTCAAATTGAGGAAGCAGGATTCTCCTCTGTGGCCCACATCAGGTAGGATGTGCCCCAGAGAAGGGGGGCCTGCTGACTGAGGGGCCACCATAGCCAGGGGACTGACCTTGCTGCAGCCAAGGCGTGCGTGCTGCATGGGGCTTCTTGCTTTACATCCCAGGCTCAATGCATCAGTGGTTCTACAAATTCTTAGAAAAATTAAGTGATTCTCAGTAATTATCATTCAAATTATTTAAATAAATCTGGTCTTAGTTCAGTATAATAATGCCCATGACTAGCCATTACATGTGACCGTTATGAGTGGAAATCTCCTAGTTATATGTCTGGTATTGCTCCTTTGAATTGACTGGAACATGTAAGGAGTCAGTGCTCCCCAAGACGCTTCACTGCTGTGTGCAGAACCAGAACGGTCCATGAGGAGGAGGATTTATATAGAAGCCCTTCCATCTCCACTCAGCCCTCTCTCAGCAGCATGAATCCTTAAATCATGGAGTAGCAATTTTCATCATCTCTGCTGTTTTATTTACTTTGCAAAAGTGAGAAAGTGGCAAGTATTTTTGCCACTTATTTATTGGCTAGATGGGCCACTCTGTCTTGAACAGCTTTTTTTCAAAAGATGCTTGGGGAACACGCTGATACTGTATGGCTAATCCACATATTTACTCATCCCTAAGGGTCATATTCGTTTTGGCCTGCTGTTTAGAACACAGCTGTGCAGATGTAAACTTCTAATTCATGCCTTATTGTTCCCCTGCCTATTATGTGCCACTTAAATGTGCCTGAATCAGAGAATAATATTAGCACTGAAGAGGGCCTTGGCTTCCAGAAAATGTCCTGTTTCATTGTCAAGGAAACACAGGCCTAATAAGTCCTAGTAGCTTATTCAAGTTTGCATAAGAGTCCATGGCTAGACCCCTGGCTCTCAATTTTTAAATTCGAAGCCTTTTCTTCTGCACTATATATTTTGTCAATTTTTTAAATACTCTTGTGATCATCCTTTTACTCTGAATTCTCATGATATGTCTTTTCTTAAATTCTATTTAAGTTAAAGCATAAGTTTTAGTTGAACTGTGTAATATGTAAAACTTCACTGTGCTCTCTTCGTTAAGAAGAGTGCATCTCTTTTGATCCTACCGTTGAATATGCAATCAGACCAAATGTAGTACCCTCGTGGATTACTTTCTTTTTCCCCCAGAGTTACTAACCTGAAACTGATTTAACTCTCCATCCAACCTTAGAAGTCACTGATACTGTAGAAGATGGAATCTATCTAATGTGTAGCCCCTCCTTTGAGAAGCTTTTGTCGAGCATTGCTTTCATTACTTCCTATTGTGATAACAGCAGTGTTTTCCCCCAAGTACAAAGTCATAACATTTAAATAGTGAAGATTGTTCTCTATCCCACACGTGTCCCTTTCTTTCCCTCTTACACCTCAGTTTGGTGAAATACTTATCCCCCTTTTCTCCACTGAGGAAACTGTCTCATAGTCTTTCTGAGTCCTGTGTTCTAAAGTATTTTCATCCTTAATTCATGCAAGACAAGCTTTGCTCTGCCCCAAAACTTCAGGATTCTGAGAAATCTAATCTAGGGGCAGAGCCAACTACTGGTCCTTCAGACTGTGAATTGGTTAATTCCCTTACCTCTCCTAGTTGGCAGTTCTCAATTTTGTCTGTGTATGAATCACTGTGGAACATAAGTAAAATGTAGATTCATAGGCCTTAGCTCTAAAGCTTTTTAAACAAGCACCTCCTAGGATTCTGATGTTAGTGTTGCTCAGGTCTGCAGCTAGTCCACGCAGAACTGAATGACTACTCTGCTGCAGACACTGGGCTACCCATACTATAAATGTAATTTCATTGAAGCATCCATTAACTCCACTAGGTAAGTGTTATAATCCTTATTTTATATAAAAAGGAGACTGAGGCTCAAAGAGGTTTGAGTTTGTTTATTAAAGCCACGTTTTTTATTGCTTCCTTCTAACCCTAGTGAAGGACGTGGTGAGAGGAAATGCTGGGTCTAGAATGTCTTGGTGAAAATCAGTGTTTTTGTCCATTTTATTTCCTCAGCAGATACGAATGTTTTATGTAGCAGGCACTGTGGAGGCTCTGGGGATACAGGGTGAACAGGACAGGCAGAAACCTTGCTCTCATGAAGGTGATCTCCTATCACAGGAGCCAGACATAAAGCAAATAATCACATAAGTACATATGACTACAGTTCAGATTAGTATTGTTTCTTCTGCATTCCTAAGTCCCAATTTCTCATCTAGTGGTTAAAAAGTGACTGTTGTTAATTAATAGAACTGTAGACTCCATAATAATACATTTTCCCCAGGCAAATGCTGTTTTATTCTTTTTTTAACAGTGTAAGTACCCTTGTTTGTTCCAGAGGCCACTGAAAACTAGAACATGAATCCGCAAGCACAGGTGAAGACAACTAGAGTAGGTGTCTTGAGCCTGAGATTTTTGGTGATCATGCTGCCATCGAGTCGCTGTGGGAGTGTGGGCAGTGTCTTACTCTTCCTGAGCCTTGGTTTCTTCTTGAATAAAATAAGAGACTCGTCCGAGGTCACTTCAGGCTCTGGGGTGTCTCTGAGTCTGATGGACTGAGTTGTGGGTAAGAGGGGCCTCTTTGGAACTGAGGCCAGGACCAGCCCTGGCCCTGACTGTGTATGTTTCCTGCAGGAACACCATGCTGAGCCTTTGCCTTGAGAATGCAGAGCTGAAAGAGCAGATGGGAGAAGCAACGTCCGATGGATGGGAGGTCGAGGAAGACAAGGAGAAGGGCGAGGTGATGGTGGAGACCGTAGTTGCCAAAGGGGGTCTGAATGAGAACAGCCTTCAGGCTGAGTTCAGAAAGCTCCAGGGAAAACTGAAGAATGCCCACAATATCATCAGCCTCCTCAAAGAACAGCTGGTGCTGAGCAGCAAGGAAGGGAATAGTACAAGTAGTCCCGAGCTCCTCGTGCACCTGGCCAAGGAGATCGACAGAATGAATGCAGAGCTGGTTTGTTCTCCTGGAAAGCACCAATGCCAGGAAGTGGAGAGTGTGACCGCGAGGCCCTGCCCCAGGCCCCGGAGCCTTGACCTTGGGGCTGCCCTCACAGTGGATGCCCTCCAAGTAAGTGTGGGGTAAGGTGGAATGAAAGACTCTTGGAGAAGGAGCTGTAGATGTCAGTTTTTACTTTAACAGTTCTGCCCTGTGGGTAGGAGGTAGCAAGGGAGAGGCACTTTTGTACTGCAAGCAGTCGTAATAATAGTCCTCACACAGTCAGCTTTAGAGAGGTTTTTTTTAAAAATAATATTATCCATAAATACTGCTTGAGTAATTCATTTTCCATACGTATTTCTTGAATGCTTAGGTTTCCAGATAACACACTAGGCATTAGCAGCAGGCCTGTTCTCTGCCCTTCATGTGCTCAATATGATGGGGAAAGATGGCACAAAAGCAGATCATTTCAACAGGTAGCAATACAGGGGTGCGTAGCATTTTAAGGCAGCCAGACAAGTGGTGTGTAATGACATCTCTTTCTTATCACTGCCATTTTCATCACAGCTCATTACAGGTGTGGATTCCTGAGCCTCACAAGGGGTCATCAGGATCCTCTTGGGGAAAGAGGATTTGCTGAGGGATAAATAAAATGGAGAACGCAGAGGATTCTGAGAGGACCACTGGGCAGGGATGCAGGGAGAGACGAGTGGAGGTTTCCACCCCTTCTCTTTTCAACCTTTGAATAAACATTACTGAGAGTTGCTCAAAGACTCAGTTGGCATCATGTTATGTGCTGTAGATACGCAGATGAAAAACCGTTACCCCAGCTCTCCAGGAGCTCAGCCTGGAAAGCAAGTAACTGCCCAGGGGCATGAGGAGCGCTGTGACAGACACGTGAATAAAGTCCACAGGGTTCGCAAGGGGAAGTGACCATCACTGCATGGGGGATGAGCTCAGACTGCCCTGTCCCTTTTGCTGGCTCTTTTCACAGCTGGGTAACCAGCCCCAGGCCCGTGACCCTGGGCCTCAATCAGAATTTAGCCTCCCGGGATCCACCAAGCACCTGCGCTCCCAGCTGGCACAATGCAGACAACGCTATCAAGATCTCCAGGAGAAGCTACTGATATCAGAAGCCACTGTCTTTGCCCAGGCCAACCAGCTGGAGAAATACAGAGTCATGTTTAGTAAGTCTTAAGTTCACCATTACCAAAGTGTCCATCTCCTCCCTGAGAAACTGCATGCCTTGCCGACTTCACTTTTCTTCCCCAACCTTAAAACAAATTTAATCCTGACCATGACCCTAGGATTGTGGAAGTGGATACTTAACTTCAGTTTGCAGACGGCAGAGAAGAATAAAGGAATGAAGCAAGTTTGCAGGGACAGTGTAGGGAGGAATAGGCTAACATCTAGGTTTGCTGACTTCTGAGACAGTCGACAAACTGCCTTAACTCTCCCAACATACGCTTATTGTTTCTCTTCTGCTCCTCTTTGCGCCACATCAGATTCTTCAAAAATATATCATCATTGTTGGTCTAGAATCAGCACTTTCTAATAGAACTTCTGCAGTGACAGAGATGTTCTATATCTGAGTCTCATGTGGTTACAGAGCACATGAAATGTAGCTCGTTCAACTGGGGAATTTTAAGTTCTATTTAATTTCAATCAAGTTAATATAAAGTGGTCACATGTGGCTAGTAATTACCTTACTGGACAGTGCAGATCTGGGTGTCCTGGAACTCTGAATTCGCTCAGCTCCATTCAGACATTTACTGAGCTCCTGTGAACAAAGCAGTTGCTGGCTTCCCTGGGACTTCTGGAGATGATAATATGCAACGCTTGACTTAAAGATGTCTGGTCCCAGGGAAGCCCAGGTTACCTGCAGGTGGGATCCATGGCAAACAGGCTCAACTGGGCAGAGGAAAGTCCTGCTGCCTGGAGCAGGTGGTCTCTTCTCCCACATAAATAAAGCAGCATCTGCCCCATGCTGGATGTGACCTCCTGCCCCCTCAGGGCCAGGGTTTGTGCCACTGAGGATGAGGGAGTGTGTGAGGGATTCAGACACTCTGTAACATCCTCTGTCTCTTCCCAAGCAGGTGAAACCTTGGTGAAGCAGGACAGCAAGCAGGTGCAGGTGGACCTCCAGGATCTCGGCTATGAGACTTGTGGCCGAAGCGAGAATGAGGCTGAGCGGGAGGAAAGCACCAGTCCTGGTACGAGCACACTAGTGGGGTTCACCTTCCCTCCCTGGAGTCAGCCTTCAGGTCTTGGTGCTGTTGGCCAGTCCTGCATCTTACAAGGAGTACGGGCGAGGGGGTGTTGCAAACTGAAGGGGACCCAGGACCAGAGAGGGACAGGAAGTTTGGAGGATACCTCTTGCCCAAACTAAGGCTGAGTATGAGTTTAAATGGCTACAATTATTTTTCACCATACTTCTGTTAATAATAATAATAATAATAATAATAATAATAATAATAATTTCTATCCAACTGATTATTGTAGAAAAAATACTAAGGCCTATTTATTAATGAAAAGACCAGATGAGCTTTGGGGAATATGTAAACCGTTAAGTTTAAAAAATTTGTTTTTCTATTATAAAAGCCCTATGACTGTAGGGACACTCACCAAATTGAAATCAAGGGGAAAAACACTGAGTACAATAGAAGGGGACCACGCCTGACCTGCAGGGCGCATGGGAGGACAAGGAATAACTGTGTCTGAATGCTAGCACAGTGCCAGGGCTGAATAAAGTGCTGCTTCAACTTTTGCTCTAGTCATTATTGTCCTCGTGATCAAACCTGCCTCCCCTTCAAGGCAGTGGCTACAGCAGCCTTCCCGGCTTTATCCAGGAGGATGTCTTTGTCTTTTCTCAGAATGTGAGGAGCACGACAGCCTCGGGGAGACAGTCCTAATGGAGGGGCTGTGCTCTGAGCAGGGACCCTTGGGCTCGACGCTGGCCAGCCCCCCCAGGAGGAAGCCTCTGGAGAGCCAGCTAGGGAAGCAGGAGGAGCTCCAGGCATACGGGAAATCAGAAGACATCTCTGTCCTACGTAAGGACATCAAAGATCTGAAAGCCCAGCTGCAGAATGCCAGTAAGGTCATTCAGAACCTCAAGAGCCGGGTCCGGTCCCTGTCAGTCACAAGCGATTATTCATCTAGTCTGGAGAGACCCCGAAAGCTGAAGGCGCTTGGCACCCTTGAGGGATCTTCGCCTCATAGTGTCACTGATGAAGATGAGGGGTGGCTGTCTGACGGCACTGGGGCTTTCTATCCCCCAGGGCTTCAGGCTAAAAAAGATCTGGAGAGTCTGATCCAGAGGGTGTCCCAGCTGGAAGCCCAGCTCCCGAAAACTGGAACGGAAGGGAAGCTGGCCGAGGAGCTGAGATCAGCCTCGTGGCCTGGGTAAGGAGGGCACTCTTTGGAATTTTACTCGATTGAAGCTGTCCAAGTTTTTGTCTGAAAGAGAGTAGCCCAGGCAGGTAGACCCACTGGGACAATCAGAAGAGCGCTTATTTAAATGGTAGCCCGAGGTCTGAAGAAGGGACAGATGGCCCCTGCTGGGAGACAGCAGGTCCCTGGGATTTCCTCCTAGGACTGCATTAGTAAAGTGATGGAATATATCAGTAGGAAGGCTGGAGTCGGATTCCCTGGGTTTGAGTCCTAGCTCTGGTACTTACTGGCTGTGCAAACTACTTTAGTCTTTCTGAGCCTGTTTCTTCACCTACTAAATGAGAATAATAAGAGAACCTATCTCAAAGGGTAGTTACTAGGTTTAAATGAATTAATACAAGTGCTTGTAATAATGCCTAGCATATTTTAAAGCTCTCAGCACTATTTCCCAGAACTATTATTGTTATTGATACTTTGTGTTGAAAAACACTGGGTAGACATAGACATTCATCTCAGTATCTGTCCGGGTTATCTATGCTGAGTAATAAACTACCCCAAAGCTTAGTGGTTTCAAACAATAATTTATGTGGATTCACGGGGCTTAGCGGGGTAGCACTCACTTAGGGGTGTCTCAAATAGCTGCCATCAGAGGGCGGTGGGGCTGCAGTCATCTGAAATGTCTGGCTGGACACTACTTCTTCATTCATGTGCAGGTGACAGGGTGCTCCTTGGCTTCTCTCTTTCTCAGTGTGGCTTCTTGTCTTTCAGGGCTTCTCACGGTATGGTGGGCTCAGGGTAATTTCACTTCAACATGACAACTGGCTTTCCAGGGTCAGGAAGTGGAAGTTGCCAGGCTAATTAAGAGCAAATCCTAGACTTGGCACAGTGTCACTTCCACTGTATTATCTTGGTCCAAGTGGTCACAGGGCCCACCCAGGTTTAAGGAGGTAGAGAGTAACTTCTCCCTGATGATGAAAGAGGGCAAAGCCACACTGCAGACGAGCATGTGGAAGGGAGCTTGAGCAATGGCCCTCTTTGCAAAATAGTCTACCATAATATAGATGGTCTTTGAAATAGAAGACATGAACGGACCTATTCGGATTTTTAGTATTTATTGAGTCTCTACTCGGTGAGTATATTTAGCATTTATTGAGTATCAACTGTGAGTCTACACTCTATTGGTGCTATAAGGGGTGTAAAATATGACACTGTATTTACCCTCACAGAATTTACTTTTCATTTTTGGACACATAACTAACATACAGAAGACAGTGGAAGGACAGTGACATAACAAGTTGTTTGATGGAGTAGTTTGTTAGAAAAGAATTTACTCTTAAATATCTCCTTCAGTTTATGTGCCAGAAGTAGCTTAACCCAAGGAATTCGTAGAGATGTTCTCACAGAAATCTCTACAGAAGCCCCATCATTTAATTGTTATGCTTTTCCTTTCTTCCTCTTTCCTGCATTAGGAAATATGATTCCTTGATTCAGGATCAGGCCCGAGAACTATCCTACCTACGCCAGAAAATCCGAGAAGGGAGAGGTATCTGTTATCTTCTCACCCAGCATTCGAAAGATACAGTAAAATCTTTTGAGGACCTCCTAAGGAGCAATGACATTGACTACTACCTGGGGCAGAGCTTCCGGGAGCAACTGGCCCAGGGAAGCCAGCTGACAGAGAGGCTCACCAGCAAACTCAGCACCAGTAAGTTGGCCACAGGGCTTAGGGACACTCTCATCACTGCCAGACCCGGGCCACACCTCCACCACAGCCTTTTACCCCAGGTCCTGCTTCCACTTCATTTCCTGGGGACCAGGACAGGATCAGGACTGGCCAGTGGGAAGCCCTGAGGTTGGAGGCCATGATTACAACTCTAAAAACGTCATCATTTATGGATGTGACCCTTTAGGGAAGGAGGCCTTGTTCATCCAGTGCTAATGGGGTGAAAGGGAGAAGAGGTTGGAGGACATCATTATAGTACAAAGAGCTGTGAACTGAGAATTGCGAGACCCAAGCTCTAGCTTGGATGCCGCCATTAAGTTGCTTTGGGCAAATGACTTACCCTTTTGGCATCTCCGTTTCTCCATTTATTGCATGGAATCATACATGAATATAATTGAAATATGGATAAATCACCAAGCCCTTTTGAACATGGTTTGGGCACTGAATGCCATAGCACAAGGGCTAGGAATATTGGTAGTTATTGAAGTCTTTTACTTAGAATTTCCTGAGAGCACCTGAGGGAACAGAGCAGGATCAGTCTTGGGGACTGATCCCATGTCCTGGTGGCAGGTGCAGAGGTGGGACAGGGCTGTTTGTCATCTCTTCAGAGTAAGAGTGGGTTCTACATGAAAGCCACGATGGGACACAGAGCCATACATCTGGGAGGCAGTCTGTGGCAGGCTTGGACCCTGGAATGTTCCGGAGGGAAGCTGGCCAAGTACCTTTTAAACTATTCTTTTGCATTGATTTAGGGCAGAGGAAGTCGTGATGGTGATCGCCAGGTCAGGGAGGGTCTGCCTAGTGAGCTCAGGAGAGTTTGTAGGTCTCTAAAGATGCAATCTGAGGTCTCCCAGAGTAATTCTCCTACATATCCTGGACCCACAAAGAGCAGTCACTATTCTACACCCAAACAGGCTCCTACACTTACAATGTGTGAAAGGACACCTGTTTAATTTCTTACTGTTTCTTTCTCAATTTGTTTTGCAGAGGATCATAAATGTGAGAAAGATCAAGCTGCACTTGAGCCACTGGCCCTGAGGTAATTCAAATAGGATCTGGTAAAGGACTCAGGAACAAGGTCCAAGGGGGCAAGGGTGAACGCAACTTCACAAATCAGGGGGCAAAAACGAATACTGATTGTAATGAATTCATTTATTCATGGAACACCTTACTGTTGTCTTTTAGCCTAATTCTTTACTCTCTTTTGATACAATTCTGTTGATTTCTGTGTGTATATTTATTCTCCATGCTCAGTAACCTAGGTCAGTCTAGTAAACAAACCAACTTTCAAGGGTCCTTGACACCCCCAAGGGTCTCCTCTGCTTCCTCCCTGTGTGTTCAAAGACCAAGGGTGCTCTTTTTGCCAAGTTGACTTACCTCCAGTTGAGTCGGCAGCTAGTTAATGGCCTCCCAATTTCCTTGGGAAAAAAAAAATAATCATATTACAGTTCCTAGTGAAAAAGGCCTACACGTTGCAGATTCCAGGAGGCTACCATGCCTTAGCAGCCAGTTTTCAGTGAGTCACTGCATATCATCTTATAACGTGCAATAAAATATGGGCTTATAATCCTTTGTGGTCACTAGTTCAAGCCCCTCTGTCACGAGTGTGCTTTAGACCACCTAGTGCTTCTCAAAATATCTGCAGTAAAGGACGGAGTGTTTTGTTTTTGTTTTCATTTCTGATCCATCACAGACACACACATGGTCTGTACCTCAATCAACCAGATGATTCTACGTATCATGTTCTTGGATATTGTGGGAATGCCACACTGCTATATATTTCTCAGTGCTTACCTTCCATTTCTGTACTTACCTTGTTGGGGACTGGGAACCAACAATTCTCAGACACCAGCTGTACTGGGGCCCACACTTTCAGGAGCAGTGCCTTAGAGGGCTGGCTGAGCTCCGCTAGTCCTCATTGTAACGTGTGGCCGGTGCACTTTCCACTCCCTGTCAGAGATGGGTTATTTCATTTACTCTGCAGGAATGGTCTCTTGACTTAGGTGGCTTTTCCCGAGTGCCCTATTCAGGACTAGCTGGTCCAGTGACTTTGGTTTCACCTGTTGTCCTCCTTCACCTCACTAGGCTCAGCAGGGAGCTACAGGAGAAGGAGAAAGTGATTGAAGTCCTGCAGGCCAAGCTAGATGCCCGGTCCCTAACGCCCTCCAGCAGCCGCGCCTTGTCTGACTCCCACCGCTCTCCCAGCAGCTCCTCCTTCCTGTCTGATGAGCTGGAAGCTTGCTCTGACATGGACGTAGCCAGCGAGTATACACACTATGAAGAGAAGAAAGCTTCACCTGGTCACTCAGGTAGCCTCCACTTTCTGAGTGGCACCACCTTTATCTAGGCTGAGAGGAGACCTCCACATCCAGGCCTTGTAGATGCACCTTAGTGTGTATCAGGCTGAGCCGTGCCAAGCACAGGCCCCACTGGGTCAGGATCTTTGCTTTGCTCCTGACTCTACAAGTTACCCCGGTCACTGGGTCTCCACTATCACGTGTATGCCGTTGCACCCAGGGGAGCCACAGTGGGGAGAGTGAGAACATCACAGAGACCTTCCTTCCCCACTGCCTCATGAGCACACAATCGTCTGACTGACCTCCTTCCTTGAGATGGGGTATGTTATCCCTCCCGCTCGCTGCAGCTCCTGAACCCCTGAGTATCTGTGGGTATCCACAGATGCTGCTGGACCTGCCTGGTTTTTTTGGAGTTCCATTTTCATGGTATCAGCCTCTGAGCCCCACTATCTCCTCTAAGGTGGCTTTCCTCTATGCAAGCAAGGGATGAACTCTGCTCACAGTGCTTGTGCTTGGTGCTTTCCTTGAAAGCAAGGCTCTGCCCAGGTACCCCTGGTTAAATATAAGGCCAGATTCCAGTTCTTTGTAGAACACCAAACATATTCTTTCATTCATGGGTTTTGTAGATTCCATCCATCATTCAAGTCATTCTGCTGTACTGTCTTCTAAACCATCAGCAACCAGTGCATCTCAGGGGGTTAAGGCCGAACCCAGCAGCAATCCCATCAGCTTGCCAGCTCCCCGGAAAGCCCCCCAGGAGGCCAGCCAGGCCCATCCAGGTATGCAACAGCCAATGGGGTAGGGGCTTCATTTCCTCCCCCAGGTGCCTGTTTGACTTTTCTTCAGGGACAAAAAACAGCATCATTTGGGGCTTATATGCATCAGATCCTGGACAAAAACAAGAGACCATCTGAATCTCTAGTTGTGTCTGATTACTCTTTGTTTCAAATATTTTAGAAAAATATGTAATCCACAACAGACTTCAATCTGCATACCAATTTTGATCAGTAGTTGGCTAGGCATTTTAAAATAAGCATCTTCACTTCATTTTATCCTTTCACTCTGGGGAACAAAGAGGCAAAATGTTTCTCCCAGGTTTACTGTAGCCAATGAACAAAAAGAAATTCACAACTGTTGCTTGCCTACACGTGTTGCCCATTTTATCTGCAGAGGCCTCTCTGTGGCAGGTGGGGCTGCGTCATAGCTGGAGATGCTTCAGTATCTTCAGACAAGATTCTGTTCCTATTACTTTATCATTCATGGGTTTAGCAATGGGTTTGCAGTCCTTGATATGTACACGCTGTGTATCCTGGACCAGTTAGAGGGGTACATTTCACTTATCTGCCTCAACTTAGTTGCCAGGGGTGCACTGTCCAACCACAGCTCCACAGCAGCGACAGCAGGGAAAAGGCCTTGTCCTCACCTCCTGCTCCCCAGCAAGACCTCGTCCTCACCTCCTGCTCCCCAACAAGACTGGCAGGCTCGCCAGTGTGGTTGTGGTGAGGTCAGACACGTACAGACTTGTATAGACTCGTACAGTGCCCCCAGAAGAGCAGTACTTTCTGATGCCCTCGTCTCTCGTGTAGACAAGTCAACCAAAATCTTAAGAAAAAGAACATGTCCAACTCTTCCTGAGCCTGGTCTCAAAGTTTCCAGGCCAGAGTGGGCAGCAGCTGCAGTAGGAATCATGGGGGAAAGCTATTTGTCTAGCACTGTGGACACCTGTGTAAATGTTTGGGGTCCAAAAGAGCAGAGAGTCAAGAGTTCTAAAATCAGAATGCCTCCCTGAAAGATGCCTGGGCTGTTTCACTTGGTAATTCAGTCTTTGCAGTACGGCTCTGATACCGGGTCAGCATCCTGGGGCAAGGATTATTTTTTAGAATATAATCTCACTTGTTTTCCAAGTGAGACAGACTCCACAGGTCTGTCTTGGTTTCTGCTCCCTCCCTCCCTCTGCTACCTGCCCTGTAACTGTTTTTAGGAAAGAGTAGACAGATTCAGACATCAGAACTTCCCAGGGTTCCTGAAAGCCTGTCTATAGATGGGCTACATAATGATCACCTGTGAAGAATATTTTCCATCAAATTTCCAAGCCCTGCTCTCAGAGTTTATGATTGAGTAGGTCTGCATTAGGACCCGGAGAATCTGCATATATTAAGAATTTTCCGTAAGTTATTTGAATGCCCAGACAGATTTGTAATCCATTGGGTCAGTCACTTTGCCAAGACCTTTATTTTTCCTTTGGTAAATGAACACATTGATTTGTGATTCTGAAGTTTGTTTCCATCCGTCTTGAATCACATGCATTCGTAATGCAATTTCCCCACTATCTCAGGCTAGTCCTGCCCTCCTCAGGATGAGTCCTGTTGCTTTCAGAAGAGGAGTTCTAGGTGTAGGGAGAGTCTTGTCACAGGGGCAAGGACTGGCACATGCTGGTAACAGCAGCCAGGGGCCCTTGAGAGCATTCAGGCACAGCCACCCTGACTTGTCCATGCGCAGATGGCTAGGATGGGGCTCTCACGGCTGCCTCTGTTATGGTAATGCCACCTTGCCTTCTGTAGTGAAGTGCTTTCAAGATGAGCATGGAATATGTGTGCAGGAGAGCCCTGGCAGGGGAGAAGGAGGAGCGGGTCAGCCGGGCAAGCCCCTTGGGTAGCAGTGCTCCCCCTTGGCCATCTCAGTCATCACAACATCGAGCAATAGACACTCCCCAAGCAGACATCTGGTCAAGGAATAGTTCCACTTTCTCAATTTTTCACCCATTCTTTTCTCTCCCTTCCTCTCTAATGATGTGTCTCATTTCTCCCTAACTTTCTGTTTGTAGGCCTTCATTTTCAATCCATACCCACGCTGGTTAGCCTTCCCCAGGCACCACTGCCCTCAGCTCCACCCAGCTTCCTGCCTTTCAGCTCCGCTGGCCCTCCCCTCCTTGGCTGCTGTGAGACACCCGTGGTCTCCTTGGCCGAGGCTCAGCAGGAGCTGCAGATGCTGCAGAAGCAGTTGGGAGAAAGTGAGCACTTCCTGCTGCATTTGTGTGCTTGCAACTGATGGGCCTACACCGTGTTTCTCTGCATGGCTTTGGCTGGATGGCAGTTTTAAAAAATAGCTTAGGGGTACATGTTATCAGCGGTCGATTGAGGGAGAGCTGTGCTTGCTGGTTTTGGAAATGTATTTACTGTTAACCTTTCTCGTGTGTGTGCGTGTCTTACTCGTGAAGAGGTATATATGTTCATTAGGCCCAAGACCTGGTGTTCCCCCACTGCTGTCAGTGTGGGGTAACTTCCACCAAATATGCTGAAGTCCTGGCACACTGGTGACGTGTTTGCTGGAAGGGCATGGGAGAGAGATTTGGTGCCTTGCCTATGCAGGATGAAGTGACCAGAAAAAGTTGGCCACATTCAGTGGGATCCTTTCTACATCTGTTATATCTTCCTACTGTGAAATGCTTTTGATCACGTTCAAATCCTGACATCATCAGGTTGGGAGCGATGGTGGAAGAGGGATTCTGAAGGGGTGACAAAAGTCCTCTTCCCATTGCACAAAGTTCATTTCTGCTTCTGTGCAGGTGACACAGGAGCAGCTAGAACCAGAAGCAGAGGCTGTGATGTCTGATTGTGAATTCTGTCCACTCCCAGACATAGCTGATATTATGAAATCACAGAATTTATAGACTGTGTGCAGTCACCTTTTAGAGAAAGGTTTCTTCTACATATGGGCTGGATGCCTCATCGTAAAAAATTTTGTATGTGATCACATGTAGCTTAAAAATTAAGAAAAGTGCTTCACATTATGAATTTGCACTCCAGTAGTGATTAAAAAACCAGAGAGTCGTTTGAAATTATCTTAAAACCACACTCTGTGCCTATAAAGAAACTTGAGTGAGGCAGAGATTGATGGTAGGGTCACCACACAGAGAGTGTCCAGTGACTGAAGACCACAGCTGAGAACCTGTGAACATGAAGCCCCAAAAGTCATTTGGACCAGCTGATTTGTCAGCCCTGAAAATAGATACACTGTCTACTCTGGCACTGGTTTGATTTCCAGAACCAGCTAGACTGAGATCATTTTGAGGACAGTTGGAACATCTTTTCTGCAGGCAGTGAGGAGGCCAGGTCCTGTTTCAGTGTCACACAGGTACAGCAATCTAGGCTTACCTAGCAATGTGAACCTGCTCTTACCTTGTGTGACAGAACCAGAGCAGGGAACTAAGGCTCATGGAAGTGATTACTTGTTCAAGGTCACTAGTAAGTGTGAGAAATGGGCTGAACCCCAGGTCTTCTGCTCCCAGTCCCATGTTGTTTCTAGTCAGTCTTTTCTGCTTAGAATGGTGTTGTTACCATCCTGCTCAGACATGGAGCTGGGAACTCAGCTGAACAACTCTGGAGGCTACTTGTATCAGTCTTTTCTCTCCCTCTTCAGAGATAAGAGGAAGGTACTGCTCTCTCTGACCTAGAACTTGCTACTACAGCAGCTCTGGAACCAACAATCAACGGATAACAAGTTTGTCCCCTGCCAAAAGGGCAAGAGTGTTCTCTAGATTTCTTTTCCTTGCCTCCTTTTCCTTCATCTTTACACATTGTCAATTTGTCTTGGTTAAGAAGGAAAGATGGAAGGAGAGTACTGAGCATGAAGAGGGGTCTGCTGATGTGGGTTAGAGTCATATCCAGTCTGTGCCACTGACCAGAGTTCCGATGGTTCCCACATTGGAAAGGTTGTAGCCCTTCCTTTTGCCTCTGGAAATACAGTCCTTTCCAAGGGCCATCACTTACCAGTGCTCCACCTTTGCTTTAAACCAAGCTTCCATGTGGACAGTTGTGCATGGTGGCTTCTTGTCACTGTGGGGCCAAAATCTACTTGTGCAAGAGTCTGTCTGGCGTCTTTGCATGGTTTCAGGAGTGTGAGCTGTATTGTGTGGCTGGGGAGGCTGGAACCTGAGGATACTGATTACTGTTACTGACAGACTTGGTGAGAAAGCAAGCTGACTGTTGACAACTACTGATTTCTCCCTTTGCCTTGTGTGGGGCTGGGGTTGAAGGAGATGTGAAAGAGGTAGGAAGTGACATCTCTTTTTAATTCCTGACTATAATTTAGATGCTTACATTGTTCATGCCCCTCCTTCATTTCCAATGATCCTAATAAATATCTAGTATTTTGAAAACCAGGGAATGAGAGACCCATGACATTACTTCTGAAACTTTTCTGCCTATTGGAATCATCTGGGATGATTTCAAAACATCCAGTGCCAAAGCTGTACCCCATCCCAGGGAAAGCATAATCTCTGGAGGTCCAGGCGTTAATACATGCTTTTACATTGTCTCAGGTGATTCCAGTATGTAGCCAAGTTTGAGAAATAGCTATAAATGAGGATCAAAATTGGCAACTGCCAGTTGCATTAACCCCTCAATAGGATTTGGCTTAGTTGGAGGAAACGACCTCAGTCCTATTTCTTAAGAGGGGCTACCCATCTACTCCGCTGCCCATGTGGATAATCCCTGGAAGAAAAGTCTTCTGAATGTGAATATCCTAAGCTACAGCCCTGTCCACCTCTCTCCCTCCCTCTGCCAAGCCAGGCTTCTTTTCACACAGAAGCAGGGATGCTGGGGCAAGCCCATGATTTCAAAGATCTATGAAAGCATCAGCCTATGGAATGAAAGGTCCCACCTCCTTCCACGGAAGGGTGTTTAAAGACCCTTCAGACAGGAGAGATGACATCCTGCATCCTTGAATCATGCTGCATAAGATCCAAGTCACCACTTGCCTTACGCAGAACCTTCCCCAGCCTCAGCAGAGAGCTCATCAGTCTGCAGGAACTGAGGCCACCATGTCTAGCTGGAGTTACGCCCCCTTTCTTCTCTGGCAAACCCCAAATGGAAAAATGGAGAAATGGAGAAATGGAAAAACTGGCTGGTTAGCTTTTGGGAAAGGCAAGTAATAATAGGGAAACGAATATTCCTGTTCACAGGAGTGCTCAATGCTATAACCCAACACACTTTTGACCCCTGACTTTGCCAATGAGTTCTACTTCTGGAACCTCCTAGACTCTATCCTGAGGAACTACAGAGGGAGCCAGGAGTAGGGCCACTGGACTTTTCCTCTGTGTACACTGGTGACTTTCCCATCCTTTATTCTTCCTCTACATCTTGGTGTCTCACCAAGGTGAAAGAGCCTTTAGTGTGTGAGTCCTCATCCGACTGGTATTCCGCAGTGGACTGGGATCTCTGATAGCCCACGTGTCCCCTTTAGTGTCTGCTCTTGGCAATCACATACTTCCTTGCTGAAGCTTCTTTTCTGATACTCTGCTTCTCACTCATGTTTCTTTCTGCCCAGGTGTCACCACTGTTCATCCTGCTTGCCCAGCCACACTGCAGAGCAACCATCTAGAAGCCAGCTCTTCCCAATACCTCAACCGTGCCGGGCCCCACTCTCCTCCAAGGGGCACCGTAGACCTGAGCAGAATCCCGGAGCCTGGGTACCTGGGCAGTAGTGGCCAGTGGGACATGATGAGGCCTCAGAAAGGGAGCATATCTGGGGATCTATCCTCAGGATCATCCATGTACCAGCTTAACTCCAAACCCACAGGTAAAGCACAAAGCCGAGCAGATCAGTCTGTGAGAGGAAATCTCATGTAGAATCCACTTCTTTCCTGCCTGGGCAGGGCTGCTTTCCCTTCTCCTCTAGGCCCTGGCTCACAGTGGGGATAAGATGAAAGCAACTCATCAGTACTTAGTCCTTTCTAAGTACATCCATCATCTTCCCGGCCCAGGACCTCGGTGCTCTGCAGGGGTTTGGGAAAGTCAGGGGCTACCTCTGTGCACTCACATTCATGTCTTTCTCTCTCCCTCCATCCTGATTCCCTCTTAGTCCTTCCACAATGCCAGACACCAACATTCACAGAACATTCTTCCGTCAGTCAGGAGTTGTTACAGAAGCGAGGCTGTTTCTACACAGCTCCCCACCCCATGTGTATATCCTGTGTACAAACCCATTTAAACTCTCCCTCTCACTCCTAGCTCTCCTAGTCAGGGCCCAGAGACATCACACTAACTGGAGAGGTGGAGCTATACAGGTGAATGCTGGGATGCAGCCCAGTTCCAACAGGAAGAGAGCTGTAATTTTCAGAAAGAGGCTGGGTTCAAAGCAAAATGAGGCAGTTGATGTAGTGTGTCATTGGCACCTTTCCCCCTGCTTTTTGTTGCATCTTTTATCCTTCCTTGCGGGTGTTGATTCCTCCCCTATAGTCAGACTCCAGATCCCTATATCAGCCCAGGCTCCTTTATTCCTTCCATGTGCAAAGTGATCTAAGGGAAGCACTGACTGTCAGTCACTAACCACACAGGATGAGTTTACATGATGTACTAACTTTTACCTTAGGCCTTCTCTCTACAGATGCAGGAAGGGCTTTGTCCCTTGCTAAAGAATGTTTAGTCAAGAATCAGTAAGAGGAAAGGTATTAGGGTAGAGTAAGGCCTTCTCTATAACACCCGAAGTCACACTCAGGAAACAGCCACACCTTTCCGCGTGCTAGACTGATGTCCACAGCCTTCAGCTATTTTTCTAAACCATGTTGTGAAATCCCTTACACTTACCAGTTAACCAAGTAACTGTACACGTACCCTTACAACTCCCTTACACGTACCCCTGCATGGGAAGGGGCCTGTGGGGCTTGCCTAGCCCCAGGCAGTCCAGTTTTTTGAAGCCAATTTACTGTTTAAACAGTCAGCTGAGCTCATGGGTGCCTGTGAGAGAGGATAGTGATGTTTAGGGATCTTGCTGAGAGACCACTGGCTGAGCCCATCTCCCAAGTGGGCCCCACTAGTGACCAGGATTCTCCATCTCCCACCTCCTGCCGTCCTGGTGGGATGGCTGCAGGGGCTGACCTGCTGGAGGAGCATCTGGGTGAAATCCGGAACCTGCGCCAGCGCCTGGAGGAGTCCATCTGCATTAATGACCGCCTGAGGGAGCAGCTGGAACACAGGCTCAGCTCCACTGCCCGCGGAAGCGGTAGGAGGGGCTCAGGTCTTCCTACTTCTGGTCGTAACTAGGGAACTTCTGAAGGTCAGGCCTTAGGGGGAGTTTGCAGGTTTCAAAGCATGGTGGTTTGCTTTTCTCCACTTGCTCTTTACAGTCAGTAAGGGGAGGGGACAAGTTCTATTCTCCTCACTTTGTAGATGTATCTGAGCTCAAAGAGTAACTTTCCTCATGGAAGAACTAACCAGGTCTGATCCCAGGAATCCTCTGACTTCTCATCCCATCCTTAATCTGTTCATATGCTGTCTGCTGACTTCTCTGGGCCCTTGTCCTATGACTGACAAGTGGTAGACCCAGGTCTGCCGGGTCCTGCCCTAGCCACTTACCAAGGTTGCCTTCCTCCACACACCCTCCTCCCAGGCTGCTGACACTCGGACACTGTCCGTTCCACACACCCTTCTCCTGCCACCACCCCAGCACCAGCTATTTAGGGCAAAGAGCCTCCTGAACAACTACAGCCAGGATATGGGATCATGTGTGCGAAGAACCCATCCAGAGGAGGCACAGGAAAATCAGGCATTTGGCCCACCAGGCTTTAGGCCCAGGACTCCAGTCCTCAGGGGTTTCTGCTGGGTTGGGACAGAACGGGCAGTTTTGAGAGCTTCTGTGACCCAAAGTTGTAACTTGTCTGCTTGCACTTTTCGGGACAGGATCCACCTCTAACTTCTACAGTCCAGGCCTGGAGTCCACACCTCAGCTCTACAGTGAGAACAGAGTCCTTAGGGAGGAAAACCGAAGCCTTCAGGCTCAGCTGAGTCATGTTTCCAGAGGTGGGTGATCAAAAGCCACAAAGTGTGGTCAGTCTCAGGCCATTTTCTTCCCTGGCCACACTGATCACCCACTGGAGCAGCAAAGAGAGAAAGTGGAGAGAACAGAGCTACCCAGATCCACCAGCCCAAAACTCCCATAGCTATTCTCAGTCTAGAAAGGGCTACTTCCTGCCAGTTCCCAGCCTTGGGCCCTCAGCCTCCTATGCTGCAGGGACAAGGAGCTCTAGGAAATCCACCACTTCTGTGCAGAGCTTCCTGCTGATATTCACAGTCATTAGCTACCAAACTGGATACCTATGGGCATCTGTTCTACCTGCCTGAAAATCACAGCTAGTTTGGAACCAGAAAAGTAAGGAACGTGAGAGCCTACACACCCTCTCAGGTTTCTCCAGACTTTGCTGCTGCTCTGAGTGCCCCTCCCAGTGCTGATCTGCTATCCCCACATCTCCTCACCATCTCCCTATTCATACACTCCGGGTTCGTCCTTGGTCACCAATCTTCATGATTATTTCTGGACGTGTTAGCAGAATGTCCTCCCGAGCTTTCCCAACACTATTCAGTGGGCATCCACGAGTGAGCATCACTTCCTGTGTGCAGCTGGAGGCAGCTGACCTTAGTGTTACTTGACTGGATGAAATCGATATATTTTTAATTACAAATTATTTTTATTTACAAATATTTATTAAATAACCATAACAGATAAAAAATAGTGGCTAAGAGGATTAAGCCCAGAATGAAAGAATGCTTGTGGAAAAGGAAAAAGACATCAAGAGCTATTTCTGAATTAGCCTCTTCAGAGCAATAAGGTGTGAGAGGAAAGGTCGCTGCTTGGGAGGATAATGAACGTCATAGATAAGGGAGAAGGCAGAACTACTAAACTACCATTGCTGCCTGGAAAGACTCGCCCAGACTTACAGGTGAGAAGGTAGTAAGGTGTAAGTGAGCACCATCTGCCAGGCCCAGGTGATTCCACCCCAGAGGCCTGACAGCACTGGAACCTTATTCTCAGAGTTCCTGTTGATAGTCTTTGAGAAATCATGATGATCAGAGAGAGGCTGTTAGCCCAGGAAAGGACAGATGTTCCCATTTTTGAAATGATGAAAATAATACATTCTGAAAACTTGAGTTAGCAAAACTCTAGAATACATTATTGCACAGAAGGTATGTGAGCACTTAGAAAATAGCATTAGAAACCAGAATGTTCTCTGTGAAACAAAGTAGGTCATATTAAATCAGAGGGTCATTGCAAAGATACCAGTTCCCCGTTCCCCATTCCCCAGAGTGTGTGGATCTAGTGAGTAGACACTCGCATCGCCTCCCCTGGCAGGCTGCAGCGTATGCTGGCCTTCCTTTTACCTTAGTTCTGTTTGTCAGGGTGGATGTGCTTGGGCTCATCTTCCTGCTGACCTCTGGCCCCACAATATAAATGTTCCTGTGTTCTGCTCACCAGAGCGCTCCCAGGAAACAGAATGCCTGAGGGAGGCTCTGCTGACCTCTCGATCCCGGCTTCAAGAGCTGGAAATGGAGCTGGAGCACCAAAAGGTGGGACGGCAGCAGCTTTTGCAAGACTTGAAGGAGAAGCAGCAGGAAATCTTGCATTTCCAAGAGGAGCGACTGTCTCTCCATGAGAAAGACTCCAAGTAAGAGGAAGCCCACTCATAAAGAAGGTGGCTCCATCTTAAGATTTAGGAAAAGGGATATTGGCAAGACAGTTCATGGTCCTTTTTGGAAACCTCAATTTCCTCTCTGCTATTCCAGATTTATGGGTGACTTTGAAAAGAAGGAAGGACTTCTCTGGGAATGTCTTTTTCATTGCAAAGTTGAGAGGGTAAAACCGTGTTATAGAGGCTTCAGCATATTAGATACTGGAGAAAGTACGTTCTACTGCTTCCAGTTAGTTTGAGGACATGAGTCTCATCGTGACCTGGGAAGCTTCTATACCAGCCATGATGCTAGTTCCCAGCATAGACCCTGTAACTGCTTGTCAACGTGAAAAGAGCACTGTAGGGGCAGTGAGAATACCAGATGGCATGTCCTGGGTCCTGTAGCTAATGGCATGACTCCAAGCAGAGTTACTTTCCCTCTCTGAGCCTCTGTTGCTACATCTGTAAAATAAAAGTGATGGTCTTCATGACCCCTGACTTGATGTCTAGGGCTAAAACTCTATGATGCAAAAGTTGGTTCACAGGCTCTTGCCCTGGTGTGGCCAAGGGGTCCCTAAGCTCAGCGGGCCCTTGCTTGTCTCCTGGCAGGCTGCAGCAGAAGCTGGCCCTCTTGCAGCAACAGTGTGAAGAAAAACAGCAGCTCTTTGAGTCCCTCCAGTCGGAGGTACAGATCTACGAGGCACTTTATGGCAGTTCCAGGAAGGGGCTGAAAGGTATGTGTATCTGCCTCTTCCCCACCCTGTGAGCTGCCTGCTCTTGCTAAGGATCCTGGTGAAGTCTTTACCTTGGGAGTTGTGGAGATCTTGGAAACCTGCAGAGGTCTGTCTCAGAGAAAACCTCAGTCACTGAGGCTCCCAATAGGAAGAGAGGGGAGCTCTCACACACAAAGCCCAGGGGCTGGTGATATGAGCAAGATCCAGCCTTAATATCCTTAAAAGTCGGCCACAGGCATCAAACTCACCCACCTAGATGGTCTCAGATAAGTGAATCAAACTCCAGATTATATAATGATTTTCATTTTTAACACAACTGCCCTGGTGGTATCATCATTTGAAAACATCTTAAATGTTGTGAATTCTGACCACCCACGCAACCTGGTCCCACCCTGACCTTTCCTCACTGAGAAAATTAAAAGACTTTTTAAAAATTTCAGAAATACTACTAACAGGACCTGTATTTTCAGCCTAGATTTAAATTTTAAACTCTTGTATTGAGGATTTTTGCTACCTGCTAGTATTTGAGAATCTTATTAACATTTCCCCATTCTTCTTCAAATGGGGAGGGCATTCTAAACACAATTAGTCCAAGCAGGCTAGAACAGAGGGCTGATGTCAATGTGATGAAATCTAGCAAAGATTAAAAATACTCCTGACTTTGGTTAAAAATATCAGTGGTAGATATACAGGAAGGGGAGATCTTGCTCTGTAGCCACTGGTGGGCTTGAGGATGGGGGAGTTAGGTAGAAACACATTTACACAAGGAAGTTTTAGGCCAGAGTTGCTAGAAAAGCCAAGTTAACCTGAGACCACAGTGGTATAGCTGTGCTGTCCACATGGAGAGACCATGTCAGAAATATTGTTAGATTGTGGGGTGCCATCTTGTAAAAGGGACATTGACAAACAAGGGAATGTAATGATGACAGGGACCAAATATCTCAAACTGGTTGAAGAAACTAAAAAACTGTAGGCTTGGAAAAGATCATATGACTATGAGAACGGGCTTCAGATATTTGAAGAACTGTCAGGTGAAGAAGAGCTGATGTGTTGTTATCCCTTCAGAGGGCTGAACAAGGGCCAGAGGGTGAAGGGCAATGGAATCGGGATCTGCACAGTTAATGCTTTCCCTCCCACTAAAGCCTTCTAGTGATGGATTGGCTGTGTTGAAGGAGTCGGCTTCCTATCCAAGCCCTGTTTAAATAGAAAGACATGATTTTTCAAGGATCCCATTGAAAAAGTTCTTGCTTTGGATGGGATGCTGACTCCCTGAACTTTTCAACTCTTTGTTTGTTTGTTTTTTGATTATATGTTTAAAAGCTCCTTAAGTAATATGGTTTATTATATTTTCACTGTTCAGCCAAATATGAATCTTCATCAGATGTGACTGAGTTTTCTAATCTGTTGATGAGAAGTTGATCGAGAACTTGAAGAATTAAAGAAGCACAGCAGGCTTCAGAATAGCTTACGTACAAAGTCATGGAAGTGCTGGGTCAGGGGGAAGACCAACCTGCCTAGAGGAGAGTTTTGTATCGAGGGCAAGAGAATGGAGTCAGATTAGTTGAAAGGAGAGTTGCCAGTATATAGAAGGCCTACGGGGTAGGATGACAGTTTACACTCTGTGTAGTAGGCAACGGAAAATGAGTATGTTTTCCAAGCAAAATGGGCACATGATGGAAACAGAATTTTAAGATGGTAAGACTGGTGGCACATACTGGAGTTGGGAGTCCAGCATTAGAATCAGGGAAGCCTGTTTGAATGGGTGTAGTGATATTATGGGTGTTAAGCGTGGAGGGTCTCATAAAAGGTGCAATCAGAAGATGAAGGAGAATAAATAGATGAAAAAATTTTAAATAATAAGCAACAATTAGTGAAAATTTGGATTTCAGAAAAGAACAAAAGGGAGGAGCATCATGGACCTTTGGGGTTGGTATCTGGAAACCACTTCATCCTCAGCTGCCTCCCCTTTCATGTCTTGCTCCCTTTTAATGAGCCTTCCAGGATTCATCTCAAAGCTCCTACCACTAAAGCCCCATTATCCCTTATCCTTAACTCTATGACCCAATAACAACTCTGAATTAAAATCTTTTTAATACACTCATTTGGTGACAAAACCTAACTGAACTGATGAAAGAATATTCATAGTCTTCATTTATCCCATTTAGTGAGAATATTTGCATAGCTCATTACAGAACTATGAATGTGTTTGGAAAAACAAAAAAATTTAGTTTCTGGACCTATGGCCCAGATGCAACTGGGTGCGTGTATTAGATGGTATATGCATCCTATTGCCTTGCTAAAAACCCAAACAAATTCCATCTTTTGAAAGAACATTTGGCTTCATAGTTTTTAGATGAGCAGTTGTGGTCTTGTAGAATATTTGTTTTATCTCTTCTTCCCCAGTACACAGAAACAGACTATGGGTGGTGAGCAGAGATAAAAAAACAAACAAACAAACAAGGAGAAATTGAGAAGTCCAATTAGTTATGATCCTTGGTCTGTGGTACCCCACTCCCATTCTTACCTGCTGCCCAAGACCCGAGGCCTTTCTCCTCCTCTCCCTTTTGACCCCTGAGTGTGGAAATCATCGAATCTCCTCCCTCAGCACCTTCCCTTCTCTAGTTCAGTACACCTATCTTGGAAGACCCTGTCTCTAGCCTGCAGGACTAAGGTTAATAGAGAGGTAAAATAATAGGCTTGACTTCACCTGCCAATCAAATGCCCTCCAGGTGCACAAGGGTCATTTGAGCCTCAGGGAAATTCTAGACAGGAGTGTGCGCCATCTCAGTGTGTGCCAGGCCCCACATGGGAAGAGGGACATCTCCATCACAGGTGTGTTGCCTGGTACCCTGAGACACTGTAGTCCTTGGCAGGAAGGAATGTCACAGAGCAGTGTTCTGACAGATGCTTGGAAATACCTGAATCAGTGCTACCAGAGCCCTCCTCTCTCTCCTTACAGCTTACACTTGGGATGCTTGTCACCAAGTCCCTTTGAGCAGTGACTTGAGCCACCTGGTGGCAGAGATCCGAGCTTTGAGAGGGCAGCTGGAGCAGAGCATTCAGGTGAACAACTGTCTGCGAGTGCAGCTCAAGCAGCAGTTGGATGGAGGTGCCAGCAAAGCCGGCCTCAGCCCCTCCTTCCCTGTCAGCCCTGACCCTGGAAGCAAGCAGCCGCTCTTCCAAGGTAGGAAGGAAAAGGGGATCAGGAAGCCCTCGGCCAGTGGGGAGGTCCCCGGGATGTCTGTGGTGGAAGGGACAATCTTGCCTCTTCCATGTTCCTTAAGGTCAGGGTGAAATCAGAGATGCTTCAATACAGTGCCCGAGTGAGAGAGTGGGATTTAGGGTAAGATCTGGCTCCAGATTCTGAGTTTGCGATTTATAGGTGTTTGCCTGGAATTTAAACTCCTCAGGCTATTTAAGCCTTAGTTTCCTCATCTTTAAATGAAGATTATATTAATATATACTGTGCATGGTTATGTGGGGCATTAAATGAAATAATGTACAAGCGCCTGGCATAATAAGAAATGCTTAAGAATTAACAGCTACGTATGTTAATGTCTATTCCTTGTATTTGTGGAGTGCTTTAAATTTTACATGCTTTCAAATAATTTTTCAAATAATTTCATCAGAGGTAGGCTAGGTTTTACTGTCTCTGTATTTCACATGAGAAAACTCAGGCATTGAGACATTAGCTGACATGTTAAGGTTGACAGGAGTTGAGAGACCAACCCAGGACTCAAAGCAGAACTTGTGGTTTCCAGTCTGTGCTCCCTCTGCCTCACCATGCCGTGTCTTGGTATTACTGGCCTTCCCAGACTCTCTGGCCTGGCTTCCTTTGCCTAACATGAGGGGAACTCAGCCATGTGGCAAAACGTTCCTGTCCCTGAGGAAACCCTGGCTGTAGGAAGGCAGTGGGAGGTGGCGGTGCTATTCCAGGTATAGTCACCCACTTCTGCTGCCCTGCCCCCGGCTTGCCCCTCCAGATACAAATGTTTACACAGTTCTCTCCCGCTCTTCTCAGTATCATTCATCAATCAGTCTCATGTCCTCAGGTTTTAATATGAGTGTCAATACCACCCCAGTGAATATTGACACATTCATTTCTACTTCCTCTTCTTTTTTCCTTTTGATAGACCATTTAATTCACCATCTCCACTCACCACTATGGACATGTCCTCAATTTTATTCTAAATGGGAACCATTCTGCTCTGGATTATCTAAAGATGAGCTTTTACACTTTCATGCCTGGTTTACCCGTTTGTCTGGTTTTTTTTCTGGTTCTGCGATATTCATTTATCAATGACCTTATCTGTCCAATGAAGGTGATTTCCCCCAATCATGTTGCTGTGGCCATTAAATAAGAAAGCGTACGCGGACCACCAAGCAAAATGCCTGGCACATAAAAAATTTCTGGTTAAAATTAGGTGGATGCCTCACATACTCGGGCTGCCGTGCAGCTGTCATGCTCAGTTGTGTCTCCCTTTCATCCCTTTAACAAGGCTTTCCCCACTCACTGCCTCCCCACCACTTTAGCCAGGACTCTGCCCTGCTGGCTCAGTCACTCCTCCTCCTCCTTGTCCAGTGCAGAGGCCTGAGCCAGAAAGCAGGCTCTAGGCCACATTTGCCTGAGCAGAATCATTCCTGTCTCTTTGTGATATTTCCCAATTCCTCCCCTGCAGGATTGCTGCCTGGCCTCCAAGAGGGCATCTCTAACTAACCAAGGCTTCTGTCGCCTGTTCTTCTCACACCACTGTGTATTTCCCAGTCCCCACTCATCACAATGGTGGTTAGAGTGCTGAGTTTAATGGCCCATAAATCCATTCATTCTTTGATCAAATATTTTTACCATATATACTGCATATATTTATGCATATTTATATTTAGTTTCAAAGCGCTGCACTGGACACTGCATACAAAATTATATTTAAAAACTGGGGTAAGAAAAGTATATCTAGTAATTTTTCAAACTGGAAGTTGCTCTGTGAATTATAGGAACCTCCTCTTGTTCCAAACTAAGTGATCTGCTTACTGTTGCTTTTAAACGTGGTACATGGGTGATGATTATGTAAGAGGGGGTCCTCTTGCCTTACTGTCTGGTGGTGAAGACTAGGCTGTGCACATGCTTGGGGAGCAGTGTGTTTCCAGGGTTCCTAAAGTTGTGGTTACCTTGACTCCCTAGATTCAGTTGCCTCCCCTCCAGTTCGGGACGTGGGCATGAATTCTCCAGCTGTGGTCTTCCCCAGCTCTTCTTCCGCTGCTCCTGGCTCCGAGACCACAACTTTCAATAGGACAAATGGTAAATAAGGCAACTACAGGACTCAGGGACTGACGATGGAAAATTATTAGTGCGAGTAACCTTTGTTTCTCTGTATACGCATTATCTAAATTTAGAGATTTTTCTCTGCATGTCCCAAGGCCTTTAGCCCTGCTCATTGCACCTTCTGTGCTGCCTTTCTTCCTCCTGCTGTTTTCCTATTGCTCTGTTGTTGCTTCACTGCAGTCACCCACTTTTTGAAAGTGTTCTCTGGGTCCAGCTTCATTTCCTTATCTGTGTCTTCTCAACCCCGTACTTAAAAATTTGTATTTATAATATATGTCCTGAATATTTCATTTGTCAATAAGGATAAAATCTGCCTCCTGGCAATTTTATCATTATGAGAGGATATAAGAAAGATTATAAAAAGGTAGAACCCAGAATATATAAGGATTTCACACCATGCTTGTACTTTCCAAGACTGTCTTATTTCTGTCCCCTTTCATTATTTGATTTCTCTTTTGTATTGAACGAAGGAATGATTATGAATAACTGGTTTTGTGCTGTTGTGGTTTGATTGCTCAGAGCTGGATTTGGATGCTTCTCCTGGAATAAAGAACCCTCCCAAGTTGGAGGGTGATGCTACTGACGGCTCCTTTGCCAATAAGCATGGCCGCCACGTCATTGGCCACATTGATGACTACAGCGCCCTAAAACAGCAGATCGGGGAGGGCAGACTGCTGGTCAAGAAGATAGCATCTCTCACAATATCAGCCTGCAACCTCCCTGGCCTTGAAGCTCCGGGCACAGAGGTAATTACATCGTTACATTACAGAGCTCTTTCATGCAGATTTTCTGTATGCCCTTCCTTCTTCTGATTTTAGCTCCTTCTGCTATTTTTTTCCCCATGCTTCACATCTCCCAACAGCTGAGGATATATGTTCCATTTATACCCAGTTGGGCCTTTCGTCTTCATCTGCTAATTTCACGATAAGCTCTGCTCTGTTCCAGATGTAGCTGACTTGGTATTTCCACTCAGAACCATAGAAAAGCCTGTGCAGCACTGCCGTCCTCATCAGTAGAGCATTTTTAAAGTGTTGACATACACATGGGACTGTACTGAGCACCCTTTGGTAGCTTATTATCTGCTAAAGTCATGCTGGCACATGGCCATCCTTGGGCAGAATAAAATCACTTAATCAGTTCGCTAGAAATTAAAAATTTGTGTCAATATGGGCTAAATGTGCGGAAGGCGTGAGGAACATGGCAGCCATGGAATTCCCTGGTTCAGACTGAGCCGGGGAGGAGAGCAGAAAGCAGATTTCAGAGCCCTTCACCAGGAGAGACCAGGCACCCCCAGCTGCGGTGCTGTCTGAGCCACTGGAGACGCATGGATGCTCAGGGAGAGGCCTGCGCCCAGGAGCCCCCTCACTAGGGAGGGAGCCCCACACCTGAGTACATAAGCATAACAAGGGGCTCCAGGCACAATGTTAGAAGTTGCACTCTGGGTGTGAGGGCATGAACCCAGAATTGGGTGTTACTGGCACAGGGGATGCCATAGAGGATGTGTACGTTCTCTGGGGAAGAGGGCATGTCAGGTAAAGGGAGCAGCACCTCAATCCTTTGAGCTACAAATGGTTCAGCCCATTTGTAGCATGAGGTGTGAATTAGGGCAGGGCACAGTGCAAAAATTAGGGACCTTAAACTCCAGAGCATGTGCAGGACTAGGAGCTGAAGAGTATGGGGAAGGCTGGAATCAAATGAATTCTTGCAAGTGGGAGGGCCCTGCTGAGGTCAGAGATCCTGAGATTCAGGGTTAGAAAAGGGTTTCACAGGTTCAAGCAGGTCCCTGTCTGTGCCTCACCCACAAAGGAAGCTGGGGCCTGTGCTCACAGGAAAAAAAAGGGATTGCTCAACCCCAGGGATGTCCATGGCTACCTCCCCCTTTTCCCAGGTGATGGGCAGCAAAGGCATCCAGGAGCTTCAGAGCAGCACCAATGCCCTGCATCACCGGCTGGAGGAGGCAGCCTCCCTCCTCACCATGTTCTGGCGAGCAGCCTTGCCAAGCTCCGATGGTTCTGCACTGCATGGAAAGTCGGTAAGAGGCCAGCATCATCTACTCATTCTGCCCCCCAAAATCCTTATGCCTCCACAGTCTGCAGACCCTGAAGATCAGGAGCTGAATGGTCAATTGGGACAGAGGGGACCAGAGAAAGGAGACCTCTCTTCCATGGTGGCTGCTTTCAGCACAGCTCTGATGACATCCCCTCTCCTTTGACCCCTGACTCCTGGGATAACTAATGAAAGAGGAAAAGGAGAGGATATGGAGGAGGGAGAGACAGGAGAACCCTGATAACCCATTCATGTTCACTTTCTTTACCTGTCTGATGTTTGGCTGAGCTCAAGTTCAGGGACATGTTAAAACATCAAGAACTTCTTATCTTCACCCCACCCCACTTCCACAAATCAGGTAGGATCACAGAATGTCATCATGAGTTGACCAGCCTCTTTTAGCCACCCACTGGAATCCCAGCAAATCACTTAAATTTCAGCCTCCAGGTCAGGCCAGGGGAGAGTCAACCTCCCCCCGGGTGCTCTCAAGCCAGCTCTCTGGTTGGTGACCTTGAATAGCCAGGTTTCAGGATCCCCTCCCAGGGGTTCTAACTCCAGACTAATACCACTGACACCTGACATCTTAGGAGACCCAATTATGCTAATTTCAGAAGAGGGGGTGATTTGCCATTTTGAAGTTGGCAGGGATATTTACAAAATTGTAGACTGTTTCAGGCCAGCCCTGTCTTGCCAGTCATCATATTCCTAACAACCAAGTCTTACTTGTGTAGCCCAAGTGATATGATTAATGTCAACACTAAATCTGAGCTCCTGTTCACAGCTGACAGTTTCAGAGCTGGCCTGGAGTCAGGTTCTCTGCAGCAACAGGAGTGTAGCCTGTGCTAATGTGCACGGGGGCTTCCAGCTTCTCAGTGTTCATACCTAATGGCCTCATTGTGAGCTGACATCTGCTGGAGGGTTTTAGATGCTTTAACTGGTGAGGTAGGGAGAATTGAGTCCAAAAATAGTTGAGAAGATTGTAAAATCCTATTTTG
Organism: Camelus bactrianus; assembly: GCF_048773025.1. Taxonomy (NCBI): domain Eukaryota; kingdom Metazoa; phylum Chordata; class Mammalia; order Artiodactyla; family Camelidae; genus Camelus; species Camelus bactrianus. The sequence goes on from NC_133547.1 coordinate 48,810,998, forward strand.
GGTTGTTAGGAGTCACAAAGCCCGGGGGGCTTTCAGATTTCTGACCATTGACAGAAAGCCTGTTTCTCTTCCCAGGGAGAGTCCATGAAAAGGGAGCTTCTAGAGCTGAAAACCAAACTATCCAAACAGGAGAGTCTCCTTCAGAGCACGGCAGAGTGTCTGAAGACTGCCAACCAGCAGAAGGAGAGCATGGAGCAGTTCATCTTCAGCCAGTGTGGGTGTCCCCCTACCAGGGAATGGGACAGAAGATGGGGGAACTTGCAGACTCCCTGCTTGTGCTGTGGATGCAGAGTGACCAGAGAGGCTAGGGGAAGGGGGAGACTGATGTGACATCCCTGAACCTCCCGTGATATCAGTAATCATGGATGCTGGGGGTGGTGTTGGGGGGGCAGCAGGAGACCCCAAGCTGAGTGGCCAGAAAGAAAGCTTTAGAGCACACACCCAAGGCAAGTATGGGCCCCACTGGTAACTTCTCCCTTGTGGGGCTGTTTTCGTTTTTCAGTGACCCGGACACACGATGTTTTGAAGAAGGCAAGGACTAATTTGGAGGTAAGGAAACCACAGCATTAGTCAGAGCCATAGAGCCTGCTTCAAACCCTTCAGCATCTGTCATCAGAGTCGGGAGGTCATCTCTGACCTTCCCTGACCTTCCAGGAGGAGATTTCTGGTCCGCTTGCAGGAGCACAGGTCCTCAATGAGCATCTGTCCAATTTCCACCCCATCAGCACTCCCACCCCAATCAGCAACCTTCCCTGACATCTAGGTTCACTCTCACTTTGTCATCACCTTCTCTTTACTGCAATATTCTCTCCTTTATGCCAAGTCAAGAGTGTGGAGAAATGCAATTCAGTTGATTCTCGAGGTCAGAGGACATAGGGGGTCTGCCTCTGTGTAAGATTTCAGTAAAGGGATCCTGAGGTCACTCATGTGTTCTGGGGTTTCCTGTACCACTTTATGAAAAAATAACTGCAAGATACAGCCTAATAAACAGATTTCACTGTACAGTATGGAGCTGAGAACAGCATTGGGATTTTGGCATAGTTTTCTTCAAGCAACAACACAAAAGAAAATCATTGGGTCTTACTGATCTAAAAAAGAACAGGGTAATAAATTAAAGGCAAGATTTTACATATATGGGAGACATTCTCTGTTTATTAAAAACACTAACACCTTATTTAGGAACCACTTTGAAGAAAACTTGAGGTGTTAAGAAATGACTTAAAAATCAGAAATTAAACCTTTTACACTGGCCATCGAAGCTTTACCATAAGTAACTGAGCATATGCCTAGGGATGTTCCTAAACTGTAATCTAGAGGATGTTGACCTCACAGTGTCAAAATGGGTTGGGCCATAATTTAACTCTGCCTTTTTGTATGCTAATTCCTTTTGTTCTTCTCTGATGATTCCTTTCTTTCCTGAGCCTTTTTAGAAGAACACTTACAGGATTGCCTCTGTAAAGCCTTATTCCTGTCCCAGCAAAGGTAACCCAATAGCCTCTGGTACCCGCTGGCTTCCCTAATTTGGAAGAGTCCTCTCTACTTCTGCTAGGTCATTGGAAAGGGCCCGAGGACTGAGTTCTAATCCCAGGCTTGTCACTAACTGGCTGTGTGGCTTTTGCTGACCTCAGTCTCTGTGAGCCTGCTGCCCCTCATCTGTAAGAGGTGGCACCAAGAAGGTCTCTGATGTCCCTGCTGATGTGGCCTGTCCCACTCCTCCTTAAGTCACGGGACACAAAAGGGGGACTTCCCTGCAAAATGCCCTCTCCTTCCTCCAACAGGCTGTTTCTATATGTGCATGTTTCATGCTAAGCTGTTTTCCTGTTTATCACAAAAGCCATCCTTTTGCTCCAAGGTGAATTGGAGAGGGAACTGGTCCCTCAAGAGGGAGTGGTAGGATCATGCCACCTGGTATGCAGTGGCTTTGAGCAGACGTATCACCACAGGAGGGTGTGGGGGGCTTTTCCACTAACCTGGTGGCGCCAGTTGCTCCTGCAGACCTCAGTATACGCCCTCAGCTCATCCTGTTAATAGGCTTTCACAGAGCTCCTGGCTTCTGTCACCAATCAGCTCTCTCTGCAGCCTCAGTTAGCCACCAGCAGGGCCTGATAATGCCTTCTTACTTTATGCAATTTTGGTCTCCAGGTAAAATCCCTAAGGGCATTGCCAGGCTCTTCAGTCCTGTGACGCTTGCCTTCCAGGAGCCATGCAAGAAGCGAAGCCACCAGAGGTCCTTAAAACAGCAGGCAGGACGGGCCTGCCCCGCTTTTGCACAGCTCCCTGTCTGCTGAGGAGGATATGAGTCTCACTCCTCCACACCTGCTGGAGGGTCTGGAAGGAGTCAGAGATGACGCCTGGTGGGGCAGTGCCAAAAGGCAGTGGGCCTTTCCTGCAGCTGTGGAATAACCAGCCAAGGTCCACTTGGCCCAGCACTGAGCAAAACACGCATAGTTTGTAGAGGACTTTGTGACACTGCTTCTGAACGCCCCAGTGCCATGGGAACCAGCAACAGCACATTTCTCACCTCAGCCTGATCCTCAGATGGTCAACTCAGGGCAGATAGGACCTGCTTCCTAGGATCGGAGCTGTGGTTCTGACACTGGAGCCTCTCGGCAGATCTAAAAGCACACGACTGAGCGGCAATGCCCTGACAGACAGTGTTGACAGGGCCCCGATGACCTGACCGGGGGCCAGCACAGCTGGGTCAGTCAGGATTGGCGTCAGTCTACACTGCAGCACCCGAGTTCTTGGAATCCACGTGGTGAGAGCTTTGACTTGCAGATGCCATCTCATGCTTACCCTGGTACTTCCTATTTCTATTCTCATATGATCTCCAAAAGTTTACTGACCTCATTCTAAATTTGCTGTTCCATTTGGTCATCTTAACCTCCCTCTTGGATTTGGGGATGAATGGCCACACCAAGCCATTGAAAATCTTGAGTAAAGCAAACCAGTGATCATTTGTAAGTGACATGTGAGCACTCACCAGTTGTCCTAAAGCCTAGTCTGTGTCTTCACAGTGCTTTAGAATGTGTGTATGTGTATAAATGTATGATATATATTTATATATGTTGCTATAGTGGTACGTTGGAGGCCAATATAACTGGTGGACAGGGTTGGTGAGAAGAAATGAAACAGTCTTTTTGGTGGCTATTAAAGCAGAATGTGTATAAACAAATAAAGTTGCTCTTTGCCTGCTTTATTTCCTATTTCTGCACTAGTCCCTAGGCTGAGTATGTAAGAATAGGAAAGACAGACTGGCATTAGGAAGCTCAGAGTCTGAGGCAGGATCAAGATGGCAAAGTAAGAGGAAATGAAGCTCACCTCACCACACACACAACAAGAATACAGCTATATGTGGGAGAATTCTCACATAAAACTGCAAAATGGCAAAAGATCTCCTATATAACCAAGGCTGCGTGAAAGATCTCCATGTAACCAGGTAGGATGGGGGAAGAAGGCATCAGGTCAGGACCTGTGTCCCTGGGAGGGATCTGTAAGGAGGAGAAGGTCTATGCAGGTGGACCCTCACCCTGGGGAGTCAGCAGGTTGAGCCATCATCTGAGCATCCCAGTCCTGGGGTCCTACATGGAGGAGACAGGCCCCCATGCCTCCTGGGAAATTCACTGAGACAGATGCTAGAAGGACTGGAGAAGCCTAGGCTCTACTTACCAAGAGTGTACATGCGCTCGCTTACAAATAATCAGAGTGAGAGAGCCTTGCACTGGCAGCAGCCACCTTGCTTCACTTCCCAGTCAGAGGGGGTGACCACTCCAGCCCCACTCACCCCATACCACAGCCTGCCACAGGATCTTGGCAAAGACTCGGTCTAGCTGCACAGAAACAGACTGGGGCACCTGGGATGTGATCTGGGCAGGGTCTTGGAGGCCACAGTCCATGCATACATGGGGCGGTGGTAGTATTCACAGTGGACATTCTCAGCTTGCGCACAAGGCAGTACACAGGACCAGAGTGGCTAAGGGCTGACAGACAGGCCCTGGGAGAGAAGTCGTCTAGCTATGCAAGACAGCCTAGAGGGCCTGGGGTGTGGTCTGAGTGGGGCAGTGATGCCCACTGTCAGTGCTCTTAGGCATACTCAGCAGGTCTCCCAGCAAGAGCACCCTACTCTACCCACCCCACACAGCAGCTTAGGGCTAGATCTGGGGCAGACAGGTCCTCAAAGAAGTTTGCAACAGAAGCAGCCCAGATCTCAAGTGGCAGCACAGCCACCTCAATTCCTGCAGCTACAACACCCCAAGCCCTTCCTCACCACAGCCTTACACTAGATCTGGGCCAAATAAACAGAGAAAGGGATGCAGCCTTGGGCTGCTTTTGAGCGGAACTGTGAAAGCCTACACAGGCAGCACACAGAGCCTCTGTGACCACGCAGGCGGCACCTGCTTCAGCCATCACCTCTGGGGCAAGGCATGCACTCAAGGGCAACAGAGTCTGATCGAACCCAACCCTCAAGGCTTTTACTCCAACTGGGAGTGGACCCCACCCCTGACAGGGCAGTGACACAGAGCAGAGAGGAAGCCCTACCTCACATCCAGCACAGGCTCTAGATACCACATAAACCACACCCCCCTGTAAGGGGATAATGGCGCACAAACCCTCAGAAAGGAGTGGCTGGCATCCATACTGAAACCAGCCCTCAAACCAGAAATACTGCATACACACAGTCTACACAGGGACACTCCCTCATAAAAACACCCCCTCAAGACCACAGTAGATAACTGTTTCTCCTGAATCCATACAGAGACAAATAAAATGAAAAGACAGAGGAACTACTACCGATTAAGAAAAAAGAAATCTGCTGAAAGAGCAAAGAATGAAACTTAGCTCACCAGTCTACTAGACCTCAGGCTCAAAAAGCAGATAATAAAAATGCTAACTGAAATAAGAAGAATGGTCAATAGAAATGTAGGTCACTGTAACAAGGAACTACAAACTATAAAGATGAACCAATCAGAAATAGGCAATTCAATTGCCAAAGCAATATTGAAGAAAAAGAATGAAGCTGGAGGAATAACCAACCCCCCCCCCAGACTTCAGACAATACTACAGAGATACAGTAAGCAAAGTAGCGTGGTATTGGCATAAAAACAGACATATGGATCAATGGGACAGAATAGAGAGCCCAGAAATAAATCTACAAACCTATGGTCAATTAATCTTTGACCAAGGAGGCAAGAATATATAATGGAGAAAAGACAGTCTCTTCAACAAGTGATGTTGGGAAAACTGGACAGCAGCATGTAAGTCAGTTAAGGTAGAACACTCCCTCACTCCAAACACAAAAATAAACGCAAAATGACTTAAAGGCTTAAATATAAGACTAGACACGATTAATCTCCGAGAAGAAAACATAGGCAAAACATTATCTGATATAAATCTTAGCAATGTTCTCCTAGGGAAGTCTACCCAGGCAATAGAAATAAGAGCAAAAATTAACAAATGGGACTTCATTAAATATACAAGCTTTTGCACAGCAAAGGAAACCATAATCAAAACAAAACAACAACCTACAGAATGGGAGAAAATATTTGCAAAAGGTGAGACTGACAAAGGCTTAATTTCTAGAATATATAAACAGCTCGTACAACTTAATAATAAAATACAAACAACCCAATCCAGAAATGGGCAGATCTAAACAAGCAATTCTCCAGTGAAGACATACAAATGGCCAATAGGCACATGAAAAAAATGCTCAATATCACTCATTATCAGAGAAATGCAAATCAAAACTACAATGAGGTATCACCCCACACCAGTCAGAATGCCCATCATTCAAAAGTCCACAATAAATGCTGGAGAGGGTATGGAGAAAAGGGAACCCTCCTACACTGCTGATGGGAATGTAGTTTGGTGCAGCCATTGTGGAAAACAGTATGGAAATTCGTCAAAAGACTAAAAACAGACTTACCATATGATCCAGCAATCCCACTCCTGAGCATATATCCAGAGGGAAACTTAATTCAAAAAGATACATGAGGGGGGAGGGTATAGCTCAGTGGCAGCATGCATGCTTAACATGGACGAGTTCTAGCATTCAATCCCCAGTACCTCTTCTAAGAATAAACAAACAGATAAACCTAATTATCTCCCCCACAAAAAGAGAAAACAAAACAAAAAACAAACAAAAAGATACATGCACTCCAGTGTTTATAGCAGCAATATTTACAATAGCCAAGACATGGAAGCAATCTAAATGTCCATTGACAGATGACTGGATAAAGAAGTCCTGGTATATTTATACAACAGAATACTACTCAGCCATAAAAAAGAATAAAATAATGTCACTTGCAGCAACATGGATGGACTTGGAGACTGTCATTCTAAATGAAGTAAGCCAGAAAGAGAAAGAAAAATACCATATAATATAACTTATATGTGGAATCTAAAGAAAAAAAAAGAACTTATTTACAAAACAGAAACACTCACAGACAGAAAATAAACTTATGGTCACCAGGTGGAGAAGGGGGTAGGAACGGATACATTGGGAGTTTGAGATTTGCAGATACTAACTAATATATATAAAATAGATAAACAAGTTCATACTGTATCTCACAGGGAACTATATTCAATATCTTGCAGTAACCTATGGTGAAAAAGAGTATCAAAATGAATATATGTATGTTCATGCATGACTGAAGCATTATACTTTACACCAGAAATTGACACATTGTAAACTAACTATACTTCAATAAAAATAGACTCTGCTTGCAGAATGGAAGCTGCCCTACTCTAAACTTCCCTTGACCTCATCCCGGACACACACACATAAGCCAGCCTCCTCTGTCATCCTCCAGCCTCCTTTATTCCCACAAGAACAAACTCTCATCCCCCAACCCCATACCCACCGATGCCCTGATTCTGGGGAATCTTCCCTTTTTCTCTGGGTCTCCACAGACTTACACACAGATTCCTCACCAGCAGACAAACCCTCATCTTGTGGTTCTGGAGACTCCAAATCACAGAAGCCTCCCAGGAGAAGAAGAAATGCAGGCCATGTGGGGTCACAGGGTCATCGTACAGAATATGAATCCAGCTGTCCTAAGTCATGCTAGGATATTTGTGAAGATGTCGAACTTGTTCAAAACAAACTCTAGGAAAGATCCTTGGTTCAAGTCATTGTTACATGGAATAAATTGTACTATGAAATCCTACATCAGGTGGTTAATCCTCATTCTAAAGTCACAAATCAGCCTTAACAAGGGCAAAGCAGGTTTTAAGTGCTAATTACAAGAAATGAAAAACTGGGACAGGTCCCAGAAAGGAGAAGCTGCTTGGGCCAATGGCCAGGTAACATCCTGTATTAGTCAGCTTGGGCTGCCATAAAAAAAAACCATAGATTGGGTGGCTTAACCAGTGATCTGTTTTCACACATTCTGGAGGCTGGAGGTCCAAGATCAAGACTGAACTGTCCTGCCAATTCAGCTTCTGGTGAGAGCTCCCTTCCTGGCTTGCAGAGAGCCCATGCCTCCCTGTGTCCTCACATGGTCTTTTCCTGAAGCTTATGCTGGAACAGGGTAGGAGCCCAAGCTTTCTGGTACTTTTCCTTGTAAGGACACTAATCCTATCAGATCAGGGCCCAAGTCAATGACTTTATTTAATCTTAATTACTTCCTTAATGGTCCCTTCTCCAAATACAGCCCACTGGGGATTAGGGTTCAAGATATGCATTTTTGGGGGGATGCATACATTCAGTTCATAACACCCTACCCAACCTCCTCCCCTTGTGAAGGTGTCTGCAGCTCTCAGCTCTGGTCCCTGGGAACTTCCCAGGAACTGACTGGGTCCTCAGATTCCTCTCCCAGCAGACTGTCTCCTTCTCTCTTCCCTGATACAAATGCCTAGACATGGGCACAGCTGTTGGCTGGCTGGCACTCAAAGCAGTGGGCTGGGTGGCTTTCACCTGGCTGGCTTTCGGAAGGGAGGGGCTCCCATTCACTGACAAGCTTGCAGAAATGGGTTCACGGAAGAGAGTGCCTGTGTCAGAAGAATAATTCGTCCTTAATGTGTCCACATCCGAATCCCTGGAATTTGTGAATATGCTACTTGACGTGGCAAAAGACACTGCAAGTGTGATTAAATTAAGGATCTTGAGATGGAGAGATTTTCCTGGACAGTCCAATGGAATCACAGGGGTCCAGGCATATCAGAGAAAGAGGGAGGAAGGAGAGTCAGTGTCACAATAATGTGATGTGAGAATTACTCAATCAGCCATGACCGGCTTTGAAGATGGAAGGCACTATGAGACAAGAACTTGGGCACATTGTAGGTGCTGGAAAAGGCAAAGAAACAGACTCCCCTCCAAGTCTCCAGTGTGACCCTATTGTCACACTGAATTTAACCCAGCAAGATGCATCTCAGCCTTCTGATCCCCAGAACCATAAGATATCAATGTGTGTTGTTTTAAGCCACAAAGTTCATGGTAATCTGTTACACTAGCAATTGGAAACTCCTAGAGTGAACATTGATGGACAGAGAGAATTGAAAACCAGTTCTGGTGGCTATTTGTCATCATGGCTTTAAAACAACTATTCTAGTCCCAGAAATGTGAACTTTCAAACATTTCAATTCTCAGTGTAGATAATGTAAATAATACTGAATGATGTACCAACCATCCCCATAAAAAGAGTTGAAATCTTCACCCTGTGCTCAGGGATGAACGTCTAGTACCCTCGGAGGTTGGGTTGTACACAGGTGTATGTTTGGGATACAGTTGCAGGGGTTTCAGTACCTAGTTTATAATGTTCTGCACAAGGCTGGCTGCAGGGTGTCAGGCATAGAAGGGTCTTTGGTCATATCTAGGCCATCTAGTATCCGAACCCCCTTTCCATGGATGAGGAACTTCTCACATTCTGAAACTCGAAGGATCACGTCCTTGCTTTCTTAGTTTTCCTAGGGACTAAGACGTGGGTATCTTACCAACATCTAGCCCATCCGCATCAGAAAGAACTACTCCAGCTTTTGACATGAGTTGAGAGACTCAAGGAGTAGGCCCTGGGGCAATTCTTTCTGTCCCTTTGGTAGAAAGAATCATTTTTTAAGGGTAAAAGAGACATTCCTCCAGCACCTGAAATAGTGTCATTCACTTCACAAAGATAGATAAAATTCTATTCCACCTTTCCTGGAGCTCTGAGCCCAGAAACCAGGAAATCACAAGAAGTGTAAGGGTGGTGGGTTCATTAGAGGAAGTGGCCAATGCTGCCTAGGGATAACCTCAGTGTTTGCCCTGATCCCCGCTTCTCTTTTTGCCAGCAGCTGGTGACATCTCCTGGCCCAACCACCCTGGTTCTCAGCCAGATTTCAGCCTCTCAGGATACACCTAACACCTGGATTCCATGTTGGCTCACAATAGTCAATATTGCTGACACCTGTCACTACTGTCTATGTCCTGGCCGGAAGGAGAAATAAAGAGCCAGCTTTAATAAGTTTTATAGTTTCATCCTTGTCATAATGATCAGGGATGATATGTCTTCTTTCTGAAAAGGTAAATGCCTTCCAGAATTCAAATTCTCTCCCCACCTCAAAAATAATTTAAATATTGGTCATATTTCAATAATTATACAACTTGGTATTTTACCCCAAAATTTTAGGTAAAAGAACTAAAGTAAAAAATGATTAAAGCAACCTCCAAGTTTGCGGTGAGAATGTGGTGGGGTCTGGCAGTAAAACCCTGGCTTTCTGACAGTCAAGTGGTGGATATGTCTTTTGTTCTCTTAAAAACAGTAACCTAACACGCCTAGTTTTACTCCTCTATCCTATCACATTCTATAAAACATAACATCTCTGCTCATCTAGATAACTTGGATTCTAAGTTAGTTGAGCTCAATAAATGCATTTCTGGAGCCCCTATGGCTGAAACTTTGGCTAATTCCACTGGGATACAGAGTGAGGGTACATATTCCTTATGGAAGAGAGTTTAAAGATGACTGTTCCCAGCTCAGCCTGGGTAACTATAGACAGAATGAGAACAGCAGGTACCAAAGGGCCCAACCTAGTAGAAGGGAAGACAAGGATAAGGAGCAATGACTCAGTGTCCTCAACTCAGTGAGGTCCACCAGGCTACTTTCCAGTTTCCGTTTCCCTGCCCTGGTTGGAATCTGTCTCCAGGTGGCAAACTGGAGCCATTGTAGGGTTCACTCATTTGTTCTTAATTTCTCAGGGATCACTCACTAACCTTTATTGCCTGATGCCTAGTCTCTTGAAAAGCTTTGCTTCATATATTTTGTGCAGTTTGTTGTTGTTGTTTTGCTTTATTATTTCAGGCAGGAGAGGAAACTCACTTTCTATTACTCTGCATTCACATGGCACCCTTTTTTAAAAATCAAACTTGGAAAATGTCTATCAAGATTCTGAAAAGAGACTTTTACAGAATAAATAACCCAGCCACAACCCGAGTGAAACTGTGAACTGTGTTTTAAGGGAAACCCTTAAAACTTGACTGATAAGAGTTTAATATCCAAAATATATAAACAGGTTATACAAAAAAACCAAACAATCTAATAGAAAAAATGAGCAGAAGATCTGAATAGACATTTTTCCAAACAGGACATGCAGAAGGCCAACAGTCACGTAAAAAGATGTTCACACCACTAATCATCAGGGAAATCCAATTCCAAACCACAATGAGGTATCATCTCACAACTGTCAAAATGGAATCCTCAAAAAGAACACGAACAACAAATGTCGGTGAGGATGTGGAGAAAAGGGAACCTCTGTACACTGGTGGGGAGAATGTAAATTGGTACAGCCACTGTGGAAAACAATATGGAGATTTCTCAAAAACCTGAAAACAGAATTACCGTAAGACCCATCAATTCTACTCCTGGGTATACACAAAAAACCCAATACTACTAACTCAAAATGATACATGTACCTCTATGTTCATAGTAGTGTTATTTATAATTGCCAAGATATGGATGCAACCTAAGTGTCCATCAAGAGATGAATGGATGAAGAAGATGTGGTATATATATACACACATATACACACACACACTGGAATACTACTCACCTATAAGAAAGAATGAAAATTTGCAATTTGTGACAACATGGATGGACTTGGATTTGGAGGGTATTTTGCAAAGTAAAATAAGTCAGACAGAGGAAACTAAATACTGTGTGCTATCACCTATAGGTGGAATCTAAAAAACACAACAAAATACTGAATATAACAAAAAAGAAACAGACTCACAGATATAGACAATAAACCAGTGGTTACCACTAAGGAGAGGGAAGGGAGGAGGGCAAGACAGGGGTAGGGGATTAAGAGGTACAAACTATTATGTGTAAAATAAGCTAAAAGGGCATATTGTATAACACAGGGAATATACCCAACATTTTATAACTAAAAATGAGGAATAAGATTTAAATTGTGAATCATTGTATTGTACATGTAACTTTTATAATACTGTACATCAACTATGCTTCAATAAAAAAGTAAACAAACAAACAAACAAACCTTGTATTTTAAAAGCAATGTAGCACTTCCAAAGAGTTTTTGCTTAACTCTATGTTGGGGAGTGCAGAAGCCAGATAACTCCTTGCCCAAAGGCTGAGGGGATGTTCCTTTGAGCTATGTGCTGAAAACCCAGTCCTTCATGACTAGATCTGCCTCTTTAAAAGCAAGTCAGCCTTGAGTATTTCTATTCTCCAAAAGGTCCTCCAAAATAAAGATGGACATAACTACAAAGCTGCCCAATGGAAAGCCCTGGCTTTCATGGGGTGTCTCTTAGGAAACATTGGTCCTAGGCTGAGTTATGTTACTAAGGGAGCCAGGGAGAAACAGTGTATCTTTCAAATCCATGCGCTACAACCCAGGCACTGATGGAGGGGCAAAGATTCCCAGAGTCTCTCTCAGGAATGTTGTTCCAAAGAGAACCCAGAAAATACCACTCACAAGCTCTTTCTCCTCTCATTGGTAGAAAATGTTCCCATGTCTCACCATGCAGGGGACACAGTGCTGGATACTACTCTTTGTGAGTTGGGGCTATCGCCATGGACATTATAAAAGAGAAAAGAAATTAGGGAAAGCCAGGTAAGCTATCAGAAACATCTGTCCCGCCCTGGCTGGGAGAGGCAGTCATCTGACCACATAGGTCTCCCTGAGTTCAGGATCTCTGGTATTGTTTCTGTAGTAAAGAAGTAAGCTGGTCCACTCTTCTTCCAGCAAAAAATGGGGAGTGGAACTGACCGCCCTGAAATAAAGTGTTCTTGGTGTCCTAGCACCTTAATTCTTACAAACCTTAATGGTTGTCAATTCACAGTCTGGCACCTGAAAGGAATACAGCATTTTCTCCCCCAGAGCAACTTGCAAGGGAAGCAGGAAAATCTACCCTCCAGGAAAATGGGTCTAGTAAATGCCCCCCAAGAGTCTTCTGAAACTACTCAATATGTTCAAACAGTCTGTTTTTAACCATTAATTGTCAGGGGAGAACTCAAACACAGTCCCCTACTACCACAAATTGGGCAGGTGAGTCTCCCACATTTGGGGAAATCACAGGGTTCAGCACATCCACATTGCAATGGATAAGCCTAGCTTTGGAAAAACCAGTTTGGTGATCATGCTATCCACCTGCCCTTGTACCAGACTGATGCAAGATACTTAATAATAGAAGAAATTGTGTGAGGGAGAAGAGCACGAGAGAGGATTCTGTACTTTCTGCTCAATTTATCTGTAATCTAAAATTGTTCTAAAAAGTAACATCCTTCATTTTAAAAAAAATTAAAAACTCAAGCTCAAATCAAAGTGTTGGTGGCGTTCTGTAATTGCTGGTTAATACTGAGGGCTGAGGTGCACCAACCTGGAATCTGATATGTTGGTGATTTCCATGCCCTTCCTTCAGCCTCCATCAGCATGGCAGGTCCTGTGGAATCCACAGGTCCCATCAGGTAGGTCAAGGTGTGGTTGGTGCTCCAGATGGTGAAGAGAGACCAGCGGTATCTGCTGAGACTTGGAGAATCCATCGCGCTGGGCGGAACTCCCTCAACACCCAGGAAGACTGAGCTTCCACAGCCGCCGAACCTGCCACCACAGAGCAAAGCTAGTGAGGACAAGAACTGAGAGCCACAGGAGGAGGTCGCTGCCTGAAGCATAAAAGCAGCTCAGGAGGGAGGCTTGGTAAATTGGGAGACCCAGAAACAGGAAAATGAGTATAAGTTAAGACTAGAACGTTCCGTGCTGGGCTTGAAGCACAGGTCTTCCAATTAGCAGTCATGGGCTCCTGCTGCGCTCAGAGCAGGATTATAAAATCTTACACTGTTGCCACGTGGAGGGAACCTGCTCCCCAAACACTCCCTCGTCGGCTGAAAGCTCATTTAGACCCACCTGCGACGGACACCCGGGTCTTGACTGGGTCATGTTGGGGCCCTGACACAAGCGAGCGGCACTTGACGCCACATCGCGGGGCCCAGGGCCGTGGCCGCCTGCTCCCCGCTGCCCCAGAGCCCCCTCAGGTGACAACCCCGCCTCTCGGGCTATAGTCCCTTAAGTGCCACCTTCCCTGCGCTCACCCGGCCCGCTGCCCCCTCCGCGGAAAGGGAGGCTGTGAAAGGCTTTCCAAACAGGCCGCTCTTGGAAACTCAAACTGGCAGCTCAAGCCCTTAAACGTCCCGAGCATAAAAACTTCTAGGGGTCCCCGGGAACCGCACGGAGCTCCCCACCAGGGATCGAGCGGCGCCTTCAGTCTTGGGGACGCGGGAGGCCGAGGAGGGGTGACCTGGAAAGCTGAAGAGGAGAAAGAAGAGAGGGAGGAAACAGCCCAGAAGAAACGCTGTCACCTGCTTCCCCCCGACACCCCCCCACCCCACCTCAGGGCGGGCGCGCCGGGCTTCTGGCGGGGCTCCGCGTAGGGGCCTCTGGGGTTCCAACACGACCCCCAACAGAGAGAGGACTCTATCCCCTATAGAAGCCGCGGCGCTTGTACCCTTTCCCCCTCGGGTCCCAGGGCAGGGCAATCCAAGGAAGCCCCAAGGATGTTCTGAGGGTCCTCAGAGCTCCCAAGGCGGCGGGAGGAGATACAAGAGGAAAGGAACACTTTTTGTTTATTGTTTTTCCCTGGCGGGAATCTTACCTCAGGGAATAAAACTCTAGAAATCCCGGCAGAACAGGTGGATCTGGCGGAAGATTTAAAAGCCCTGCCTGTGGATCATCCCCGAGTGGATGTCGTCTCAGCCAAGACGTCGAACCTACGGAAACGCGCCGAGGGAAGGCGAGTGAGGCGCCTCCTGGCGTCGCGGAGGAAGCGGGCTCCGGGCGGGGCGAGCGAGCGCCCGACAGGAGGCGGGTCCTGGGCCCGCGGGGCTGCGTGCTGCCTGGCTCCGCGGGGGGAGCAGCGGACCGGCTTGCGGTTCCATGGTGTAATGGTGAGCACTCTGGACTCTGAATCCAGCGATCCGAGTTCGAGTCTCGGTGGAACCTTACTTTTAGGCCCGGCCCAACAGTCTTTTATCTCGCATCCCCAACTCCATTGCTGCCGGAAAGCGAACTGGCACCTCAGGTAAGCGCTGAGTGGACGTGCTCTCCCGCTCCCGCCTCCCTCTTTGTGCCGCTCTCGGTATACGAGCTCCCCTAGCCAGCGTCCCACTGCCTCCCACCGCCGCCTGAAAGCCGCGTCCCCCGCGTTTTGCCGCCTCCTCCTCAGAAGTCGGGGTCCCGGAAACGGGCTTTTCAGGGTGGCTGCATCCTGGCAGCGGGCAGGTGGGGGAACCCAGCCCGGGGTGTCCCCGCTGGACCCGCGAGACTGTGCCCGTCGCCGGACATAGGAGGCCCCGGCCCGGCCACTAAGGGCGCAGAGACACAGCCAGTGCCACCCCCTCGTCGGGTCACCCTGGGTTTCAGGGGTAAAGGGCAGAGGCTGCGCCCACTGAACACTGCATAGTGAGCTGCTACACACCACACGTCCTGTAACAGCGCCATCGTCCGTCCCTGTGAATAAATGGTCGGTGTGAGGGCTGTGATGTCGCTGATCCGCCAGGAGGCGGCCTTTGTCTCAGTTTTCGTCTTCACGGTTGCAGACCTGAATTGGAAGTTCTGGGTTTCATTCAGATGCCCTATTTCATTACAAATTTTAATTGATTTATTCTGAGTTATTCCGATTTTATTCAGAATTTCTTAGTCCTACGTCCTCATTGGATATGAAAAGCTGCAGTTAGGCTAAAATTTAAAACTTCACTCCTGAAATCTTGTCCTTTCATCCCAAGCCCAGCCAGAAAGAGAACAGACCATGGGTTTTAGAGTCTGTGGAGATCAGGGTTCTCTGATCCATCTCTCCCCGAGGATTTGAGACACTTGCAGATCTTATACACAAGGGTAGACCATACTTGATTACAACTTACTTGCTTAGATTTGAGTTGGAAACCACATTTCTTTTTTTCTTTTTTATGATTCCAAAAGTAAGTTAAATTTTGTTCTGTTTTTATAATTCACATATAGTCAGTTTACAATGTTGTGTTGATTTCTGGTCTATAGCCTAAAGTTTCAGTCATACATATAAACAGGTATATTCGTTTTCATATTCTTTTTCATTATAGCTTAATATAAGATATGGAATATAGTTCCCTATAACTTATTTGCTTATTTTATATATAGTAGTTAATATTTGCAATTTCAAACTCCCAATTTATTCCTTCCAACCCCCACTGAATAAAATTTGGAAATATCACCCCTAGCCATTGAAAATGAGCCAGTGCACATCTTTTGTGGAACTGCAATGTGGATAAGAACTATACCAAGAGACTAACACTAAAACACAATAATTTATGTGCACCCGGTGACAGTAACCAAACCAGAAACTACTTTCCTCCATTGTGGCGTTAGCAAAATCTTTGCTATATCTTTAATCTTTTGTCCATATACTATGGGGAAATGCAATGAGGCTTTCTAGGATATTCTATTTCTACTACTCAAAGAGTCCTTAAAACAAAAAATGATTGCTTTCAGACAAAGAAGTCTCAATATTAAGCCTGTAGTTCTGAATTTGAATTGTAATGTTGGTGACTGTAGGTGAATACATGAACACACACACTATGAATACATATTTCCTAGCTCTATCCACTGGAAAGGCCTAAATAAACCAATTCCAATGAGTATTTCTAGGATATTCAGTTTGCTCTGTGAATGCTCTATTTGACATAAAGACATCAGAGTCTTATAGAAAGGACTGAGTCCAGGTCAGGGGCAGTAAATATTCAAGATGAAAAAGAAACAGCTTGACCCAGTGACATCATGAAAGGTCTCAAAGACTATTAGAATCTTAGCAAAGGGACGAACGGGTCAGGGTAAGTTCACCTTCACTGCTGAAAGAGAGGACAGTTGGAGTATCAGGAAGGACTCTATAGCAATGCATTGAAACACTTCAGTGTGATTGAAAGCTAGATTTCATATTAGCACAGGAAAAAAAGAAAGAAAAAGCAAAGAAACTAATTGATGACCACACACAATGTTGACGAATTAGCTCATTAAGCTGCAGGCTGTATCACTAAGTGTACAGTCTTTACGATTTAGGGGAAGTTTCTCGCTATACAAGTGTCCAGGTAAGTAACTCGTGATGATGAAATAGCACCATTTTGCTCCACACAATCAGTTAATGGATCAAAGGGCTGCTAATATTCTTAGAAGAATCACAAAGGACATGATGTGCCTCCTGATCAGAGAGCACACACCACTTTTGAGGTGGTCTTGCCAACAGGTGAAACATGAACCTGATAAGTCTCTATATCTGCCAGGTCCAAAACAGTGGCCACTAGACCCATGTGGCTACTGGATATTTAGAATGTGGCTGGCAGCAGTGAGGAACTGGATTTTCATTCTACTTAATTGGAATTCATTTAAATGTAAATTTTAAAACAGAATATGTAAAAATTTTCCTATTGAATACAATTTTAATACTTTAGAATTACAAATTCTTTAATATGTACCAATAGATATTCAAGTGTCTTATGTATAAGATTGTTTCCGAATTATGGTGTACTTCTTGATTTTCAGTGTAGCTACAAGAGAAAGTTTAATTATATATGTGGCGTGTACCTTCTTTCTATTAGGACAACGCTGCTCTGGATATATATCCAGGGACTAAACTCATGCTGTGGGCTACTAGAGAAAAACACGGCTGTAATTTCAGTAAATAAATTGCAAACATAGGAGAGCAAGACATCAAGGAACACAGTGGGAGCAGGAGCAGCAAGAGAGAGAGAAGGAAAGAAGGAGGGAGGGAGGGAGGACCTGAGGAGAAACATATATGCAGGGACTTAACACAGATCTTTCTGATTACACATTGTGGATTTGTTTTTGGAACCCCAAAAAAGAAACTAACTTAAAAACAACCATGGGAGGTTTGAACACTATTTTATGCTATTCAGAAGTTTTGAGTCCATTTACCAACAGCAGTAATACTATGATACAAATTTCAGAAAGAGTCCGCGCTGAGGGGAACACAGTGGTGTAATTCCAGATGAAGTGTGAGGTCTGACATTTACTTAAATAATACAGGGAAAGGTAAGTGGGTGGGATTGTAGTGAAACAAGTTCCACCAGTAGTTGATAATTGTGGAAGATGGCTTACAAGGATGGGGATGTTTGGTTATTTTTAATTCTTTTTAGTTTTATTTTTCTGTTATTTTTGTTGTTGTTCTCTGATGTCCGGTCAATTTTTGTGTCCTATTGAAATTCTGCATTTGAAATTGAATGATGAGAGATAACAAGTCCACCAGGATGATGGCAGCTGAATCTCTCAACACCGATTTCAGAGGGCTAGGGATTAAGCTAGAATCAATGACACCATGCAGAACACTTCCCCTGAAGAACCAGGGGCCACAGAACACTGGACTCCTGGTGGTTTGTATTTAGCCAGGGCTTGGGGCTACACAGCAGTATAGGGAGCAGCCAAGACAATACACACAGAGGAGAGGACAGCAGGGAGGGAATCCTAAGGAGGGAACGCAGGAAAAATTACCTACAAATGAGCATGTGGACAAACTCACAGCATGCCTGAGACCTGGTGGACTACAGCTCTGATGACAGGGGAGTTGCCAGGAAAGGGTTGGGCAGTGCAGAGGACCAGAGGGTGACAATCTGCAGGAAGCACATATGTGGGGGCCACGGTGAGACCAAGATGAAAATTATGTCCTTTGATGCTTGTAGTGAAGAGAAAGAATGAAGCAACCAGTAGAAATTAAAGGTCCTACTGGAAGAAAATAGAATCTCAGAACCAGGAGACACACCATGCTTTTCCTCAGAAGCTTACATCTGCTACAGTAATTGCACAAGACAAAGAGATCTAGACAAAACAAATTGACTAAGCTGCTTAAAGATTCATCAGTTCCCACCTAGAACTGCTATTTCTCACACAGGTCAATCCTACTCTGGTGGAAATGAAAATCATACAGCAGACATTTATTCTAAGGTGACATTAGAGAAAAACAAAAATAGAGTCAGAGACTTCAGCTCATGAAAAGACTTCCCTCAAAATCAATCAAAAACATAGGAAAAATATAAAACAGGATCTATTTCTGAAATAAATATTCTAAACTGAACCTATTTTAGATCCAGATACACACGTGCGCGCGCACACACACACACACACAACACACACTCAGACGCTCAGATTCACACAGACATGAAAGGGAACCCAGAACACAAAAGTAGACACGATAGAGGAAACGAGAATTGGCAGTAATTAGGGAAAAACTGAAGAAAAAGAAAATTCTCTGAAAAATAGGCTCAATGAAAATGTATAAAGCATCTTATTTGTCTACAACCATAGGGCACATTGAATTCAAAAATGAACACATTGAACAGAAAGGAAATGGATCAAAGATAATGAGAAAGGGTCAGAGAGAAAGTCATAGATATCTGGGAGAAATAGGACTGGCATGTTCGACTTTAACACCCATCCTATTAGGGCTAAAAGATTTTTTTTTTTAAGAAAAAATTTCCTGTGAATCTCCAGACCTCCTTTTGCTCCAAGTGGAAGAAAAAATCAATTTACATTCCACGTCCCAACACAACATACTGAGGAGAACAATGTTTTCTAAAAACTCAACGCAAGTCATTGTGGGCACGTCCTTCATATTCAGCCAAGCTGTCCATGTATCAAAGCAAGAGAAAATGAGTACATAACACACGAAAGTTAAGGAGCCCTCATTTCCACCATTAGAAATCCTGAAGGATGAACTCTACATGTCAAGAAGTCACCGAGGAAAGTCTGACTTTTGAAGACCTGGTCACCACTGAATAGATATAATTATAGATTTAAGCTGGTGTGTCATGGGCCCTGCTTTCGGGGCAGCCTGGTTGGGGCCTGGGACCTTGCGAAGAGGCCACTGACACTCCTGGGGTGGGGCAGTCCTCCTGTGCAGTAGGGGTCCCTAAAGTCCCCCATGGGCTCCTCCTCCAGCTCTTGTCCCTACACTACTTTTTTCTGAAGTTAACACAAAATTGGGAGGGGGCGGGGACAAGGTAGGAAAAAATAGTATGTAAAGGGTATACATTGGACTTGGTTGAAATAATCCTAGAATATTATAAGAAGTGGCAGGTAAACACAGAAGGGAAGAGAAAACTAGAATAATGTCCTTGATGGTCACACTGGTAAAAAGTTGAAGTTGAGAGATATCATTCAAAATTTCTACTTCAAGTGAAAAATGGGTGCCAACATACTAACGGACTAAGATGACAAATATTTTACAGCAGTGCTAAACACTAGCTATGTAGTCTTTCCTACATACTAGACAAAAAACACACACACATACATGCACACACAAAATAAGAGAGAAAACAAACATTGAATGCAATCTGCTACAAATGGTACATATAGCTTAAAAGACGTGGGAGAGTTTAAGATATGAAAATAAAGAGGAGAAACAGGAATGTTTCTATTAATTTATATCCATACCTACTAAATCAGTCAGGAGAATCATAGATTATAACACTGAATTAAAAAATACACAACTTCACAGTAAAACTCCAAAAAGCTTTTAATGAAATGGAAAAGGATAGGGATTGTCTTTTCCACAGCACAATGTCAGCAACACAAATAAACTGACGGATTTGGAAAAGTTCCACTGTACAAACACAAATATGGTAATTAACACACATCAGGGATCAAACAGGGATGGTAAAAGAATGGTTTTTTTTGTTGTTTCTTAGAGAATGAGAATCACAGAATAAGATATTTATACACTCTCGAAGAGCTACTCGTCAAATGACTGATTCTAGACAAAAAAAGTGTGTTCCAATGAACAGATCTCACTGGCTCCTCCCTCTATAGCCAAATTTTCAATGCTAAGATGACAAGAGTGGTGACAGGCAAAGTGGACATTCTTCATCTCCAGAGGGGCTGTGCTCGAAGCACACAGCATGCACTATGTGGTGTCCTTGGCAGAAGCATTGGCCTGAGTTTAATCATGAGGAAGGGGTCAGACGACTGCAGAGTGTAGACTTCTGAGCCAGACAACTGACCTGTCGTCTGCAAACAAGTCACTGTCACCACCATTAAAGACAAACACAGTAAGGTGAGGAGAGGTTTTGGGCTCAAAAGGACTGAAGAAATATAGTAGCACAATCTCTTTAGTTCTTTGGAACCCAAAATAGCTCTTCTCCTTTCTGTCATCCCATTTGTGGAGGCATTGGCAGTTTGAAAACCACAGGCCAGTTGTCCTGTTCAGTGGTCTAGATTCTACAGTTCTCTAATGACTTCCTCGTGATGAAACTTGAGCGAAACCTTTTCAGCACGGACACTGCATGTTCAAAGCCTCCTGCACCGAGCACAGCCCATCTGGTGGCAGAGAATGTCCAGGCTGACATGTTGCCTTCTTCCACCTGCTCCAGATGCCAGTGTGAACAGGATGGCAGTTCAGAGGAGTGAGCATTAACGTGTCTCAAAGCTGTGTATCCATCTAAGCGCTGGTCTCCTTTTCAATGGGTCACGTTTGGAGACTGATACCTGGGAGTTCTCCCATCAAATCAGTGTTTTGCAATAAAATCATGGGATGTGGCTGGTGGCTGCGATATTGATTTTCAGGAAAGGATCCCTGCAGTGTTCTGTGTGGACATTAATTGGATTTCATGCTGTGGAGTTTTTACATCCAGTGGGAAAACTAAATTTGATGATGCGGTTTCTTCCAAATTGGAATATCTTTTCAGAGTACCTAAAATACTGGGTAGCTGTGAAAGAGAGACAGAGGAGAGATAGAGAGACACATGAGAGATACACAGAGGGACAGAGAGAGACACAGAAGGATCAAGTGCAGGTCTCTGTTGGGTTCTGCTGATGGCTCAGCCTGGAGGGATGACCACATGGTTAGAAGAGTCAGGAGCAGCCCAGGATCGTCTCGATAGGAGGAGCTGAAGGTCGAGCCCGAGGCTGGCTGAAGGGAAAAGTGAGATCCACAAGTTAGAAGAAATACCTCCTGAAACAAACGTGCAGACTGTGGTGCAGAATCTAGGGTCCCCTGTCCTCGCCCCACCAGTATTAGGGGATACGCCAGCTCACAGCTGCTGCAGAGTCTCAGCCAGATCGCCACCGCTGGCTCCTCAGCAACCAACTGACTTTCGATTGCCCTTGACCTGGACCGAAGTGCTGCCTTTCTCACATGTCCCAGGGAGGGATGGGCTGAGCATCCCTCATATACATTCAGAAACAGACTGCTGTCTGGAGCAAGGATCCTTGGGACACTCCTATACTGCTTTCTGGTATTCCACCAAATCCATAGTCCTTCCAATCCCTAGATGCTTCTCAGCAGAGCTTTTAAAAATACTAATGCCCAAACCTCACCTCAGAACGTTAGAATCACAATATCAAGGGTTTGGGTCAAGTCATTCATGTTGGAGAGATCCAAGCTCACCCAGTGTTTATTCACGATAGCAAGATTTAGAGCCACCCACCAGACCTACAGTGCTTCACACCTTTCTTTTTCCGTCGCTTCATTACTTCCACCATGAACTCCTGTCCCACTGGCCATGAAGATTTTTTCACCTTCCTTCTCACAGTCTAGAGGAAATCACTTGCCTTCTCAACGGCCTTGCCTGAGGCAATGAACTTCTTGTATCCCGTATACCTGAGTCTTCATAAATCCGCCCCAGGTTAATTCACTATGATGCTCTCCTAGATTCCTTGGCATCAGATGCCAACTCAGTCCATGTTTTTATCTGGACTTTTACTGAACATGTAGTAAGAATCATGTGAGTAAAAGGAAGAGAGGTCTGAAACCCTAGGCATGTCATGCTCTTTGTGTTCTGGAAACACATGGCCTGTGCCTCTGCTTTTGGCCAATGTCCCTTTAGGGTGCCACCTACTGTCCTCCACCTAATGCCAGCTCCAATGAGGCACTGGAAGCCCCATGGACATTAGCACAGAGCTGACCACCAGTGGCTGACGAGAAACCTGACTCCAGGCCAGTCCAGCACTCCCACCTATGACAGAGATTTATATTTGGTTTTTGTAACCAGGGTTCTCATTCCTCAATTGTACCAATTTTATTCACGTGGAGACGTCGAGGAGTAAAGGTTGTCCTAGCTGTGTTCTGCAAAACCCAACCCGTGTGCATGTGATTCATGACGACAGTGATTCTGGAAGAGGCAGTGAAGTTGAGGGAGGAAGGGCAGGGAAAGGAAGGCAATGAAACCAAGAGAGTGTGTGATTTCAGGCAAAGAACCCCGTGTTCAGGGCCCTAAATGATGCTCTTCCGATGAGGAGGACCTCGGGGCCAGGCTTCCCAGCAGCTACGAGTAGAGGTGAGAAGAAATACCAGGGCAGCAGCAGCAGGAACACAGCAGAGTTCACAGTACAATCAGAAAGTGGGGATGGAAGGGCCTGGCAGGGTGGCAGCTCCCAGGGAAAACCGAGGAAAGACCAGACGCAGGTAGGATCAACTCTTCAGTGAATGAACAAGGAAGAGGACAGAGAGTGGAGTCTGAGCTGTAATCTTAGATGAGGAGCAACAGGGAAGACATGCATGGAAGGGCCTAGATGTGATTACCTCTGTCCCCTAAGCTTGAAGGCCAGGGAATCTGCATGCAATTCTCCACTTGCTGCGCAGCAGTTTTCTTCGCAGAATCTTCTGTTTCAGGACACTGGAGGCATTGCTGTTGCTAGAGACTTGACACTCATGTTGGCTGGCAGTTGAGCCCTCACCCTCCACCTTGGGGGGGTTCTTCATTCCAATGGAAGCATCCAAACCCAGCTCTGAAGATAAAACCACAGAAAACAGGATCCACTGTTATTCATGATCTTATAATGACTTACTCCTCTAGCCAAGAGGAACATCAAGTAAGCAAAGTGTCCAGGAACAAGAGAGGCCATCTCAACGTCCCTGCCAGGTGAAGCCAGTGGAGACACCTTGGTATTTTTCACTTTTGTTGATCGTCCCCAAACTATGTATTTCTGGTAAGATTGCCAAGAGGCAAACATCTTCACATTGCCAAAAGAATATTTGTTAAAGAAAAATAGAATTCATGGAAACAAAAATTTCCCAGGTAGAAAGACAAAGGCAAGGAAATCAGGGCACTCAAAGGTTGTACTACTGGAAGGGAAGGGATTGTAGAAAGTGAACAAATTCAATGTTGAAAGAAAACCTCAAGATACAAAGAACTGGGGAAGTCCCAAACTGGAAATTTTTTCATATGTGTATCAGTGTATGTTTCCCATATATATCTTCATACACTATATATAATGTTTAGACATACTCAAGCTAAATGAGGCATGGAAGATGTGATAAAAAAAAAATACAACAACTCTCACAATTGTGTGTGTGTATAATGGAAGAAACGGATAATGGCGCTGAGATGTTGAATGGATCATTGTAACAGCCTCTGATGAGTTGAATTTGAGAAAGGAAAAAGGAACATATAAGAGGAATAAGAGAGGTAAGGTGGGAACATGAACTATTAGATCTGGGGCATTATGAGAATAAAGGGCATTAAGACTAGGCATTGCAGCAAAATCTGTTGTGATGCCTGGATTCATACTCGGGCCTCTGGAGAAAGTGAGCAGGAGAGAGAGTGACTGAGCCAGTGGGGCTGAGTCCCGGCCAGGAATGTGGGAAGCCAAGGTCAAGAAAAAGAGAGACTAGAGGGAAGGGGACACAATGAAATACCACAAGGGCTAATGGCACGTGTCATGGCCACACATCCCTAACACGCCCTGAGCCCTTCCCATGAGATCTCTGTAAGGTGGTCAGTGGTGCTCCTTCTTCTCTCACCTCCCCTCTCCTCATTTCTCAGATGAGGCAATCGCCTGACAGATGAGCACCAGGCGGGCCCAGTCTCCAGTGGAGATACTGAGAGCAGTAGAGGGGAAAGATGAATACGTCTGAGATGACGTGTACGTGAGGTTTGAAAGCTCATTTACGAACATCAGAGAAGAGTGGGATCATGGTAAGAAAACTGAGGACATGGCCGTGGAGATGAGTGAAGACGACAAATTAAAGGAGTATCAGAAAAGAAACTGAGTGGCTCACCTTATCTGTGAAGGTGGTTCTTTCTTTCAAATAAAGGGCTAAAAACAGAAAAACAACCGCCATGTGAAACAGTCAACAGGAGACTGAAGTGTGCGGTGAGTTTTTACATTGCTACTTGACGTTAGTAACGCACTGTTACTGAGAGCACCTGACAGGGGAAAACTGGCTTGAGGATGCATGATGAGAAGAGAACACTGGCAAACGTGCCTTTCTGAGAAAGTGAGGGAAGACGGGGTCTAGAGAAAGTGTTGACCATCCAAAGTCCTGCATTTCAGCTGAGACACTGCATGTGCACGCGTCGTGTAAGTGTTGAATCTCCAGCAAGATACACGGGTAGACATCACACAGTCACAGGTGGGCTGACGCAGGTTTTATCGAACCAGGGACTCTGGGAACTAGGTTTCTGAACACTCCCAACAAACCTGGAAGGGAGATTTAACTTTCGGGCGGTCAGATAAGGGAAATGAGAAGTGAATACCTCAGAAGATAAATAAGTTGCTTCAGTTAAAGAACCAGGCGTTTGCAAACCCAGGACCTGGGGCAGAGCTGGCCCTAAATCTGAGGCTCCTGCTCGCTTCCCTGTGTTAGAACGTTGGGGATTTCGAGTGGGCCTGAAAGGAGCATGGCAGAGGCCCCACTGTCTCCTCCACCCCCAGCCCTGGAACGACCAGCTCTTGGACTACAGCTTCCTTTTCTTTCTTACCTTGCAGGGGCAGCCATTGGTCTCCAAACTCAGTGTTGGCTGTGAAGCCCCACACGGTGGAGGAAAGGCCGCGCCTGGCGTTGCCGTCACCACAGTTAAACCGCTGGTCCCGCTGCAGCTGCAGGTGATGGATCACCTGGGAGCTTGTCTGCAGTTGTGCTTGTGAAGCTTGCATCTCTGACCCTTGGAAATTCAAAGGCCCTTGGGGACGGTCCTCCCAGGAGTCACCTGAAAGGAGAGAACAGTTCAGTAGGACCAATGCAACTTTCCCTTTGTCAGCCCCTCCCACGACACCCATTTCTGCCGTCGCTGCCTATCACGGAAACGACCCAATCAACCAGACAACAGAGGCACACGTCATGGACATGAAGGAGATGTCATTTTCACGGCTGTGCCTGGGGACGCTGAGATGGCAGGTGCCAGGCGGCAACATCGCTGAGATCAAAAATCACCCACTTGGGTCCAGAGGGTACTGGAAGGCAGATGAGGTCATGACTATGATTCTGTTATTAGCAACCTTTCCTTGTAGCCTGGAGACAAGGTTCTGGACAGGCCTCAGGGAAGGGAGGACAAAGAATTGTTGATGTCTAAGTAGAATAAAGAAGTAACAAGAGAAGTAGGGCCTAAAGGCTTCAAATTCCACTAGAAAAGGGACTTGGGAGACTATAGCACATGGACCAAGTTATGAGAACTCTTCCCACTTCTGGAGCCTTTTCAACTCCCTTCCCCGTGTGTTTTGACTGGCCCCTCCAGCCACCACACAGGGATACGTCCTATGGCTACGTGTGTCCTGGGTGGGCTGGTGGATATTAGCACCTGTAGGTAGGGTAGCTGAGGTCTGAGTCCCTTACTGGAAGCTTAGTGTCCACAAGTGCTACAGAATCAGGATGTGTGGTTCTTCTGGGAGATGATACAGTGCACATTCCTTATTTTACACACCCCTGTACGGGCACCAGGCACTGCTGCTGATCAAACATGTTTACATTCACTGTGAAATGAATCCGTATTCTCAGAAAGTGGGCTAACCAAAGAGCTCAAGTAGCTCATCCAGTCCAGGTCAGGCTCAGGTGGGCTCATGGCCCACGGGGCCTGCTCCCCATTGCTGTGGGGCTCCCCTCTCAGGTCCGCCCTCAAGACCCTCCTGCTCAACAAGGTTTGTTTAAGTGTTTCTTAAACGTGCCTCTCCTGTGTCTGTTACCACGTCGTCTTCCAGAGGGCGTACTCTGTCTGAGTCTCATGGGTGATTGATCCAACCACCTTCTAACTGCTTCATCTGATTCTGTCTCTCCACACTATCAGCAGTCTCACCAGTCTTACTCAGCCTGTGGAAACTTGTACTCCCCACTCTCCCTACATGAACTCAAATCCTCACCTTGCCTTGACTGTCCTGCTACCTTCCGGCCCCTCTTTCTTCTGGAACATCACTTCCCACAGCCCCCTTGTCCAACTCCTCCCTGGATGCGGGCTGCCCCTCCTGACCCCAGCCCTGCACCAGGACCCTGTAGAGCTTCCTGGGCTTTTCCTAGAATCACTACTCTCAGCCTCGTGTGCCCTTCCCACTTCCTCCAGGCAGTTTATTCATCATTAATCACTGGATTTCAGGATACTTCACAAGGTTTATTGATAATTCACATTGGTCTGAAGGGTAACATCTCTGAAATTAAAAACTTTATTATGTGAAACAATTTCAAACCCAGTAAACCCACACTCAAATGCTATTTTGAATCACATTCTAGCATTATTTTAAAATATCACTGCTTCATTTCCTCATTTAGTTTTCTCTCCCTTTTCCCAACAAATGGGTTTTATTGAACTATGCTTTGAAAATTCTTTGTATTTGCATGGGAAAAGGCAAAATATTTCATCAAACATCACAAGGAATTCCCAACAGGATTCGTTTGGAAAGTAGACAAAAGCCTCCAATAGAATCTGAAGTTGTCCTTAAAGATCAAGTGCTTGCGCTGTGCCCACAGCACTTCTCCCCGGTCAGGGCGGATGGGGCGAAAGAGCAGATCTCCTGTGGCCTCACTGCCAGAATCACAGCTGTACACACTGTTCACTGGCCATGATCACAACCCACAAATAGGACGGATCCGAGGATGATTGATGTGTCCCATTCATTCACCTCAGCCCATCCGTGTGTGGGATTTTGGCCTCTCCTGCCCATTCTGAATGATGGCCTGGCAGGGCTGGGCCACATCCCACACATCTCACTTCCCCTCTCCAGCGTGACTTGATACCAACAGCCTACAATGGTCCAGGTGGTTCAGGTGACAGAAGGCATCCTGGGACGAGGAGAAAGGAAAGTTCTCTTACCCACATGATGCCTTTTGCAAATTAAATCCAACAGCCTGATTCAAATCAACACAAGTCTCAGGGCCTGTTTTCAGAACTGACTCTCGTAGTCTATATATGTCATGGGCTACAAAGACTATAGAGGATACCTGGGGACCCACTAGGAGCTGTCTGGCCTGTCCGGGGGAGTACTCACCATCTACAGCAAGCGCTGAGAAGACTCCCTGTTGGTCCCATGGGAATGAGGCACCTCTGTAAGGCCTACAGGAGTCTGACAGGTCATGGCCAACTGAACTAGTCAAATAACATTCATCCAGTGAGTCCTGTGGGTCTTCAATCTCTTCTCCCACCGGCTGCTCACTACGGAGCCTTGTGGAGTCAGGCGGACTGATGATTAAACAAAACGGATGAATGAACACAGGGTCCTAGCTGGGTTTGATGGGAGGGTTAAGGGACTGGTGGCAGAAAACAAATGGAAATTCTCCACAAAGGGAGATATAACAATCCTCCTCCATCTGGGGCCAGAGTGTGCTTACAGTGGGAATAGGAGAGACAGCAGGAGGTGGTCCCAGCACTGACCAGAAAATGAGCTCAGGACGAAGGAGACAGAACTACCCCAGTCCACAACAGTGAGGACACACACACTCAGAAACTGCAAAGGAGGCTTGAAGTCTTGCATGAAGTTGGTTGAAATTTACATACAACAGCTGAGTGAACAAGACTCTGGCAGCATAATCCTGTGTCTCCAGTGCCATTTGTCCACTACTGAGATGTGACATGAGTGTCCTTTTTCTAGGTACATTTCTTGTTATGAAATACTTGTCAGTGTGGTAAGAACAGAGAAGCACAGGCTGATATGCATCTTATGCTGCTTTGAATGAAAAGAGAGATAAGGGGAGTCCAAGAAATCCTGGAACTAATAAGCACCCCTGCAGCAACTGCAAGCAGTTACTCTCTTTGAGGGAGATTATCAAAGGGGCTTATAAAAGTACCACCGTCAAAATAGACAGCATTCTTCAGGGACACACTGTGGTTGTCTGAATGGAAGAATGAGGTATCTGCAGCAGTTTCTCATTTCTCTGGATCTGACCTCACCACGTGTCAACATTAAATTAAGAGCCATGATTCGTTATTATGCTATAGACCAGAAATGGACACAACATTGTCAACTGACTAGACTCTGATATCTATCAATCAATCAATCAATCAATAATTAATTAGCATAAAGAAAACAAAAGACCCATGATTCTTCAGAATTACCTGGAACGTATGCAGTCTTGTTCTTTCTCTTCCTCAACAACAGTATGATTGTCTATGGATCAATTGAGACAGGGCAAGAAACATTAAGCAGATCCCACTATACATGTTAATACTTAGGTATCCAATACTATTGCAGGGAAACAACTATCACCAGAGGCACAGGAGAATAATGGAAGAAGAATATCCCAGGAGGCCTCAGGTGGCATCTCATGGAGCTGCCTGGGTTTGCTTTCCTGATCACTGGGCGGTCTCTCCTCGGTCAGGTCGATCCTCACCACAGTCACGTTTTCCAAGTCTGAGTCAAAAGTGAAATGTATCTTTTCCCCACAGATTCTGAGGAATAGCCCATCTGCATTCTAAAAAGAATACCGGAATATTCAGCCTTCCCTCACTGTATGCTGGGTGGTTTACCAGAATTTATACACTGAAAACAGACTATTGGTTGGAATCTACAAACCCTAGCATGAAAATGAACTTTGCGCTAAAGAGACACATCAACCATCCATGAAGTGGGGAAAAGCTGGGTTCAGCCGCACTCCGTGGAAACATACATGCAAGGTGATGGTAGAGCTGTCTGTGTCCTGCTGTTCAGGTTGCTGCTCCACTAAGACAGTCAAGTTAGAGGAGACAGACACTGGGGATGACAGCAGTGACCCCAGGGAAACAACAAATCCAGAGATGTAGTTAAGGCTGTCAACATCTTTTGAAAGGCATAGAAATTCAAGGGTATTTTAGGGTATGAACATGAGAAGATTATAAGTAAGAAGAGACATTTGATGGGAATCAGGAAAAAGGGCACCTCTGTACAAAGGCACAGAGGTGAGTGACATTGACACACTTGTCTTGGGTGCAGTGATCTACGTTGGGGCCCAAAGCGTACGGTTGCCCTGGGGTGAGAAGGAGAGCACAGCTCCCTGACCCACATGATGTCTGTGCTTAGAACTCAATTCTGGGACCTAAACCTTCTCAATATGTCTCTATAGGCTCTGCTCCCCGGGATGCCATAGCGCAGCACCGCCAGAGGTGTGAAGTACAAAAGACACAAAGTCCACCTGGCAGTCCAGTTGGAGGTTTATCACACTGATAAAAGTACTCACTGGTGACATCCCGAGCATAAGAGAGTTCCAATCCCTCAAATGAGTAGATGGCGGCGCTCCTATAAGGCCAGAAGGAGTCTGACAGGTCCGGAAGAGCAGAGTAAGTCAAATAGGATTCCTCCACTGAGTGCCGTGGGATGTCACACTCTACCATCTGCGACGGTTCCTTGCTGAGCCTGGCGGGTAGGAGACCAAAGATTAACATAGTAGCAGTCAGAAATCTAGAGTCCTATCTAGTTTCGATGGGATGTTTAAAGGAGTGGTGAAGGAAGCCAAAGGGTGACCCAAGAAGCAGGATAAAATATCTTTTTTGGTGGGACAGTGTGTGGTTTTGTAGAGGAGCAGGAGACAGAATTGAGAGTGGGTGCTCAGCGCTCTGGCCAAATGACAAGCTGAAGAAGAAAGAGACTGATTCTCTCTATACCGTAAAATCACGAGCTATAATATACAGGCATGTAACATTGGTTTTCACCCTTTCATTTAAATTGCCCTGAGTGCCATGTGGAGAGAGAAAGTGTATACAGCTTTGGGGGCACCCTAGTGTCCCAGAAATCTCATGCTACCAAGGCCTCTTTGTAAGATTACTGTGGCATGATATAATTATATTACTGTCCATTTACACTCTTGCTATCAAACACATGCCAACATGCGAACACAAAACACGCAGAAAGCAGATTTGCATCTCACTCTGTAAATGACACAGAAGAGAAAAAATGAGTGCACGAAATCACAGTATCAAAACGAAAACCAACTTGAGAAGTTAATTAGAAAAGGAAACCATATAAGTAGCACAATGAAAGCAGAAAAGATTACAAAAAAGGTAATTCCTGGTTGGCAAAGTGGATCATACAGTTGTATTCAGCACTTCCTGCTGTGTCCTGGATTAGGGAACTGCAGAGGTCACATTTCATCAACAGTGTACAAATATTCAAAATTACCTGTGGACAATTGGCTGTGCTCCTTTCACATCATCTTGATTATTTTGGTTTTCTGTCAATGAAGTAACAGGACAGTTACATTGGGCAAAACTCATTTACCTGTGAGCAATACCATGCAAAAATTAGCACAGCAACATGCATGTATGCAATGTGATAACAGGGTAGTGTGGGAGAAATATTCCAGGAGGCCCTAGATAGAACCTCGTAAGAAGGCACTTGGTTTGCTTCTTGAGCCCCTGGACACGTCTCCTTAATATGGCAGGATGTCCCCACACTATGTCCTGAGTCTAGGCAAACAGTAACCGCATCCTTTTACCCACACATCCTGAGGGAGTGCCTAGCTACTTCTCAGAAGCTTGCTGTAATATTCAGAATTCTTCCATCTGAAATGCTGTCTGTTATTGGGGTAGATGCATTCTCCATTGACATTACACTGATGAGCAGAATCTAAACACAAGTCAACACGGTCTTCAGTGCCACCAAGAAAGAGTGCCCATTCAGAAGGTTGGCCGTTCCAGGACCCTGCCTTGCTTCAGAGAAACATACCAAAGATGACAGTGGTGCTCATGTTCTGGTTTCAGAAGCCTCTGGATAAGATAAGACAAATGGAAGGAGATACTTTTGGGTTGACAGAAACAACCAAAGAAGTGACAACTCTAAAGATACAAACTAGACTGCCAACAACCTAGGACAGGTATAGAAACTCAAGGACACTGCTTAGGAACCAAAATTAGAGCATGAAATGCAAGATAAGAGATTCATTCAAAATTAGGAGACCAGAAACTCACTTCCTATGACACAACTGGAAAGCTCTATGTGAGTCTGGTACGACCACCTTGGGTCTAGTGATTGGCCACTGAGACAAACATGACTAGGAATTGAGCAAAGTTCACTAACTCAGGGAATGTGTTATTTTCGAGGCAATTGTATGGAACAGAATCGAGAGCCCAGAAATACACCCACAGAATTACAAGTCACTTCATCTTCAACAAAGGAGGCAAGAAGATGTGATGGAGAAAAGACAGTGTCTTCAGCAAGCGGGGATTCGAAAACTGGACAGGCACACATATAGAAAGGAGGTGAGGACACTCCATCACACTAGAAAAGCAATAAAATCAAAACGGCTTAAACACTTAAATATAAGACAAGACACTATAAACCTCTGAGAAGAAAACATAGGCAAAATATTCTTTGACATAAATCTGAGCGATGTTTTCCTGGGGCAGTCTACACAGGCAATAGAAATAAAAGCAAAAATTAACAAATGGGATGTAATTCAACCTATAAGCTTTTGCACAGCAAAGGGAACCATAAGCTAAACAAAACAATAACCTAAAAAATGGGAGAAAATATTTGCAAATGATGCAACTGACAAAGGTTTACTTGCCAGACTATACAAACAGCACATACAGCTTAAAAACAACAACAACAAAAACCCAAAAAATCATATGCAAAAATCGGCAGAGGACCTAAAAAGGAATTCTTCAAGGAAGACATACAAATGGCCAAGAGGTACATGAAAAAATGCTGAATACCGCTAATAATCAGACAAATGCAGTTAGGTATCACCTCATATCAGTCAGAATGGCCTTTATTAAAAAGTTCACAAACCTTAAATGCTGGAAAGGGTGTGCAGGAAAGGGAACCCTCCTACACTATTGGTGGGCATGTAGTTTGGTGCAGCCATTACAGAAAACAGTATGGAGATTCCTCAAAAACTAAAAACACACTTACCATATGATTCGGCAATCCCACTCCTGGGCATACATCCAGAGCGAAGTCTAATGTGAAAAGACACACGCACCCCAATGTTAATAGCAGCACTGTATACAATCGCCAAGACATGGAAACAACCTAAACGACCACCCACAGATTCCTGGATAGAGAATCTGTGGCACAGTTATACAATGGAATACTACTCAGCCATACAAAAGAATAAAATAGGGCCATTTGCAGCAACATGAATGAATTTGGAGATGGTCATTCTAAGTGAAGTAAGCCAGGAGGAGAGAGAAAAGGACCACATGATATCACTCATGTGCGGAATATAAACAAGAAATGAGAAGACACTAATGAAGTTATCTACCAAACAGAAATAGACTCACAGACATACAAAACAAACTTATGGTTACTGCAGAGACAGGGGGTGAGAAGGGATAAACTGGGAGTTCAAGTTGTGCAAATATTAACTATTATGTATAAAAGAGATTAAACAAATTTCCTCAGTATAGCACAGGGAACTCTATTCAATATCTTATCGTAACCTACAATGGAAAAGGATATAAAAATGAATATATGTATGTACATGTATGACTGAAATATTATGCTGTAACCCAGAAATTGACATGTTGTCAACTGAATATCCTACAAATAAACAAATGAATAAATGAAGGCAATTGTAGGGCCTGGTTCAACACAAAATGTAAGCTTATAGTGTATACATGTCAACAAATTCTCAGAGACTAGACAAATCGTGTGGAGTAAAGATAATGCAGACTACCTGGGAGGTCACTTGGAATTTCATCCTCTTTAACATGGGAGACACCACCGGCTCCCTCCAGAGCAGACATCAGTTTCTCTTCATGAAACGCAAATTTTCCATCACTGTGAGTCTCATAGACGTCAGAACCTTCCTGATGAAGGGAAGGAACCAAAACACCTTCATCCTGGGATTTGTGGAGCACTTCATCCTTTTCAAACTCCTGTAGGTCCGTGCTGTGCCAGGTGGGAAAGGAATGACAGAATACTTAACTAAGAGGGTTAGACACCTAATCAGATCACCTGCTATTGAAGGAAAGCATAGGTAGTGGTCAAAGAAAGCCAGAGGGAAGGCCCCTTAAAGAGGGAAATGACTCTCCTATATGTGAGGCAGAGTGTGGCCGCCATGGCGTGGGAGAGGGAGAGAACAAGAGGCACCCCGAGCCCTGGCCACACAACCAGCTGTTGAAGGAGGAAGTGGACTCTCCGTGTGTGCTACAAGGCATGACTCCCAGAACACACGGAGGACTAAAATAATGGATCCACTTTGCACATATTGTGTTGAACTGTATATGCAGTGCTCAAGTGAATACATCTTTTGAGAAAATACAGAATATAAATCAGCATTCAAGCAAAACTTCCTTACATTTTTATGGAATATGAATTTATTTTCTTCTCTTGCACTAAAATACTTATCCAGAAGCTGACACCAAACAGGTGGAAAACAGATGTGCATCTCACCCTACTTTTATCGACAGAGAAGACAGCAGCTGAGTACAGGGACCCCCAAATTTGGCTAGTTCATCTAGGTCAAATCATGTACATGACTAAATTAGACAGAGTCACAAACTCAAACACACACATCTAACACAACGGAAAGAAACAACATTTTTTAAGTGCATATGGGGCTGGTGAGTGAATGGGTCATAAACGTACTATCAGCACATTCTCTTTTCCCTGCATCTGAGGTCTTCTGGTGTCAACATTAACATTAACAGCCCAGAAATCTTCAGAATTACCTGGGGGTCGTTGGCTCTTGTCCAGCTGCTTCGTCACGGTCATTCTCATTGTCTGGGAAGAAATTCAGAGACAGCAGGTCACGATGAACTAATCACACCTCACACATGCCAACACACTGCACGCAGGTAGCACAAGGACATTAATATTCTCAGGGCAACAACAGAATATTTTAGGAAAGGTATTTCAGGACACTTAAGTCTTAGGAGATTTACACGGGACTGCTGCCAAATGCGTGGGGGAAATCCTCTGGCTGACCTGGGTGAGCTTTTTCCCAATATCCCATCTTCTGAGACTGTAGATTTCATAGAATATTTTCCTTCAAGTTCCTAGAAATCAGCTCAGGTGCTTTCTAGAAGACTTTCTACACTATTGCTTCATCCCATCACACAATGCGGTTGCTGATGCTATGGAGGAATTTGTGCTTGAGACCAGGTGAATTCTGCAAACCTTCAAATCCATGAGAAAATCTGGTGCTACACAGAAACCATGGGCATTCAAGGCTGGAGAGACTGCCAGAGCCCAGTCTTACTTCATGGAAACATCCAAGCAAGGTACAGGAACACTTGGTTCTTTCCTGATTTTCAAGCAGCTAGTTAAGTAAGAGAAGCCAACATCAGGAAGATGAAGACTTGCACTGACATCAGTGAGACCAGAGACACCACATGACCTAATATATAGGCGAGGCTACCACTCTGTTTGCTCGGGCAAAGAAAGGCCAGGGACACTGTCCAAAAGGAACAATTAGATCACTGTAGGTTGGAAGACACACTTCACACAAACGATGTCTGACAGACACTTTGTGTGGATGTTCCGCAAAAGTGCGGGCATGTTTGTCACCCCTGACTTGGGTCCCATGGCCTGACTTTGGGTCCAGGGTTTCAGATGCAAGAACTGGGCCTAGAAAAGGATCAAGGCTTCCTGGCTCACATGATGTCTGTCTTTCATAATCCATCCTGTTCTCTGGGTTAAGCCAATATGTGCCACTAGTGTCTACTTCCATAGAAAACTTTCTTCAGTGCAGACAGTGTGTGGGGGAACAAAACTAGAAAGGCTACCTGGGAGGTCAGTTGGAATTTCACCCTCTGGAACATCGGAGCAATCACCAGCAACATCCGGAGCACGGCCGACTTTCTCTTCACCAAGTGCAACTTTGCCTTCACTGTCTAGCTGGTTGCAGACAGATCCTTCTTGGAGAACTGAAGGATTCAAAACACATTCATCCTGGCAGTCCTGGAGCACTTCCTCCTTCTCCAACTCCTGCAGCTCAATGCTGTTCCAGGTGGGAAAGTGATGACAGAAAATTCAACTATGTACCTCGGACACCATGTTGTCATAACTGATTTTGATTGAGGGCATAGGAAGTAGTCATGAAAAGGAAAGTTGTCAGTCCTCAGAAAGAGGGAACTAACTATCCTTCTTGATGTCAAGCAGAGTGTGGCTGTCAGGGGGTGGTAGAGGGAGAGACCAGTAGTTGCTCGGTGCACTGGCCACACAACATGTCATGAGGAATGAGATTCAAACATCCCAGTGTGGTCCTATCAGGATCACGAAGCACAAGTGAACCTCCACACCAGGTGCTATTGCCATCTGCCTCTATCATATTCAGTTTAAGATAAGGTAGTCAAGTGATTCTAACTATTAAGGTATTGTAGAGCCTCAGAGATATCCCTTCTATTTAGGAACAGAAAGGCCTCTAAAGCCTTTCTCTTACTGGTGTCACATGACAACTAAAATTTTTTCTAGGAAGTTTTATTGGTGCTTTATTTTTTGAGTTCCTTCTTTACTGATTCCATTGCTACCTTCCTTACTAACAAGTACTGAAGAACTGTGTAAAAATAGTCATTTATCTCATCTTAGTGTTCATTTAGGAGAGTATCCATAGTCTCTGTGTGCGCAGGAAACCCTAAAGGTGGTACATTCTCTTGGGCCATAGCTACAAGTGCCACAGAGACAACAGACAACCAAGTGAAAGGGCCACTTCCATGTTGGTTGATTGAAGTCAATCAATGCAATCTGCAGGTTTGCGTTTCTCACATCTGCTACCTGACACTGTCTTGCCCTCACGTGTTCATCTTTCTTCTACCCTCTCCGTAGCTCACCTACCCATTACCGGTTCCGAAGACTTCATGGTTACCTGGGGGTGAGTGTTTCTTCATCCAGTTTATATTCCTCATCTTCATCAACTTCTGTGAACAAATTCAGAAATATCCAGTCAGCTTTTCCCCAATTCACAGACTGCAATCAGAATGGCTATATGGCCATGGGAACATAAATATTTTTGTATGAGTCACTGCCGTGCTCAAGGTCCAATGCAATGTCTTTAAATAATTGGCCTGGTCCAGATGTCTGATCCATCGTTCAGTGTGACACCAAACAGCTGGATGACAATCCTGTCCCCTCTGCCTGACATGGGGTCGACATTTAAATAGTCTTTTGTTCCCTATACCACTGTACAAGTGTCCACCTCCCATCTCAACCTCTACAACACGTTCATCTATCTGGCCAAAAAGTTCTCCCTAGACACAGGCTGTACACCCCTTCACGGCTCTCATATAGATACTCTGCTTTGTGAAAGAAGAGGAAGACGACCCTGTCCCACATGCCTCCATGTGCACGCATCATGGGACCTTCACATGCTCCCTGAGTGTTATCAGTGGAAATTCTCTCTGTGGAAATTGCGCACTGAAACAAATTTCCCAACACAAGTTCAGCAACATTCAGTGTCCGATCCAACCCTACACAGTGAAGGGCTTCTCTTTTTCTGAACTGATTCATGAATATTCCCACATTAATCACTGCAGCACCATCAACAGCCTGTTTGATCCATTGAACAGAAGAGGAAATAGACAATGAAATAGGGAAAATCAATCACTCGCTCACAGTCAGTAAAGACAACACTCAGGCTGGAGTCTGGGAACTTTGATGCATAGCGCAGGGCACTTTCCACTCCCACAAGCTACCCCCTGTCACATCCTCCTTCCCGGGCTTTAACCCTGGGGGGATGCTGTCTTGCCCCAAAGGCCACCGTCCATCAGGGGGAAGCAGGTCGTTGAAACACTGTGACCTCTATCTTGTGCATTTCTCCTCTGTCCTCCCACTCAGCCAGTGCTGGTCCTGTCATGGTCTCCAAAATGAAACATGGAAACAGCACAGCTGGTAAACTCACTCCTAGTGGAGGTGAGGAGTCTCTTATGAGCCAGGAAGCTTTGCATGAGAGGCTCAGCGCTATCACAGCCTGTGGCCACGTTACCTGGGCTGAGCTTGCGGGCAAGGCGCTCTGCCAGCCTGCGTCCCTTGGTCAGCTGCTCTTGGAAGCCCTGTCCCTGGTTGTTGTCCAGGTCATCGTGGGTGAGGATGACCTTCAGTTGCTGAATGAGCAGGACAGAGTCTTCTCTCCTGTCCCGTAATTTCCTCCGTAACTCGGTCAGCTCTCGTGCCTGAGAGCGAATTAGGCTATCGTATTCCCTAAGAGAGATAGAAGAGACGGTGTTAAAATGCACAGTTGGATGAGACATGTGTGGAGATTTCAAAGGCAATTCTGTGAGAACATCCCCAAGGAGCCATCAGAGCAGAATTCTGGCACATATGGGGGGAACTTCCTGTGGAAAGAGGAGACAAATGGTATAACAAAGGCTTCCTCTGTATCAGAGATACTCCTCTAAGATTCCGTTACATCCCAGTCATCTTCTTCTTCTTCTGGAAACAAACCCTAATGTCTTCCTAAGCCTGCGTTATGAAGATGTCTGTTCAGTGTCTCACTGAGCCATGCCCATTTCCATGTAAAGATCCATGTAGGGTATATTGGGCAGTGAATGTCACAAAGTCATACATGGTGTGGACAGGTCCAGCTGGTGACGAGTGGGAAGAACAGGAGAATGAGAGAGTCAAGGAAGGATGACAAGGTGCAGTGATTCAGGAGGGGACTGTGATTCAGAGGTCAGCGAGGTACTGGTTGCACAACATGGTGAAGCTTCCAAAGGCCACTGACTTGTTCACTGGATTTCAATCTGGTGAATTTCATGTAACGTGATGAACATTTCTGCACTCCCCTGGCCCAAAGTCACTCGTGGCCCCACTTCAGACAGGCCTACACTTCCCACCAGCCTCCCTGCACAGAGCCCTCCTTACCTGAACCTCTCATCAGCTAGCACTGGCTTCTCAGCCAGCTTCTCTGCCAGCTGCTCTGTCAACGTCACCACCCGGAACTGCAGCTTCTCCCCCAGCACGGATTCAATGATGTCCTTGCACTCTTCACACTCTGAGAAAACAGAGACGCTGCCTCAGGGGAAAGCTGCACCCCCTGCTGTGCTCACTGCCTTCCAGGGAGGAGGCAGGGTCCAGCCCAAGGTCAGAGGTAACCCTGCTACAAGGCTCTAGGCAGGGATTTCCTCGTCTCATTCCTCAGCCTCCCGACTGCATGGCATTCGATTAGTC
Source organism: Camelus bactrianus (assembly GCF_048773025.1). Classification (NCBI taxonomy): domain Eukaryota; kingdom Metazoa; phylum Chordata; class Mammalia; order Artiodactyla; family Camelidae; genus Camelus; species Camelus bactrianus. The sequence continues at coordinate 48,849,683 of NC_133547.1, forward strand.
CCCATTTCACAGCTGAGGGAAGAGAAACTCCAAGGCACGGAAAGGAAGTAAAGAAGACGAAGTGGCATTAGGAAAGCTCAGAATTCACATTTCCTGAGACTGACCCTGCATCATGGGCCACTCTACCAAGACTTGCAACCTCGGAGGTGAAACACTGAGCACGGGCATGAAGTGGTGGTTTCCTGTGTGGTTGGGATGGACCCTAGGACTAATGGACTCCTGATTCCCTTGTGCTGGGATTTCAGTAATGAAGAAGTACCTCAAAGGGTAAAAAAAATTCTTCTGGATACACTTGTGTGAAATATGTTGCATAAAACTATAAGGACGTGAAAGACATGAGCCAAAATACTAGGATAATCTGTGTTAGTCCAAGTTGCAATGCTAGGAAGTGTGTTTACGATGTGCCTGCAGTGTTGTAAGAGTTTTACAAGAATTTACTATTGATTGCATCTCACACATGCAGCAACACTGGATGGACAGAGAGGGTAACTGAGGCACAGAAAGATACGCAGCACAGATTATGAGCCCAGGAAGCCTGGCCCAGAGTCTCTGATCTTCTTCTCTGCACTAGGAAGGGCCTGCCCCATATACTGCTGTGGGTTTTACTAGGGATGGTGTTCTCCCCCACTTACCCTCATTCTCATTTTGGCCTCGTGTCTCATGATCCAGCCTTCAAGGTCGCCTGGATTTCGCCTGCTGACCCACATCACCAAAGTTTCACCAGCACAGCAAGAGACAAACTGGGTGATGCAGATTATCTGATTTCCCCAGAAATCATCCAGACTCTCAACACAGGGTGTCACATGACCTCCTGGGATTCTGGAAGGAGACCCTCCACCCAGGAAACTCAGCTTCCCTCTCACCAGGGAGCCCCTGTCTGAATGGTATCACTCATGGAGACCATGGTTTCCATGACGAGCTGGCTCATCCTTTAGCTCCTTCAAAGCAGGTACTATCACCTGCTTCCCCCAGTGTGTGCTGTCACCACATGACCTCAGTGTAACTGGCACAGTGCTTTGCCACGGTGACCTCAGGGAAGCTTGCTGAGGGCAGTCATTAGTCCCAGACGTTTAGGCAACAGTGATGCAGGACCAGATACACTTCAGCAAAGATTCCAATGGACAGACTTTAGCTTGTTCTAGAGAGATACCAAGAGGCATCAATAACTGGAATTTGAACTCTAGTCGCACACTACAGCTCACTACACACCTGGAAAATTTGCTCAACTCTTTGTGCTGCAGTTTTCCCATCCTCAGGGAAATGAGGGTCAAATAGCTACTTCTACCTTTCCTGCCTTGTGCTCAGAATGACACTTATACTGACAAAGGGGTGCAAGGGAAAGTCTGGAGAGTTTCAGTTACTGAGAGGGAAGAAAGTGATCATTCACCACGTTGGTGACCATGACCCTTAGGACTTACTGTATTTCTGCAGCTGGTTGGCCAGGTAGTAGGTAGTAGCTTGGCATACAAGGAATTTCTGGGTGAGATCTCGGAAGTCCTGCTTCTGTTTGGTCAGCTCTAAGTGCAGCTCCTGGTTGATCTCCAACAGTGTAACTTCTGCCCTCGGACCACATAAAGGGCCAAGGCATTCTGCCATGGTGACGTGAGGCAGAGGATGTAGAGCTAGGGGCTGGGGAGAAGAAACGCAGCATATGATGGATTAAAAACAAGTGAAATCACATAAATTTAATCAGGATTGAGTCATGACAAAAACGGGAGTACTTAACTTACTGTTGGCAGCAACTGGATCACCAGCTCACAACACTTGAGGGTCTTGAACCACAAAAACGACGTTCAAGAGCACAGAGCTCAGGGCCCCAGGCACTGCCTGCTGCGCAGACTCTAACAGGAGTGATGGAGCGGGCCCTGGCGTGCCAGGTAACCGTCTGCAGTTGCAATAACAGAACTGGATGGGGGGGAGGGGGCACGGAATCCTGGGGGCCCCTGCCTTCCAGTTGCCTAGGCCACGCCGCTTGGGGTCTCATGAAGGTCGCCACCTATGGGGACACTCCTTCTCCAGCCACTCTTAATTGCTTTCTACACTTGTGCTGATACCACCAACCTATCTCTTCCCAAAAGTCATCCAAGCATAGTTCTCATGTTTTCTCCTGTGTCTATAAAAATATCAGGAGATAAACTGTTTCCTTGAAAGTCTTATTTTCTTAAAGGCTATCATGAAGTCACACCACTTTCTCTTTAAGTCGTCACACATTTTAAGGCTTTTTCACCGAGAAAGATGTCAGACTTGTAGAATGCCATGACACTGTTCTCTGGGTCTTTGCCAGTTTTGTGTAAATCACAAAAACTGCAGGACAAAGAGCAGAATATAGTATTATGTGAATGAATAATTAATTTAAAAAGTGTTTTCCGTCCTGACTCAATATTCTGTTCACTGCATCTCTTGTTAGGTCAGATGCTCATCTCACTTGGACAGCTTCTTGGCTCCATAAACTTTGTCATATTTGACGTGCCAGTCTTCTAAACTCCTCCTCTAGGTGTGGATTACTCTATTTGCTGTTTTTTGTAATGTCACTGAACACTACATTTTATACTTCTCACATATGAATTGCGTTGTAGTCCCACAAACTCTGTCTCCAAGCTGTCTAAATGATAAAAGCAATTTCTGCACATGTCATTGAATAGAGACCATCTATTTGGAAAGACTTGTCAGCATGATGCTGTCGTTCTATATTCATCCAGTTCACCCACATATCGAACAGAAAGGGATCCAAAGCAGTGTTCGTGGAACTTGCTTTGACAGATCTCTTTGAGTTTTACTCGTGCCATTGCCCTGGTCTAGATCTGAAAAATAAAACATGGTAAGCTCAAGGTCATGGGTCAGGGAAGGCTGATGATCCTCAGCGTTTGTGTGCCCTTGTGCTCAGGGACATAGAAGATTAGCTTGAGAAGAGAAAGACAGGCAGGCAGGGGAAAGTGATGTTCTAAAGGAAGTCCTCACTTTCTCAGCATCTGGGTCTGGTGACCCTGAGATTTAGGAGACACTCAGTAGCATCAGTCCCTTCAGTTTAGCTGCTGGACTAACCTGACTTGAGGGTGAAATGGGTGTGACCAAGTGCCCCGGAGCATTTGTGTCAAGGTTAAAGACGGAAAACTGCATCAGCCACTTAGAAAGCTTGCCTTCTCCCGGCCCCAAGTCATCCTCCAACCACACTGCTTAATGCCATTGGTGTGTGAGACGCAGAAGAGGCCTGAAAGACATCGATTTTCTGGTGTCTGTGGGGCTGCAAATTCTGTGTGGGAAAAAAATAAAATGTGTCAAGTTTCCTCACTCTACAATGATGAACCCAAAGGCTCACAAAAGGTACTTGACTTACTTGAAGTCACAAGTATCTCCACTCCTGGGGCGATGTGCTCTTCTGTCAGTCCTTGACCTTTCTCAAATTGTCAGTGTTGGCTAGAGTCAAACTAGGCTAGTCACTCTATCAAGTGATTGGCAGCACATGGACTAAATATTCAATGGCCATTTTAATCAAATATGTTGCTAAGTTGTCTTCCAAAATCACATACTGCTCTTTTATACAAATCCATTTGCAACTTCAAAAGCCCAAAGCTATATTTTCCTGATAAGCTGTGGTCATTGTCATCATCTTCATTCACTTTATCCTGTAAATTAAAGGTCTCTGTATTATTACAGAATGTTAGGGGCAGGCATGGGCCTACAGCTTGTTTAAGTGCATGAAGAGATTCCTGTGTCTCTGTGGACCAGTGGAGTTGAGCAGCACTCTGTCTCCTCCATAAGTCATCTCAGATTTTTTTCCTACAGAATCCTGATTTTTCTATCCATGATAACATTTTTATAAAGAACGTACGCTCTCTGGATTGAGTCTTAGTGAAGAAATGCTTCCCATTGTACAAATAACTATAAAATAAATCATCAGCCTGAATCCTGGCTTTCCTCACTGAGCAAGCTCTGGGTCAGACTTTGAAGGTTTTTAATAAGCTGGTACTTACTTAATAAACGATATATAAAGTTATTTTTCATAGCACCTCAAATATTGCACGAAGACTCGAGACCCATAAACTGAGTAATGAATTCGTTTTCAATCACCTCAGTTTAGGACGGATTTGGACAACTAGTTTTGACTGGACAGAATGTACTTCTGAGTTTCCTCACACAGCAGTAACATCCCTCAGTGTGAACAGGGTTGTGATGGACCTGGGGCCCTAGAGTTGAAAAGTAATCCGCTCTATCCTTCCATCACTAAGTCACGAATGCTTCGTGGAACACTTGGAGGTAGTGGCCATTGTCACCCTTGTGAAACCACCAGCCCAGCCAATCCCAGCTATGTTATAGTGTCCCATCTCATGGGAACATCCCCCTTTTTTCTCAGGCTCCAACACCATGGGAAGGATGCAAGTTAGAAGGTGACTCTCTCTTTCCCTGAGTGAGCTTTGAGCTCATTCACCTCTTACTGCAATGGCTGCTGGTTCAAGGGCAACAACGTTGTTTGTTTCTTTGTTTTGCCAGATCCCAGGTCTTTTTAAGCTAAGTTTGTGCTGACCAGTCTCCCTTAATAACCTTCTCTCTGAACCTTATCCTCAATCTCTCTCTTCAATAAGACATGGGACGATCCTGTCTGAGCTCCTGAGGTCAGTTATTAAAGGGTTTGATAGAAAGGATCTTTGTTTTTTTTTTCTTAAGGATAACACCAAGTTCTGGAGTTCCAAGCCTAGCAATCTGACACACAACATAACCATTCTTTCTGAGGCTCCCTTTGCAGCTGCTCATTCCTGGAAAGCTCGTGTGAATTCACTTAAGCCAAACACTAGGAACGCACTTCTCATCAAACAATATGGGCTTTTAGTTCTTTGCAGCCAGAAAGACACAATATGATCTAAGTAAAAGGGTATCAGAAAGAGTCTCGTATCAGATTTGGGCTTTGGTTGGAAGATACGAAGGAGGATGGGAGGAAGGAGGGTTTGTTCCATATTGAATACTGTTACTCAGCACAGGCAGGTCTATGACTGAAGTGCAGATGTAAAAAACATTGCCTTAAGAGAAGAGGAAGTTTGGGATTTTGTCGGTTGCACAGTGACCTTGGTTTGTCTGTGCCTGGACAAAATTATAAGGTAGCCTTATTTTGCCTGATTACTCAGGTCTTAGAATAATCTTGTCTGAGTTTAATAGTCTTTCTTGGAGATTGTTTATTTCCAACATGAGAACAAATCAGTTTGGCCCGTAGTGTCAGCTCAGTTCAGGCATCCATTTACGTACCTAATCATTTGTGAGCGCTTATCACTTATGGAGTCCCTGCGGGTAAAGCATGGTGTTAATTCTACTGGGAGATTCAGACCGAGGGGCACATTCCTTTCTGAAGAGGGCTTAAACCTGACTCCTCCCAGGACAGTGTGGGTTATCAGCAGGTGAGAACACCAAACTCCAAAAGGCTCAACGTGGGGAAAGGGAGATGATGAGAAGGAACCAAGATACTCAGCTCATTGTCCTCCACTCAGTGAAATCCATGGGGCTTCTTTTCCGTCTCCTCTCTCACCTTGCCTGGAAACTCTCTCCAGGTGGCAAACTGGAGCAACTGCAGGGCTCACTTATTTGTTTCCCATTTCTCAGGGATCACTCACTAAGCTTTGTTGCCTCATGCTCAGGCTCTTGAAAATGCTTGTTTCCTGTATCTCACCCAGTTTGTTGTTGTCATTTTCTTTTGTTCTTTCTCTCAGAAGAGTAAATCCAACTTCCCTTACTCTGTATTCACATGGCACCCCTTTGAAAACTCCAAGCTGGAAAATGTCTCTCAAGATTCTGAAGTGGCTTTTACACGATAAAGAACACAGCCACAACCAGGGTGAATCTAAGGGAAACTCTTAAAGATTGCATTTTAAAAGCACCCTACCGGTTCCAAGGACAGAACTGTCTGAGTCTATATTAGGGGATGCAGAAGTCCCACAGGCCCCTGCCCAAAGACTGAGGGGATGTTCCTTCTTGGTCTGTGCTAAAAACCAGTTCTCTGTGAGCGGAAAAGCCCCTTTAAAAGCATGTCAGCCTTGGTTACTTGTAATCCCCAAAAGGTCCCTCAAGGAAGGATGATCATGACCACACACAGGCAAAAGGGAGCGTGTGCACTTTCATGGGGTGTCTCTAGGGAAACACTGGTCCAAGCCAGGAAGAGACACCAGATGTTTCAAGTCCCTGGGCTGCAAACCAGTCACTGAAGGATGGGCAAAGATTCCCAGACTCTCTTTCCGGAACCTTACTGTGGCGTTCCAATAGAGACCCCGGAAAGTACTCCACTCACAAAATCTTTCTCCCCTAGTTGGTAGAAAATGTTCCGGTGCCTGACTTGCTACACACTGGACACCGTGCTACATACTACTGCTTGTGAGTTGGGGGTATTGCATGACCGATATAAAAGAGAAAATTAAAACTGGGGAAAGCCAGGCAAGCTATCAGAAACATCTGTCTTCCCTGGGCTGGGAGAGGCAGTCACCTGGCCACACAGGTCTCTCTGAGTTCAAGATCTCAAGTGGTGTTTCTGCAGTAAAGGAGTAAGATGATCAACTCTCACTTTCCACCAGAAAATGGGGAGTGGAACTAGTCTGAAATAAAGTGTTCCTATTTTGTGGATTAAGACCTTAATCTTCATTCACCTGGAAGGTTGTTAATTCACAGTCTGTCACCTGAAGGAAATGCAGCATGTTTTCCCCAAAGCAACTTAGAAGGGGAGCAGGAGGGTTTGCCCTCTGGGAAAAATGTGTCCCAGAAGTGCCTTCCAAGACTTTACCCCAACTATTAAATATATTAAAATGGTCTCTTATCCACCATAAATGGCAGTAAAGAGTTCAAACACAGTTCCCCGATACTACAATTCGTATACTCACGATTGCCAGTTTCGGGGAAATGATAAGTTTCAGCACATTCGGGGTGCAATGGATAAGCCTCACTTTGGGAAAACTGCCTCCCACTGTGATCGTGGTATCCACGTGCCCTTGTCGCACACGATTGCAAGATATTAATAATAGAAGAAATTGTGTGAGGGAGAACAGAGCATAAGAGAGGATTCTGTAATATCTGCTCAATGTATGTGTACACCTAAACCTGTGTAGAAAGTAGAGTCATTGGAGAAAGCTAAATGTTCATTGACAGATGACTGGATAAAGAAGTTGTGGTGTATATATACAATGGAATACGACTCAGCCGTAAGAAAGAATAAAATAATGTCATTTGGAGCAACACAAATGGACAAGGACACTGTCATTTAAAGTGAAGCAAGCCAGAAACACACAAAAAAATACCATATGCTATCACTTACATATGGAACCTAAAGAAACAAAACAAAACAAAACCACAAAAGGACTCATTTGTAAGTCAGAAACAGATTCACAGACATAGAAAACCAACTTATGAATTCAACACCCATTTATGATAAAAACTCTCACCAAAGTGGGTATAGAGGGAACATATCTCAACATAATAAAAGCTATATATGACAAACCTACAGCCAGCATAGTACTCAACGGTGAAAAACTCAAAAGCTTCGCACTAAAATCTGGGACAAGACAAGGATGCGCACTATCACCACTCCTATTCAACATAGTCCTGGAAGTCCTAGCCACAGCAGTCAGGCAAGAGAAAGAAATGAAAGCGATCCTAATTGGAAAAGAAGAGGTAAAAGTGTCATTACATGCTGATGACATGTTACTATATATAAAAAACCCTAAAAGGTCCACACAAAAGCTACTAGAGCTGATTGAAGAATTCAGCAAGGTAGCAGGTTACAAAATTAACGTTCAAAAACCAGTTGCATTTCTTTACACTAACGATAAATCAACAGAAAAAGAAAGTAAAGAAACAATCCCCTTTAAAATAGCACCCAAAGTAATAAAATATCTGGGAATAAATCTAACCAAGGAGGTGAAAGAATTATACACAGAAAACTATAAACCATTGATGAAGGAAATTAAAGAAGACTTTAAAAAATGGAAAGATATTCCATGCTCTTGGATTGGAAGAATCAATATTGTTAAAATGGTCACACTGCCCAAGGCAATCTACAGATTTAATGCAATCCCTATCAAATTACCCAGGACATATTTCACAGAACTAGAACAAATCATAATAAAATTTATATGGAACCATCAAAGACCTAGAATTGCCAAAGCATTACTGAAGAGAAAGAAAGAGGCTGGAGGAATAACTCTCCCAGACTTCAGACAATACTATAGAGCTACAGTCATCAAGACAGCATGGTATTGGTACCAAAACAGACATACAGACCAATGGAACAGAATAGAGAGCCCAGAAATGAACCCACAAACTTTTGGTCAACTAATCTTTGACAAAGGAGGCAAGAATATACAATGGAATAAAGACAGTCTCTTCAGCAAATGGTGTTGGGAAAACTGGACAGCAGCATGTAAAACAATGAAGCTAGAACACTCCCTTACACCATATACAAAAATCAACTCAAAATGGATTAAAGACTTAAACATAAGACAAGATACAATAAACCTCCTAGAGGAAAACATAGGCAAAACATTATCTGACATACATTTCAGAAATTTTCTCCTAGAAGAAATAAAAGCAAGAATAAACAAATGGGACCTAATGAAACTCACGAGCTTCTGCACAGCAAAGGAAACCAGAAGTAAAACAAGAAGAAAACCTACGGAATGGGAGAAAATTTTTGCAAGTGAAACCGACAAAGGCTTGATCTCCAGAATATATAAGCAGCTCATACGACTCAATAAGAAAAAAATAAACAACCCAATCCAAAAATGGGCAGAAGACCTAAACAAGCAATTCTCCAAGGAAGACATACAAATGATCAAAAAGCACATGAAAAAAATGCTCAGTATCACTAATTATCAGAGAAATGCAAATCAAAACTACAATGAGGTATCACCTCACACCAGTCAGAATGGCCGTCATTCAAAAATCCACAAATGACAAATGCTGGAGAGGCTGTGGGGAAAGGGGAACCCTCCTACACTGCTGGTGGGAATGCAGTTTGGTGCAGCCACGATGGAAAACAGTGTGGAGATTCCTCAAAAGACTAGGAATAGACTAACCATATGCCCCAGGAATCCCACTCCTGGGCTTGTATCCAGAAGGAAATCTACTTCAGGATGACACCTGCACCCCAATGTTCATAGCAGCACTATTTACAATAGCCAAAACATGGAAACAGCCTAAATGTCCATCAACAGGTGACTGGATAAAGAAGAGGTGGTATATTTATACAATGGAATACTACTCAGCCACAAAAACCGACGACATAATGCCATTTGCAGCAACATGGATGCTCCTGGAGAATGTCATTCTAAGTGAAGTAAGCCAGAAAGAGAAAGAAAAATACCATATGAGATCGCTCATATGTGGAATCTAAAAAACAAAAACAAAAACAAACAAACAAACAAAAACAAAGCGTAAATACAGGACAGAAATAGACTCATAGACAGAGAATACAGACTTGTGGTTACCAGGGGGGTGGAGGGTGGGAAGGGATAGACTGGGATTTCAGAATTGTAGAATAGATAAATAAGATTACACTGTATAGCACAGGGAAATATACACAAAATGTTATGATAACTCACAGAGAAAAAAATGTGCCAATGAGTGTGTATATGTCCATGAATGACTGAAAAATTGTGCTGAACACTGGAATCTGACACAACATTGTAAAATGATTATAAATCAATAAAAAATGTTAAAAAAAAAAAAAAGAGAAAAAAAACCAAAACCAACTTATGGTCACCAATGGGGGAAGGAGGATGAGAAGGGGTTAATTGGGAGTTGAAGATGTGCAGATGCTCATTACTATATATAAAATAGTTAAGCAGCAACCTTCTTCTTCTATACAGCACAGAGAACTATATTCAATATCTTGCAGTAATGCATAATGAATCCAAACAGGAATATATATATATGTATATGTATAACTGAAAAAGTATGCTGTACACCAGAAGTTGACACAACACTGTAAACTGAGTACACTTTAATTTAAAAATTAAAAAAATAACAAAGCAATGTTGTTAAATTCTTTAAAACGGTAAGCACACAACACCCTGAAATCAAAGCGTTGGTGGCACCCTCTAATGGCTGGTTATGACTGACTGTGGAGATGCACCAACCTGGAGTCTGAGAAGTTGATTTCCACGCCCCTTCTTCAGCCTCCATCAGCATGGCAGTTCCTGTGGAATCCACAGGTCCCATCAGGTAGGTCAAGGTGTGGTTGGTGCTCCAGAAGGTGCAGAGAGACCAGAGGCGTCTGGTGAGACCCCGAGAATCCATCGCGCTGGGCCGAGCTCCGTCAATACCCGGGACGACCGAGCTTCCACAGCTGCACGACCTGCGCCCACAGAGCAAAGCTCGTGAGGACAAGAACTGAGAGCTACAGGTCGCTGCCTGAAGCATAAAAGCAGCTCAGGAGGGAGGCTTGGTAAATTGGGAGACTGAGAAGCAGGAGAATGAGTGGACGTAAGACTAGAACGTTCCGTGCTGGGCTTGAAGCACAGGTCTTCCAATCAGCAGTCGTAGGCTCCTGTTGTGCTCAGAGCAGGATTATAAACTCTTACGCTGTTGCCACGCGGAGCGAACGTGCTCCCCAACCCCTCCCTCCTCGGCTGGAAGCACATTCAGACCCGCTGGCTCTGGGCACACCGGCTCTTCACGGGGGCACGTTCGGGGCCTGACACCAGGAAGCGGCACACGACGCCCCATCGCGGGACCCATGGCCTTGGCCGCCCGGTCCCCGCCACCCCGGAGCCCCCTCAGCTGACGACCCCGCCTCTCGGGCAAACGTCCCCCATGTACCACCTTCCCTGCGCTCACATGGCGCGTTGCACCCTCCCCAGAAAGGGAGGCTGTGAAAGGCTTTCCAAAGGGGCCGCTCTTGGAAGCTCTCAAACTGTCAGCTGAAGCCCTTAAACGTCCGGAGCATGGAAACGTCTAGAAGCCACTCGGGCAGTACACGGAGCTCCCCACCCGAGACTGAGACCGAGACCGAGACCGAGACCGAGCGTCTCCTGTAGTCTCGGGGACGCGGGAGGCCAGGAAGGGGGGACCCGGAAAGCGAAGAGGAGAAAGAAGGGAGAGGGGAAAGAGGCCAGAAGAAACGCTGTCACCTCCTTACCCCCGACCATCCCCCACGGGGCAGAAGAGGCCAGGCTCTGGCGGGGCTCCGCGTAGGGGTCTTTAGGCTTCCAGCACGACTCGCAACAGAGGAATGTAGCCCCCGATGGAAGCCGGTCGGGCTTCTACCGTTTCCACCTCGGGTCCAACGGCGGGGCAATCCCAGGGAGACCCGAGGGCTGCTCTGAGGGTCGCAGAGCTCCCAGGGCGGGGGGAGAAGGACAACTGAATACAAAAGGTAAGGAACACTTTGCATCTTTTCTTTCCTGGCGAGAATTTTACCTCAGAGCAGAAACCTCTAGAAACCCCGGCACAGCAGGTGGATTTCGGGCAAGGTTTAAAAGCCCTGCCTGTGGATCATCCCCGAGCGGATGTCGTCTCATCCACGAGGTAGAAACCTGCGGGATCGCGCCGACGGAAAGCGAGTGGGGCGCCTCCTGGCGTCGCGGAGGAAGCGGGCTCCGGGCGGGGCGAGCGAGCGCAGGGGAGGAGGCGGGTTGGGCGCCCGCGGGGCTGGGCGCCGCCTGGCTCTCCAGCGGAGCGGCGTGCTGACCTGCGTTTCCGTGGTGTAATGGTGAGCATTTTGGACTCTGAATGCAGTGATTCGAGTTCGAGTGTTGTTGCAACTTTCCCTTTAGACAGCGCCCAAACGACTTTTATCCGCAGCCCCAACTCCGTGGCTGCCGGCAAGCGAACTCGCGCCTCAGATACGCGCTGATTGGACGTGCTTTTCCGCTCTCGCCTCCCTCTCCGTCCTGCTCTCAGGATCGGATGGTCTCGGTCCTACTTAAAAAGACTATGAGCTCCCCTTGCCCGAGTTCCTCCCTCTCCCACCGGCGCCTCCCGGCCTTTGCCTTGATCTTGTACTTCGCACTTCGCTGACTCCTCGTGTGTCTGGCTTCTGGAAACCCGTTCTGGGGTAGACGGGATCCAGAGGGACGTGGTAGGCAGGTAGGGGGACCCAACCCGGGGTGTCCCCGCTGGACCCAGGCGGCTCGGCCCCTCTCCGGACATCCGAGGCCCCGGCCAGGCAGCCAAGGGCTTAGAGACCGAGACAGTTCCCCAACCTCATCGGGCCACCCTGAGTCTCGTGAGTAAAGGGCACAGGCTGCACCCACCGAAACCTGCACTCCGAGGGGCTTCACACCGCATCTCTTGTAACCGCGCGATCGTCTGTCCCTGTGAGTAAATGGTCGGTATGAGGGGCTGTGAAGTCCCCAATCAGCCAAGGTGATTGCGTCTTACTTTCTGGCTGGATGACGGTTCCAAATCTGAATTGAAAGTCCTGTGGTTTTTGTTTTTGTTTTTGTTTTTTAACATTTTTAATTGAGTTATAGTCATTTTACAATGTTATGTCGGAAGTCCTGTGTTTCACTCAGATGTCCCATTTTATTCCGAATTTTAATTGATCCTATTTCAGTTTGTCTGATTTTATTCAGAATTTCTCCCTCCTAAGTCTCACAGGACACGAAAGCCTCTGTTGGGCTAAGGAAATCTGGTCCTTTCGTCTCAAGCTCAGCCAGAAAGAGGAGCCCGGGCCGCGGGTGCCAGCGGCTGTGGAGACCCCAGGTACCGGACCATGGCCGCCGGCCCGGCTCCTCCGGGGGCGAAGGTGACATGAGCCCGAGCGTCTCCGAGTCCCGACCGCGGGCTCCCCTTCGTCCTACCCCGACTCTCCTCCACTGAGGACGCTCAGGACGGGACCGGATGGAAAGAGGGTCCTCTCTTCTGCTCAGTAGAAAAATTTGGTCCGGAGTTCTGAAGGACCTCCTGTCTAGTGAAAATGTTCACCACCAAATCTTAGTTTTGGAACATTCAGTTCCCAAGACTGTAAAGTACAACTTCGGAGAGTGAAAAGAAAGGGGGGTGGGTCTGTGGAAGATAGCTGAGGGACGGAAGGAGGAGAGAAACGGAGGAAATGATGAGTAAGGAGAAAGGAAATAGAAAGGAGAACAGAGAGTCTGGAAGGTAAGGAGCCGGATAGCCGCTTCTGGAGACCAAGGCTCCTCACAAGAGCGTTCTCGCCGGCATTTTGAATCTTTTAATAATCCTAGGACTATTTTGGCTCTACCTGGAAGATCTGAATCTGGTTGCCTGGTATTTGTCTTTGCAGCTTCTTTTCATTATCTGGGAGGGTCAGGGTAGGAAGGTAAATACACTTGCAAGTTCTTTGGAACCAAGTCAGGACTTTGTTGAATTCCTTGGAGTGACTGGCACGTATCCTTTTCCCCCATCTCTCCCCTTTGCAAGGCAACTGCCTTCTGGGCAAGGCCTGGAGAGAGCCTGGGAACCCCAGACCATGAAGATCCCAAGGGACTACTCCTGGCTTGAGATGCTGTGGCTGAGCAGACTGTGCACTTACAGGGCAAGGGCTCTGGGGGGTTGGCTAGGAGTCTGAGCAAGGAACCAATCAGGATTAATCAACAGGCTTTCTCCATAGCACCACAGACGTTCCTTTTTGAACCCTGCCTCCCATCAGGTCTTCTACTTCCTCTCCACAAGGAACCTTTACTAGAAGCTATTCTTTCAGTGGAACTGCAAGTTTATACATAGATTTAATACCCTTATCTGGCCCACTATCTGCAACTGCCAGTGGTGATGGTAGCCTCAATCTCTATCAAGATGCCTGCTCCAGGCTTTCCTCTACTTCAAGAATGAACTTTGCCTTCCTTTCTTCTCCCACCTAGCTCAGGCCCAGTCTCTGCCTGGTAACCAAAACAGCCCTCTCACCAGTCTCCTCAGGTTGGGAAGAATAAATTCTCAGCTCCTAGCCCCTCTGCAGCCCCCAATAGGTGTCTGTAGCTTCAACCTATACAGGCATATCCAAGAGCCACATCTCTCAACAATTTTTTCCCCTCACCCTGCATCCTCCTCTACTACATATACCCATCACTGACTGATACGGTCTTTTGTGTGTTCTTGTTGTTGCCTACCCAGCACCCAAGCATTTTCTTTCTGGGAATTCTGTTCCCTCTTTGGATTATGTTTTCCTGGTACTGTTCGTGAAGGTGCCCTGCCCTCATTCGCTCAAGGAGAGGGCACTTGACCCAAGCTGAACCAATCAAATTTGGTACTTCTCTGGAATATGAAAATAGAGGAGGGGTGACAGAAAAGATTAATTAAACTTCTGATTTATCCATTTGAAAGTGTCCCTGAAGACCCTGGTCTTTTGTTCCTGCTATTTATATCCTGTGTGGCTGAACTGTGACTAGAGCTTAAATAGTTAATATAATAATTGATCCATCAAACTATGATTGAAAATCAAAGATTAGAAATATTTACTTAGAGATAAGAACATAACTAAATAACTGGTTATGTATGATGAAAATTTGTGAGAGTACATCACAGGACCACTGTTTTTCTGAACAAATTTACAGGTATACATAACTTTGATAAAAATATATCCTAAATACAAAATAATTCCTTTGCCATATGTACTTGTGTGTGTATTTAAAGTTCATTGTTTGTATCTTGAATATAAATTTGTATGTAACCATATTAATGATGCTTTTCAGAGTTTTGTGTCATGTACGGAACGTGTTCTCTCTGTGGTGAATATAAAAATGATGGCAAAAATAAGTTCAAGGAAATAGTAGGTAAGTACTACCCACCTTTGGCAAAATGGTAGAGAAAAGAACATTCTTATAAAACATTGGGATATGACCTACTACATCTTATTTTCAGGGTAATTAGGCAGGGAATTAGCAAAATTAGAAATGAACACATATTTTGATCTGGAAATTCCATTTTCAGGAATCCATAGAGAAACAAACAAGTGACAGCTGATCCCTGCAGCAGTATTTGTAATAATAAATATTGGAGCCAATTTAATGATCATCAATTAGAGACTGATTAAAAATCCATTTATATCAAGAAAGATATTAGTTTAAAAGAACAAAGCAGATAATGAAAATACTGATAGCAACGGTGCTGCTAAAAGCTAACACATATTGAACATTTACTATGTGAGAGGCACTGGGCTCAGGGCTTTACTTGCAAATCTCATTTGACTTTGGATAACCAAAGTACTCATTTTACATGTGGAAATGGAGACACAGAAAAGTCAAGTAACTTGTTCCACTGATTAGATTTCCCACCTGGAGCCGGACTTCACCACAGATGTGACCAGAGTTCTGTTGTTCTCCGTTTTAGGAATTTCCAGTGTTCCAAATATGCTAGGCTGTAAAAACTTAGCCTCTGGAAAAGTAGGGGAGGATGCATGGTGGGTGTGGATTAGGTAGACTCTGGAGTTCTAAAATGAATTTTTTGTTTAAAACAACATTCTTTGCTAGAGGTGCCTGAGGAACTAGAGCCTTGAGAGGAGAGGAAGAGAAGCTTGAGGATAAGATAGCTTCGCTATTAACATGAAACTAGGAAAATGTATTAAACACAATTGTCTTATTGTACAGAGGTACAGAAAAGTGTTTTCTACCCCCAAGCTAGGGCACCCTCAACTCCTCTGTTATGCCTAACCTCGCTCCCCGCTTCAGAAATTTGGGGACGCGGGAGACATCGAGGCCGAGTCCTGTGATCAGGCAGGTTTGAGCGTTGATACGGAGCCCGAAGGCGTGGAGGACTCTGACGATCGATCGAACGCCAGGTCCCCGGGTGACAACCACAGCCTCTCAGTCTGAAGTCATCCATTTTTCGGTTCTTTGCGCCACTTCACCTTTGTGCTCCACGAGTTCCTCCGCAGATCCCCTCGGGTGGGCGCGCGCGTGAAACACCAGCCTGCTGCGCCTCTACAGCTCTGCCCGCCTCCGTGACTCTAGTCGTGAACTCCACCAGGGAGGGACCTTGGGTTTGCTCACGATGCAGCCCCTCTCCTAAACCACTGCTTGGTACCTATTAGGCGCCCAATAAATGCTCGGTTAAAGAGTGCATTCCGCCCAAGGGACCTGGAGGAGACGCAAGAGGCACCAAGAATTCCACTATGGACTTAACATTTTAGTCCTAGAGAATCCCCGGAATGGGGGGACTTGAAAGGTTTTTCAAAGGCAGCCACTCTTTAAAACCTTTATACGTGCCACTAATTTAGAACCAGGTCAAGGTCCCAATCGGAAACGTCTACAGGATGCCACCTGGGATGTCACTGAGCTCCCCATCCCGGGCAACGCGGCTTTCTCAGCCTAGGGGACGCCGGTGGCAAGGAGAAGAGTGAACAAGGAATGCTGACGAGAAGAAAGTGGGTGGGAGTGAGTTGGAGGGCAATTTGGAGTGTGAGAAAGAAAGGGTGTAGGGACTGGAAAGGAAAAGAAAGCCAAGAGACACCAACTCTGGTCACTGAAAGAAAGACCAGTAAGAAAGCGTTGAGGCTACTTGTGTCAAATAATAACACTCATCTACAGCACAGCAGGTTGAACTCAGCGTTGCGAACGCAGCAACTTTGGCTTGAATCATTATGAAATTATCTAACGCGCTGCTATTTTCCTCTTTTAAATCCCCGTTAAAGCCGGCTATCTAGTATGATTTCCCGCTTTGAAACTGGAGACTCCGGAACAGTAGAGTCAGGTTCTCAAGACCCCGCGTGGGCGGGAACTCCCAGCCTCGGCTCAGGGCTGGGAGCCAGGACGCGCCTAACAGCAGGAAACGCTCCAAGTAGCCTGGCGCGAAGGTGCCTGCTTCCTGCCAGCCCCAGCTCCAGACCAGGCAAACACAGCCTAAGGGCCTGACAGTCTATGAAGAAGGCAAGGCGATCACAGAGACCGTGAAACTGGGACCACTAACTTTAACTTATTACCAAGACTCTGAAGAAAAGCATCCAGCATTGCCTTGGAAAGCTAATTCTTTTTTGAAAAGTTTGGGCAACTGATCTACTAATAGGTAGAAGACAAAAATCCCTGCTTTTCATCACATAGTGTGTGACTTCTGTAGATGTTTTAATCATAGGGTGAAACTGACTTTCCCCTTTCTCTCTTGGTAAAAATTCTCCATAAATTTTAACATATACGTAGATCTGTGTAGTCACTGCCGTAATCAAGAATACATAACAGTTTCTTTTCCTGGAAAAATTTCCTCCTGCTCTCTCCTTAGTCACATCTCCCCACAAATAAAAGTTCTGACAACCACTGATCCATTCATCACCATAGTTCTTTTTTAAATGTCTTAAAAGTGAAAGTATATACTATGTAACCTTTTGAGACTGGCTTCTTTTACTCAACACAGTGACTTTGAGATTTGTCCACAGGTTGTCGTGCACATCAACAGTTCCTTTTTATTGTGGAGTATCCCATCCAATTGGTATACCACAGTTTGTCTATCAATTAACCCATTGAAGAATATTTGATGATTCTTTTGGGCTATTACAAGTAAAGCTGTTATGAACATTCCTTTAGAGATTTTTGTGTGAATGTTTTCATTTGTCTGAGGTAAAAAGATTGCCCAGAGTAGGCTTGCTAGATCACATAGTAACTATGCTTAACTTTGTAAGAAACTGCCAAATCTTTTCCAGAGTGACTGCACCGTTTTGTATTCTCACCAGCAATGTATGAGAATTCTAGTTGCTCTCTATCCTAGCCAGTTGGTATTGTCATTCTACTAGTTGTGTAGTGGTATCTCATTGTGGTTTTAATTTGCATTTCCCTAATGCCTAAAGATGTTGAACATCTTTTTATGTGCTTATATCTTCCACTGAAATGTGTACTAATGTCTTTTGCCTTTTTTTTCCTACTGTTTTTGTTTCCTTATTATTTATATATATTTAGGTCCCAAGTCCTATGTCATATTTGTGATTTGCTAATTTTTTTCTCTCAATCCATAGCTTTTCATTCTCTGAAGTTTTTTTTTTTTTTGCAAAACATTTTTAATTTCAACAAAATACAACTTACTGATATTTTTCTTTAATGGATCATGCTTTTGGTGACATACCTAAGAACACTGCTTAACCCCAAGTCATGAAGAATTTCTTCTTTGCTTTCTTCTATAAATTTTCTGGTTTTACATTTTATAGTCTATGCTCCATTTTGAGTTTGTTTTTGTATAAGTTGTGCAGTTTAAGTGCAATATGGATGTCTAATTAATCCAACACAATTGTTGAAAAGAAAAAATAAAAAGCAATCTACTGAATTGCTTTTGCATCTTTGTCAATAATCAGTTGGCCATATTTCTGTACTATTTCTAGGGCCTTTATTCTGTTTAATTGATTTTTGTGTCTGTCCCTTTGCTTATACCACAGTATCTTGCTAACTGTAGCTTTATAGTAAGTCTTAAAATTGGGTGGTGTTATTCCTCTAACTTTATTCTCCTTTTACAGTAATTTTTTTTAGCTCTTCTAGGTCTTTTTAATTTAATTTTTGTTGCCATTCCAGATCCAAAAAATGAGAATTTATTTATGGCTACAAAAACTTTTGCTAGCATTTTGATTGTTATTGTATTAAAACTATAGATCGATTTGGGGAGAACATAGATCTTTCTCTACTGAGTCTTCCAATCCATGAACACAGTATATTTTACCACTAGTTTGGGTGTTATTTTATCTGTTTTTATTAGTTGTCATTTATAGATCCTGTACATGTTTTGCTAGATTTATGCTTAAGAATTTCATTTGAGGGGAACAACTTTAAATGGTATTATTTTTAAATTTTTGTTGTCCAGTTTGTATATTGCTAGTACATAGAAATACGTTTGCTTTTTGTATGTTGACCTTGTATCCTACATCATTGCTAAACTCACTTATTAAAGTAGTTTGGGTTCTTTTTTTCCAGATCCCTTGGGATTTTCTATATGGACAAATATCTATGATTTAGGGACAGTTTTATTTCTTCTTCTCAAAAGTGGATGCCTTTTCTTTTTCTTGCCTTATTACCCTGGTTAACACTTTCAGCACAATGTTGACAGGAGTAATAAGAGTAGACAGTCTTCCCTTGTTGCCAGTCTTGGGGGAGCATTCAGTCTTTCACCTTTAAGTATGATGTTAACTGAAATTTCTTTGTAGATACTCTTTACAGGTTGAGGATGCTTCCTTATACTCCTAATTTACTGAGAGTTTCATCATGAATGAATGTTGCATATTGTCAAATACCTTTTTTGCATCAATTGATACGATTGTGTGGTTTTAGATTTTTAGACTATTAGTATGGTGAATTACAATACTAAACCTCCTAATGTTGAACCAGCCTGACATTCCTGACATAAACCCTATTGTGCTGTATTCATTTTATATATTGCTGGGTTGAATTTGTTAATGTCTTGTTACCAATTTTTACATCTATGTTCATGATGGATATTATCTATACTTTTTGCAGGATCTCTGACTGGTTTTGGTATCAGGAAAACGCTGGCTTCATAAAATGAGTTGGTGTTTCTTCCTCTTCCACTTCCCGAAAGAGATTATACAGTATTGGTGATACTTCTTTAAATGTTTGGTAGAATCCCCTAGTGAATCTGTCTGGGCCTGGAGATTTCTTTTTTAATTATGAATACAATATCAGTAATAGTTATTTTACTATTCAAGGTATTTTGTGTGAGTTTTAGCACTTTGGGGTATTCAAGAAATTGGCCCACTTCCTAAAGGTGGTTGAAGTTTTGTGTACAGGGTGGTTTGTAAAATTCCCTTATCATTTAGATGTCTGCATGGTCTGTGGTGGTATTCCATGTCAGTGCTTGGTAATTTGTATATTCTCTCTTTTTTTCCTAATCAACATCAGTAGAAGCTTCTTTGTTTTATTGAACTTCTCAGAGAATCAATTTGTTTGTTTGTTTGTTTATTATAGGAATGTGAGGAAAAGTTGAGGAAGGGAAGATCTTAAAGGGAGAGTTTTACGATCAGAGGAGTCACCAATCAGTTAATCTTTGAAAGAAGGCATGTCTAGTTGCCAAAGTGTGGCAACAAGGAGAGAGCTGACATAAAAGTAATTGAGAAACTGTTGCTTTTCCAGTCTGAAACCAAACTTCTGGTGATGGGCCCAGGACCACTGTTGGTCAGCTGAGCCAACAGTCAGGAGTAAGAGCTAGATGTAGAACAAAGGAGAGCAAAAGAGAGCTGGAATTCAACAGCATGTCTTCATCTGTCCATTTCCACATCTAACTTTGACAATCCTCAGAGAATAACTGTTTCCAGATCTCACACATATTCCTCTTTTGTCAAAATTTCTCTTTGAGACAACTCTAACTCAGAACTACATAGTCAGAGATTCTGGGGAACATAATTTCAACTTAACCAAGTTGACATAGTACAAAATACAACATTGGCAAAATAGATTTCAAGAGAAGGAGTATTAACAAAGCTAAAGAAATGATAAAGGGGTCAGTACTTCAAGAAAACACAAAATTCCTAAAGGTGTATGTACCTAATACGAGAGCTTTAAAATTTATGAAGAAAAGTTGACAGAATTGAAGGAAATCTACAATCATAGTTAAGAGTTTTAAACATGCATCCTGATGTAATTGGTAGAACAAGAAAAAAACTGAAAAGCTATTGAAGCTTTGAAAAAATCAAGATTTATGGAACGTTATACCCAACAGTTGCAGAATACATATTCTTTTCAAGTTTACCTGGAACATTCATTAAAATTGACTGTATAATCTAGACCATGAAATGAATCTCAAAAACATCTTAAGGATTTTATTCAGAGTATGTACTCTGACCACAATAGAATTATATTATAAATCAACAATTTAAAAAATCTAAAACATTCCAAATATTTTGAAATGAAGCAACATATTTCTTTAAAAATCCATGGGTTAAAAAAAGTTACAAAGGAAATTAGAAACTATTTTGAACTGAGGGATAATTGAAAAGCAACATATCAAAATTGATAGGACAAAGCTGAGGAAGTCCTTTGAGGACTGTTTCTATCTCTAAATGCTTACATTAGAAAAGAATGGAGGGATAAAATCAATGTTCTGTCTGAGTTTCTACCTTGAGAAGCTATGAAAAGAAGAGGGAAATAAACCAAAGTAAGTAGAATGAAGGAAATAATAAAGATAGAAACAAAATACAAAGTGCTGAAACAATAAGGAAAAAGAAGAAAAGAAGAAGATTCTTGGAAAAAAAATTAATAAACTTGATATATCTTTAGCAAGACTAACTGAGAGAGAGGGAGAGAGAGAGAGGAACACTAATTAGCAATATCAGAAAATAACAGAGGATATCACCACAGATCCTAAGATGTTACAATAAGATATTGCTGTGTATCTTATTGTAAGGACATATTATGAAAACCATTTAGGCCACTAAACCTTGCATCTTAGATGTACAAATGTCTTGAAAAATAAATTATCAAAATTAATATATGAAGAAATGAAATATCTGAAGAACTCTATATATGGAAGGCAATTGAATATATAATTTTAAGTCTTCTTACAAAGTATACTCTAGGCCCATATGGCATCACTGGTGAATTTTATCAAACATTTAAGGAAGAAATAATAACAATCTTACACAAAGATTTTCAGATAATATGAAAAGAAGATTACACTGCTAAACTCATTTATGAGACCAGCAGGACTTCATTCCAAAACAGCCATACAAGGACATTTCAAGGTAAGAAAACTACAGATCAATATCATGAATATAGATACAAAATCACCATAAATTATTAGCAAACTAAATCCAATAACATATAAAAAGGATGTTACATCATGACCAAGTAGAGTATATCTTAGGAATGGAACATTACTTGTAACAGTAGAATATTAAACAATGTAATTAATAACATTAACAAAATTAAGGCAAAAATTCTTGATCATTTTTTAAAATGCAAAAATAGCATTTCACAAAATTCAACATCCATTCATGTTTAAAGTTCTAAACAAATCAGAAATAGAAAAAAAAAACTTAATCTGATAAAGGGCATCTATGAACAACCTACACCTAACTTCAAATCAAATGAATACCGTCTTCCAAACATGGAGAAAAGGAAAAATACCAGTTCTCACCACTCTGTTCTACATTGAATTAGATGTTTTAGCCAGAGCAGTAAGGCAAGAATATTAAGTAAAAGGCATATAGACAAGAAAGGAAGAAGTAAATTTGCCTTGACATAATTGTGCCTGTAGGAAATTCTAAGGAGTCTACCCAAAAAAAACCCAAAACAAAAACAACAACAACAACCCTGCCAGAATTAATAAGTGAATTTAACAAGGTGCTAGAGCTGCAATTTTGGGGACAGGGAAGGCACTACAGGCAAAGCAGAATCTCCCCTCCCAAAGGGACATGAGCGGGGTGTGGTAAGACTGGTGAGGGGCCCATCCTGGTCTGTCCAGGGCAGTTTTAATGGGATAAAGAAAGGAAGGGATATATTCTCTATGAAGTAGAGGGGGAAATTCCAGGAAAGAGGTAGGGATATGTTAGAGACCCAGGATGCCTAATATATTGGCAGCTGGAGATGGCTGGCAGATATAGAGGGGAGAACCGCGCCTACTTATAAACTTGAAATTTCATTTTAAAAATAAAAATTTTAAAAGGACTAAATGTTCCTTAAGAAGAGGAGGTAGAGGACCTGAATGAGGGTTTAGGAGTAGAAATTTCTGGATTGCTGTGCAGAAGCCTATTGATCAC
The DNA here is from genome assembly GCF_048773025.1 of Camelus bactrianus. NCBI lineage: Eukaryota > Metazoa > Chordata > Mammalia > Artiodactyla > Camelidae > Camelus > Camelus bactrianus. The sequence continues at coordinate 48,872,286 of NC_133547.1, forward strand.
CTCCATGAAATTTTCCTTTACACAGTCTACTGGACAGACCTCAAATCCCTAGATGTGCATGTTCCTGACGATGTAATCTCCAGCTAGTAATCTTTGACTTGATGGTCTCTGCTGTTCTGAACCTCCTCAGGCCCAGCAGGCTGGCAGTCTGCAAGGGAATAGAAGAGGGGTGGGGGTGAGGAGGAGGAGATATGTGCCATTCAACTTTCAGGAAGCCAACTGAGTGCCTAATTTAAGGATCACACATATTACAAAGAATTTTATCCCCAGAAAAAAGCAAAAGAAAATATAGCAAAAATAAACATGGAGCAGCTTCAGGCCTTCTGGGTAAAAAACATTCTTGGGTGGATCAAGGTTCTTAGGTGGTAGAAGACATTTTCACTAAGTAAAACCGCCCTTCAAAATTCTCCTCTAAATTTTTCTATGAATAGAATTAAGTGATCGTGGCCTTCTTTTCCAATGGTGTCTTCTTGAAGCAGAGTCGGGCAGATTTAAGGGGGAGCCTCGTAGGTCCGGGACTCGGCCCTCATAACTGATCTGATTCATCTCACTTTCGCTCCAGGAGGAGTCTGAGTCAGGCGGCCGTGGATCGGGGACCTGAAATCTTCATCTGAGATCGCTTTTGGGGGCAGAGTTTAGGGTTTAAGGAGGAAATTCTCCCAGACTGAAGTACAAAGTTTAGGACAACTGTGGCCCCTACTGGCCTCAACAAAGACTCAGAAGCTCGGGATTCCAATGGTAGCCAGTAGGAAAGGACCGAAGAAAATACAACGAAATGCGTCCTATCTTCTGCTTGAACTCATGACTCAAATTTTGTCTCATCACCCCACGACTGAGCTAAAAAAACACTATTTCATATTTAAATTATTTTCCACCTATGTAGAAACAGGACATCGGTGCAGCTACAAGACATGCAGCGTGAAGCCCCTTGCGCTGCAGGGTTCAGGGGGCGCAGCCTCTGCCCTTTACCCCCGGGACCCAAGGTGACGCGACGAGGGGGTGGCACTGGCTTGGCCTCTGAGCCCTTTGGCGGCGGGATCCGGGGCCTTCGATGCCTTACGACAGGCAGAGCCAGGCGAGCCCAGCGGGGTCACCGCGGACTCTGTTCTTCAACCTGCCCGCCACGACCTTGTGGACCGTGCCGCTCCAAGAAGCCGGTTTCTGGGACTCCCATTCCTGAGGAGGAGGCGACAGTAGCGGGAGGGACGCGGAGCTTCCTTCCCGGGACCCAGACCACCCGGTACCCAGGTTAGGACGGAGGGGGACGCGGAAGGCGGAAATCGCGTCTACTCAGGGCGTATCTGAGGCGGGTGTTCGCTATGCGGCAGCAACGGTGTTCAGGCTGAAGGATAAAAGACGGTTGGGCGCGGCCTAAAGGGAAGGTCCCACCGAGACTCGAACTCGGATCGCTGGATTCAGAGTCCAGAGTGCTCACCATTACACCATGGAACCGCAAGCCGGTCCGCCGCTCCCCCCGCGGAGCCAGGCGGCGCGCGGCCCCGCGGGCCCAGGACCCGCCTCCTGCCGGGCGCTTCCTCACCCCTCCCCCAGCCCGCTTCCTCCGCGACGCCAGGAGGCGCGTCACTCGCCTTCCCTCGGCGCGTTTCTGCAGGTTTCTACGTCGTAGATGAGACGAAGTCCACTCGGGGATGAGCCACGGGAAGGGCTTTTAGATCTTCCCCAAATCCACCTGCTCTGCCGGGATTTCTAGAGTTTTCTGCCCTGAGGTAAAATTCCCGTCAGGAAAAAAAGGGTTCCTTTCTTCGTTTTCAACTGTCCTCTTCCCGCCCTGGGAACTCTGACGACCCTCAGTACAGCCCCTGGGTCTTCCTGGGATTGCCCCGCCCTCCTCCTCCTCCAGTTCAATCCTCGACCCCGTTTGTCTCCTCCCGGCGTTCCTTGCTGTCTCCCAGCTTCCCTCATCTCTTTCGCAACCACTCCGCCTCACTTTCTGCTCCTGCCCCAGTACACAGCACAGGCTATCAGAACATCGGGAAGAGCGGCCTCGGTTTGACAGGAAGGTGAGGCACGTTCCCCATAAATTCGAGAAGCCCAACTGCTTCTCGGGTCAGGACACTTTGTCAGTGCTCGAGGCCTCGGCAGTGTGTGACTTCCGCTCGCCCAGGGCCATCGCGGAGCTGGGGCGACTCCAAAATAATCAGCCTCGGGTTCGGCTAGTCTCCTGGCTTGGTCGGCTTGGTCAAATCCGAGGACTTCGAGCCGCCTGCACTTCTCTCCTCTACCTCCCTGGTTGAAAAAAAAGAGATGGTTCTTCGTATCGCCTCCTGGTGGTTACGTCCGGTACTGCTCAGTGATCCGCGGAGCCTAGATGCCCAGAAATTCAGGACGCTGGGCCATACTCAGAACCTTGAAAGTCCAACAAACTACCGATTCCAATAGACATGGGGGCGAGGGGGAGTGAGGGTCGTGGAACTATGCTCCTCTCTTGGCTACAAGCAAGAGGTTGAAAAAGCAACTTTCTAGTGTTTTCAGGTTCAGAATGTGTGGATAGTCCCACAAATATGAGCCTGAGGATCACAGAACCTCCAACTTTCTGCAGCCAGCCCTCTTGTTTTTAAACTTCCTGTGGCCCAGAGACTCTGCCAAAGGTCTCCGGCCACCGTATCTGCACAGCCCAGCATCTGAGCGCCTGGAAACTCATAACTCTTTTGAGTAGAGAGTGGGGTCTTAGACTCATTGTGTGGGGAGGGAGAGGAGGAAAGATTTTGACCCTTAGGCTGAAGTACACTAGTCAGATTCAGTAGGGAATTATAAATGAGCCAGAGCTGTGGTTTACATCTTGTTACCCTTAGGGAAGTTAGTGTGGAAGACAGGAATTGAATTTTTTCCCTATACATTTTTTTTAAAATCATGTAACTTACGAAGAGAACATATCCGTGTGTTCCTTATATTTAAAAAAGAAGGAAAGAAAAGAAAACTGAAAGATGCTTCAGATCCCAGTGCAGAGGCAATTCAATTGGGTGGAGGGAAGGAGAGCTTCTTTGGGGAGAGAACTCTTAGAGGGCCCCAGAATTCTGACAAGATCCCCAGGTGGGTTAAGCTGTAGCTGCACTTGGATCTATTAGGGCAGAGGAAGGAGGTTTGGCCACTGGGCTGAGCAGCATCTTCCTACAGGTGGGTCCTTCTGAGATCCATTCCTCCCTCTTACTCTCCTCTAAATGGCTCTCAAAACCACCTTCCCTCTCCTAAAGTTTGTCCATTCTTGTAAAATGAGTGTTTGATCACAAGGGTTAATGATTCCACAATGATTGGACCCCATTTCCCACATTTAAGAATGACCATTTAACACAAACACGCACTGGAGTACTTTGCAGCCATTAATTGAAGAATACCTATATGAATCAATATGGAGTTATTTCTGGGATATGTTTTTGTGTGTAAGAATAGCAAAGTATAAAACAGCATATGCATAGTATGCTATCTTTTGTGTAAGGAAAAGGAGAAATAGGTATATTTGTTCTGCAGGAAGGATAGGCCAGAAAATAATGAAAATGTTTTTATCTAGGGGTGCCTGGAAATGGAGTCTAAGGTATAGAGAGCTTTTTTCTAAAAGTAGCTTAATACAGTTTTAATTTTACAAACCATGTCAGTGTTTTATATATTCCAAAAGAAGATGAAAAAGCTAACCTTAAAACTGAAAAACAAAAACAGAACAAATGATTTTTAACTATATATCAAATGATAGTATAACCACATAGAATGTAATTAATGCAAGTAAATTTTGAAAGCAGTGCTTGTCTGTACACTTCATAGCGGGGTATATCCTAAGGACGTCTTAAACTTTACTTAGTAGGTTTGTTTGTGGTAGAATTGGTGTATAATTCAGAAGCTGTCTTGTGTGTATTGTAGGATAGAGCAAATTAGTAAAAACATTGATATTGTCAGAAATTAAGGTTATCAACTTGGAAGAAGGAGGATAAAAATATGAAATGGGAAAAGTTGAGGAGGAACCATATGGTGTTGGCTTGGAATTAGAGCTATCCATATTAACCCTATCCACTGACAGGTCTAGAAGCAGCAATACCCCACCACAGGAAGCACATCTACTGCTTGGTTTCTAAATACTATTTTCTAGGATTCCTTGTAGAAATGCCTGATTTGGGGTTGAGGGAGTAAAAGTACAGTGAGCATGGATCATCTTGTTGTGTCCAAAGATTAACTGACACAAACCAGAAGTTCACAGAAGCCAGCTTGAAAAGGTCCCCTGGTCAATTTGGAGACCAATGGAACCTTAGAAAGACTAATGAGTATAATGTATTATACTGAAAGAGAAAAGAATCCATATAATATACATGTAGTATACATGGAGAATAATCTATGTGCTATACTTAAAAGATGGGGGAGGAAAAGCTTTACCTTATAGAAGAATAGCAGCGAGTAAGTGTAGATGGAATAATAAGATTGTTTCTGTAAAAGAGTGTAGGCTTACAAGAAATGTTTATGTTTTCCTCTGTTTGGGGAGGGATCAAAACTAAATAGGGCGACACTGTTATTTTTTGTTTGTTTACCTCAGATTTTAGATGTGTTTGTTTTCTTGACTGCAGAGCATGTTGTACATATTTATTCATAATGGTGAAATGGCAAAATGTCAGTTTTACTACCCTAGTTCATCTCTAGTGAAATTTCAATCGGTAAGGCATGGTTTCATTCACCTAAGTGTTTAGCAGTTTTCTGGGTTCAGTACAATTATTTCGAATTTTTATTTTATTTGACAGATTTTATTTGCATAGATCTAAAAAGAAATGTTGACTGATGCCCATAAACATTCTTGTTAGTATCTAGTTAATATAACTAGATAGTAAGGCCTGAGAGTTCTTTCTGAAAGCTTTGTAAAGCCTCTAGAGTTGTCATTTATTTTGGGAGATGCAAATCTCTTATCACTTTTCCTGAGATCAACAACTAGTAATTATCCAGACTACCTCTACCAAGATTTACCTGCTACACCTGAAAATGTATGGGTCTACTTTCCCTAAGATCCCTGTGTTTGTCAGTGTTGTGGCCCATAGGAGGGGATGTCTTTTAGTATCTCTAAGTCTGGGATTCCATAAGCCATACACCAGGTAAGAGGCCATTTTTCTGAGAGGACTTTGTAGGCATCATTTCTGTAGGTAAGGTATGGCTCTTCTTCCTTATAGTGGATTTGCACACCAAATTTAACAAGATTTGTGGCATGGTCATAATTACAATATAATATATCTAGTTATGTTCTGGTAGGAAGAATAAGGATTCTTACTGGCTATTTGTAACTACAAGATCGTGAAGAGTTAAGGAATTTAATGAAAGCAGTTTCCATGTTGTTTATCTATTGTTAACATTATGCTCAGTAGTCTTGTAGGCCAATCAATACATATTCTTGTCTGTAAATCATTCTTCAAATTTCTTGATGCTTAGTTTGTTTACAATCTGTAATAAGATTCCACAGGCTATTTTTCACAAGTCCAAAGATATATCATAAAATGCCATTTAAACAATGTTTCCTTTCGGTTTGTACAAATAGACCCTGTTAAATTGAGGAGTCAAGGTATATTAAAAAGAAAAGGGGTTTTCTCATATGCATGTTAAAAAGAGAATATTAATCACAATTTGATTAGTTCTTTTGGTCCATTTAGCACTAGTAATAAATTCATGTTTTGATGATCTTGGGGTAAATAATGTACTACCACAAACTCATCTGCATCTGTGTAAAAGAGTCCTGGAAATCCTTACAAGAATCCTTGTACAAGTAGCAGTCACTTGCATAGTCTGACAAATGTCTGTCTGAGGTGATTGTGTTAGTTTACACTGGAAGTTGCACCCATGAGTCTCTTTATCTTCTAGTTAAGAAGACTAGATATACTCTTTTATTGAAACTCTTGATGTTTCTTTCAGAAGTCTCAGTTTCTAATCTGTAGTTTGTAGAAGGGACATTGTGTAAGAGAAAAGCAAAAATCACAGTACATGAAAAGATTGAATGGCACTGCATAATTCTGTATCATAACCAACAATCTCAGTATGGCTAAGAGTGTAGCTCTCTATAGAAATAAAACAGATTAATAAGAATTTGATCAATGATTACTCTGAGACTTGTACTGATTAATCCATTAAATTAAAAATCATCCTTGCTAACATAGGGAGTTTAAGAGCATTCATACTTGGGGGCATACAGACAAATGGTGTTAAATCTTTCCCCCTTCTCTCTCTCTCTTTTTCTCTCTCTTTCTCACACACAAACACACACATACACAACTGCCTCAATAGCACAGATTTAGTATAAATAGCTTTGGGCATTTAGTAAGTTACAGACCAATAAATTCAGTTGAGCAGTGAAATTTAATTTGCAAGAAATTAAGACATAACCTTAACACTGAGTGATTTACAATGTTTCCACCATGTCTTCAACTGGTTAAAGAGAGTATTTGGTCTCCTTCTTATTTTAGCGTATAAACTGATTTCAGCATACAAACTGATAAACTCTTTTATTTGACTGTCTGCCCAATGAACATATTTCATGTTGTTCTTTGCTATTTTTGTGCTTGCTTTTGGATCAGAAGCAATATTAACTTGCATACAGTTAAGCCCAAACAAAATGCTTATATTGCTGTTGAATAGTTTCAATGCCTGTGCAACATACTTTCCTGAAAAGTCAAGATTTTCAAGTCTACCTTGATTATGTTTAACAGCAGCATCCTGCTGACAGCATCTCTAGATCTGACAGGGTAAATGTTGTGTGGATTTGTCACCATAAGCTCCTCTAAACTAAACGCTTCTTTGAATAAGTTTAGAGTGTTCATTGATTTAGAGTTTCTCAAGTTCATGTCATGCTTCTGGGTCCCCAACAATTTGTTCTAAGTACTTACTCATATTAATCTGGAACAGTTTCCACATTTCTCTTGGGAGTTTTTGAATGTCAATTTTATGTTTCCTTGAAGCGGTATCAGCTGGAACTTGTCAAATTGGGTCACAGAGCTGTATAGCATCGTTATTATTTTTTTTTTTTGAGTAAAAGTAGATTTATTTAGAGAGATGTATGGGGGAGGGGGGGCGATTAAAGTAGAAGTAGATACTCCATAGACAGAGTGTGGGCCGTCTCGGAAGCTGTATAGCATCATTATATCTTTCCTCGCATCAGATTTTGCTTGGCTCTGTGACTGCCAGGAAACTTCAACTCCTGAAGGCAAAACAATGCCAAGGCATACTGACCATAACCTAGGGCTGCAGTCATTACTGTTCACATGCTATCCAAGTATCATCTCCAAGCATAGAAGCATATTTACTGATTAACTCTTTAACTTCCACTATTTGATCACTATTTCATGAATTTTCTTCTTTCCTTTTTCTCATTTTATTACACATCTTCCCAAAGCTGAGACATTTGTCATCTTTCCAGAATCTAGAAGCAGCTGTGTACTTTCTGTAGAGAATTTTTGAAATTGTAATCTTGTGATCACTTTTTTTCATGTCACCATTCTTAATGCCAGTCCTTTTGTCCTGAATCATCACAAAATGGCTTGCCTGGCTTAAGCTCTAAACAAACATTAGCGCATGATATTTTGAACAAGTAAGATGCAGCTTTGTTCCCACATTCAAACCTACAATTGAACCATATCAAGATATTATTGATGGATTATCCTCTTTATTTCCCAGAGTTACTGACCTGAAACACCAATTTGTATAATCTTTCCCATGATCTTGAAGATTTCTGATAATACAGAATGTAGAATCTCCCTAATGCACAACCCTACCTATCAAGGAGTTATCAGTGAGCTTTGTTTTGTATAGTCTATGTCATGAAAATAGTGGGCTTTTTTTCCCTAAACATAAATTATAATACTGACTATCTTTTCTCAAACAGTACATATGCCTCTTTCTCTCCCTCCTCCACCCCAGTATTGTTTCAGCACCTGTCCTTCCTTCCCCCTGATTGAGAAACACTGTCCTAGTTATTCTGTTCCCCATTCCCATGTTTCAAAGCATTTTTTCCTTGATGTCACACCAATCACTCTGCTCCCTGTTGATACTGAGAAACCTAATTTAGGGCCTGAGCCAACCACTGATCATCCAGGAGTTGATTCTTCAGACTTTGAACCACCTATTTACTTTACTTCTTCAGTGGTTGAGTAAGAATAACCTAGGAAATTTGTGGGGAAAAGGAAGGTTCCTATGCCCTATCCCTATGCCGAGAGATTCTTAACAAGTTCCTCATGTGATTTTGGTGTAAGTGATCCCTAGATCTACAGCCAGTGCACAAAGGATTGGAGAATAAGGAATTCATACTGAGTGACTTCTCAGACACTGAATTTAGTCGTCTGTCTGTCTGTCTGTCTCTCTCTCTCTCTGTGCTCACACATCCATACACACACAAACACACACACTTAAAATCATACAAAAGCTCTGTATGTAATGTTATATATTCTCCATTTTGTAAAATAGGATAATGAGGCTCAAAGAGATTAGAGAAATTGTGTACTGTGGCATATTTAGTTAAGTGGTGGATCTGGTATTCAAATCCAATAATGTCTTTTCCAAATCCATGGTTCTTCTATTGCTGCAGTCCAGCCCCAGTAAAGGATTTGGTGAGGAATACACTTGGAACTAAGGAATGTGGTAAAAATTAGCTGTTTATAGTGACTTTCATTTATTCATTCAACAGGTGTTTATTGACTGTTCTATGTGGCAGGGACTTGTATATTGGGGATATTGGGGGAATAAGACAGGCCCTACTCATATGATGATTATCTTTAACAGTCAAACATTATATAGCTAATTACTAAAACTATTGTAATTGTGATGGGTGTTAATTACTATATACATGTTCCTTTGTCCAGTTTCATCAGCTAGGTATTGAAAGCTAACTAAGTGTATAACACAGACCTATAGAATCCATGAGAATATATTTTTCCTGGACAAGAATCCCTGTTTTTTTTTTTAATCTTAAAAGTAAGAAGATCATTGTTTATTCCACAGGCCTCTGACATTCTAATATAAGGCTGCATGGCACAGTGCAAAGGGCACTGACCTCAAGGTCTTGCAGCTCCCAGATTTATAAAGGTAGCTCTGGCACCAACAAGCTTTGGGAGCTCCAGCAAGTTTGTTAATCTTGCAAGTCTTGGTTTCTTCATCTATAAAATTAAGTTGTTGTCTTTCATCTTTCTGGTTTTCCAAGTTTCCTTCAGAGGAATGGCCCTACCGCAGTCCCCTGGAGACCTCTGTCCTCACAGAGGCCACACAGGCTTAAACTGCAGCTAGTATGGGTTTAGGCAGAATGCCTTTTACCCTGCGGAACAAGAGAGGATGGGAGGCTTCTGAGAGGTTGCCTTTAAGCCTTTCCCTAGATAGGCAATCATGAGATAAATTATCAATGCCTATCAAGTTTCGATGAGATATGATGCTTTCTGCCTGCTTTTCTCAAAGTATGGGTGAGACTATAAGACCATTTAGCTGCCATCTAGAAGTGGCTCCTCAGCAGTGGGTTTCCCCACAACTCACACTGCAGTTGCCAGCCCCTTTTGTTTTGGTGTTGAGCTTTTTGGTATGCAGGACATCGGCCAAGGGAGCAGGCACATTTGGCTATTCATTCATTCCCTTTCTAAGTAAGTAATAAACTGAATCTAAAAGTGGCTCATTGTATTGAATCAGTCAAGCCTTGGTCTTGTCTTGTGTGCTTGACAGCTTCTTCCTGCTCCAGTATTCTCTGTGAACTGTCATGAACTCTGTGTTAAACGACCATTAGGAACTGCAGCCAAGACCCGGTCACAGTCCTTGGTGTATGTGTTTGCTGAGTAAACATGCTTAGCCTACGCCCTGAGAATACATAGCTGAGAGATTAGTTGGAAGAAAGTGTTGGCAGGTTTCGAGAATAAGAAAAACATGCAGAAGAATGAACTGATGGCAGTCTCTTGGCAGCCAAAGGGGATGAGAACGAGAACAGTCTTCAGGCTAGGATAGGAAAGCTTGAGGGGAAAATAAGGGATGCCTACAACAATACATACACTGGAACATTATTCAGCTTTAAAAAGTCAGGAAATTATGATACATGCTACAATGGGGATGAATATTGAAGACATTATACTTGAACTTAGAACTCAATTCAGGCATTTACTGAGGTCCCATGGGTAGAGTATGTTCTAGTTACATTGGGGCACACAGAGATGACCTTACACAATGCCTGGCTTGAAGGACCTTAAAAGTGCTTTGTTTTTAACTGAGTCTATCTGTATATGAGAACAGCAATATCAGACAGAGACAGGCTTATCCTGCTGGAGTGAAATCAAGATATCTGAAGATTGTTATGTCATCTCTCACTTAAGTCCAAGAATCCAACACTCTGGGTCTGACACTCCCCTGTTTCCTGTTTAGATAAGGATATGTGCTTCTGAGGTTGAGAGTGTTTCTGGGAAAGTCATGTACTCTGTAAATCCCCTTGATCTCTTCCTGAGCACATATATGAAGTTACTTTTTTGTAGAATAGCCTTTAAATTCAACAAAAATCTTTGTTTTTTTTCTTTTCTAGTCTGGCAATCTTAATCTTTTACTTGAAGATTTTAGTTCATTGAAACTTAATAAAATTACTATTATAGCTGGGTTTATATCTACCACTTTATTATTATTTGTTTTCATTATTACGATGTTTTATGATCCCCTTTCCCTTCCTTCTTTGCTCTTTTAGATTAGAATAATTTATGTTATTACATTTTCTCCTGTTAACTTGCTTTATCATTCTTTGAGAGTTTACCTTAGAAACATCAACATGCATTCTTGATTTATTATATTTTTATACAATGATTATCTTCACAGTACTGCTAGAATCTTAGAAAACTAATTCCTTTTACCCAGTTCTACCTTTTGCATTATTGTTGATAACAAACTATTGCAAATTCCTGATGTCATTAAATATTTTTTGCCCACATATCTACCATTTCCAGTATTCTTTATAAAAGTCTTCATTGCCATGTTTCTAGCTAGGATTATTTTCATTCTTTCTTAAAAATCACTTTTAGTATATTTGTAATATCCTTTGCTGATGTTATAATTCTTCAGTTTTTGTTTGTCTAAAACATTTATTTCACTATCATTTTTTACTTCTTAACATTTTTCATATTTATTGAGATATAATTAACTACACAAATTTGAAGTGTACGCTTGATGTTTTGACATATATATATGTGACACACACATCTGTGAAGCATCACCACGATCAAGACAATGAACATAACCATCATGCCCCAGAGTTTCCTCCTGCTCTTTTGTAATATTTCCCTCTCTCCTATACCTACCGTTGACACCTCCATCCCTGCGTAATCACTGATCTGATTTCTGGATCATATGATATGTGCTCTTTTCATTGGCTTATTTTGCTCAGCCTAATGTTTTTTACATTTAATCACATTATTACGTTGTGATGGTTAATTTTATGTGTTGACTTGGCTAAGGGATGCTCAAATATGTGGTAAAACATCATTTCTGTGTGTCTGTGAGGTATTTCTGGAAGAGATTAGCATTTGATTCAGTAGACTGAGTAAAGAGATCAACCCTCACCAGTGTGGTTAGGCATGATTCAATCTGCTGAAGGCCCAAATAGAACAGAAAGGTGAAGGAAAAGGGCTGTTTCTCTCTCTTCTTGAACTTTTCCTGCCCTCAGGCTTCAGAGTTCCTGGTTCTTGGGCCTTTGAACTTGCTAAATTATATCACCAGCTTTCCTGGCTCTCCAACATGCAGAGGGCAGACTGTGGGCCTTCTTAGCCTCCATAACTGCAAAAGTCAATTCCTATAATAAATCTCCTTATATGTACATAACATATTGAGTATGTTTTTGTGTAGAGTCTGGATTAATGCCTATGTGCATCAGAAATTTGTTTCTTTTTGTTGCTGAATAGTATTTCATTGGATGGATATGTCACAATTTTCAAATCCATTCCTTTGTTGAGGGATATTTGTGTTTTCCCTGTTTATATCTATTATTCAAAAAATATGTACAAGTTTTTGCATGAACATCATTTACCTTTTTGGGTAAATTGGAGTGGAATAGCTTGTTCATATGTATGTTGAAATTTTTAAGAAATTGTCAAACCGTTTTCCAAAGTAGCTGTGATTTTTACATTCCCACTAGCAGTGTGTAAGAGTTCCAGTTGCTCCACGTCCTCACCAATACTTGGTGTCATCAGTTTTTTTTAATTTCAGTCATTCTAGTGGGCATGTGTTGGTATATCATTATGGTTTTAATTTCCATTTTCTTAATGAATAATGATGTTAAGCATATTTCCATATGCTTATTTCCCATTAGCATACTTTCTTTGATGAAGCATTTGTTAAAATCTTTTGCCCTTTTGAAATTTGTGTTATTTATTTTCTTATTATTTAGTTGCAAGAGATCTTTATATGTTTTAAAAAACTTTGCTGTGTGCATCTGTGCTCCTCCCGAGTTCTCTGATCATCTTCACAATTATGACTCTGAACTCTTTATCAGGTAGATTGCCTATCTCTTTATCACTTATTTCTTCTTCCAAGATTTTGTCTAAATTTCTAATTGTATTTTTACATAGGTTAGTTTCTCGACCTTGGAGGAGTGGCCCTCTGTAGGAGATGTCCTGTGAGTCCCAGCTGTGCACTCTCCTCTTGTCACCCAGGGCCTGTGGGCAGCTGGTCCCAGGGTAGATTCTGACCTGTGTTTGCGAACTTGTTTTGCAGGTTGCAGGATCAGTTTTCTAGCTTCTGATGTCTGCCCCTTGGTGGGTGAGGCTGGTCTAGGGGCTGGTGCCTGCCTACTGGTGGGTGGAGCTGGGTCTTGGCCTTCTGGTAGGCTGAGCTGTATGTGGCATGTCTAGAGGCAGCTGTGGGGCCAGCTTAGGTGGTATTTACTGATGGGTGAGGGTATGTCTCCATCTAGTTAGTTGTTTGGCCTGGGGCGTCCCAGCTCTGGAGCCTAAAGGCTGTTGGGTGGGACCAAGTCTTGGTGCTAATATCCAAGCAAGATGTAAGCCTCCTGGAAGGAGAGTTCATTCAGATGGACACCCCTGAATGTCTGCCACTGTGTGCATACCCAAGGTGAGCCATAGCCACCCCACGCCTCCCCACAAGAACCCTAAGCCCAGCAGGTAGGTCTGGCCCAGGCTTCTATGAGATTACTGCTTTTGTTCTTGGTCTCAGCAGTGTGAGATTTTTTGTGCAACCCTTAAGCATACAGATTCCCCCTATCCTGTGGAGCTCCTGTAATCAAGCCCCACTGGCCTTCAAAGCCCAGCACTCTGGAGACTCCTCTTCCTGGTGCTAGGTCCAGGTGATATGGGACTCAGAACTTTAACTGTTGTAGGAGAACCTCTGCAGTACAATTATTCTCCAGTTTGTGGGCCGCCCACCCACGGGGTATGGGGCCTGATTATATCATGAGTTCACCCCTCCTACCAGTCTCATAGTGGTTTCTTCTTTAAGTTTTTAGCTACAGAAGATCCTTTCTGGTAGTTCCCAGTCTTTTTTATCGCTAGTTTTTCTGCAGTTAGTCATGGTCTTGGTGTGTCTGTGAGAGGAGATGAGCTCCAGCTGCTTTTACTCCACCATCTTGAAAGGAAGTCTCCTATATATTCTAAATATAGGAGCTTTGTCAAATACATGTTTGGCAAATATTTTCTCCCAGTCTGTGACTTGCCTTTTCATTTTCATAAGAATATGATTTTAAGGACAAAGGTTTTAATTTTGTGAAAAAAATTTTATAACTTTTTTTCTTTGTTAGTTTGTGATTTTTTTGTGTCATATTTGAGAAATCTTCACCAAACCCAAGTTCACTAAAAGTTTCTCCTATGTTTTATTCTAGAAATTTTATAGTTTTAGCACAATTAGATCTATGAAAGCTCTTGAGTTAATTTTTGTAAATGGTGTGAGGAAAGAACTCAATTTTGTTTTGTTTCCATATGGCTGTTTAGTTGTTTCAGTACCATTTGTTGAATAGATTATCCTTTTCCCCAGTGAATTACCTTGGCACCTTTGTTGAAAATCAACTGACTATAGATGTGTGGGTCTGTTTCTGAACTCTTTATTATGTTCTGTTGATCTATTTGTTTATTTTTAGATGAGATAGTACATTGTCTTCATCATTTAGTTTTATAGTAAGTCTTGAAATCAGGTACTGTTAGTCCTCCAACTTTGCTCTTCTTTTTCAAAGTTGATTCACCTGTTAGAGGTCCTTTGCAATTCCATATAAATTTTAGAATCTGCTTGTCAATTTCTCCAAAAACCTTTTTTTTTTTTAATTAGAAACCCACTTTAAATAGAAAGGCATGGACAGATTAAATGTGTAAGTAGGGTTAACTCCCCATCTCAAGATCAGCTGATTAGCAACCTTAATTCCATCTGCAATCTTAGTTCCTTTTTGGCATGTTCATAGATTCTGGGAATTAGGACATAGACATCTTTGGAAGGCCACTATTCTGCCTACCACAAGTATTTAGTCTTGGGATAATTGTTCCCCACTACTAATGTAAGATTCTGCTAAATACCTACTCATTATTCCATGAATTGTGATGTTTACCAGGTTGGCAGGAACAGGAACTATACTTTGCCCTGTCTGAGGTCTGGGCATAGTTCCATCTATCCTTTTTGATGGTTCTTTATCCAGACTCAGAAAGCTTTCCTTTCTCACAGGTACTGGTTAACACTCTGTTAATACTCAAGCAGAACCCTCTGCAGATCTATTAAGCTCTATCGCTGTGCAGCTTTCTCCTCCTTGTACTTTGCCCTGTATATTCTGCAGTGTTGGTCTTTGAAGACTGTTAAGCTCCATGTCCTCAATTCAGTCAGTTTACCAGGCTAGAAATTCTTAAGGTATTCAGCCTGGGAAATTAAAGGGCTTTACTTCATATGTTTGCTGTGTTTCAGGGATCACTGTCCTACATTGCTTGGCTTTCAATGTCTGAAAACCATTATTTAATATATTTTGTCTGAATCTTTAGTTGTTTTAGGTGGGACGATAAAACTAGTCCCTGTTATTCTATTTTGACCAGAAACAGAAGTCTCCTGGTAATTTTTGATTGGATGTCAAACACTGTGGCTGTTTATGTTGTTGAGTGCTGGATATTTTTGTATTCCTATAGGTATTCTTGAGTTTTGTTTTGGCATGCAATTACAGTACTTAACAAAATGTCTTGGGACCACTAAGCACACTTTAGTCAAGCCCCCTTGCTCTAGTTAGTCTTTATTACCTTAAAACCAGGAGACTGGGAGATTTCACTCTGCTTTTCATAAGCTCTTGTGCCAGCTCTTAAGCTTCCCATGCAGTCCAGGCCTCAGTAACTGTCCTTTAGGGAAGACTAGCTGTGCATTTGATATCCCTCAAGTCTTCAACTCATCCCTCTATCACCAGACACCAGTAAGAGCTTTGCTGGTCACTTTACCCCATCAGATATCCTCTGCCCTTAGCCTACACCCAAAATCAGCAAATGGCCCCAGGAAGTAAGATGGCTAGTGACTTTAGTTCACCTTGGACAGTTGTACCTTCTCTCCTGAACTTTAGTTCATTTAGTCCTGGTTGCTACCACAGTTCTCTGTTACATCTGAAAATAAGATGCCTCCTTCAGAATCCATTCTGAACTCAGACTGGCACTTGATCAGGTAGATCCCTGGATTGTGAAATTCTTTTAGTCCCTCCCTAGATATCCTAATTCCATGTCACTCTCCCAGACAATGTATCGGAAGCAGCACTGCTAACTGGGGAGGAAAGAAAAACCATCTTCAGATTGGCACAAGTGCTTCCATTTGTGGATACAACAAAAGACCCTAAACATTCAAAATATCCTCCGCCTGTTCCCTGACCCCCAGGAATATTTTCTGAGATCCTGGTTGAAGCCAACACCCATTTCACTACCCAGTTCCAACACCTAACTTGTATTTGTGACCCAGAATTTTGTAATTGATAACAAAGATCCATGAAAACAAGAAGTAAGTTGGGTCTGTAGGTCATAGTTCTGAGGATCAGTTGGCCAAGAGTTAAGACTTTGCCCCCAAGACCCAGGTATACAGGTCTGCAGTAATCTCTGTGGCTCTCTCAGGTGGTCAGTATTCTCACCTGATGTTCTCATGGTAAGCTATCACTCACAGGAAGGTTTTAGAAGCTGTAGTGAAGGAAAATTAGTGAAAGAATAGTTGAGAATTCTGTGAAAAACTATTTTTGGTTTTAAAATATTATTATAGTAATATGGACCTTGACAAAGAACTGTATCCTTCTCAACTAGGAAATCAATGAAAAGAGAAAACTCTCAAGACAGGAGTCTCCTTCAGAGAACAACTGAGTGCCTAAAGAATTCTGATAGAAGAACATGGAGAAGTTCATCTTCAGCCAATGTAAGTGTCCTGGAGCCAGGGAATGGGTTAGGGAAGAGAGGTGGTATTCCAGATCTGCATATGTGCTTCTGGATGAATAGTGACCACGTAGGCCAGGGGAGAGACTCAAACAGTGTCTCTGAACCACCTGTGTCCTGGGTAATTGCCGATGCCGGGGAGGAGAGGAGTTTGGAAGGAATACAACAAAAGACCCTGGGCCAAGTGGGCAAGAAAGAAATGCTTCAGAAAGCACACACCAAAGCAAGTGTGGGCCTTGACAGAATTTTGGTACCATTTTGCTATTTCAGTGACCATGGTACATGACACTTAGGAGACCATTCTGCCAAAGACTGAGTCCACACCACACCCACCACTGTCTAGTCTGCAGGCAGTCCCTTGAGGTGCTGTTGAGGTTTAAGGTTAACTGCTTCGGTCTATTTCTGCTATCATAGGTCATCATTACCTGTCCTTCTACTTTACATCTCCACTTCTCTCATCAACTACTTCTATTCTTCCCACCCTCTGGTCACTTCCACAGTGTTATTCCCTTCTCTCCCTTGAGGAAATTTAACTCAGTTGAATCTTTAAAGCATTACAGGGGAGCCCCATTGTGTGATCTGAGGAAAAAGTCCAGAGGCCAGCTATGTAGAACCTCTGTAAAATAAAGGGATGGAAAACAAAAAGGATATTTTAATCATGGCCCTGAACAAGGCCATCTGAGTGATTGCTGTCAGAAAGAAGTATATAACCCGCTTTCACATATAACAAAGAATAAATCTGACAAAGAATAGGAGGGAAGTTCCAGGATAATAATGGTCCTCATCTCTGGATATATGTTAGAATCATCTGGGGAACTTAAAAAATATAGATAGCTGGACCCTGTATCAGAGACTTTCATGTAATTAGGGTGAAGGTAGAAGATTGGGCATCAGTATTTTTATGGACTCTGTATAGGTGATATGCATGTACAACCAGGGATGAAAAGCATAGTCTAGGATCTCAGCTAATCCAGCACAGGATGATAGCTAAGTGTGAAGTTTACAGAAAGTGCTGAAAATCAAACCACTGAGTCTGCGTTCCTTTAGTTACTGTTGGCATATCCTGGAACAAAAAGAAGAGAAAAGGTGGCAGATGGAAGGGATGACACCACATGTGTCCCCTATACCTATGACTTTTCTTTTTTTTTCCACATACTCACTATATTGCATACATATATACAGTATAAGTACATATATACAGTATACTGCACATTTTTCTTAGTTTACATATATGTACTAATTATTGTTTCTAAGAACAGATTAGATCTTTAACTTTTTAAACTTACATAGTTATCAAAGGAATAAAGCCAACTACAAAATAAGAATCAACAGAATGCGGTAATCCAATTAAAAGGATAGTCAAATGTGCTTAACACATATTCAAGAAATCAATCATCTTAGTTATAAATAATAAGTAGTTCCCTATGACTTTTCTCTTTATTTAAAAGTGTCTGTGTGGAAATTTACATTCTTTAGGTCCCGAGGCTACCTGGGCAGATAGATCTTTTTTTGTTTGTTTAACATTTTTTATTGATTTATAATCATTTTACAATGTTGTGTCAAATTCCAGTGTAGAGCACAATTTTTCAGTTATACATGAACATCTATATATTCATTGTCACATTTTTTCTCTGTGAGCTACCACAAGATCTTGTGTATATTTCCCTGTGCTATACAGTATAATCTTGTTTATCTATTCTACAGTTTTGAAATCCCATCTATCCCTTCCCTCCCTTCACTCCCTTGGCAACCACAAGTTTGTATTCTATGTCTATGAGTCTATTTCTGTTTTGTATTTATGCTTTTTTGTTTTGTTTTGTTTTTGTTTCTGTTTTTGTTTTTGTTTTTAGATTCCACATATGAGCAATCTCATATGGTATTTTTCTTTCTCTTTCTGGCTTGCTTCACTTAGAATGACATTCTCCAGGAGCATCCATGTTGCTGCAAATGACATTATGTTGTCAGTTTTTATGGCTGAGTAGTATTCCATTATAGAAATATACCACATCTTCTTTATCCAGTCACCTGTTGATGGACATTTAGGCTGTTTCCATGTCTTGGCTATTGTAAATAGTGCTGCTATGAACATTGGGGTGCAAGTGTCATCCTGAAGTAGGGTTCCTTCTGGATGTAAGCCCAGGAGCGGGATTCCTGGGTCATATGGTAAGTCTACTCCTAGTCTTTTGAGAAATGATCTTGATAATATTATCAGTAATCAATGAAGAGTTCAAATACTATTGCTATATGATACTTTTATTCAACAGTTTTATTGAAGAAAACTCACATTTTTATATGTGTTACATCACATAATTTTCAGACATGTCAGAGTCCAGTGACAAATTATATTTGGAGAAAAGCTTTAAAACTCATTCTTGTATGCCACTCCTTTGTGAAATACTGAAAAGTAGCTCCGTATCTCAGCACTAAAGGTTACAAAAAGCACCATTTAAAGGAGGACTCATAATATTTAATTCCTTTCAAAGTACAGTTTTATTCCCCCTTTATAACAGAGCTGTAAACATTCAAAATACTTCAGTATTCTGACTCTTGACGAACGCTCTCCAATTTACCAAAATTCAAACAAGTCTCACATATGGGGCCTATGCGGGGATTAGGACTAATCAACATCAGTGCGCGCTGACTGTTCTAAAACCAGCACCTGGGAAGGTGCGCTCTAGACAGGGATAGAGAAGAAGTTAAGATGATCAATACATAATATAATGCTTATGGTAGATGTTCCTTGACCATTTAACCTGACTACAAAATCCTCGGAGCATTTAGTATTTCTGACCAGAAGCACTGTGCCTACACACAATTCAACTCCAGTTAATGTTGGAACTAATACACAATTTAATTTTTAACAAAATTTATTCATTTCAAAGCACAACTGAGAAAAGCAAATCAAGACAAAGCCCAAGTCTGAATCCTAGAGGGATTCTATTGCTAAGAACTGAGTTTTATGAGTAAGACTCTTAGAGTTTTTTTGTTTTTGTTTTTTCTCTTCCTTTCCTTTTTTTCTTGTAATTTAAAAAGATTTGGCCTTTTTACTCCAAAAGTTTGGGTTCATTGCAGAAATCACAGCATTTCAACCTCTAATTGTGATTGATAATTAAGGAGAGACAAATGCCTAGATCCAGAGTTTTAAGACTCTTAACTCCTATCCCTCCCAGGTCCTCCATCCCATGGGTAACTGGAGTCAGCAGTCCCCCTAGAAGAAGTCAGCAAGAATTTGGCTTTAAGGATGAGTCAGAATAATGCAGGAACCAACTGTGTATCTGCTCTTAGGCCCCCACCCCAAATCACTAGAATGTGAGGATTTAGAAATCTCTGAGAACAGAATGTATTTCAAACATACACAGAGATTACTGCATATCATTTTTAGTTGAGGCTAAAATTTTAAAAGCCCTATTTCCCCAATTAAAAGCTGAGGAGTCTATCATTAATATGTTGCCTTCATTTATACCCAGATTAATATAAACCCAGTCTAGCAACACTTCTTTTCTAACTTAACTTCATTTTAGCAGCATACATGGAGTACCAACACTTTTTAAAAGTTTTATGTCAGATCCACTAGGTCTACAAGAGACTAGAAATAATTGGGAGTGAAGCAAGTGGGCCTGGGCTTGTAGGATCCTGTCAGAAACTTCTCTTGGATTATTCTATTACAGTGTTTCTCTACCTAATAAGGATTGTTTAAAAAAGTCAACACTATTGACGCCAGGTATGCCCTTCAGGGGTTTTGCCTATAGTGATTAAATCCTATTCAACTCTAAGCTTAAAGCAAGCTAATAGCCATGACACAGAAGTTCTCCTTACCAGCAAGATGACTAATATTTGTTTTAGATAATGTTTGACTTTAGACCCTGGTAAAGCCTGCCTGACACATTCAGTTAAAGCAAAATATAGAAGAAAGGGCAGAAAATAGAAACAAGAGACAAACGGAAGTTTTTTTATACAGTAAATTCTGTACAATGAGACCCAAAGACAGTATGTTATGACTGATTTAGTTTTTTTTAAAAGAGGGTATTTTTAGTTGAGTTACTTAAGCCTTAATTTTCCTAGTGTTACTCCTTAGCTCACTTTTTTCCACAACCACTAAACCATGATGTGCTTCTTTAAGAGCAGCCCTCCCAAAGAGCTATTTTGTTACTCTTTGACTGTGAAACTTTTAAAGGCCAAAAAAAAAAAAAAAAAAAAAAAAGCCCCAAAAAATTGTTTTGCCTTTATTCATTTTCAAAATCTGTCAAGTTCTTCTGCAGAAAATAAACTATCCCTTTAACCAATATAAGAGAATGAGTGAGCTGTACTTTGGGGTACCTTCCTCCCTCCCTCTATACATTCTAAAACACTTTCTTAGGGACAGACTGAGAGTATGATAGGAATTCTCAAGGCCATGGGATGTATCAGCAGCACAGAGGAGGGACAGGGCTGAATGAGTCATCATCCAGTTCCTCTTACTCGTCCCTTTCCATACCAGATGGTAGGCTCCCATTTCAGATCTAGCTGAGAGATTACCTCAGGATTTGGAAAACTAACATGTTCTGCACATTTCCAGATTAGAAAGATCTGAAGGTCACCAGCACCAAAACTTACTGTCATTGGAGACAGACCCAGTTCACAGAAGCCTCTGGCCTGAGAGAAATTGAAGGAATCTCTTTTCCTGCCCCACTCTACTGATGTAACTGTGTGGAACAGAAATTTTAATACATGAACACATCAATGATTACATTTCAGTACTGCTGACAAGACATATGAGTACACCGAAATCCTTCCTGTAACAACCAAGATTTTAAATCTTCCTAAGTGGCCCACTTATTAATGGGTATTGGAAAAAACAAAATTCTAGGAGAAAACAAAATTCTAGTATAACTGAAGACAGTGTAGATCCTGAGAGTTGGTTATAACAGAATTTGGCTTGGATGTTTTAAATTGCACACCATTCTAAAAGTGATTGGGACTATAAAACATTCTCCACAAAAGCCTTTTGCTGCAGTGTGGGGCTTTGAGTAGCTAAAGCAGTATTTACTCTCAGCAATAAATCACCAAAGCACTGAGCAGCTGACAGCAAAACAACAACCCCATGCCCTATTGCCTCTCACACAGGAGCTAAGAGGCCTACAGCCCCATAAACAACTGTGTTATTGGCTTTACATGCGTAAGACAGGAGGTAGCTAATTGATCTACGGGTGCCCTTTCAGTGTGGCTGGGCTCATCTTAGCAGTCAAGGAGCCTCTCAAGCATCAAGTTTAGCATCCTCCAGGATTGAATGTTTGGCCTGCATTTATCTGTAATGAACAGCCACAGATACTTGGAAAAAAATGTTTTATCTCTAAACCCCAGTGATGGATTGAACAGCTACTTTTTACTCCACAAATGGAAATCACTGACACCACGTCATCATCAAAAACGTTTTTTGGAAAAAGGTGAAAAACAAAATGATTCTGTTAACACTTAGTGCATGAAGACGATACTTTCCATGGTTGGGAACAGCAAGGGTACTTTCTTGCTTCTTGTCCTAATGAATCTTTAAGTTGAGGGATCCTTTTAGGTGAAAGAAACGAGCCTGAATGGATCTGTATCTAGAGTAGTGTTTACTGTAACGATGTACACAGAGTCAGCCACATTAATGTAAAATTGTAGAGGGCTAGACCAGAGGAGAAAACATTGGGAGCTCTTTATCAAGAGCCTGAAGTTCTCCGATACAGTCTCTTACGACCAATGAAAAGGCATTTTTTGATAAAAGAAAAACATAGGCACATAAAATCTTCCAAGGATGAAAGACATGAAAGTTTTCC
This sequence comes from Camelus bactrianus, assembly GCF_048773025.1. NCBI lineage: Eukaryota > Metazoa > Chordata > Mammalia > Artiodactyla > Camelidae > Camelus > Camelus bactrianus. The sequence continues at coordinate 48,894,424 of NC_133547.1, forward strand.
CTGGTTTCACTCCTACCTTCAGGCTGTATGCTCTGTGAAAGAAAACATGGAAGCAGGGCCAAGCCAGGTGGGAAAACCTATGGGAATGTGCCAGTTCAGCCTAAACTGTGGCACCAAACCAAACCAAGAAAGTAGACTTTCTGCATTCTGCCTTTCATATAATATTGAACCATATTTTCTGTAGTAGAAGTTAAAACAAGGGTAACAAAGTGTCATGGGCCTGTGCTGGGCTATAAAGGAGACTTTCTGGAAGTCCTAGTGTCTGAGGTGGGTCAGGTGTCACACAATCTTTGAAAAGGGTCACTTACCCACTGATTTTTGTGTTAGAGAAGGGCCAGATTAACAACGCAAGAATGTGAAATGAGAGGAAAAGGGTTCTTGTGGGGCATCTGGTATCATATAAAAAATACAGATTGTGCCACATACTCTGGGAATACAGAGAACCCATGCAAGAAAAGTTGCCCCTGCAAGGAGGCAGCTGTCAGTAGGGCAGCAGTCTGGCACAAGTCCATCCCTTGGAGAGCCAAGGAAGCAGTGATAGAATCTCTACCCAACAGGGATCCTGAGAGTTTGCTCTTCATTCACTTTAGGAAAAAATCTTCCTATAATGGTTCTCCCGGCCACTCTCCCAAACAGGTCTTGGTCAGTTCCCACAGGCAGAGAGAATATATCTGGCTAGGAGGCTTCCATTAACCTTCCTCTCATATGTAAATATATAAATATTTTTTTAAATAAATTCCATGAACTCATAAAGCTCTCATCTGCAATCAAATGCAAAAGCAGAGCATCCTACTCAGAGGCACTGAAACACACATATTAGCCTCAAAGCAAATCAGCCTTCCAGGAGTCCCAGGTAAGACTGGTCCAGTCCAGAAAGGCAAGGGAGATGCTTCTCCTGGATCCTGGGAAGTGGAAAGGGATCCCTTCAGATGGGCTTGTACAGCAGAGTAGTGACATACTTCTTCTTGTAGCGATGGGTTGCGCTAAGGACCATCACACTGTCCTGCAAGGGAAAGAAACATATGCAGCTAATTCACTAGTTCAGGACGTAATGTAGGCAGCTGTTCCCAGCCATTAATCCTTCCCAGTTGCTCACTTTTAACAAACACAATTTGGTATTATAGAAAGAGGTTGGTTTTGGAGTCAAATCAATTTGAGTTCTGATCCTGGCTCCTACTGTTACTCTCCATGTGTGGCCTTGAGCAATCTGCTTAATGTCTCAGTCTATTTCCTCATCATTACAAAGGATAACACTTACCATTAAGACGGCTCTCACGATTACATGGAAGTACCTGGCACAGTACCTGACACATAATATGTGCTAAAGAAATATTAGTCTCCTACCTCACTTCCCTCCCCACCTCAAATTCAAATATTGAGCTTAAAATTAGCTTGGAAAAAAAGAAATATAGCATCCATTTCTAGAAGGAAGTCTTAAAAGCCATGAGAAGAAGGCAATGATCCTTTTGAAAGACCATTTCTAAGCCCCAAAGCAGGTCTAATTTCTATTAATAACAGGGATGAACTTAAAGTCCTCTGATCAAGAGTGTACTCAGGAATCATCTTCTATCCTTGAACAAAGTGGACCCCAAAATCCTCCTTGGAAAGACACACAATCCAGTAGATCAAAGCCAAACAGTTTAAACAATCTGAGAGAACCAGGAAAAGGTCAATGCCAACCTAAATCATAATAATCAAGACCTTGACCTGGGCCAGAACCAGTATGAAGAGTAAGAGGTACCATTTCCCAGGCAGTGCTGCAGACCATGAGTGTTCTACAGCAGGAGATGGCAGACCTATGGACATCAACTGATAGCCAAGCAGCTGTACAGGAGGCAAAATGCAGTCAGATCCCAAAGAACCCACGCAAATCCAGCTAAGAAACCAGTGCATCTTCCTGTTTCCCCCCATACTGTGTTATCCACAATGAATACTTCTCAGATTAAAATTCTGTGACCACAGTATGCTGATCACAGCATAAACACAACAGGAGCAAAGCAGTTTAAAAATTCAACTTCAGGAAGAAGTTTGGTAGAAATGAGCAGGTGAGAGAAAGACCTACTTGGAAATACTGGCACAATGATCTCTAGGAAAGAACATGGAATGAGGATAGGACTGGACCTCCAGTCCTCTCTCTGGTACTTACTGGCAATATGACCTTCTCTGAGCCTTAGTTTCTTTATCTATAAGACAGGGGTTAAAAATAATACTTATCTCACAAAGTTATTATGAAAATTCAATTCAATAATATGTATTTAATAAGTACCACATAATCTGCTAAAGGCAGCTATATCAATGATTTCCCTACTCTGGCTGCACATCTAAAAATATAAGCAGCCTTAAAAAATTACTGGGGCCCATCCTATATGCACTTATTCAGAATCCCTGGGGAGTGGAGCCTTTGCGTCTGTATTTTTTATAAACTTCTCACAAGTGATTCTGATGACGTTCAGCTTAGTTTGGTAACTACAGAGCTATATAAAATTTTATTCTAATAGCCAGACCACAAAGACATGACAAGACTGAACAGATACTTTCAATCCAGAATCTAAAGCGGCAGAGAAACCAAGAAGCTTTCTAAGAGTTGAGGGGCACAGGGCAAATCTAGTCACATTTCTCCTTTACCTAGTATATAGGACATATGCAAGCACTCAGGTGTATGTGACTTGGGCACCTGAAAGCAGCTCACATCCACCTTTTAAAAAGTGGGAGCCTTAATATCACATTCAAGCATTCTTTGAACTGGAAAATAAACTTGCTTTTTCTGCAAATGAAATCCTAGAACTAATACTCAAACTTAATTAAGTAGGTGATACAAAAGTTAAAGCTACCCAAAAAGAAACCAGGAAGCAAAAAAGTCCATTCAATCACAGGGCAGTTCTAGCCAGAACTCAGATATAGAGACTAAGATCTAAAACAAACAAACTCACCGACTAGTTAAAAAAGAAGAAAGTTTTCCTATACTTTGACCATTACTGCCAGCTTCAGCTTCTGGGAATTAGCAGAGTAACCACTGGAGAACATGTGTTCAACCCTTGCCCTCCCATTCTGGGAAGCTATGTGAAGAGCCAGGTCCACCACTTACCTTTATGGACAATGCATAAAGATGGTTCAGCATAACATGATTGGGCTCGGGGAGCAAGGCTGGGTCACACTAAAAGAGGGAGGGAAAAAGACTAGATGGGGTTAAATGCACAATCTTAAACCAAACAGTTTGTTCGTCCCCAGAGCCCTTTGAGATTGTTGAGAAACTCTAAACTACAATGTATTATTTCATTTAAACAAAGCACTTATCCTAATATAGATCAATAATACATTCTCATTACAGAAAAGTAGGACGATTCTGAGTCCAGGGCAGAAACCCTATGCCTTAGCATCTATTCATCCTTTTAAATAGAGCTAAAACAAAAACCTTGCCCACAACACATAGAAGATTTGTGTTAAGAGGCAAAAATAATCTTACTGGGAATCAAGTGAATTGACTAGAGATGTAAATTATATGCAAAACAACAACAACAACAAAAGCCTTTATACTTCCTTTGGGTATCCCCAAATGATAAATACTCCTTATCTTATGTTGAAATAGAAGCCTCAGAAACTGGTTCTAGCACTCCATAGCTCTGAGCCTGATATATTAGGATGAGAAGACAACTATGAATTTTGATATCAGTACCTGGAAAAGTCACAACTCAGCCTTGGAAAAAGGAACCTGTAATGCTACACCTTTGTAATAATCCCAGCCTCTAGGACTACTAAACTCTGGCTCAAATGGTCCTAATGACCCCAAAATGCCCCAGCAATACTCTTATGATACTCACAGATATATTAGTGTCCTTGTTAAGAATAACTTGGAGAAGGTGAGGAGGCAGGATTGGTGGGGATTTGAATCTCTCCTCTGATCGAAATACATACATTTCTTGACCATAAGGCCCTGGGGGTGAGCTGGAAAGGTCTGGAAGATATTTATTCAATTATAAGGGAAAGTTGGGGAGTTATCAGAAATACATGAAAAAACTGTCAATAAATGGCAGCCAATGTTAAATATGGTAGAAGTCAAGAAATATAAGCTTGTGACACGTTGGGTCTACAACTGTAAGGCAGACAAAGAAAAAGTCTGAGTCATCCTGAACATAAACCATTGCTGGTGGGAATGTAAAATGGTGCAGCCACTTTGGAGAACAGTTTGGTAGTTCCTCCAAAAGTTAAGCATAAAGTTACCATATGACCCACCAATTACACTCCTAGGTACAGACCCAAGGGAGAAGAAAAATTATGTCGACACAAAAACTTGAACACAAAATTTCATACCACCATTATTTATAATAGACAAAAAGTGGTAACAATTCAAATGTCCATCAGCTACTGAATGGATAAACAAAATGGTATTTTATTCAGCCATAAAAAAGAAAGACATACATATTACAACATGGATGAACCCTAAGAACATTATGCTAAATGTTAAGAAGCAAGACACAAAAGACCACATATTATATGATCCCACTTATATGAAATGTACAAAACAGGCAAATCCACAGAGACACAAAGTAGATTTGTGGTTGCCAGAGGGTGGAAGGGAGGAGGGAATGGGAAGTAACTGGTACTGGGTATGGGGTTTCTTTTTGGGGTGATAAAAAATGCTCTAGAATTAGATAGTGATGATGGCTGCATAACCGTGTGAATATACTAAAAATTACTGAACTAAAAGGATAAAGTTTATGGTATATGAATTATGTCTAAAAAATGGAAAAATGTACACAGACAAGAATAGAAGGAAATATACAAAAATAAAGAGAACTATAATTTTTACTTACAATTTTTAAATAATGTTTACAGTCTCTAGTAAAAAGGATTTTAATAACCAGTTCAGTATAAGAACTCAGATTTCAGTTAAATATATGTGAGGCAAAAGAAAATAGTAAAAATTCTGTTATATTAAACAATATCTTAAAAATATATAAAACCTGAAACTTTTCAAAGTATTCTGTTATTTTTGTTACATGATCCACAAAAACAACCTTAGGAAGTACACAGGACAGTTTTTTCCTTTTTGTCAGGGAAAAAAAAAAAAGTGATTTGCTCAAAGTCACATACATGTCAAGATGGTCATTGAATGCAGATTAAAACTCATCTGCAGACTCCTAATAAAATGTATTTTAAACCTTACCTCAGTGGATTATGAAATTTGCATGAAAGAGGGAAGAGAGAAGTATGAAAAGTATACTAGTCTTCTCTCTATACATATTATTCATTGGTTGCTTTCTCAGGATCATATAATGCAAAAATTTAGAGTTACAAGTGGCCTAATCATTTAATTCAGTATTTGTTTTACTGTAGTCAGTTATAATGTGTCCATTTCTGGTGTACAGCACAATGTCCCAGTCATGCATATACACACACATGTTTTCATATCCTTTTTCACTAATGGTTATTACAAGATATTGAATATAGTTCTCTGTGCTATACAGAAGAAACTCGGTTTTTTATCTATTTTTATATATAGTGGCTAACATTTGCAAATCTCAAACTCCCAAATTTATCCCTTCCCACCCTGTTTCCCCCAGTAACCGTAAGATTGTTTACTATGTCTGCAAGTGTTTGTTTTGTAGATGACTTCATTAGTGTCCTCTTTTTTCTTTTTTTTTAGATTCTACAGAGTGATATCATATGGTATTTTTCTTTCTCTTTCAGGCTTACTTCACTTAGAATGACACTCTCTAGGTCCATCCATGTTGCTGCAAATGGCATTATTTTATTATTTTTTTATAGCTGAGTAGTTTCATGTGTGTGTGTATAATCATGGTTTTTTAATCCAGTTATCTGTCAACATTTAGGTTGCTTTTATGTCTTGGCTATCGTATATAGTGCTGCTGTGAACACCATGGTGCATGTATCTCTTCAAATTAGAGTTCCCTCCAGATATATGCCCAGGAGTGGGATTGCTGGATCATATGGTAACTCTATTTTTAGTTTTTTGAGGAATCTCCATACTGTTACCCATAACGGCTGCACCAAACTACATATCCAACAGCAGTATAGGAAGGTTCCCTTTTCTCCAAACCCTCTTCAGCATTTACTGTTCGTAGACTTTTAGATGATGGCCATTCTGACTGGTGTGAGGTGATACCTCATTGTAGTTTTGATTTGCATTTCTCTGAAATTAGCTTATTCAGCATTTTTTCACTTGCCTACTGGCCATTTGTATGTCTTCACTGGAGAATTGCTTGTTTAAGTCTTCTGCCCGTTTTTGGATTGGGTTGTTTGTTTTTTTTTTGTTATTAAGCTGTATGAGCTGTTTATATATTCTGGAAGTTAAACCTTTGTCAGTCGCATCATTTGCAAATATATTCTCCCATTTGTTTTGTTTTATTTATGGTTTCCTCTGCTGTGCAAAAGTTTGTAAGTTTAACTAGATCCCATTTGTTTATTTTTGCTTTTATTTCTATTGCCTGGGTAGACGGTCTTAGAGAACACTGCTATGATTTATGTCAGAGAATGTTTTGCCTATGTTTTCTTCTAGGAGGTTTATCATTCTTGTCTTGTATTTAAGTGTTTAAGCCATTTTGAGTTTATTTTTGTGTATGGTGTGAGGGAGTGTTCTGACTTCACTGACTTACATGCTGCTATCCAGTTTTCCCAGCACAACTTGCTGAAGAAACTGTTTTTTCTCCATTGTATATTCTTGCCTCTTTTGTCAAATTTACAAAAAGAGTAATTGACCGTAGGTCTGTGGGTTTACTTCTGGGCTATTCTGTTCCATTGATCCATATGTCTGTTTTTATGCCAATACCACGCTGTTTTGTAATTCAGTATTTTTAAACTCTTTTTAATCACTGCTGCAGCAGTCAAGAAGAATGTCCAGCCTTACTTTCTGAGTTTATATAATGAAAACAGTATCTTCGCAATTTTCCTAAACAGACAGTTATTATACTATTGATTATTCTTTTAGAAACTGCATAAGCCACCTTTGTGCCCTAAGATTCTATATGCCCCACTTGGGGTACTGCGTCTCCTCAGCTGAGAATCACTGAGAGTCCAAGCCTCTGATTTTACTGATAAGGAGCTAAGAACCAAAAGAGTTGAAGGACTTGTCTGTGATGGCAAAGCTAGTTGGTAGCAGAGGCAGGCTTTGAAACCACAAAAGAGAATTGTGTTCACTGGGAACATAGTTCTTTAAATAATCATATCCTTTATTGCAAAGTAACAAAACTGGTAACTGTGGGTGTGATTAGCAAATTATTTTTCTGGTGCTATGGCCAATATAAGTAGAGATGAAGGCTTTAAAAAAAGTATGAGGAGAAATAAAAGGATACAGGTTTTTTCCTATACCAAGGAAATGAATGAATGAATGAATGAATGAATTAATTAATTAATTTAATTTTACTGAAAACTACAAAACTTCAGTTAACACACACACACAAAAGAATTACGATGTTTTGGTAACCCTTTTTCCCCCAAAGACTGCCATACTTGTAGGGCCCTATAAAACTGTAAAACTGCCAACTGAGCTATCAAATTGGCAGGATAAAGCTGAAGCAGCTAAACAAGGCATACCAGATACAACTAGCCCCTGCTAGTTGATACTCTCAAAGGTCAATGAAAAACTTGAAATATTACTAGGAACAGCTTTTTAAACTATAGACCACAGCCCATTAATAGTTTATTAAAATAAATAAATAAAATAGAATGTTTTACATGTATAAAGGCAAACATTATACTGCAAGACTTGTGTTACAGTTTTGTGTGTATGGGTGGGTGGGTATATGTATATTTGTATCTGTATTGGGTTATAATGTAAACTTACTGTAGATCCTGGTTAAAAAGTTTGAGATCAAATACACTAGACAGACTTTTTTTCCCTCAGAGAAGGGAACCCAAATGTTTATAGGAGAAACATATACATACAATTCAGAAGATTCCTACAGAGAAAATGAAGAAATAAACAAAAACCACTCTTGGGAAGGAACATGCAATATAAGAAAAACACACCAAGAAAGAGCAAATACTCAAAATTACCTCGACAAGATGTCTCTGAGCTTTCCATTGAATCTAGCTTTAAAGCATCAAACACCTCAAAGTCAGATTTCTTGACATGGATCAAATTGTTAATTGTGCCAAGCTGACTGGTAACCACAGGCTGAAACAGTGAATAGAAAAGAATTCATGAATCCCCATTTCAAATCCATCTCTTCCATACAACTCTCCCCTTTTTAAAAATGATCATACTTGACACCTCCATCTTTTATCAAGAAAGAAATCCTCCAGTGTAGGAGTCCATCAATCCTGACAGCAATGATGTTGGATACCAAGGGGAATAATAGCTAAAAGGAGACTGTTAAGTCAGTGGTTACCCTCAGAGATCAAGGCCTTACCTCTGATGGATCATGAACCCACTGTCCGTCCACAAAGAACTTGTACTGGTGCTCTCCCTCAGGGAGGTCCAGGATGGCAACAAAGTCATTATGGCTACAGAAGAAAACAGAAAGTTAAACAGGCCAAGTTCCTATTAGAAGACAGAATATAAATGTAAAAACCATAAGGCAGTCACAGTATCATACCAATGATCTCCCACATTCCTAAGTGATTGCACCCCCAGAGTGAAAAATAATTTATAAATCCATTCTCCTATTCTATATCACCTTGAGCATGTATTTACCAGCCCCTCCCAATAACTTTAGTTCTTAATTCATATCTGAAAAATAAAAATAAAAAAGTTAATTCCCCTAAATGTTCCACCTTAGCACAACTATTTTGCTTCAGCAGAATAGATTCCTCACAAGCATAAATAAGATAGCAGGTAGGTTCTGAATAAGAAGTGCCTCAAGGTACCCTTTCCATATTTTGGTGAGCATTTTCTAGAAAATTACCTACATACAAAGGGCCATAACCAGTTACATAATTCATTATTGCTCTGCAAGCAACACATAACATTACTCTTAGAACTTCACAATGTGTCTTCTTTTAGTGAAGAAGTCAGAGCAACTGGACTCAGCCAGTTATGGAAGACTTCCCACAAGCTTGGAAAGGACTTGTGTTAACACAGTCCTAAAGAATGTACCCACAAAGCTGTTCTAAGTCCCTCTGAGGCAGTAACATTCTGAGTGGTAGAACATCTCTGACTCACTAGGAGGTTAAAAAAAAAAAAAGTCACAGATATAGTCAGTGATCACAGGAAATGTTCTAGAGAGAGTCCCTAGCAGGTAGAAAGGAATAGCCCAGCCAGGTCTCTCTCTTGAGAAAGGAAATCAAGTTTCCACTCCTGGACCCTGTGGACTCAACCAAGACACTTGTCTTCACCTCTTAATCAGTGGAATCTTGGTGCTCCAATTGTTGAAGGACCCAGAGATGAAGACCTCCTTGCCTCCTTCAGACCAGCGGATAACAGTGGGCCGGGCCTGCTGTGTGGGCTTTACGGAGTCCTCCAAATCCTGTTGCCATGATACAAACTCTTTGTCCCCAGGGAGCTGTAAGAAGGATTAGGTCATCCCTAAATTGTGACCCAGGAATTCTGAAAAGGTCACACTCCTCCCTAGGGCAGAGAGGGGTGCTAGGTTTCTGCTAAGGATTAATAAGCCTTGAAATTAGCAGCTCAATCAGGTTTTGAGTAGACTACAGACAAAGAACTCATCAGGAATCAAAATATCAAGTGGCTTATGCTCAAGGGCTGCCCAAATCACAGCCTAACTTCCAAGTATGCATATATCACTCATCCTTTCAGAGCCTTAGGATTTCCCTTAAAAATCAAATAGACAAACAAAAAACAAAACACTGTTACCAGATTAACCCGGAGGCAGACAATTATGATATGCTTCTGAGTATCTCTTAAGAGAAAAAATATGAAAACAAAGTATGGTTCTACAAAAAATAATTGTTAGCTATGTATTTTTCACATGCAAATCCGAGTAGCTCTCAATTACCAGTTGTAACAGAAATTAGAGATACTAAAACTCGTAACTAATTCATAATCTCCATTTTAGTTAATAGGTTACAAAAGGACATTAAAAATATAAAAATCAGATCACTGGTTTCTTAAATTTTGAGAACTGGTTATGAAATCTTACTTCATAACCTGGCTCATCTATGCCAGGTTTATACTAGCTATTTCAGGAGAAGGGATGAAAATTCTGGAGCTTCAAGGAACATTAGATCAAAAACAGTTTCCTTTAATAAAAGTGGTTCCAATATCAAATGACGTCTATAGGATTCTGGAAACCCTACGTAGTTTCTTTTCATTACCATCCTTTAGAATAGGAATTGGCAAACCATGACCAGTGAGCCAGATGTTTTTACAAATAAAGTTTGATTGGAAAATAACCATACTCATTCATTTATTTTCTATGGCTGCTTTCATGTGACAGTGGCAGAACTCAGTAGTTGTAACATGGACTATGTGGTCAGCAAAGTCTGAAATATTTGCTGACCCCCACTTTACATTGGCTTAAGTGACTTTGGTAAATAAGTAAATAAGCCTATATATTATCAAGCCAACATATTACCAGATAAAATAATGTGGGTTAAAAAAAGGACTAGTTTATTCATTTGGGCTTTATTTTCAAAATGGCTGACGTAGTCTAGCTTCTATACTGTCTCTTGATATTCCTCAGAACTACACTCTGAGATACCAGGAACTGCATGTTTCAAAGTAAACAGAAAGAACTGAAGGAATTTTCACATTATATAAGGAAGTAGCTTAAGATAAAACTTTGATCTCCATTGTCACAAGGCAATGAACCCTTTCTCAACAGGCCACATTAGGATTACAAAAATTTTTACATATGCCTGAGAATTACATATACCTCAGATTCCTGACTCAGATACAGGGCCTGGGAATCTATTTTTTTAACAGCTTCCCATATAATAATACTGTGATTATGTTACAAACAATGAAAGAAACCTCATCTTTAGTGATACACCCTAAAATATTTACAGATAAAATAATATTTGATATGCTAGTCTGGAATTTGCTTCAAAATAATTGGTGGGGGTAGAGTGAACTGGGGTATAGATGATATAAATTCATTCATGATTTGATCATTGTTTAAACTGACTGACAGCTATATAGGAGTTCATTACACTGTTCTCCCTACTTTGAAACATGGAAAATGTTTCAAATTTTCCATGAAGTGTTTAAACAAATCCCAGGAGATTCTAATGTGCAAACAGGATTGAGAACCATTGAGCTAGGCCACTGAAGAAGGCTGGCATTTGAAGCAATGTAGGCCCTACTGCCACTGTTTCTATCATTTACTTTTTATGATTTAGTATTTTCAGTTTAGAATTTGAAAGCTACAAACTATTAATATGCCTAGCTTTGGAAGAAAGCCCTTCCATGTATGACATGACATTTCTGTGGTAGGCATGAGTGCAGCTGACTAGCAGAAAGACTGTTTACTCCAAGTTAAATAGTCAGCAAAATCATCAGGAAAAAGAGGCAAAACAATTAGAACTACAAGTGAAAAATGTTTAACTGAAACATTGAGATAAGAAATAGGGAGAGTAGATTCAGAACATATTAGATTTGGAAGTATTAGATTTGGAAGAGACCTTAGGAATTATCTGAACCAATTTTCTTATATCACAAATGGCAAGATAACGGTAAGAGAAAGAATGATCCAAAATAGGCTCCTTTCAGATTAGAGCAACCTGGCTTTTATTCAAGATGCCAATTACTGCAATCACAGTTTGACAAATACACTGTACTTAAATCCTGAGTCATCAATGTAGAAAACGGGTTAAAATACAATGAGGTAGATCACCTTGAGAAAGCTTTAAAGAAATAAATCCAGATAGCTGGGGAAATAGCCCAAATGTTCAGGAAGAAGTCCTGAAGTGGGAGATGGAAGAAAGGAATGGAGAAGAAACCCCAAGAAATCACCCTTACTTCTCCTGGTGATTATGTTCTCAATTGGGATCCAAGAAAATAAACAGAAGAATTCACATTTCACATGCTCCCAACCTGGCAAATTATTCTCTATTTACAGGAGTAAATAAAATCAAAACCCAAGTAGGTGGGAACGTATGAGTGATAAGAAACATGAAACACATTTCAATCTTCTCAATTCTTCCATTTTTTCTATTCCATTCTGGTCAGACTACCGGAGGAATTAATGTATTTAATGCTGGCAGCTCTAAAAGTGATTAGAAAACATTCAGATGGTAATCACACTGCTGTCAGCTTCATCTATCCTTCAGGTAGGTTGAACACAAATTGCCGCTTTCCTGAAAGTCCTTGGAATTGAGAGCAAGGTCTTCAGGGCAGCTGTGGGTTGTCCATTTTCAGCTATGGTAACACTATGAAGTCCTACTGGGAAGTGGAGAAATCCTAGAATCATTTGCGCTCCCATTTGAGAAGCAGCTGGACGTGAAAGAAGCACCTCAGCCACCACAGCTGTAAAGTATGAGATGAAAACTAAGCAGTCGATCAAATAATGTCCTTTACTGATCCCCAAGACTAGGAGAAAGTATTTAAATAAGCAAGTGGTTGCTTCACAGCCATGCCAAAGGGGAAGAAGATCAGAAGTGCTGAGCTCTTAGAAGGGCAAAAATAATACTGATAGACAGAAGTTGTCAGGAAAAAGAAATTCCTCTGCCCACCTCAGGGCAAATGTGAGAAACTGCCGCCTATAGTCAGCAACTTGGCTACCTACCCTCTGAAGTTTTTCACCAGGGTTTACAACCTACAAGTTCATCAGTACTCTAGAAGAGGGCACCCGTGCCTGTTAGGAGAACCTGGGTGGCGGGGTAGGGAGGGCGGAGGTCTGTTGCCCCCATCCTAAAAATGTGGCCAACAGAGTAGTAGAAAGACGAGAACTCCGCCTTTATACTATTTTGATGCACCAACGCGGAAGGAATTACCATTCAGCATCTCCGTCCCCGAAAAAACACCCTTTAATTCTAAAAACTGTAACCCAGGTCAGTGTGATAAGAAAAAAACTAAGAAAGGAAGAGTACTGACACCCTGCCTGATCCAGCACCGCCACCAACTGGGGGTATTGGGACGCTCACCTTGGAGTCCGGCAGGCTGAAGACGCTGGGGTCGTCCGTGCTCCCCACCATGATCTTATGCTCCTTGCCTGGGGCATGGCCGCCGGCGCCCTCGGCTCGTGCAGCCTTGGCGCCGTGGCGCTCCCCGGCCACTCGGTCGCTAGTGGTGTTTCCCATGATTGCAGCTCGGGTCGGGGGCCACCTGCCGTGGGGAAAAACACCGGGCTAGGAACACCCGGGTGATCGCGTCAGGGACGCCTCCAGCCCCGCCCCTGGGGACCCAGGCAAGGAAATCCCCGCCCCAGGGAAGCCATGCCCCGGGGACCCCTCCCTCCCTGGCCTCCGGGAGCGCCCGGAACCCCGAAGCCCCCTTGATGCCTGCTGCTCAGGAAACCTGCTCTTGGGAACTCACTCGTAGCCCCGCGCTCACTGCCCAGGGGCGCCCCCACCCCAATCACCTCCTGCGATGCTCTCCCTCCTCCAGGGGCCACTGGTGCGATAGCTGTTCTGCGGATGAGGCCACTAATAAAGTTATTGAAATTGAAGCCGCGCCCCAGGCTAGCGAGCCGGGTTTCCTCCTAAAATGGCTACAAGGCCGGCGGCGCGGGGCCCGCCCCGCGCTCGCTCCCAGGGCTCAGCCGCAGCGGCGCCCGGGGCCGCCGGCCTCTCTAGCTACCCCCGCCTCGATGGTGGGCAGCCGCGCGCAGCCTCCAGCGCCAGGCGGGGGCGCCCGCTCCGCAGTCAGCGGCAGGCCCGGCCAGGGCCGCTTCCGTGGCGGACTGCGCCGAGATTCATTGGTTTGTTGCGCCACAGGGCCTGCCATCAGGAAGGGATGGTTCCCGAATGACACTTGGGACCCCCTCCTGGGCTGCGGTGCTCCGTACCCGTAAGAGCGGCGTTGCTTTTTTCCCAGTCCCCACACCTGGCCTCAGGTTCGCCAAACCTTTTAGGGTTGTAGCGTCTTTTCAGTAGGCTTCCGGGAGAGGCGGGTTCCTATAGGGTGTAAGAAAACGGACTTGCAGCTGAAGGCTATGGAGGTAGTGGTAATTAATTGCTTGAGGTTAAAACTAAGTGCTATGGGGAGCAGTCAGCCCGACTGGGGCCCCGGGGAAGCAGTGATTAGGAGATGAACCTTGACAAATTGTTAAAAATTAGTCTAAGGAAAAGGAGAAAGCTATTTTAGGCTAAGAAACAGCACTTGCAATGAGCAACCCCAGAAGAAATGAAATTCTAGAAAGAGAGCAACAACAGAAACATCAGAAGGAACACTAAAGGCAAAAAAGGGCAGGCAGTCCTTTTGGGACAGGTTGGGACAGATTCAGGTTTTTACTAATAGTTACTGGGACTTCTGTGATACTTACTAATTTGCACTTTGTGTTATAATTATATGCTTGTCTCATTAACTAGTTGGAGCCCTTGTCACTCAACATGCATTATGCTGACCAGCAGCATTGGCATCACCTGGGAGCTTGTTAGAAATGCTGAATCTGAGGCCCCATCTTACAAAATTAGAACCTGCATTTTAACAGGATCCCCAGGGTGAATGTGTATGCACACTGAAGTATAAGAAGCACTGTTTTGACAACTGGCAGAAAGCAAATGTAGATTGTATTCTTCTTCATATTCTTGCATGCACCTGTACAGGGTAAACTTTTAATAAACATTTGCAGAATGAGGGACATATGAATACTGTTCACTACATTTCTAACAGGATAATACCATTTACACTTAAACACAACCAGTGATGGGGAACCCCAAGTCACACAAGGCCACTCTTTTTGAATGAGCAGGTCTATTTTATATTCAGTTGAAAACCCATTTATTAGCGGATGAAGGGACCCTTAAGTTAGGAAGCCCACCAAAGTGTGGGTCCTTGCCGCAGGCTGTAAAAGAACTCTCACAGCAGAGGCAGAGGGACAAAGTGAACAGCCACTTTATTGCTCAGAAGGGGAAATGGAAGGAAAGTGCTCGAGCAGGGAGAAGGAAAGAAAAAGCTCTTGAGTGAAGAAACGGTGCTTGAGTGGGGAGTTGTCAACCAAAATGGCTGGTAGAGACAGCTCTAGCCCAGGTCAGGCCACGTGGACTTTTATGGGAGGATTCTGCCATCATGTCCTCCTTACAGGTGTGATGGAGCCAGTCAGTCCTTGTAGGGGCTCTTCAGTCCTTGTATGAGCTTTTCAGGTTGTCATGGCAGTAGTCAAGTGTCTCGGTGCTGGTGGGTGTGTCATTATTATGCTGATACATTACAGTAACCATATAATGAGGCTCAGGGTCCACTGGAAATCAAATCCTTCACCATCTTGGACTCCATCAATTCTAACAAGTTCTTGTTTTTTCTCCGCAGCTGCCTCCTGAGATTTAGATATGAGTAACTGATTTCTATTTGGGGGAGGGGCAGGGGTATGATCCTGGGGAGCAATAGCCTTAGTAACAAAAAAAGAAAGTTGCTCTTAATCAAATGCCTGCAATCTGGTGGACCCAAACAAACAAAAACAAACAAACAAAAACAAACATCTCCTGAGATTCTGTTCAGCCATGAAGGTGTTAAAGGGAAATGGGGGAGTGATCTTAATCACTGAGATAGGTGGTCAGAGTTGTTGCCATCCCCCAATGCCTGCAGGCTTGTCTTAAATCAACTGCTTGAGCCTGCTCTTCCATGACTCAGAGGCCTGGGAGACCAGCTTTTCTAGAAACAAGAGACAGGGGTTGGGGGGGGGAGTGTCTTTCCTGCTACCTTTCATATCCACTTATGTCCAGCAAATCCACTGCTCCCCCTTTTGTTTTTGCTCTGCCCCTAATAAACTCAGTTATTTTCTAACTCTTAACCAAAGACAGTTTGTAGAAGAGGCGGCACATTTTCACTGCAACCTTTTGCTCACCCCTCCAAAATCTTTACTATCTGGTTGCCTCCTATTTGGATAACCTTACCCCTCTTCTTCCTCTAGTTCCTTTCATCCTTTCCACAGGAATCTGAAGGAAGGCCCTTGAAGGACTAATACATTAAATCTTAACTTGTGTACTGTTCAGCTTTCTAACCCCAAGGTGGTTTGCCCATGCCAAATATGTTCCTGATATGTATTTCCTTACAAGAGTCAAAGCAGCATAGGAGAAGCAAACCAAGTAATATATTAGGCAATGGAAAATTTGTTAAGAAGAGAAACTTTTTGTAAAGCTAAATAGAAATTAGTTTTTGGATTATCTGCTTTGGGGGATTATCCTTGACACTGTTCTGCCCTAATAGCATTTATAATCTGTGAAGAGTTAATAATAAAAGTCAACTCTGCATATTGCATATTTTAGATATAGGAAGAAAGTAATTTGACACTGTAGGAAGGATTAATTGCTTCTCCCTAGTCTGAGTTTTGTTTTTTTTTTTTTTTCCTTATACTCAGGAATGGCTAGGTAAAGAAACAAGATCTCTTAACCAACAGCAGTATAATTTCTCCCTTTAAGCTCAATGCTGTTGCCCAATGTCCTATCTTCCAGAGGGAAGGAAAAGAAGGAGGTAATAGGCACAACAGTTGGTGGGGGTTCTCCTGATGTTACTGTATCTCAGATGTCATTGCTACTGGTCTCCTCAGATCAGCTATTCTGCCTGATAAACAGAGGACAATGGGAAGCCTCACAACACAATATGCTCTTACGCATGCTGTTTAAGTTGTCCTACTTCCTCTGAGAGGTGAGGATGGAGGAATGCAGGAATAATGTACTGATTTCGCAGAACGGTATGACAGGTTAGATTGAGCATCTGGAGGTTTACCTTTCCATCTCCACTCCCCAGGTTCCAACCCCATTTGTGATCAATGAGTATGACATCTCATCTTAATTTCCATTTCAAAAAGTCTGATTCTTTTCATAAAGTTAAACATACACTTAATATTCAGTTTAGTAATCCAACTTCTAGGTATTTATTCAAGTGAAATAAAGACAGGTTCACACAAAAACCTGTACATAAATGTTTGTTTGCACAAAACATACGTGGCTTTATTCATATTCACCCCAAAATGGACACAAGTATCTTTCACCTGGTTAGTCCATAAACAAAATGTGGCATACCCATAAATGAAACAGTACTCAACAATGAAAAGAATTAAACTCTTGATATATAGAACATAAATGAATCTCAAATGCATTATGGGAAGTGAAACAAGCCAGACTCTATTTACATGACATTCTGGAAAAAGCAAGACTTAGGGTCAGAAAATAGATCAGTGTTTTCCAGGAGTTGAATGTGGGAAGAAGGGTTGACTACAAAGGGGCATGAGGAAATTTGGGAGAGTTACAGAATACTTCTGTATCTCAATTATAATGGCGTTATGCATCTGTCAAAATTTATAGAACTATACACTTAAAAGGGTGATTGTACTGTATGAAAATTATACCTCAAAAAAATTAAAATGTAGTAATATTTTAAAAATCAGCTCTAGGAAGAGGAGGTACAAGTTTATACACAAAAGAGACTGCTCAATCATTGTGGAAACTAATTTTTAAAAACACACATCACTGATACTAATTTTTCTCAGCTTTATTGTGGTGTAATTGACAAAATTATATATATTTAAAGTGTACAAAATGATGATTTGATATATGTAAACATTGTGAAATGATTCTCACAATTTAATACACCTATCACTTCACACCTTTGTGTGTGTGTTGATAATGCTAAAGATTCTCTTTTAGCAAATTTCACGTCTACAGCACAGTACTGCTAACTATAGTCACCATGCTGTACATTAGATCCTCAGAACTTAATCATCTTATAACTGAGAGTTTATATCCTTTGATATATACCAATATCTCCCCATTTCCCCTACCACCCCAACCCTTGGCAACCATAATTCTCTGAGTTTGACTTTTTTTTAGAGTCCACATATAAGTGATACTATACAGTATTTATCTTTCTCTGACTTATTTCACTTCGCATAATGCCCTCAAGTCCCATCCATGATGTTGCACACAGCAGGATTTTCTTCTTTCTCATGGCTGAATAATCCATTGTGTATATATATGCCACATTTTTATCCATTCATCTTACTCACTCAGGTTGCTTCCATATCTTGGCTATTGTGAATAATGCTGCAGTGAACATGTCAGTGCAGATACATCTTCAAGATCCTGATTTCATTTCCTTTTATGTATACATATAAGTGGGATTACTAGATCATATGGTAGTTCTATTTTTAAATTTTTGTGGAACCTCCATACTGTTTTCCATAGTGGCTGTACCAATTACATTCCCATCCACAGCGTGCAGAAGTTCCCTTTTTCCCTTGTCCTTATCAGTGCTCATCTCGTCTTTTTCATAATAGCCATTCTAACAGATGTGAGGTGATGATATCTCATTGTAGTTTTGATTTGCATTTCCCTGATGATTAGCAATATAGAGCACTTTCTCATGTACCTGTTGGCCATTTGTATATCTTCTTTGGAGAAATGCCTATTCAGGTCTGTGATATCATGATTTATAATTAAAAAAACACATATTTGGGTTTGACCCTGTTTCTGGCACAGAGCTCCCAAAGCCCTTGGCATTTCCTAAGTGGTAAGAGTGTTAAAGGTATCTCTTGTTAGGTTAATTGACTTTTTGGACTGAGCCTAAGGATAGGGGCTGGTTGCCAGGAAAACATGTGATTAGAGGGTTGAAACTTTCAGTCCCATACCCCTGACCTCAGGGGAGGAGAGTGGCTGGAGGTTGAAACAATCTCCAATGGCCAGTTATTGAATCAGCGATGCCTTTGTACTGAAGCATCCATAAAAACCCTAAGAGCACAGGGATTTGGAGAGTTTCCAAGTTGGTGAACATGAGATTCACAGAGAGTGACTTGCTAGGAGAGGGCAAGGAACTGTATATCCACATGAAAAAGAATGAAACTAGAATCCAATCTTCTCTACCTGAAGATGGTATCTGATTCCATAGTTTAAGGGTTCAGCCCTACAAGACTTTCCACTCCCACCAAACAAACACATACTTTAGATACCAATCACAAGTCCAGGCTGTCACCTGAGCTTCTGACACACAGGCAATAGTTTGGAGTTTACCAGACTGCTTCCTCAGGTTCCGTTAATTTCCTAGAGCAAATTACAGAACTCTGGAAGCCAGTTTACTCACTAGATTACTGGTTTATTATGAAAGGATATGGCACAGGAACAGCCAAATGGAAGACACCATAAGGCAAAGTATGGGGAAAGTGTGCAAAGTTTCCATGCCCTCTGTGGGTTTGTCATATATGGCCTTTCTTGTGTCAAGATGTTCCCTCTATGCCCACTTTCTGGGGAGTTTTTGTCATAAATGGATGTTGAATTTTATCAAAGGCTTTTTCTGCATCTATTGAGATGATCATATGGTTTTTATTCCTCAGTTTGTTAATGTGGTGTATCACACAGATTGATTTACAGATATTGAAAAATCCTTGCATCCCTGGGATAAATCCCACTTGACCATGGTGTATGATCCTTCTAATGCATTGTTGGAGTCGACTGGCTAGTATTTTGTTGAGGATTTTGCATCTATATTCGTAAGTGATATTGACCCATCAGACATACAAATGAATCTTGTCTGGTGGAAGTGAGACAGGAGGGAAGGGGGCAGGGCATAGCCACTAAAGGAATGACAAAGCAGTTAGCACCAAAATGGCAGGAAAGTCAATTCCCAATGTACCCTGAGGCCCAAGATGGAGGGAGATTCGACCTCCAGTGGACCTTGAGCTACATTACACACTTTGTAATGTACTAGCATGGTGAATGACACACCCACAAGAGCCATGGCAGTTCTGAAGCTAAGGGTGAAAGGTCAAAGAGAGGGTGGTGGCTCAATTCCTGGGAATCCCGGCACCTTCCCCAAAGTAGTTGGAGTAATTCTCTCACTTAGTAGCATATAAAAAATAGCAACACCAGGAGCTGTCTCTACTGGCTATCCTGGCTGACAGCTTCCCACTCCTGCACCTTTTCCTCGCTGGAGCACTTTTTTTCCTTTTCCTCTTTTAAGAAATACAGCAGTTTTCCCTCTGTCCCTCTGCAAAAACAAAACAATACTAGCAACACCACACCTCACAGTCAC
This sequence comes from Camelus bactrianus, assembly GCF_048773025.1. Taxonomy (NCBI): domain Eukaryota; kingdom Metazoa; phylum Chordata; class Mammalia; order Artiodactyla; family Camelidae; genus Camelus; species Camelus bactrianus. The sequence goes on from NC_133547.1 coordinate 48,914,462, forward strand.
TCCTCCTCTCTTGCCTTCTGACAGCCCGCACTCCGTTTATGAAGTGTGTATCTACCCATTCTTTAACCTCTCCCCCACCCTGCTAAATATATCTACTTTTACTCAACTATGGCTTGCTCTTGAATTCTTTCCTGCGCAAAGCCAGGGACTCTCACTTAGTGGGGCACGTCCCAGGGACTCAACCAACACCTGAAACACAGCCATCCTTTCATGCACCACTCTTTTTCCTGTATCAGAGTTTAACTGACTTCCCCACTGTGGAAGAAGCCAGTTTTGCCTCCACTAAGCAAATTCATTCCAGCATTCCTGATCGCCTACACATGTGCCTGCCTTTTGGATCATCTTTGAACCACCAGCATCATCTTACACACCTCCTCAGGAATTAGTGAGTTAACTTAAATCTTCGGTATGTGTTTATGTTTGTAGGAGAGTCATGATTTAACCTTTTCTCTCTCTCTCTCTCTTTTTTTTTAACAAGGTATTCTTTTAACATTGCTCATAGCAAGTTTTTAAGCATAGCCACCACTTACAGTTTTGGTGTCATCCAGAGACAACCATCTATTATTTCGGCCCATGCAAAAAGAACCTACCACTGATTGGAGGCCTACTTCACTTTGTGGAAACAAAATACACCGAGTGTTAGGAGTCTTAATGAGGGTTGAGTAAATGCAGAAGCACAAGATAACGTTTAGTTGGAAAAGCGTTTCTGGAAGCAAGAAGGGTAAATAGTGAGGTGCTTGCAGACAGTGAGATTCTGATAGACCCTGTAGCTCTAATTTTTGCTTTCATCAACCTTACAATTTAGTGAGTAACACCAACTGAGCGCCTACTTCCTAGCCCTGCAAAAACTGTCTCAAATATCACAGGAAATACTACTCCCTCCCCACCGCCAAAACAAAACAAAACAAAACACCACGTGTCTACCTTCAAAAAAAAACAAAAACAAAAACAAAAAAAACCCCAGGCCTCGGCATCTAGAAGGAATCGCTGAGATGCTCCAGTGTCCAGGTTCCTCAGAGGGGAACCAGTAGCTTGGCGAATCAGGAATCAGGCCTCCACTCCCCAGTCCAGGCGCCTCCTCTGTCCCCCACGTGCTTTCTGGCTCAGACGTTTCCACTCCCGCTCCTCCGCTTCCCCATGTCCCGAGTTCTCATTCCCGCATCCCGGACAGGCCGCACCTAAAGCCGTCGCAGAGACGATGCCGTGGGCTCGGGACACGCCGACAAGAAAGCCTCGCCGAGTTTTAAAGCCCAACCGCGCACCTTGGACCTTGAGGCAGCCCGTAGCCCTCATGCTTCCTCTTTCAGACCTCAGCTTGGATGAATCTCTTTATTTTAGCAAAGGGATCTTGCGACTAAGAACCACCTTTCTCTAGGAACTGTCCGTCTTTAAGTCCCTCTAACTCCGAGGGATCTTGACCGCCGAACCGCCACAAAATGTCTCAGCCGCCCCACTCCGCGCCCAGGAGCAGCCGGGCCGGAAGTGCGCAAGCGCGGCGCCGCTGACCTCGTGGGGTTCACTTCCGGGGGTCGTGCCGCCCTGTTCTCCAGGCTGGGCTCTGGCTCTCGTGTCTGCTCGACTGCCGCCTCCCTCCGACCCGCCCGGCGTTACAGAGCCGAGCCGAGCCGTGGAGCCCCCTCCGGCCCGGCCATGAGCGCGGCCGCATGATGCGTCCCTGCCTCGGCCGCTGCAGTCGCCGCCGCCGCCGCCGCAGGCCGGGAGGAGCCGCAGCGCCAGGCCACCCAGCCCGGGCTTCGGGTGAGAGCGGCAGGTTGGGCCGGGCGGGGCTGGGCCGGCTGCTCGCACCCGGGTCTCCCTGCCACTCCCGGCACCCGTCCACCTGTCCCCGGATCCCTTACTTCCTCTTCTCCACCCCCGCCGCGCACCTGCGACCTTCCCGAGTTCTTCGGGAACACCTCTGTGCTTGCGCTTGACTTCCCTTCCAGGTGTCTCCTTGTCACTCCTTAGTGAATATCTCGAGATAGGGCCCGAAGTGCAGCCCCAGCTTTTCGCCTGACCTTGGGCATGACAGTCAGCTCTCTGAGCCATGGTTTACTCCTTTAATAACTAATAACGGTGTTATTGTTAGGACCAGAAGAAAGAGTGGCTATAAACCCTCTGTAAGCTGTAAAGAGTAGTTTATAGGCATGTATTACAATGGGCTTTCTTGAACGTTGCCCATGGCTGTTCGAACGCTCCTGTTCTTCCCTCCCTTTTAAGTTTTACCTTTCCTCTTTTATTCTTTGCCCACCTTCCCGGTTATGTTCCCTTCTTCCGGTGATCTTTGGGGGTTGCCCGCCAGCGCACCTGGGACAATCAGATCAGCCTTTAGGGCAATGTTTGCATCTTTTCTTGCTGCAGCCAAGGCTCATGTCTACTGAGGAGTCATTGCTGCTGGAACTGTCTCTTTCCGCTGTTGGATGGACAGACTTTATTAGCTTATGAGTAACCAGTTTTTTGGAGGTGTCAGAAGAACTGTTGATGTAACTGCCTTAAAACCTTTTTTAGTGACCAGATTGTGTACAGTGCTGCCCAGTCAATGCCGCAGTGTAAACATTTGCAGTGTGCTTAGTATTTGTACTTAATGCTCATAGATTTATCTGTATTACTACTACTCGCTCAGATGGTCTAGAAATCTAGGCCAGTATATATTTCTTCTTAGACTCTGCACCTCAGAGATGATGAATTTATTCTTTTGATACTTTTACTACTTTTACTTACCTAAAGTCACCTTTCAAAAAGTCAAACTAAATCTTTTTGATATCGTCTTATAACTTTCACTTATCTAAAAGTCATCTTTTAAAAAGTTACCTTTAAAAAAGTCACCTTGTTAAGTTTGCTTGTTAGGAAGTCAGAACTTGATTATCAACATGAAAGGCTCTTAGGATATTTGAAAAATGGAATGGAACAAAAGTACTAAATTGCATTTCTTGGACATTCTGGAAAATAGAAGGGTTGGGGTTACCAAAATTATTTGGATTGTGTACTTTCGGGAGTGAGGCTGGTAGGTTCACGTTGACTTTTGAGTTGTGAGATGGAGAACTGGACTATTTGAAGGTAATTTCCTAAAGAATTCATAAAACAGCAGCTGTCAAAGCATTGTGAGTAGAGATGTATACAGAAGTATTTTTTTCAACCAGTAACTCAGCTCCTGCCTCGATGACAATGAGTGAATTGAAACTTCACAGCCATGTTAATCAATGCACTAAAAAAGCAGAAATCCTCTTCTAGAAATGATAAGTATTAGCATGAATAGAATGACCTCAGTGAGAGAGAAAGTACTAAAAGGAACTTTATGTAAGAACAGTCTTGAGTCAGTCAAAAGGTTGGACATGCTTTTATGTTCTTACTGAAACTGTTACCTGCAGGCTTAGACTCTTCAGTGACATAAATAAAATAATCTTTGTTAATTTGAGGAAATGTAACTAGAAGTTCACATGTCAAGTTAATGTTTGGGATGAAATGAGAAGTAGTTTTCTTGATGATTCCAGAACTTCCCTGTTCCAATCCATGCTGAGCAGTTCTACAAGGTAATTTTCCGGAAGCTGCTTTTTGGAGATAAGTTTCTTAAAACTAATGTTTTAATTATAAAAGTAATATATGCTTCTTTTGTTAAAAAAAAAAAAAAACAGTAAGTATAGCGTCTAAACACTCACTCTCACTCCTTGCTGTCTCCAAAGCCAGCATCCAGGGTCAGTGTTAACAACCTGGGTGTGACCCTTCAGCTACAACACAGGAGAAGAGTTTAGGCCACTTGCAGAGTTGGTCAGCTACACAGTTCAGAGGGAACAGTCCACTCAAGACCACCGTCACTTCTGACACCACTCCAAGTCTGGGGGTTCCCCAAGCCAGCCTCAGGTTCGGTTACTAGCTAGAAGGCCTCACAGGACCCACCTGAAACTGTTACGCTCAGAGTTATGGTTTATTACAGGGGAAGGATACAGGTTAAAGTCAGCCAAGAGAGCGGCTCATAGAACAGAGTCAGGGAAGTTTCAGATGTGGAGCTTCTGTTGTCCTCTCCCCAAGGAGTCAGGATGTGATACTTTCCCGGCATTGATGTGAGGCTCGGTGCTCATGGTATTGCCAACCAGGGAGGCTCGTCTGAACCTTGGTGTTCAGAGTCTTTGTTCGGGTTCTGTTACATACGTGTGATCCGTTGATTGATTGACTGACTGCCCACATGATTGATCTCAGTTTCCAGGTCAGCAGATACTGTGTGACCCACCACCCTAAATCACCTTGTTGGTCTTTCTGGTGTGACCAGCCCCCACCCTAAATCACATTGTCAGCCGAGGACAAAGGCCAGATCCCCTTTTGAGCAAGGTTAAATTCTTTATTACACAGCATCCTTCCTTAAAAATATGCTTTTTAAAGAATATGTGTGTGTGTTTATGTATATATATATGTATGTATGTGTGTGTATATATATTTGTGTGTGTATATATATATAGAACTGAATCATTGTACTGTACGCCAGAAACTAGCTCAACATTGTAAATCAACTATACTTCATTAAAAAAAAAATACACACACACACACACACACTTTTTTAAAAGGAAGCAGGCTCAGATACAGAGAACAAACTAGTGGTTACCAGTGGGGAGCAGGAAGAGGGGCGGGAGATGATAGGGGTAGGGGACTAAAAGGTATAAACTACTATGTATAAAATAAATGAGCTACAAGGATATATTATGAAACACAGGGAATATAGCCTTAAAACATTGTGAATGTTGTACACCTGAAACATATAATATTGTACATTAACTATACTTCAAGTTAAATATATACATATATATTTTTGCTTTACCAGTGTTGAATGATCCTTCCTTCTAGATCGTGGAGGAGACAAAGGCCCCGGGGGAGAATTCTCGCAACTTTGATTCCTTTCTAGCTGAGAGATCTCCAAATGTCCAACAATCTTTGTCTTCCCCTTGCCTCAGAGAAAGAGAATGCCTCCTTTCCAGTGTTAACATGTGTCTGTACTTTGGTCTGCCTGTTATGGAACAGGCATTTAGTCATTTACTCTCACTTGCCTCTGATTTGTTTTTTTCTTTCAGTGACTTCTTTGCCCGTATCCACAAACATATTCTTGTCCTGGTACTTCATTCCATTCCTGAAAAGCCTTGGGTAGAATCCACATTCCTTATGGGGCCAAGATAATGCCCTATACTGTTACAGCACCTCTTAGTTTTGAAAACACTTAAGTTATCTTACAAGTGCCTTGTATGTAGTGGGTTCTTGGTTCATGTTTGATTAATGAATAATTTCACTAGGCGGAGAGTGAGAGTCTTCTAGTTGGGAGGAGCAGGAGCACGGAGGTAGGAATGAAGGCTGTGCAGTGCAGACGAACCTGGAAAAGCAGGGAGCCAGGCTCAGTGGCACCTTGAACACCGTGGTGGTCCCAAGGTGTGGCCCTGGGAGGGTAGGATTCTGCAGAGGTTTAGCCAAAGGTGGGGGCACCTCGTCTTGGGTTGTGGGAGAGGTGAGAAGGGAAGGCTCAGAGCTGCAGTAGGGAGTGTCCGCAGCACAGAGGAATGAGGGAAGAGGGGTTGTGTGTCTAGAGGTTAAGCACTGGTTCCAGGAGGAGTGTTGTCAGGAAATGGAAGGAGAGGCCAGCTCTGTGTCAAGCCAGTGGTTTGGTTCATTCTGGGAAAGGGTGCAGTGCATTTGCAGTCCCAGTAATAAGCAAGGGCAGTCATGATGGAGAAGCTTCCAGTTTCTGTTGAGACAGGCTGGCTCTTACAGTATTTGTTGAAATGTTTTGAATTCTTAGCGTTCCATACTTCCCCAATTCAATTTATTCATTACAGAATGCATTTTCTAAAACCAAGTACTCTGGGAGGCAGTGTATTTTAATGGAAGAACATGGGCTTTGGAATCAGAACAGTCCTGACTCCACCCTTTACTGGCTGTGAACTTGAGCAAGTTAATTCAGCTCTAAGGCCCAATTTCCTCATCCCCCAAGAAGCTAATAATAGCACCTTGTTTTTAGGATAGTGGCGAGATTTGACGTGATGTTGTATATAAAGTTACTGCCGCACAGCACATATTACTGGCCTTCCTTTCGCATTCCAGTATCTTTCATTGTCATTATAACTTGCATATGAGAGCTGAGTTCACTGTGAACCTGTCAGATGCGCCTGTGGTTGCAGGTCTGGTTCAGTCCGATGTTAGAAAAGTTCATTTCCTATTAAATAAAGAGACCAGTGTAGGGAGATACCGAAAGAAGCTGGGATTCACCAACCCAGCTCAGGCTCAGCTCTTCCTTGGGACAGGACCCTTGAAAGGGCTTGGAACTCTGGGATTCTTTTTGTTTCTGGGTTTGTTATTCTTGACAGTTTAGTTACTACCTGGGGATTTTCTGAAATAGCTGCTCCATTTGACTTTCAGAGCCAGGCTGTGGCTGGTACCGCGAGGGGGCGGGGGTGTTGCAGCCTTTGCTGTGTGCATCCCCATGCCTTCAAGATGCCTCATGCAGCCTGCACACCAGTTGACACAACTGCAACTGAGACTGCCCCAGAGAAACCCCTGCCAGTGTGGGCTTCCCTCTTTTCCCCCTCTTCCCCCCTTCCCTCAGCCTTTCCACATCTCCCGGACCGTCTGACCTCACCCCAGCCATGTCTCCCACTTTGACCCTCTTTCTTATTCCTTTCGTGTTCCTGTGGGGCTCATTTTGGCTTTTCCCCCCTCAAGCACACCCCTGCCTCTCTCACTCAGCAAGTATTCTCAGAGCTCCTAGTGGGCTCAGGGCAGGCAGAGGGTATCATGCGGAACACTCTGTTGAGGTGGCAACAGAGGAAGAAGACAGCCCAAGATGGAGAGGGGTAAGAGGTGAGGTCTGCAGCCCCAGTCCGGGCAGGGCTTTATAGCCAAAGGGAGGCCTTTGGGTTTTATTTTAACTGCAGAGTCAGCCTTTGGATGGTTTTACTAAGTAGGAGCAGCAGGATCTGGGTGCTGAACGGGGAGTGGGTTGTGGGTGAGTAGAGGCCATGAGTGTGGAAACAGAGCGCTGCTCTGGTGGGGGCTCCCGGGCCTTGTTCTGGAGGGTTGGGGGTGGCGGAGGGGTCAGATCCCCGGTGGTGTTGGAGGCCGAGCCTGTAGGACTTACTGATGGGTTAGATGCGGGGAGGTGGGGAGAAGAGTGAAAAGAAGCGTGAGCCCTGTTTTGTTTTGTTTTTTGGGTTTTTTGAGGTTTTTTTGATCTTGGTAACTAGATGGTGGCGCTGTTTATTGAGATGGGAAGAGTGGAGTCAGAGCAGATTGGTGGGTGGAGGGATGTTTCTGCTTTGACACTAATGAGGAGTTGTCAAGGATTGGGGGTCAGAGATCCCCAATAGTGTATTAATCATCTGGGAGTTTCGCATGTATATGTAACTCCATGGAACAGAGATCCTGTGAGATCATTTGGAGAGCACACAGCTAAGAAAGAAAACCTAGGATTGAGCCTGGCACACCCGACATTTCAGTGCCTGTGGAGGAGGAGGAAAAGGAGGAGGACCTGGTAAGAGAACGAAGAGTGGCCAGTGGGGAAGGAGAAAAACCCAGTGTGGTCCCACCCCCGCCGCCCTCTCTCCAGGTTGACCTTCCTCTCTTAGAGCCTTGGCTCCTTGTTGTGTGTTTCTCAGTTTGCCCTCTTTTATTTAGTATGAAAGACCTTCCTGGAAAGGTTAAATAAGTTAACTATTCACAGTATGGACAATGTGCCAACATACCATCGAGACTTGGCTTTTGTTAGCTTAATGTTCTGTTGTTTTTTCCCTTTAAAGTTAATATCCTGTCCTTCAGATTCAGTCATTTGAGAAGAAAATTGTGGTTCATATGGCGTACATTGTTGGTCTGGTTTGAAAGCACAGACTGAATTTTTCCCAGTTGCAGGGTGATGGAGAAAACATTTAAGAACGTGATTGCCGTCTCAGTAAACGCACTGTGGGAGATTATCTGGATGCTCCATTCTTTCGCCAGGTTCGGTGAGGACTGTCCTTTCTTTAGTCTCCCGACCTGCCTCGGCCCCAGCCTGGCTCACCTGCCATCTCAGATGGTGACATGCCCAGGACATGTGTTCGTGTCCTCCCTTTGCCTCCCCATCTACATAGCAGCCTGTGTGCGGGGCCACATGCGAGAGCTTGTTGTTATCCTGAATGGCATCTCCTCTGAGTTCTTAAAATTCTCTCTGCAGCCTTCTTTTTTGATCATAATTATTTATCTTACATCATAGTGAGTTGAGAAAATAACAAGAAATCGAGGAAATGCACTCAACTAAATGATGGAAAATGGACAAGGTAGAATCACTGAAGAGAATAAATCACACACACACGGTTCCCATGCCCACCCAGCCTCAGTAACCCCTGGCTGCCAGGTCACGTCCAGGCCTGGTTCTCAGTCTCCCCAGGGCTCCAGTTCCTGAAGTTTTCTTCCACCCAGCTTCTCAGGCTGCTGCCCTTCACCAGGCCTCTGTGGCATGTCATATCGGTCAAGTCTTGCATCTGATACCCTGGTTTTCTGTCATCATCTTTGCTAACCCCATGTGAGCCTTTGGGGTGCCAGGCTGGACTTCTGGATGAAAGGCTAGCCGTTCCCAGTGCTTTATTGGAAACCAGGGGTTTGCAACACTGTCTGGCCCACAGTGCTGTGTTCTAGTGCTTTCTTGCCACTCCCTGCCCCCTTTTCCCAGTCTCAGTAGCTCTTCCTGCGCTTTCCTCCATGTTGGGCACCCACAGCCCACCTCTTGCTGGTGCTCAGAACCGCTTCAGCTCTGGTTCATCCATCTTCTCTGTGGTCTGGGGAGGAAGGGTCACTCTGCTCTGTCAGCCGTCAGCCCCTGGCATCTGCACACTGGAACTCTTATTCTTTAAAACCAGAAAAAAGTGAGCTTATGTTGCTTTTGTAGTTGCAGGAAAAGCTCAAATAAGCACAAAATCAGAAGAAAGAAGGGAGCTAGCTTGACAGGGCCACTCGGCTTATATTTTCTTAGTCTGATCATCTAATTGGCTAGTTAGGCAGATGGTCTTCATTCCCTTATCCTTACACCACTTTGGGGCCGTCCTGGGCTTTTTAGAAGTGTGGCACAGTCAGCCCAGATGCAGCACGCGGACTTGAGGGAGCCCTGGGGACAACCATGACTTTGGGCGGGTCCAAGGGGGCTCATCTATCACATGGGGACACAGCACTTCTTTATGGTCGTCGTAGCTTTAAATGAGATAATATGTGAGAGGGAAATTGGAAAAAAAACTTTTTTTCCTTCTAGCCACATTAGTCCTTCACTTAACTGCATTTAAAATTTTTTCTTCTTTAATTTTCTCACCAGCCAGTCTCCAGGCTCTGGACACTTTAGTGAAACTGCTGGGGAAGGTCCTGGCGCCTCCTTGGTGTGTTGGCCGCTCCAGCCTGCCTTCTTGCTCATAACCCCCAGGCCCTGCTCCCCAACTGGCCTAGGCTCCTCCATCTCTGCTCTGGGTCCTGGCCACAGCCTTCTGGTTGCCTGGATTCCTCCTTCCATCCCAGTCTTACTTCATCGCCAGTTATCTTTTTAAAAACATCTGTCTGTTTACCAAAGTTCTTGTGTCTCCCTTTGCAGCAGAATGAAGTGGTGGATTCCAGACTCCCCAGCTGGGCCTGCAGCACTTTGCTGGGGCCACCCCCCTCCTTCCCTCTGTTTCCCTTCCCTGTCTCCTGCCTCCTGGGCTCTGAGCCTGCAGCCCTGCAGCCCTTGGACTCCTTCCCTCTCTGCGCCTACTCGCCCTGTTCTCTCCTCCTGTGCAGTTCTTGCTTGTCCAGCAGGGCCGCTCATGCCATCTTCTTTATTGACACTTCCTCCAGTTCCGCTGGACGGAATAAGCTGTTGTCACCTCTCTCCCTCGTCACCCTCTGCCTCTAATACGGGCATCACACTTCGCGCATTATTTACAAGGCAGAGTCTCACCTCTCTTGTCTGATCGTGGATCCTCCATCCTCTATCCTGGGTCCTTGAGTGGAGGCTGGGCCCCGCTCCGACGTTTGCATTAAATAAATCTCTAACTGCGCTGGTTGGCTTAATATGTTTCTGTGCCTGAAGCAGAGATTTGCGTATTTCTGGTTGTTATAGGTCATCAGTGGGTGTATAAAGAGTAAAACAGTGAGTGTAAACAGTGTTTTTTTGTAAACGTGAACACCAGACTCCAGGGTAGACTTTCTTTTTATCGCAGTAGTGAAAATAAATTGTATCTTGATTCTTTTTTGTAGTAACTGATTACCAAAGGATACTGATGTCTTTTGTTTACGTGTTTTCAGTTGGTTTATGAGGAACGCATCCCTGTTTGTAGGCACAGAAAAGCAGTGAGGGGAAGAGATGGAGACACGTGCCTGAAGATGCTGTTAAAAGTAAACCTAAGATGGGGTCTGCAGGCTCGCAAAGGCGGGGACTGCGGGGGAGACTGGTGTCAGCAGCACCAGCTAGAACTGGGCTGTTCCTACACTCTTTTCACCTGCACGTGTACCTGTTCTGGTTGTTTTTTCTCCTGTACATTTTTATATTGGGGCATAATTAACATACAATGAGACACACAGTTTTAGGTGTATCGTTCATTTTGTGTGTATGTGTGTTTTTAGCAGCTCGTTGAATTTTGTTTCCACAGTGCGTGTACCCGAGTACCCTGCTGCCCTTTTCAGATGGTGGGCTTTCCATCAGCTCAGAAAGTCACCTTGGGCTTTCTGTCATTCCCCCTTGTGCTCAAACCCCATTCTCATTTCTTTCAAAATAAATTAGCTTTGCCTGGTTTAGAGTGCTGTGTAGATGGACTTGTAGTGTACATACTCCTGTCTGGTTTCTCTCACTTAGCATAGTATTTTTGAGATTTATCCATGTGGTTGCATGTATCCATAATCCTCCCCCCACCCCTTTGATGAGAAGTATGCCATTGTATGAATATACCATGGTTTGTTCATCTCCTGGTGAGAGATACTCGGGTTGTTTCTGGTTTGGTGAGTATTATGAATAAAAGCAGCTGTGAACAGTTTTGTACATGTTTTGTGTTCATACTCACCTCCAAGTAAATACTTAGAAATGGAATTGCTGAGTCACAGGGTAGGTGTTGGTTTAACTTTGAGAAAGTGCCAGACCACTTTCTGAAGTGGTTACTACATTGGTTACTTTATAAAATGTATGAAAGCAACTGGGGATTTGGTCTCATTGTAGAGATCCTGCTATAGACCTGAGGCTTTGATTGACAGTCCTGTGTTTTGCAAAGCTGGTTTTCTTTTAAAGCAGTGCTAACAAACTCGTTTGAAGATATTCGAGATGAATGTGAATAAAAAGTTGAAAATATCATTCAGCATAATTAGGCATTACTAGTTCAGAGTGTTATTTGGCATTTAAAGTTGTTGGCTGATGCATAGATACTTGAATCAAGTTACTCTATAGAAATAACATATTTTAAGTCACCTTTGTTTAAGCAGCTTGTGATTCATGGCTACATTTGTTACTAAAAAGCTCAGAGGGGCCTCAGAGCCACAGATATGGGAACTTTGGTGTGCAAGGTGGCAGTGGCGGGTGGTGGTGTGCAAGGTGGCAGTGGCAAGTGGGTGGGAGGTTGTCCAGGTACATGTGGAGGGAGGACAGGGTCTCGAGGAGACCAGAGCAGACAGGCTGGCAGGGGGGCCTGACCGTGGAGCTGGCCCTGGTGGAGGGCCGCACACTTGAACAGGAAGCAGCGAGAGGAGGAGGGTGTGACTGGTGGGAACACCAGACTGTGCTTGGTGACAGGGACCAGGGAGACTTACCCTGCTCACCCCTCGATTCCCCCATCCCTTCTTTCCTGCCAGCCCTCCCCCCTGCCCCGTCCCGGGTGTCCTGCTTAGGGGTCTTGGTTTCAGAAAACGGACACCAACTCAGGGTCTGCTGAGCAGAAAAATAATGCATTAAAGAATATGGGATGAAAGCGGTGGACAGGATGTGAGGCACAAGGGGCCAGGCAGCGGGGTGGGGAGAGGGGCAGAGGTGGGCAGAACTGTGCTGAGGAAGGCGGTCTTGTTGGTCCTGGCCACCTCTGCCAGACTTCCTACTGTGTGGAGGATGGGCTCCTGGCTGGGTCCTTTCATTTTATTTTATATTCTCTCCTAAGAAAGGTCTCCCTCTGTGTCATTTAGTTCTCCCTTCTGGGAGATTTTCCCACTCTGTCGTCCAGTCCTTTTTAAGATTTAAAAATTCTACCATTCTATTTTTATTTTTCAATAACTAGAACATTCCCAGAATGTTCTTCTTTTTGTTTCACAGATGCAGTCTCTTCTTGCTTCTTAAATTTCTCTGTGCATCGTGCCTGCTCTGGATTCCTCTTCCATCCTGTTTCTTTCTGGGGCTCTGGCTTCTTCACAAGCCTGACTGTTGGCTGTCCATTTGTATTTAAGAATGAGATATGCCTACGGGGGGATGTGCTCCGGGGGCCCTCAGCTTAGAGAGACCTGGCAAGGAATCCTGATCTCTTTGGTGGGTGCCCCCGCATCTTGATGTCTTTAGGCCTTTTCTCTTGGGCCAGAGGAGTACTTTTAGGGGTGCTACGTCTCCTTGCTCATGTGCTAGTGAGCCCAGTGGGAGATGCAGCAGGGATGTCATCGTTCAGTGGTGGCCCTACTCAGTTCTACCTAGTCCTTGCCTGCCTCATTCCCTCCCACAGCGGGCCCAGTGCACCTCTCAGCTCTGGGTCTCACTCTGTCCCGTGTTTTCTGTAATTCCTCTGCTGTGGATAGTAAGTGGTTGTTGACGTGAAATGCAGGTCGGCCACACTGGGTTTGGATTGTCCCCGGAGATCATTCTCAAGGGATTTTGGCTTATAGATTTGTTTAAAACCAGGGCTGAAGTAACAGGAGGGGAAAATGGACAGGTTTAAAATAATTAATTTTCAGAACTGTCAATCAATTTACTAGTTATGAAAACTTAGAGGTGTAATAACTTCATAGTTAAAGATAATTCTGAATAACAGAACTTTATGTGTGAAGTTGGTTTTATGTGTGTGTATATATTGCTCCAAAAATAGTACACTAAGAAGTATTATACACTCTTGTCATAAAACAAGTAACTTTTCTAATCAGATTTTATTATCTTTCAGATCCTATCATACCGGAAAGTATGCACCTTAAGATCCTGAAGAAAAGGCACAAAATGTTCAAGTAATGTTTAGAAATAACTTTTAAGGTAAGAGTGATTGCTTATTTAGGTGTATGATGACTGTTTCTCTAACAGCTGACAGCAGCTTGTACGTTGCTGAAAAGGCGATACAGGGAGTTTGGCTGGTTAACAAGTATTGTCTTTGCTTTGCTGACCACCTGTCCTAAAAGAAGAGTGTACTTCTGGAGGAAGAGTCCCCGGAGTGAATTGGAGCAAGTACTTCAAGACGAGGGGGATGCTGAAGAGAAAACACCCCTGGAAAGTTTTTGCTTGAGTGGTCGTCCCCTTAAATAATGGAGCTCTGCAGTGTTGTGTTTAGTGTTCTGGGGAACTGACTTTATTTAACTTGAAGACAAACAGCTCAGTAGACCAAATCCCATTAAATTGGCCATTAAAGTAGAAAAACAATGTGACGTCTGCCCAAGTCTCTCAATGCACCATACTTTCAGGCTTCTCTTAGACGTGCTCTTCAGGGCACTCAGTCAGTGGCGGGTGGCATCAGTGTAGACTGAGGCTGAGCCCGTGCCCTTCTGGTGCGTTGAGGTTGCCAGGTGTCTGCTTTCGCGGTCCCGGTGTTTTGGGGTTGGTTCCGGGGGAAGGCGTTGTTTCTTCATTTCCGCCCCTCCCTTCCCCTGCGATGACAAAGTGAGAAGCAGTGACTCAGCAGACTCTGCGCAGTCCCCCAGGTCACTGCTTTGTCCAGCCGGCCTCGCTGTGTTCATTGATTGCTTTCGTGAAAATGACGTGACTTTGGATATCAGATTGTTTTCCTTTTGCCCAGTAGATTTTACAGGTTTGGCTCTGATGCACACGGGCATTGTGCATCAGTGTCCTCACTGTCCCACCACACCCACCAGTGTGGGTGTCTGTGTGGTCGCGTGTCCTCACAGATAAGCTGCCATCTGTACCTGGGGGAAGGCCTGTGGCCACGGGCTGCATCCTACTCTGCATCCCCTGAGAAGTAACCTGGGATGGGTGCAGGCATCCCAGAGGCTTGCAGGGTCCTGTTTTCTAGGTAGAACTCAGGCTGCACACATGGGCCCTGACAAAAGGCTAGGCTGTCTCTGGACATGCGATTCTGCAGCTGACTGCTCACTGCCCAGCAGGCAGGCACCCATTTCTCATAGAGAGTGTCCTATCTGAATGTAGTGTAAAGCAGAGGGACTCTGGTCAGAGGAGTTCTTCCTTGATATACATTTATGATCCACTAAGAAATCTATGGAAATCACTAGGACATTGTTTGCATCTGGCAGGAACCAATTTCATGTTGTTGCTTCTGCCTGAAAACAAACATGCCCTTGCTGTGGGCCCGGGGGCCTGCAGGCACTCACAGGAAGCCTGGAGAAAAGACCCAGACCTTCCCACGAGGGGCTAGCGGTCAGCCAGGGACTGAGACATGAACTTTCTCTTAAGGCAGAAAGTGGTGAGTCCACTGCACGTGGGGCTGGTGAGCAGGCCCTGGTCGGACTTCCAGATGCTGTCTTGGCCCCAACGGAATCGGGCTTTGCAGTGGTGTAGGCAGAACCAGTGTCCACTGTCCTCTCCAGAGAGTTGTGGCCGATGTTCAGAGACCCTGTTCAAAGTGCTCTTCAGCTGAAGGAGGAGTATCTCTCCAGGATCACTAGCTCAGGAGAGAGAAACATCAGGTCCTACAGGGTGGGTGGGATTCTGCAGAGGGAGTGGGCTCGGCACAGCTATTTACAGGAAGGCAGCAGACGCATCTGGCTGCAGGAGGGTTCCAGAAGAATGGTTCGGGTCTGCCCGCATTCTTCTCTTTAGTTTCTTTTTCATTTAAATCATTTTAAAGCTATTTTTGTCTGATCCAAGAGCAGACCGTGGGGAACTATTTCATTTCTCTCTGGTACCAGTCAGTATCTCTATATCAAGAGGGAATTCTGCAAAGAATTTGCAGAAGGAACTCTCATCAGCAAATTCATCCTTTCAGTCAGTGTTTTCATAATTATTATGCTCCAGTTGCTGTCAAAAAAAAAAAAAAAAGTAATGCCCAGATTCCAAAGTCTGTGCTATTAACGAGTTGTAGCAGCCCTGACCCCAGAAGCATGCTTTCCACTCCTCCACGTTGAGACCAGTCTCTCGCTCTGTGCCTGTTTGAAAGGAACAGAGCCAGAGTAGAGGACGCGCTTGGGTCATTTGATAAGCACTGTCAGTGTTTCCATCCGCTGCTGAGGCCAAGTGAACTGACTCTGTTTCCTTGTCTCTGTTTAGCATGAATGAGTATTACTACCCTTATAGCAGACGCTGATGAGAGGAGGTTATAGGTTTAAAGAAGCAGCAAAACATTTACTCGGAAAAGTGCTAGTTTTTCTTTAGTTTCTTTGGACCCTGTACGTTCTCAGGTATCAAGTACTTTAGGAAATATGCGAAAGTTGTCAAAAGAATGCATTAATGAGTGAAAGAAGCTTTTGAAAGATTAAGAGAGGAAGGGCATTCTAGAAACTTAAAGAGTTAAAGAAGATGGAGTTTAAGGAGTCTCCCTCAAAAACATGCTCGCACGGTATCATAGTTAAAATGAGGGAGAAATGAATGAACTTGAGAAAAGTCAGGTGAGAACTGTCACTGCCGCACTCGTGGGCCAGCCTGGAAACAAGCAACGAAATAGTCGCTTGTCCATCAGCCTTCATCTGCTGGTCACACATGTGAGCTAGTGAACCTCGGCTGGACAGAGCGGGCCACAGGCTGGCATGGGCAGCCATGGTCCCTGGGCTCATCACCAGGCAGGGAGTCTGGGTGCCGTGGTGTGCGCCTTGCTCATTCCCTGCTTTGTCTTAGTGCAGGGTGGCTGTGCTGGCCATAGGTGACCATGTCCCCTGCCATGTGAGCCTCTTCAGTTCAGTGTCCCACCCCCTCTAGGGCACGTCAGGAAACCATGCCATCATCAGGACACCGGCTCCGGGATGTTGAGCATCATCCTCTCCTGGCTGAAAATGACAATTACGACTCCTCCTCCTCATCATCCTCCGAGGCCGACTCGGCAGACCGGGTGTGGTTCATCCGCGATGGCTGCGGTATGATCTGCGCTGTCCTGACGTGGCTTCTGGTTGTGTATGCGGATTTCGTGGTGACCTTCGTTATGCTGCTGCCGTCCAAAGACTTCTGGTACTCGGTGGTCAATGGGGTTATCTTCAACTGCCTGGCTGTGCTCGCCCTGTCATCTCACCTGAGGACCATGCTCACCGACCCTGTGAGTACTGCCCGTACCGCCCGCAAGCTGGAGGGCCCCCTGCACGTGGGGCCTTGGGTTGTTACGAGTTCCTGGGTACAGGCTGGTAGCATTTTTCATGGCTTAACTGGAGAGCAAACATCGCCCGTGTAGAAGTGATAGCACAGTCTGTTCATGGAAAACATTCCCACTGGGCTGTTTATTCAGATGAAGAAATTGTACTCAGTAATTTCTAAAATCCCTTCTAGTTTAAGTATTTTGTTTCTCTAAAGAATGGCCTGGAAGCTGAGCTATCTGGCCTGTAGATTTCACTGCTTTACTCCCTTTTCCAGTTGTCTTTGGACTACAAGCAACTGACTTCTTGAGGCTAAAGGTTAGCTGTTATCTCTAAGTTCCTTCCAGCTTTGCAATCCTCTTATTTTCATGTCTCAGCCAAAATCTGAAGCAAACACCTCATTCTCGCTGGTAAAAGGCCAAGGTTCACACTTGGCAGGGAGGAACAACCCACTAATCACTGGTGCCATCAGGGTGGGTGTGACTTTGGAAGAAGCGATTGCTTCAGAGAGGTCAAGTGCGGGGGTGGTGTGGGGACTGACACAGGTGTGTGAAAAGAGAGCAGCACCCCTGAGATAAAGAAGGGCCAGGTTTAGCCATGAGCTACCTGAGTTCCTGGTGTCCTGAAGGCCACTGGGTTCAGACCCATCACATGAGGTTTAAGACCACTGCTCCGAGGTTTTGAGACATCCTCTGGGTAGGGCAGGTGCAGATAGTGGATTCCAGGCTCGCCCCAGGGCCTGGAGGAGATGCCAGGGTTGAGAGGTGTTGCCTCATGTGGAGGGCTGCCCTCAGGCACAGTGACAGGGGTCCCACTATCAGTGGAGCTGAGCGTGGTCAGGTCTCAGCAGTCCATGTGGGGTTTCATTTGAAAAGATTCTTCCCACAGAGTTGAGTGGTTTTAAACTGCTGCTGCAGAGGCTCCTGATTCGTAAATTAAAGTCTGCTAGGTTCATGTCTATTGGTAGCTTTCTCTAAATAGGTACCAAGAGGTTATAAGGATTAGGGCTCTGAAAGCACGCTGATGGTGATCGGTCCGCGGACCGTGGTGGATGCACTTATCTGACTTGTGCTGCATCCGAGCTCCTCTCTCAGGGCACTGCCCTTGTCACCTTGTTTGCCTCGTAGACAGCCTGGGCCTGGGCCAGTGTCGGGCCCAGCCACGTGGGCAGCTGTCACAGTCCTTTTATATTCTTTCTTGTTTGAATCAGGATCCAAGTAAGACCTGTACTTTGTGACTGCTTGTGTCTCATCTCACTCTTCTTTGTGCCCCCATCCCCCTTTTCTTGGGATTTTTTAAGTTGAAGAAACACGGCCTTTTGTCTTGTAGCTTCCTCCCACTCTGGGGTTTTCAGCTTACATCTCTGGGTTTTTACGTGCTCCTGGTCCCACATTGTCCGTAAACTGGTAGGTGGACCTAGGGAAGGCTGCGGGCTCCATGGCCCTTAGACCCTGGGGGTCCAGCGTGCGTGATGGGGAACCAGGGGTCCAGATGGGAAGACATGGAAGTAAAACAGGAAAAGAAAGTATGCTTTGCAGAGCAGAACTTCCCGGAACGTATGACATGGTGGGGAGCACTTTTCCTGAGCATGGCATTATTTCTTCCTCCGTGCTGGGTCAGAGTGGGGGTGTAAGAGGTTGGCACAAGGAGAGCCGCAAGGAGTCAGGGAGCCGTCAGGACTGTGTGCACAGGGGGAACGGTCAGACTGTTCTGGGGTAGGCAGCCCCTGGGCTGCCTGCCCAGGGGTCTGAGCCACGGAAAATACCAGAAAACACCTTCCCCTTCACACAGACTCCTCTTGTCACCTGATGTGTCTCCCCTTTGATATGCAAACCTGTCCTCTGGCAGCAGTCGTTGGAGAGCTCAGTAACAAGGGGGGTGTGGAGGGCGTGCCCCCCACAAACATGTCATACACGTGTTTTACTGTGGAAAAGCATGTGCGGGCCTAGAAGAACGAAGGTGTGTGTAGTTTTTAAACCTGGTCCATTTCTCCTGTCATGGACCGTGTAACGCTGAACTGTCAGCAGGCGTGGATGTACAGCTTGTGGGGTTTTATAGAATTGTAATGCATCACAGGGCTGGGGCTCCTGGCTTGTGGAGGAAACAGGAAAGAGCCCAGAGGGTGTCGCATAAATGAGTCAGATGTTGTACCTGACATTCTGATGTAAATTTTCAAAAATAAGCGTATAAACCCTTCACTATTTTTACCTTCTTTAAGGAGACAGTTGGAGTGTTAGGAAACACTAGTATCTTGACCAGAACAGCTTCCTGGTGTTAGGACGATGGATGACTGTGCTGTGTAGAGGGAGACCAGCTGCGCTGGAGGGCTGGGCAGTGGATGGCCTCTCCCCAGGGCACCTCACAGGGTCTCACTTCCTGCTGGTGGGAGGGCTGCATGTCTGGCTCCCTGGGGGCCTTGGAGCCAGGGGTCCTTGGTCCATCAGGCTCTAAGGAGCTCCAGTGCTGAGTCCTTTTCTGTCCCCACCTTCCTCCCGTCTGCCACCTCTCACCCTTCCATCTCTTCCTGCCTTCATTGTCACTGCAGCACTGCAGTGCTGTCCCCAGGGGGCTGAGAAACAGGGTTCAGACCTTGTTCCCTACCTACCACATCCGCCCTGGTCTGTCAGTCCACCCAGAATGGTCTTCCAAACTGTCCCCACTGCCCAAAGAAAAGTCCTGGCCCCATCATAGCCGGCTCGGGCTGCCTGCCCATCTGAGGCACACGGATCCCGTTTCCCTCACCCCCCGTCTCCAGCTTCCCTCGTGCTTGGGGCTCGTGCACATGGCCCCACTGCTGCTCCTCCCTTCCCCGGTCCAGTCAGGGGCTCAGGGCCTTGCTCTCCAGGCTTGTGTGTGACCACTCCAGATTAGCTTGGCAGAAATGGCTGATGCATTGCATAACTTTAAAATCATAAAAGATAAAGTCCTTTTTGAGATTGCTTTGTTCAGTGTTCCCTGCCACAACTGACAGGGGAACTGGGAGTGCTTATCAGGGAAACTGGTGTCAACAGGACAGACCGCACCCTTGGGTTGGAGGGCTCAGCAAACACCTCGCCTCTGCTGTGTCCTGCAAAGAGTTAGAGAAATCCTGGTGACTTGCCAGTTTGTGAAGGATACCACACTATTTATTTTGACTGCATTTTAATGCAAATGTTATTTTTCATGGAAAATAAAACTTCTGGTCCTGGCTGAGTGACACGGTTAGTTTTCATATTAATATACTTCACGTGGCAACTACAGCATTATAAATTATGTTATCATATATAAAACCTAAGACTTAATTCCTACAGTTATTGATTTTTTTTTTTTACCTTTCGTCCCAGCTAAAGTACGTTCTTATTAAACCGTAGGGGGCAGTACCCAAAGGAAATGCTACTAAAGAATACATGGAGAGTTTGCAGCTGAAGCCTGGAGAGGTGATCTACAAGTGTCCAAAGTGCTGCTGCATCAAGCCCGAGCGCGCCCACCACTGCAGGTACTGTGGCCCTGTTGCAGAAAAATGTTACAGCTCAGTTGTGACAGCAACCCGGATCCAGGCAAGAGAACAAACAGCACTCAGAGTTGGAGAACTCACGTTTATTATGCCAGCGGGCCCAGAGGAGTTAACACTCCAAGCTCTGGACCTTGTCTGTAGGTTTACACAGGTTTTTATAGGCTGCCAGTTTACACTTTGCAACATCATATGCAAATAGGATATAACAAAAGTTGACTAATTAGGAACAAGCTTTGTAGAAATGGACAAATCAGGAAGGAGAGAAATAATCAATCAGGAGTGAGGGAAATGGACCAATCAGGAGTGAGCTCCATGCAAATAAAGTACTACAAATGGGCCAATCAGAAGTTAGCTCAGGGAACCAATAGAATTTTAGGGGTAGGTTCCATTTTCCTAGACGTAAGCCGTTTCAGAGGCAAAGAGTGAGATAAAGCTGCTGGGCCAGGGAACCGGATGGTGCTGGCAGGAGAGTAGTGGCCCTGCCTGGGGGGTCCTGCTGGTCTTCTTTAGGGGGGTTCCCACCTCAGCCCCTCCCCCCAGGGACCCCTTCCCAAGGACCTCTTCCCCCAGGGACCCTTTCCCCAAGGACCCCTTCCCCAGGGATCCCTTCCCCAGGGCAGCCCGAGTGCCCATCACTGCAGGGGCCCATTCCCCAGGGCAGGAGGCCCTATGGGTGGCTTCTCACCAGTGCTGTGTTCATTGGGTAGTGTTTCCTCAGAATGAGGGATACTGAAAATCTGACTCCTCCTTTCCAGTATCTGCAAAAGATGTATTCGGAAAATGGATCATCACTGCCCATGGGTGAACAATTGTGTAGGAGAGAAGAATCAGAGATTTTTTGTGCTCTTTACCGTGAGTAGAAATATTTGTGTAGTGGCTTACACTGAGTTTCAGTTCTTTAACTAGAATCTTGCCTGGAGCAGGTCAGTTTATTCTAACATCAGACCAGTCTCTCTCCAGCTGCTTCTCTGAGATTCAAATTCTGCCCTTGGTAGGAAGTCATCCAACAGATAAGTTTATGTTGCCTGTGTTATTTTAGGTGCTTTACAGTGGTTTAATTCTCTCAGAATCCTTGAATCCCAGTTGTTAACAGGATCTTGCCCAAGTGTTAGAACAATTTCCCTACTGCATATTTTCCTTCGAGATTATTTTACTTGGTCCGGTATGACCCCAGAGAGGCAGGTGGCAGGTGTAGACCGCTGCTGCTGCTTCCTCCCCCTACTCATTTTCACTGACAAACAAAATCGAGGAGTAAGCGTACAGTTAAGCGGCCTTTGCTCCCAGAAAGACGTCTGTGCCTGGCGGTTGCTGATGGGTGTCTCCCCTTCAGATGTACGTCGCGCTGTGCTCGGTGCACGCTCTCGCCCTCTGCGGACTCCAGTTCATCTCCTGTGTCCGAGGGCAGTGGACAGGTAAGCGCAGACTTGGTGGCCCTCCTGCGTGGGGAGATGGGACAACCTTTAAAGGAAGAATTGACTTTCCCATTTTGAAGGAAATCCTCACAATTATTTTAGGAATTAATTTTTTTAAGAAAAGAATATAGGTAAGTTTTCACACTGCCATTTTGTTAGTGTGATGAAGCCATATATAAACCGTCTTCCTTAGTCAGTTAATTGTTTCTGCTGAATTCTGTTTGTATTTTGCAGATTTTTGAGACTAGGTGAAAATTAGTACTGTTCCCGGCAAACCGTGTGTGTGTTTCCTGGTTAGCCAGCTAGGTGTTGTTGACCAAGTGTGAGTGTCCACGCATGTCGTGCAGGTCGGCGTGAGCTGTCCAGCCCTGGAGACGCGGACGAGACAGACTTGTGTGTATCCCCCATGTGAGGATGGCTCACAAGTGTAGGGACGTGCGCTCTCATCTTTTCTGGCTTTAGTTGCATTTTAATAAGCAGTTTAACACAGAGATATAGTCTTAATAGAGATCTGAGGTAATACAGAATCTTTCAAAACCGCTGACCAGGGAAGGGTGGTATGAATTTTCACCTGGAAGAGCAGCCCCCTATCCCTTGGTGGACAGTGGATGTACCTGTTTACAAAACAAGCACGTTCCTCCAAGGACGCCGGCCTGAAGGCAGGACCGGTGAGGCCCTGCTGTGAGCCAGACACCCTGCACCTGTGGTTTGGGGGATCCATCACACTCTGACGTTGGTCACAGCCGCCCTTCTCTTCTTCACAGAATGCAGTGATTTCTCACCTCCGGTAACTGTAATCCTGTTGATCTTCCTGTGCCTTGAGGGTCTTCTGTTTTTCACTTTCACCGCAGTTATGTTTGGCACCCAGATCCACTCAATATGCAATGACGAAACGGTATGCTCCATTCTCTGCCGTGTTTGCTTACTGTCGGGTGACAGCGCGAGTCGGTGGGAAGCCCTGCTGTCACCAGTGGGTTCCATTAACCAGGAGCTTCGCCGCACCGTGCATAGCCCACGCTTCGACCCCACCGTGCATAGTCCCTGTGATTTGAGTCAGCAGAGCCAGGCCAGTGGACCTGGGCCAATCCCAGTTTCTCAGAGATCCAGCCCCCTGGCAGCAGAGTGTGTCACATGCACTTCATGCCTTCAAAGTATTGGTCCAGAGCAAGCACTTGATATTTGTAATGTGTGAAAAAGGTCAGTGTCCTGGCCTGGGGGACCCATTCCCTCCTGCAGCACCGTGGTGGCCTGGGCCATCCACCCAGCTGGTGGCCACTGCCAGGCTGGGTCTGACACTGGTCTGGCCACTGGCTGCAGCCTGGCTGTGCTCAGGGAGGCCACAGGGCCGGTGCCAGAGGAGAGCTCGGGCTGGCTCCCAGGTGCAGTGGGACGCTCACATTGGGTGGCAGGCACATCCCCTGTTGTAACTGCTCGCCGCCCACTTGCTCTTCTCTCTGCTTCCAGGAAATCGAGAGGCTGAAGAGTGAGAAGCCAACGTGGGAGCGGAGGCTGCGCTGGGAGGGCATGAAGTCCGTCTTCGGGGGGCCCCCCTCGCTGCTCTGGATGAACCCCTTTGTCGGCTTCCAATTTAGGCGACTGCAGATGAGACCCCGGAAAGGGGGCCCTGAGTTCTCAGTGTGAGGCCCTCTCATCGTGCTGGAACTTGTTAAAGGACTTTCAACTATTTATTTGGGATCAGAAAGGGTATCAACAGCTCATCTGTGACCAAAAGGGCAAGTGGAACCTACAAGAGTCAGTTGCTTGCAGCAAGCAGAGTTCTCCATATTTATGGTCACAGATGGCAGATTTCCCCAGCACGCAGCCTGGCGATGCTCTGATCAGCGTCACTGTCCAGTAGTGAAGGTGTGTGGCCACACGAAGAAGCCAAATGTCATTCTCTTCCTGCACAGTTGGGAGTTTGGTTACCATCCTTTGCATTTTCTGAGAATTTGTGGGGGGTGTTACCTGGGTTGTTAAAATCCTGTGTGCTGAGCTGCTTTCCTCAATCATGAAAACAAGTCAATCCAGTGAACAGGATTCTGAGGCTGCTGGTTTCAGGGAGCTCCCATTGAACCTGTGACTCATGAGCGACCCCTCGATCAAGAAGGGGCCTTGATGCCAGAGCACATGGCCCCGCTGCCCCAACACTTTGCACTGAGCCCGGGGGGCTCCAGGTGCGCTCCCCGAGGCGGCGGTCCCTGACCCTGTGCGTCTGTGTGTGTGCGTGCACGTGTTTTAAAGCAGGCGGTGCTGTTTGGGCCATGTGACATGTCATGGCCGTGTGTAGCACACAAGCTGTTTTTTAGGGACTGACGTTTCAGGGAAGGGGGAGTGCTGCGGGGTCCTCCTCCCATGGGGTTTACTCTGAATGTATTGCATACTGGAGAATATCTCGATCCAAAGAACAATCATTCCTGTGTGGTCCTCTGTTGCCCTCCTGTTTTCATTTTATTTTAAGACTCTTGAGTGCGTGAGGGGGCTTTGGAACTGACTTGTTCCAGCCCAGTTAGTTAGCAGTGGCTCAGCGGCCCCTGGGGGAGAGAGGTACGGCATCTGCAGTGGCTGGTTCCCCCACAGCTTGATGCGTGTGCAGCGGGCGGGTGTGGGAGGGCAGGCAGGGCAGCCACGCAGCAGGAGCAGGGGTGGCCTCGGGGCAGCCCTGCGGAGGAGAGGGGCCCACAGGCAGGAGCCCCTGGGCCCATGTGCCTCGCTTGCAGACAGTATTCAGGATGGCAACAGCTTATTTGATTTTTCATCTTTCTCATTTTTTGGGTATCGTTTATGTTTGTTTCTCTACCCACATCATAAGTCATCAAATAGGACCCTTGGTGCAGAGCTTAAAATTATGCCAGAAAGCAAACAGCTCCCCTCCTCGGGGACTCGCCTTAAACTTGCCTGGTTTGTACACGTGTTTTGCAGGACTCACGAGGAACCATCTCTGACAGGGTCTGGGGCTCCCCGGAGCCCGCCTCCCGTGCCGAGAAGGGTGGGTGTGTCCCTCCTGGTCTCCACGCCTTTCTGCTCATCTGTGAGCCGTTTTACTTTTCTTTTGAATGAACCCTTCCCTATCCTAATCAGGGCTTCTACCGCTGCTGACGCAGAACCACAGAGGGACCTGCTTGAGGACAGTCGGAACCAAGTAGCTCAGCTCGGGGTGGTTGTGAGATGGACTCAGTCACTGCGGAGACGTGAGCATCAGGGGCGGGGCTGAGTCGCAGCCAGAGGACAGAACAGGAGAACAGGAGATGGAGGAGTTTCCGGAGATCGTTCTGCATATTCATTTGCACATCTGTCATCCGGGGTGGACACGTGTCTGGCTTCAATGTGAGGCTTTTAATCTGTATATCCTGTTTATCAATAAAACAATTATCGAAGTGGTTGAATCCTGTGAGACTTGGCAAGTATGTGCAAATCAAGTATACTTGACTTTTCAACCTCTTCTTTCAATGTAACTTTTGTATGAAATAAAGTCACCAATTGACAGTTCACCAGCAGTTTATTCTGTGGCCGCTCTTGGTGGGCTGTCAGTACATTTTCTGTGCTTGGCTTTGCCTCAACTCATTGACATCAGCGCCTGGGCCACCATGGTCACCCCTTTGCTCCTTCCAGACCCTTGAGTGCCCATGACAGGTGGCCCGGCCCTGACCGCCGCACCCACAAAGGTTGCCCACTCCACACTTACCGTCTTACTCTCCGTTGACCCACACTGTCTCCCTTAGCTTTACCCTAAACATTCCTCTGTTCAGTGCACTTTGAAATAACAATTTAAAAGCTGTTTCTCTTCGATCCCACATCTCGGGTGCCTAAAATTCATTCAACAAACATGTCCAGTGTTTGCATCCAAGGGACCCAGAGATGCATGGAGTGGGTGACCATCCTGTACACTGCCCTGAGAAGCACTGGCTAGCGTCATAGACACGCAGAGGCCTATGGGGTCCTGGACACAGACGTCATAGATACGCAGAGGCCTATGGGGTCCCCAGGCCCCAAGCTAGGCCCTTGGCAACCCTCAGGCTTATGTCTGGGGCCCTGTGAAATGTCGCAGTGTTGAACACTCTTCCCACTGGGATGTGGTACAGGCTCATCACAGACAAGTAGAACGTTTGCATTCAAATGGACAATAAAAAGATTACCCAACTAGAAAGGTGGCTAGATCCTGTATTCTGCTACATGTGATTTTGGTTTGGCTGCTTAAGGAGAGAAATACCCCAAAAGAAGACCATGGAGAAGACCAGGAACAGCGGGGTGCCCGGAAAATCCACGTTGATCCCAAAGGAGCCTTCTAGTGCTTTCTGGGAGAGGGTGGGCTCCCCACAGGGTCACCAGAGGATTGGGTGGAAGCCCAGGTTGCTCCTTTACACAAAGAGCCTGAGGACATGGGGTGGCAGGGTGAGGCTACGTGCAGGGGGCGCTGGTTCCAGGAGCTGTGTCATGAGCAGCTTGTGATCTTTAGAGAATGAACGGACTGGCTCCCAGGCTTGATGGGAAGCTCCAGGAAATTCTGGAAGTTTTTCTACACAGTGTGTTGGCCCAGAGAACCGTGGCCTGCTCGAGTTCTGTCACCCCTGGGGCCACTGCCTTTCCTGCCTCCCCACCACTCAGCCAGTACTTTTATACCCCATGCCCACAGTTTGTATTACGATGATCAAACCAGGTGGGCTCCTGGGGTGGACGTTTGTCACTTTACCTGGAGGTAAAACGGCCTCATGTGTGCCCTGCGTGCCATCACTAAGCCTTCCTCCACTTCACCCAGGCGGCCTGGCTGTGGGGTCCAGGTCCAGGCCTGCTGCACAACTGCCTTCCCGGTTCCTAGGTTCCACGTCTGCTGGGTTCTTCAGCTGGTGCAGTCCATTCCCTAGAGTTCCTTGAGAAGGGGTGCCTTGTACCAGTTTTTCAAGATTTCAGCCTGAAATGCTTCTGTTCTACCCTGACCTTGGATGCTTCAGCCAGTCTGTGGAGTCAGGTGCCACACTCCATGAAGTACGTTGGAGACAGCGCTGCTGCGGAGAGGATCCAAGAATTTCTGGTTCCCATTTCATGTGACTTGCCTTTTTCTTTTTTTAAAATCGCAGGAGGACTTTAATATCTTCTTTTTAATCCTTAATTCCTCAAATTTAACAATCATCTCCCGTGGTGCTATGTGCTGACGCTCGGTGATTCCGGTAAGAGTGCTGCTGCGTCTTTGGGAGCTTCATCCTCTCCAGTTTATTTTTCTCACTCTTACATGCTGCATGTTGGGCTGCCTAGACTTTCCTCTCATTTTCTCTCATTGTCTCCTCTTTGTTTTCTGGACAACATCCTGCACTTTGTCTTCTAAGTCTTCTATTGGATGTTTTAATCAGGCTATAAAGTTTTAATTTCCAAGAGCTTTTCATTGTTCCTTTGTCCTTTTTTTAAGATGATTTTTTAAGAACATATGCATGTGTAAGTGAAGAGGACAATCCTTGCTCACACGCCTGTGTCAAGATAATATGCATGTGTACACACACACACGTCTGTATAAAGTCAAAACAGTAAAGAAAAAGAGAAAAATGAGAGCATTTGGATTTGCTAAGGTGATGAGCCTTTCAGGAAAATCTCAATTTTAAAACTGTCATAAATTTGTAGAATAAACAATTAAAAAAAAAAAGTACACGGTCCGGAAAGTAGGCTATTGAGTTGAGCTGTTTACAGTCTACTCTCAAAGGACTTTTTAGATACTTATTTTGAGAACTGTTTATGGCTTAATGAGAAAAGCCTGGAAGTCGACACAGTTCATATGGGCTGAAGGAAAAAGCAGTTTGTACAATTATTTACCCAGGAAACAGTTCGCTTAGTGCAGGGTGGTCCCATCAGTGGCATCACATGGGATGAGAGTTTCATTCTGCAGAGCCAGAAACCTGGCTGCTGTGGGGATTTGGGTGTGTCAATGCAGCCCAGGGCAGCATTCATCTTGGGATGACCGTGGCTGCTTCCCCAATCCCAGGCATTCCAAAGAGAGCAGTTGCCCAGCTCTGAAGGTAGTTCCCTTAGGTTGCAGGACTGTTTTAAGCCCTGGAGGCATCATTGAATCAGCAGCGAGGCAGGTTCCCAGGGACGTCTTTGAAGGGAACATGGTCCTTTGGGTGCAGAAGCTCTGGCTTATTAAAGACACAGTGTTATCCTGACTTTACAGCCCAGCTCTGCTGCATTGTGGGCAAGACCTGCCAGCGGGCGCACCAGCTCCGACATCCTCTCCCTGGCAGGTGCCCAGCATAGGGCAGTCAAGCTCAACCTGCTATCCGGTAGTCATGCACGTGGGCACAAGGAAACAGGCTCACAGGTGACAACCAGCCCTTTGATTAGCCCTCTGACAGACAAGCTGGTGCACCACCACTTGACGGGCAGAATTTGCTTGAGTTCCCAGAAAATCTCCAAGCGCAAGGTTAAATAATAATGGTGGACACAATTTCAACATTTCCATTTCCAAAGCATCTTTTATACATGACAGGTTCATATCTTCCTCACAACCTTCAAGGCAGATAACAGTATACCCATTTTACAGACCACAACATTGAGTCTCACTGAGGTTACATGAAGCACCCAGTTTCTCACAGGCCAGGAGAAAGGAGGGATCCCACATGGCCGTTTTGTCTAGAATAGCAGCATCTTTTTCTAGTCTAGATCCTTCTCTTTTACTTTTTTAAGTACTGAATTTAAAACCAGTAAAAGTAATAAAAAAAAAAAAACTCTTCTTGAGTTAACAAAGAAGTTGAAAACAATACATTAAAGCCTTCCTTGAGGTTATTTCTGCAATATTTTCAGGTCAGGGTTTGAACTGCAAAGTATATTCTAAATGAACTCCATCCGTGTTTCCAGTCTGAATCCCATCCGACCCCCATACTTGCCTGTCAATTCCTGGTGCTGCCTCCACCTTCCTGACCCCTGGAAGCCTCTGGGGTTGCATTTAGCACGTGGGCAGGTGCAAGGCCCAACCTGGAACTCCTGGGCTCCACTCTGATATTCAAACTCTGCTTTTGAGTGTCTGGGATGCGTGTGCCCACAGCTTAACATGCCTTGGCTCAGAATATAAATGTGCTTGACCTCTTCCCCATGAGCTTTAATGCAAATCTAAGGGCAGTGGAGCGGGGTTCACAACAGAGACAAGCCCACCACTGACTCCATCACCCAGGCGACGACTGGAGAGGCTGCCTAGAGATCCATCCATAGGTGGCACGCAGTGATTGCTGTATGGCTAACGTTATTTACTTTAGCTATTTAATACCAATGACAATATGAGTAATAAAATGTGAGAAGCAGGCTGACTTCCAACTCACCTGGTCATCCAGAAGCAGCTCACAGAACTCCAGGAGGACCGGTGTCTGCTGCGTCATGGACTCAACACACATCACCGATGGTGGCTACCCACACCTTGGTCCCAGGTGGTGCAGGGCTGGGGACCAGTGTTGAAAGGAGAGGAGAAAGGGGTTGGTCCTTGCCTGGCATCTGCCTGATGTCCACCAGAGGGCACTATGGGCCAGCAAATGCACACACACTGCACACTGCTCAGGCCACAGAAAAATTCTTGCACCATAGGCTCCCAGCCAGCTGGTCCACAAGTATTTATTGAACCCTTACTATGTGCCGGCGAGGCCTCTGCCCTCAATAAGCAAAAATACAAGAAATTAAATGTATAATTATATACTATGATTCATGCTATTAAAAAAATCAGCAGCACAGAGAGGGAACATTAGAGTGCATATCACAGAGAATAAGGAATCAGGGAAGGGCTTCCCAAGAGGAGGGAAGGTCTGTGCAAAGGCCCTGGGGCAGGGAAAGGCTTGGCAGCGAGTTTTAGTCTCTTTAACATCAACTCAGAATTGGAGCTGGGTAAAAGCTGAGAATGTGGGAATTAGAAGAGCTGGTGAAGGTTACATGGCTCAGCCTACGGGGCTCAGAGAAAGTGCGCACACACATACACACAAAGGTCATCAGTGAAGTTGGGTGGAGACTCATCTGAAGCAGATTTCTTAAAGATGGGCTGGCCATCTCCCCCGAAGCATAGGAGCAAAGCAAATGGACTTGTGACTATCAGGAACTTCAAAGAATTTCCCTCGTGCATAGGTTGGGGTCCTCGGTGGGAGCAGGGGTGGCATGTGCTGTGGAAAGCAGCCCAGCGGGGTACAGGGGTGCGTATTCAAGTGGTCAGGAGGGGTTTGCACATGGCCTTTCTCTGGCCTCCGCCTGGGTGACACTCTGCCATCTGGGTACCTGGGGACAGTTGCTCACTGGATGGCCTTGCAGGCTGGCTGGCAGGCAGGGGGCCCTGCCCAGTGCCCCAGGAAGCTCAGTGACTAGGCGGCCTCCGTGGGAGAAAGAGCCAGACAGGCTACAATTCCCATCCCTGCCACCTCCCAGCTGTGTGACCTGGGCAAGCACCTGCTCTTCTCTGTGCCTCAGTTTCCCCATCTCTAAAATGACACAACAACAACAGTTCCTGCCTTGTGCAACCACTGGCAGGATCAGAAAGCAGGAACCACAAAGGGCTGACTGGGATGCTTGCTACTTAGTAGGCACTCAAGAAATGGCAGCAGTGACGGCAGGCTAGTCCAGTGATGGGCTTCGCAGCCAAGGAGGACCTCAAGCCAGACCCGAGGTGCCATGGGCAGTCAGGTTCCTCGTCTATCTCATTTGCCCTTTCTTGGCTTTTTTGGACTAACACCGAGTCCTCAGTTACAGGTGTTTTTTTTTTTTCTTTTAACCAAATAAAAACTTAACCAACTAAACAAAACCAAGTCCATTTATAACAAAGTCCCACCAGGGCAAACATTTGCAATCTCCCCAGGAAGCATTTTATCCAGGGCAGGGAGGCCTATGGAATTTTAAAAGGCTGCAACTCGTGTCTTTGAAAACCACCAGCGTCTTCGTCTTCGTGTTGGTGTGGGATGCTCTCTCCGCCGGGGGTACTTTTCCATCTGTCCTCCTTGTTCCCAGCAAAGCCCAAGGCCTGTGGGCAGCTGTCAAGGCGCTTTGGACCAAGGGTGGTGCTCTGTCCCCAGTCATCTCGGGCAGAGGCTGCAGGCTGGCAACTGCGACCTGGACCTGGCCCCCCCGGGTGCATCAAGTACCTGTTCTCAGTTGCTCAAATCAGGAGATTTCACCTAGAAATGCAGATTCACAGCTGCCCGGGCCCATTCTTCCCTGGCCAACTGCCTCGGGCCAGGGGCAGCTGTACCCGTGTGCACGGTCATCAGTACAGCATTTGAATTCTTTGCAAATAATTTATGGGGGCAACATTCATACAACATAAAACTGACCATTTTCAAGTGGACAATTAAGTGGCACTTGGGCTATTCACAGTGTTGTGCCAACCTCTGGCACAACACCACGAAGGGGTCACCAGTTGTCATCAGTGTTGTGACCACCATCTCTGGCTAGTTCCAAAGTGTTCAAGGTTCATGTGCGTTGTAGTGTGTCATGGCTGAATCACGTCCCATCACAGGTTTGTTCATATATTACAGCCATCTACCACCAAGTCACACAGCAACCCCATGGCTGGGCGGGCCTTCACCCCTGCCTCACCTGCCTGCTCTGGGCCTGTTCCCTCTTCCACTGGCCCAGCTAGCTCTCTGCAACCCCGTGGGCTACAGATTAGCAGCAAACATCCTCCCAGGAGCAGGGTCTCCACTGGGTGGCCACTGAGCAACTACTGGCCAGTCCCTGCCCTGGCCGCCCCCACGTGCACTCACACACACCTATGCACATGCGTGTGTCTGCAGTGTAACAGCCCCATTATGCAGTTTGGCACTTTGCTGGGCTTCTCTTAACAATGAATCTTGAAGGTCGTTCCATGTCCGCACAGAGGGAGTGCCAGCTTCCCCTGTTCTTGCCTGCATACTATTCCACCGCCTGGCTCTGCAGTACCTAGTGGCGTAAGGCCCCTTGGCTCTGACCCCCACATGAGGCCAGCCCTGCCAGCACCCCTGTACTCAGCCTGGCCATGCCCCGGCCCTGTGCCAGCCTGAGAAGGAGGTCTGAGATGTCCTCTCTGCTCTCCTGGTCTCACACCTCCCAAGGCCAACACCTCATGTGCTCTTGTTTTTCCAACACCTGATGCAGCATTTCTACGCTATACATGTGGCTTAGATGCTTATTAATCACAAGAGTGAAAAAAATGAATGCCTACTTTTTGCTCACTGTTTAAGGCCTGGTTCAGACACCACCTCCTCCAGGCAGCCCTCCCTGGTTACCCTAGGTGGTGTTAGGCCCCTTACTCTCATCGCAGCACTTCTGCCCTCTTAGGGTGACTGTCAGTGGCCTCCCCACCAGCTACTATACCTCCTGGTGTTGCCAGGAGCTGGCAGGACACCCAGCAGAGTGGTGAATGGACAGCCAGGGAGCGCCGGGCACATGAAGAGGGGATAGACAGAGGCCAGCATCACCCGCATCGTCATTGACACCACATCTAAAGCACACCTGACGGGTTCAGGTTCCTCTGAGCCCCACGAGGTGAGGATGTGGGTGGAATCACATCTACTTTACCAATGAGGGAGCTGAGGCTCTGAGAGATTCAGCATCTTCCCAGAGGACACACAGTCCTAAGTCAGGGGGAGAGGTGGCTGACTCCAGCCTGACCCCAAGGCTCCAGCTCTTCTCCACTGCAGGCTTGCTCCCACCCTCCCATCAGAGCTGGAGGGGGACACACAAAAACAGAGCGTGCATGGATCTTAGGGAGCAGGATGAGGTGCAGGGCCAGGAGGCTGGGGTGGGGGCAGAACGGTGGGAGGAATCTCTCATGACCCCAGCAGGGAGGGTGAGGATGCGTGGCAGAAGGAGACGGGACCCTGGGGGGAGTTCTATTTGAACACACACTTTGTAAGCACCAGGGCCCTTTGGCAATGGGAGGAAAGAGGCTGGAGAAAAGAGCCACTCACTGGAGATGACCCCCCCACCAGCCCCTGCCCAGAGTGCACCTGCCCCCACCTCCCACACCCACCCCTCCCAAGGCTGGGGGCCGCCATGCTGGGCTGGCCACAAAGCTTGGGTTAGGATGTGCCCTCTCTCACCTCTCTATTGGGAGAATGGGAGGGAGAAAAGAACACATTCCTAAAGGGAAAGCTCTCAAGATGTTAAAAAGCTTCAGTGAAAGGACGAGAGATGAAAGCTGGGGGAGCCAGGGCAGTGAGGTGCACACACGAACACATTTCCATAAGGGGTCCCCACCAGTTGGCAACTATTTGGTCTTTGTCCCCTGGGCGCCCTCCTCCCCTGCTTTGTGATCAGCTGCCCGTCTTTCCCAGACTGGATCTGTGCTGGAGGCAGTGCTGGGGAGAAGGGAACAGGAAACAGGACCTACACAGACAGGGAACAGAGATTAGGAGCCTCCCCGTCATCTTGGAGGATCTAGATTCTACACAAGGTGATGAGATGACAAGCAAAACCAGCGAGAGGAAGCTCATTTCCACGATAAAAGCAAAGTGGAGGGGGAGGGGCAAACGTGAGAGCTGGGGGTGGAGGGAGGTCTGGGGTGGACCAGTGGGGGGTTCTGGCATCACCAAGGGGCACATGCAAGGGAAGCAGGGAGGAGACGAAGCAGGCTTTTGAGAAATGTAACTGTGGATGAAGGAGTGGATTCCTTTTGAAATACAAGTGAAAATCCAAATTCCATCCTAACCCTTTTTAGGTAACTACACTTCTCTGCGACGGTCTCTGGACCAGGCCACCTGGAACCCTGGCTCATATTAGGGTTCCATCGGCAAAGCCTGTATCACAATGAGGAAGTGACTTAATCCTCATCAAACTCAGAAAGGTTGGGGCTGTCGTTATCCCACATCAAAAATAAGGCAACTGAGGCACGCACAGGTCAAGTTGAGTTGCCCCAGGTCACAGAGCTAGAAAGGGGCCAAGTCAGGACAAACCCCGGGTTTTCCTGACTCCAAATTTCAACCTCTTTTCTCTCTCCAGCTCTGCCCTTGGGGGAGGATCCTATGACACTGAATCGTCTCTTTTTCAGGGTTTCATCTTTCGAGCCAAATCTGAGTGAGGTTTGCTGTTTCCTCTGAAAAATCTGGCCTGACCTCAGGGCACCGCTGCCCAGTTACTGGCAAGAGTCCCCTATTGGCAGTGACCGGCTAGCAGGCAGGCTGCTCTGGGCATGACTCGGTGGAAACTCAGATAACTCAATAAAAGCTCTTATTTACCTTTGTGGTCAAAACACACAGGACAGTTTATAGATGTTGAATAGGATAATAGCCAGTGTTGGCATTGATGGGAGAATGGGCACCACGGGTCTGTGTTAGGAGAAGTTTAAATCTGTACCACCCTCTGGAGAGCTGTTTGGCGCTATGAATCACAGGTCTTAAAAATGCAAAGCCTTTGACCTAGCAAGTCCACTTCTAGGAACACAGCCCGAAGAAACAGTCCTGTGCACGGCACTGTTCTCACTCCCACCCTGACTGGCCTCAGACTGAGGCTCCTGGGGGCCAGTGCAGCTCACGTCCAGCAGATTACCCGGAGTATTTGTTCTTCCCGGACTTATTTTGCTTCCCTCAAAATGCAAGGGCATTTTGCCTATATTTTATTATTTTATAAATACACTTTTTGAGGGGAGATAACTAAGCTTTTTTATTTTTTTTAAATGGAGGTACTGGGATTGAACCTAGGACCCTGCGCATGTTAAGCATGCTCTCTACCACTGAGCTACACCCTCCCCCCTTGACTATATTTTAAAAGAGCATATAATTATGCATATAAATGTCTATTTATTTCATGGCTTGGCTTCCAATTCCAAAAGCAACAGAACTTTCAGTCTGGAGAGGATGTCAGGGATTTTCTAGCCCAAGATTTCTCAACGTGTGTCCCCTAGCAGGTTAAAGGGTCGGTGTGGACGGTCATGTGCATGATCAGATAAGCACGGGAAAATGGAACCCACGCTTCCCTGCAGGACTTCTCAGAGCCTTTGTCAGATGATGGGCATTGCTACCTCCACAAGGCAGAGAGCGCGTGGTATTAGTCTCCTGTGGCTGCTGTAACAACTGGCCACACACTAGGTAGCATAAAATAACACACATTTACTCCCTCACGGTCCTGGAGGCCTGAAGTCCAAAATCAAGGTGTCGGCAGGGACATGCTCCATCTGAGGGCTCCTGGGGAAGATCCTTCCTTGGCTCTTCCAGCCTCTGACAATGGCCTCAGATGCTCCTTGGCTCGTGACTGCATCCCTCCTGCCTCTGCCTCCGTCTTCACACTGTGTCTGTGTTTCATAAGCCTTAATTCTCCTCTTCTTATGAGGACACCGATCATTAGATTAGGGCCCACCCTCCTGTAGTCTGACCTCATTTTAACTTGATTACATCTGCAAAGACCCGACTTCCAATAAGGTCATGCTTACAGGTCCAGGCAGGTGTGAATTTGGGGGGCACAAAATTCACCCCAGGATTGATGGAAAGACCTTGGAGGCTTCTGAGTGGGGGAGGCACGGGAGCTGACCGATGTCAGATTTTCTCAGGATCCCTCAGTCAGCTGCTTTGGGACAGACTGTAGGGGTGAGGGGGGCTCATGGGGAGAGCAGCGGGGGACCGCTACATGGTCCAGGTGAGAGCAGCTGGTGGAAAAGGCAGAGGCGGTGGAGGTGAAGAGGTTGGCCTCAGGCTGCATCTTGAAGGAGGAGCATTAGGTGACTCCGTGTTTGGATGTGAGACGTCAGAAGACAAGGCCTCAAGGATGGCCACCAGGTTTTCAGTCTTAGACGCTGGGGTAGCAGAGGGGCCCTCAGTGCAAGGAAGCCACTAGTTACAGACACAGTTCTGGGCAGAGGGAGGTGGATTAGCATGAGGGATGGTCCTCAGGTGTAGCTTGGACTTAAACGCAGAGCCGACACCCCACGCCGCAGCTCTTGTTTCCAAAAGAAAGTTCACCAAGATCTGTGTACACTGGCCACCCCTCCTGCCAGTCATCTCCCGACACTCCTGCCCCAGGGACCCGACACCCCATTCACACCCCACTTTCAGTCTCCCACTGCCTCCCTGTCAACATGGGACGCTGCCACTCTTGGAGCCTCAGTGTCCTCTTCTGAAATATGGCTTCCAGGGCTCAAAGGTGGTCCTGCTGTGGGTGCCCTCCCGGGCCCTGCGGCTCTGTGGAAGCAGGACCCAGCCCACATACACCATCCCCACAGGGCCTTCCCGGCAGCTGGGGTGTGCCTGGGGTATTCTAGGGAGGGGCGGGCTGGCCCTTCCAGGAGGCGGTGTCACCGTGGGCGCTGCCAGCAGACAACAGGGTCTGCACAGTGCAGAGTGGTCCCTCGGGTGGTTTTCCGTGGCTGCGCGGCTCGGGCTGGGCTGACCAGTTGGGTTCAGCGCATCCTGCGGGCACAGCCTCAGGCCTGGAACCCGTTTCTGTTCCGTTGGGGCTGCGGGCAGTTTATGCTCATGAAAAAGAGTCGCGCTGCCCAGGTTGAAGTCACTTGCCAGCCCGCCACCCCGCAGTGTCAATTCTCAAGCTCGCCACATAGCAGGTTACGGAGCCACAGTCAACTGTCCTAATTTGAGCTCCGAAATGTCTGTGGACCTCTCCCTTTTGCCGGGAATTTAAAGGACTTGGTCCAACCTCTGGGCAAAAAGGAGGCTGTCCTACATTCCAGGCAACCGCCTGGTCTGGGCAGCAGGAGACGTGGGTGTGAACTGCTGAGGAATTTCTCAGGCCAGGTGTCAGGGTCTCAGAGGCTCAGTTTTCCCATCTGTGAAATGGGATATCTCTCCCACGTGTTCCCAGCGCTGGGGTGGCTCAATGGCTTTCGGGCTTTGCTCTGTGGAGAACCCTGGATGAGGGTAGGAGGGAGGGGACTCTGAGCGCTGCTTGCTCTCTTCCATCCCTTCCTGCCTCAGCCAGAACAGCTCTGGTTGGTCTTCCAAGTAAACATTCACTTGAAAATATTCCTTGAAATAAGAGATGTGCAAAACCCACTGCCCAGCAGTTCAGGATCTCATGGCTCTGATGTCCAGTTCAGGGCCTCTTGGGCTGTGTCAGAGGCAGGAGGGCAGAGGGAGCTGGGGCACAGCTGGGGCCTGGCTCTGTCCACCTTCCTTTCCAGCCCTTGGGGAGCTGTGCTCCTCTTTTATCAGTCACGTGATGCTGGGTGAGCTGCCAATCACAGGGCCCCACCCCTGAGTGAACAAGTGATCCAGGCCCAGCCAATCACAGAACACCTGCCCTCTGGCCACAGTGATAGTGCCAAGGCACAGCCATGTGACTAAGGCTGGCCAATCAGGGTCCTTCCCTGGAACATCTATATTCTGAAACAGGAAGAGAGATGTTCTTCCTTTTCTTTTTTCATCAAGCTAGAGGACCTAAGCCTGAGGCTATGAGCACCATGTTTCCCACTGCTGGGAGAAAACCTGTTTAAGAGAAAATGAGGTCCCCACAGAAACCCCAAGATGGGGATAGACAGAGACAGAGTGAGATCTCATGGCACTGAAGTTCCTGGTTACAGCCTTCATGGCTCCCAGAGTGGCCTTTGGCTGGAAGCCTCTTCTGGCTGGAGTTTCTGTCACTGACAAACACAGCATTCTGGCCTGACCCAAGACCAACGGGAAAGGTCGGGAAAGCTCACTTGGCAGTAAAGCTCCCAGATGGATCTTTAAGCTCTGGAGTGTAAGTGTAAGTACAAACTTTGCTTTTTATTTACTTATTTATTTAGTGGTGTCCTTCCCCTAAGAAACTAAACACAGTTTGCAGCACTCAGACAGCACTGGAGACTGGCTCAAGGGGTGGAGGAAGGGGAGGCAGGAGCAACAGGCGCAGGCTGAGCCCATTTATGTGGGACGTGACCGTCGGCACCAGCTGTGCTCCAACCCTCCTGATGGTGAGCAGACTCTAAGAGTTTAAGTGCCCCCTCAAAATCACACACAGGGCATGGGAAGTAGGCCCTGACCCAGAACCAGCTCTTTTAACTCCAGAGCCCATGTCCCCAGACTTCTGAATTTCACAGAAATTCAGAAAAAAATCGTTTGAGAACCTACAAAGGATCAGTAAAGTTCCATGTCCATCTCTCAGCAACATCCCTTCAGAGAAAGACAGTTTTAATCCCCAACAATAAAGGAAAGACATAAACTGCAAGTAAAGGCCAGTCACTGCATTTGGATATGTTCAGTCTGATTTTCTCATGTTTCCTCCAAGCGTTGACTACTGGGAAATGGGTGACAGCAGGCAGTGGGTGTGTGGGTGTCCTGGGGCCACCGTAACGAAGTGCCACAAACTAGGGGATCTTAAAACAGCAGAAATGTATAGTTCTGGAGGCCAGGAGTCTAAAATCAAGGAGTGGGCAGGGCCGAGCTCGCTCTCTGAAGGCTCCAGGGGAGGGCCCTTCCTCGCCTCCTCCATCTCCTGGTGTTACCGGCAATCTTTGTACTTTCAGGGCTTGTGTACGTGTCACTCCAATCTCTGCCTCCACTGTCACCTCTCCTTCTCCCCTGTGTGTCTGTATAAATTCCTCTCTTATAAGGGCACCAGGCATTAGATTAGGGCCACCCTAATCCAATGAACTCAACATGATTATATCTGCAAAGACCTTATTTTTTGTTTTATTTAAATATTTTAGTAATTTGGGGGGGGCAATATCTTTTCCCACTAACTCATATGAATTCATCCTCTGTCTGGTGCATTCCTTTTTTTTTTTTCCCTAATGGAGGTCCTGGGGGTTGAACCCAGGACCTCGTGCGTGCCAAGCACGTGCTCTACCACTGAGCTAATTCCCTCCCCTGCAAAGACCCCATTTCTAAAGCCCCATTCACAGGTTCCGGGGGTTAGGACTGGAGCAGATCTTTTTAAGGGACACAATCCAAGCTGGCAGAGTGGGCCAGCATCATGAGGCATCCCCACTCCAACGTCCTTCCCCTGCTGACAGCAAAGTGCGAAAAAGGCTGAGCCAAGGGACAGTTCCCTCCCAGCTCTGGGAGGAGGGTTGGACTGCCAGGGACAGCTGGGGACCCCTGGCTGTCTGACCTTTCCTCACATGTTTCCCTTCCAAGGAGGTCACCCAGCTGCCCACTGGCAAAACCAGGCCGGGACACAGAGCTTTAGTGCTGGGCCAGGGCTGGACCGTGACCTGAACGTCTTCTTGGGGAAGGCACTCAAGGCCTCCGCCCCAGGCCAGGAAACAGGTCAAGCCAAGGGGGAAGATTTACAGCTGTGGGAAATTCACACCTTGGCCTTTTGGATGGCAGGAGGGTTTGACCTTGACATGAGGGCCCCTGTGTGACTTCCCAGGCCACATGCAGAGACACAGCTGCAGCCACCATCCTGGCCTGATCCTTGGTCCTCTGGACAGGGACCAGAGTTGGCTCACAGGCTCTCTGGAGACTGACATTGCCAGGGGACTTGTCACCTGAAACTCCGTGCTTCTGAGAGGGGTTGGTGACCAGCTTGAAGCCACACAGCAATCAGAACTGATGTGAGAGGCTGCCTCCCATTTCTGCCAATGAAAGCCTTTTACCCACTGAGATGGCACCTATTTTTGCCCTTGGGAACCCAGGGTTGAGTTTACAATGGTTTTATAGAACATTGAGGAAGAAAACATCACCCACTTAGCAGCCAGACCTGTGGGACACCTGATGTTTGGGAAAAGGTGAGAGAGAGGTCACAATGACTCAATGCCTACTGTGCACCATGAACTTCAAAGCTCACCTCCTTGCCCTTCTTACCTGTGAGCAGCCGAGGCCCAGGATGGCTGAGTCAGCCAAAGGGTTCCCATCCCTTCTCAGGCCCTCTCAGGATGTCAGTTCATCTTGCTGAGCCTCAGCTTCCTCACCTGTAAAATGGGATCACAAGCTCAGTGTCACAGGTGGTCATAAGGATTAGGGAGCCCATCCCAGGAACGGGCACACAGTAGGTGCTCAAGAAAGGTGAGGCTCTGATTTGTTATTGCTGCTGTAATACATTCCACACACTTAGCAGTTTCAGCAACATACACTCGTTATCTTCAGTCTGGAGGTCATTCAACCCAGGTCTCAAGGTGTCACGGGGCCAAGTTCCCACTTGGGGGTCCAGAGGATGGGCTATTCCCAACCCTTTCCAGTTTCTAGCCAGGGCCGGCATTCCTCAGTTCATGGCCCCTTTCTCCACCAACACTGCATCCCTCTGACCTCTCTTCCACCGCCTCGGCTTTCTCCCACTGCAGCTGGGAAAGGGTCTCTGATTTCAAGGACCCACATGATTCCAGATAACCCAGAATCATCTCCACATCACAAGGTCCTTAACTCAATCACATCTGCACAGTCCCTTCTTCCCATGTCAGGTCACATATACACAGGTTCTGGGAATTAGGGGGAGGGCATCTTGGCTGGGGTGGGGGCAGGGGGCGGGCCTTACTCCGCTGACCACAGGTGAGTTGAGTTGAATTCCACAGAGCAAGAGATGCCTGGGCTGGCCTTGGCAGTTCTTTTTTGGAAGAAGACGATTCCACTAAAACCAGCTCATTCAAGGGCCTTTCCTATCCCTGCTGTTTCTGACTCTCTTCAAAGAGGCACTGTCTAGCCAAGGAGACAGGCTCAGGGCTGCCAAAACTTTGCTTCAAAATAAACCCAACTAGGAAATTTCCACGGGACCAGGCCATTTTCTCCCCCTACAAACCAGACTGAAATCCCAAACCAAGCAGGGCCTGTTGCAGAAAGACCATCAGACTCCAAGTTCTTCTGAGAATGGGGTTTTTGTCGTTGTTTTGGCATTTTTCCCCCCTGGCAAACTAAGTCGCACTAGCTGTACTATGCAGGCAGAGTGAACTAGTTTAGGATATCACCCTCAACTTAGGAAAGGGTTTTACAGTTCTCATCCTCAAAAGGACCTAATCTGTCCCACCACCCAGCTTACATTCTCCAGGATTCCTCGTGTTGCCTTCAAAGAGCGCTCAGCTCTTCTGCAAGTTCTGCACATGTGCAGGGAACAGATTTTATGCCAACACTGAGGCAGGCACGTAAACCCAACTTGCCTAACATACAGCATCTTTTGATTTGCTGTGATTCATCCAGAAAGTCACTATTTACAACAGGCTCAGCATCGGAGGCTTTTGCCTGGAAGAGATGCACTTGTTTTGGAGTTCAAAACAGGTTGACAGGGACATCATCATCTCAGGAGTTCTCCCAACAGTTCTGGGGTTCCCACTTTCCTGATGAGGAAACAGGGTAGACAGGGAGGGGCCTTGGTCATGGTCACTCAACTGATAAGGGACAGGGCTGGGTCTGAAGCTGGGTGCTCTGACTTTCAGATCGTCCCAATTTCCTGCGGCAGTCAGTACTCCTTCTCCCTTGTGAGACTGTGATAGGGTAAGAAATATATATTTGGTCTTTGTCCTGCTTCCTGGCACAAGAGCTCCTAATACTTGTGTAATTTCCTGATATAGGAGACAGAAGAATCTTTGGTTATTCTTAACACGCCCCTCTCAACCATACCTGAGTTTATGCTGATGAGGTGACCCCTGGTGGCCCCCAAAGAGCCTCAGCGTGGGGGACTGGTGGTGGGAGAAGCCACCCATGGGATTAGAGGGTTGGAACTCGCAGCCCCATCCACGACCTCCAGAGAAGTGATCGGGGGGAATCACCAACAGCAGATGATTTAACCAGACATGCCTATGTAATGGACCTCCATGACAACCCTTCTGGGTTGGGGAACGTGTCCATGCATCACGAGGGTGGTATACCCCCAACTCCTGGGGGACAGAAGCTCCTGCACTTGGGACACTTCCAGACATCCCACTATGAACTTCTTCGTCAAGCTGTTCATCTCTGTCCTTTATAAGAAGCTAGTAAATGTAAGGAAACTATATCCCTGAGTTCTAGGGGCCATTAGAGCAAATTATCGAACATGAGGAGTTCCCTCCCAGGTGATTCAAATGCGTAATCAGTTGTGAGAACGACTCTCCAGGCCAATGGTTCTCCACTGGGGGCAGTTTTGTCCCCCAGGAGACATTTGGCAACGTCTGGAGACATTTTTGGTTGTCACCACTCAGAGCTGCGCTAACAATATCTCATGGAGAGAGGTTGGGGATGCCACTAAACACCCTACAGAACACAGGGCTCCCCTGGCCCCAGCACACACACATACACACAAACAAGGAATCAGCCAGATAATGGAGGTTCAGACCCTATTGTGGCCATTACTCACGACCAGACGCATGAATAACCCACCTGCATGTAAGCTGCAGCTCCCAGGTCCTGCTTGGAGGGGTGGGACAGGCCGACGGTGCTGAGGCTGAGACGTTTGCTCACTCTGGCTGACCCTGGAGAGGGCAGCCTGCCCTGTGGAGAACATGGAGTCTGCATTCGAGCTGACCTCAGCTGTGGATCTTTAGCTGAAGCTCCGAGGCCACCTCTCCCCACCCCTTCAGTCCTCTCTTCCTGAGGTTGTTGGCTCCAGGGAGACAGAAAGCCCTCAGAGGATGGGGACTATGTCTTAGCTGTTGCTGCAGATGTTTGATAAATGAACAGCTGCACTGGCTTCACAGCCCATCCTCTGGCCCCAGGTAGCGCTTCCAAGCGGCACTGTGCAGGGAGCACTGAAGTGACTGCCTGTGAGACATGGATACAAAGTTCCAACGGCAAGCTTCCCACCAACTCCATCCCTAGGGGACGTTTAGTGGCGTCGCAGTGGCAATCTCATGGGATCCGTGTGTGATGGAGACTGGTGAGCTGTTCACCACCCCCATTTCCTCTTCCTCCGGGACACACAGCTGGACATCTCCCAGCATCCCTTGCAGTCAGGTGTGATCACGTGATGGAATTCTGACCAATGGGGTTTGGGTAGAAGTCACATGTTCCTCTTAAAACCCTCCCACATCAGCTCTTCCCTGCACTGTCCCTACCCACCAGCAGGAAGCAGAAGGCTCCCGTGGGGTGGCTGAGAATTCCCTGCATTCAGTTCCCAAACTGCCCCGTGGAAAAGCCGCCCACTTAACGTGCTCTGCATTATCTAGTGGAAAACAAACTTCAATTGCATTTAAAGTCTTTGAAATCAGGAGACTTGCCTGTTACAGCAGCTAAAGTGCCCTTAACTAGTAAAACATGCTTCTGTAAATTGGGGTGGGGGAGGGATCAGGTTTCAGTCCCACTCCCGGTTAAGATCTGATTCCTTCCTCCAAAATGCAGAATGAGGAAGAGGATGCCGAGTTTGCAGGAAAAGCACAGCTGCCAAGGAGACCAGTGAATAACCTGTAACTTGTGAGCACTGGGCTGGCACTTCCCAACCTGTGCAGTGGGGGCTGTCGAGATACACGTGATGACTCAAATGTGCAAAAATGAGTGATCATTCTTTGCTCTCGTTTTCAAAATATATATAATGTTTAACTTATTTACACATACGTATTAAAAATCATATTAGAGACTTTAGAAATACCACTGTTTCCTCCTCTTACATTTTAGGAAATCATTCTATGCAAACTGTCCTCTGGCTTTCCCACCACAGCTTTGTCATCCTTAGAGCCACGCTGCCCTTCTGTCACTTGCATTACGATATCTGAGTTGTGGGACTCTGAATCCGGATGTTACTGTGATCACTCCTCAGCTTGGCAGTTTCCTGATCCTCGTTCATGGTCACTGTGCCCCTTACAGTGGTGACCCCTTCCCCCCAGGAGCTGGCCAGACTGCCCTCTCAGCCCTATTCCACATTCCCCTCTGGGGCACACGGAACTTCTCAAACCCAGCACGCCCCACATGAGCCTTGGGAGGCAGGGGTCTTCTCTCAGGCCCCACAGTCTGCTGTTTCTGTTCTGCCGTTTGGGGCAGTGATGCTGGGCTGTGAGGTCCTGGGCCTCTTTGCCTTCAGATCGCCTCCTGGCCCTTCCCTTTCTCTGCCTCATAGCATTCCTAAGAGCTGCATTTCTCAGGGGATTGGGTCAGCCGAGTGGAGCCAAAGGAAGGCTGTGGAGAAGTGGGGTGCTCCCTCCTCCCCTCACAATGACACTCCTGATCTCCTCCTTAACTCCTACACTTCCTCCTCCTCCTGTGTCTTCAGCCCCAGAACCAAGGTGGCATCCTGTGGTTACTGAACTGCAGGTCACTTCACAGCTCTGTTGGGCTACTCAGCCGTTCCATCATCTGCATTACCAATTCCCTGCATTCAGTTCCCTTTGCTGAAATGCCCAGGGGGTGTCTGTTTCATGGGCTAGCCCTTGATTATTACTGGGCTCTCTGCCATGGGCCCCTTTACAGGCCCACTCAGGGGAAGGGGAAAGGCTGCATGGGGCCTCCATCTCCTTGGGGAGGGCTGCAGCCAGGCTCCATCTCTCCCGCTTGCCCCACTCCCCACCTCTTCCTCTCCACGTGCTTTTCTCTTCCGTTGGCTGCCTCTTGCATCCCCTTCAATCTGAGTCACACTGAGCTCAGTCTACACATGTGGAAGAGAAAGCCCAGTTCTGGGAATTCCAGGAACGTTTACTCACACTTGAAAGCCCGGCTTGCAAGACCACTGTCTCACCAAGGATTAAAAAAAAAAAAACTCTAAAAAGTTCTTTTCCTGATCAAAGCTGAGTGTTTACACCTTTGTATTCATTCTTCACCACCCTGAGCAGTAAGCCACATTGCGTGGCCTGGCTGTGACAGCCGAAGGGGTGCTGATGAGGGCACCCTAAAAGAAAATTACTGAGCTATTTTATAATCTTCTCCTATAGAAGTAAAGCCAGGAGCCAGCAAGGAATAGCACACATTCAGGGGAGCAAACCTTCTGTAGAAATCGGTGAATCTGTGGTTGTGGCTATGTGCCTGGTCTCTCCTGAAGGGCAGAGATACTGGTGATTGGGAAGGGAAATGAGGTTCCCGATGAGACGGAGGTTTGAGTCCCTGACCACCCCTTTGGCACTGTCAGACTTTCCAAAAATGAAGGAAGGAAAATATCTCCCCTCCTTTTCCAAAAAGCTCAGTTGGCCCAATTCATTCTGTCTGAAAATAAAGAAAAGCAGCGGATAAACGTCTCCTGCATGAAGCTGTCCTTTGAGGAAGAACCCAAGCTGTGACTCATCACCCGCCTGTGATAAGCATTTGCAGCTTTAACAGAAACCGGCCACAAGCATGCAAGGGAGGGTAGGGGCAGCCGCCGCCAGGTCCCCTTCCTCTGGCTGCTTGGGGTTTATCTGTCTTCAGTAATGCGGGGGATTAGAGCTGCTGTCACTCCATCGCCTCTCCTTGGGTCTGTCTGTCTGTCTGTGCAAACACTCCCAAGCACACACCCATGCGAGGTCTGAGATT
Organism: Camelus bactrianus; assembly: GCF_048773025.1. Lineage (NCBI taxonomy): Eukaryota > Metazoa > Chordata > Mammalia > Artiodactyla > Camelidae > Camelus > Camelus bactrianus. The sequence goes on from NC_133547.1 coordinate 48,958,924, forward strand.
ACCCAGGATAGGTATGGGAAGGTAGTCAGGACCCCACCCCTCCCCGTGCGGGACGTCTGAAGTCAGACTCAGACCAGGCACCCGGTGGAGAAAACCCAGGCCAGCCAGACCTTTTGTCATTTGGGTCTGCTCCACACAGTGCTGGCAGGTCCGTCTGGTGTCTCCTGGACAGCATGGCTTGGTGACATGCCATCTTGGAGGCTGGCTTCTGTGAGCTGGGTCCACTAGCATTAACAGGGCAGGCAGTCTTAGCAGGATTGTCTCTCCAGGCCCTGCAGGGAAGGCTTAGAACCAAGCCCAGGACAAGTCCTGGCCCCAAGCACTGAAGTTGCCACTCATCGCACGGCCACCAGAGGGCGCGTCGAGCATCTCCACTCCCTTCCCAAGACCTTTCATGACTCCCCGTGGCTCTTAGGAGTCAGGCCAGCTTCATAACCCACTTACAAGGCTGTATTCCTGCAGACCTTTCCAGCTTCATCTTACTCTCCATGCACTCTGCTCCAGCAGTGATGGCTTCCTCCCAGTCCTGGAAGGGGACACATCCTGTGTCCACAGGGCTTTTGCAATCCCTCTGCCCACATATCAGAGGCTATTGTGTTCACTTTCACCTAGAGAACCCCAGTCCTCATTTAGCTTTCACCTTAAGCACCAGCTCAGCTGCAAAGGGAGTCCTTCCAACACCCAATGAGGATACGTGGCCCTGTTGGCCCCCGGGCACTCTGCACTTTTGGGCAGCAATTGCCATAGAAGCAACTAAATTATTAATTCTGTCGTGCCTTGTCCACTGTCTGCCTCCGCAGCTAGACCGTCAGTGTCTGAGTCCACCCTGTTCACTGCTGACCCCCAGGCCCACACAATGCCCTGCAGTGATGGTAGACATTAGTGCCACTCACTGAATATTTCTGGACCTCACTCTTTGGGGTGCCTGGTAGGGTTGCATTTTCCACCCTCTTGTGGTGGGAACATGTCACTGCCCAAGTAAGAGCATTTAATTGCCAATGTGACCCTCGCAGGGCAGTCCAGATGGTGGCTGCTCCTTTAGCTGGGGTCCCTTAGTGCCTGCAGACCTCTCCTGCCCCCTGTGAGGGACCTGGATAAGAAGCAGCCCTGCCACCTGACCCATCACCTGCTCCTCACATAGAAAAACCTCAGAACTCAAACACACACACAAACGTATACACTCACACCCCAATACACCCAGAAACACATAGATATACACAGACACACGTGCCTGGACATTCCCACCACCTGGAAAGTGCCCAGCACACAGTCAGTACTCAGCAAGTATCTATTTAGCAAAACAATAAGTCATTAAATGAGTAAATTACTAGATCAAGTTCATGCTTACTATGCCAGGGGCTGGAGGAAACCTCAAAACACAGTGTCTTGGGCGTTCAATTGACCACATACCTTTCTGACCAAGGTGAGGTGGAATTAAAGTATGATCAAGACAAAAGAGCCAGTCTGGCCAAGCTACCCCTCTGGCCCTGCCTCTGCTGGTCCCACCCAGCAGCTGCCCTGCAGCCCGGCCGCACTGCTCTTCTTCTTGTAAAGAAGAAGTGAGCGCGGGCAGGCGGAGGGCAGGAAATGGCTTACAGATGGCAGGTGGGCCAAAGGCAGCTAAAAATGGGCCAGTGCAGGGGGTCATTTAAAGGCTCAGTAGGATGAAAGCCCGAGCTGGCCCAGCCCAGGCTACAGCTGAGCAAGCAACAGACAGGAGGCGTTCACGGCGCTTTTTTGGGCTGGACAATGTCTTTTTAAGTGGAAGCGTCATTGGCTTTGAGAAGAAGACTCAGTCCTTGAAGAGAGGCCAAGGCTTTCCCTGGCCAACAGCCTCAGCAGCACATGGGCTGACCCAACTAGGATACCAGCTCCTGCCCGGTATTAGGAAGTCTGGGGGCCTCAAGGAGTCCCCAAAATGGGGCAGAAGTTTTGGCCCAGGAGGAGGCAAGATGCACGATTCCTCCCTTCTCTCTTCCTTTTTGCCTTCTTGCTGTCTTGTGTTTCGTCCTCCCCGTCTCTCGTTCTGATTTTTCTCTTTCACCAAATATTGATTAAATGCCTCCTGTGTTCCAGATACTCTACTTGGCACTGGGATTCAGCAACGAGTAAAAAGAATAGAACAATCTGCCTTTGTGGAGCTTACATTTTAGTGAGAGCAACAGACAGTAAAATAAGTAAAAATAAGTCTTAAAAACACGATATGGAAAACAAAGAAGAAAGGGAAATGTAGTCTGGGGGCGGGGGGCTGTAGAACTCTTAGCTAGGGCAGGCAGGGAAGGAAGATCTCACTGGGCCGGAGGTGAGGATGTAAGATCACTGGAGAAGGGTATTCCAGGCAGAAGGCACAGCAGGTGCAAAGGCCCTGAGTCAGCAGTGTGCTGGGTGTGTTAGAAGGACAGCAAGGAGGCTCACACTTATCCAATTCCATTCTCTGGATGGTCGCAGATGCCTCCTCTCTGTCCTTCGTGCTTCCAGGTTCTCTCTCTCTGCCCTGAGGATGAGTTACGAGTGTCTACTTCATGTACAATGCTGTGCTCCCTGCTGGGGATATGGATGGGAAACTGACTCAGGGCCTGCCATCAGGGAGGCTACAGTCTAGTCCAGATACTGAATGCTGGCAGCTCGTGGGCTCCCCTTGACCAAAAACTTTCTGTGGTTTGGCCAGCATTGAATTTAAAAAGAAATTGGTAACTTTTAATTTCAGTATAATTTCAATCTCACCACAAAGTTGTAAGAACAGTACAAGTACACTCCCGTGTATTCTTTATGCAGACTCACAAATTATTTCAACGATGCCCTGTGTCCTTCATCATTCGTGCTCTCTCTACATGTACGGCCATCAGACCCTTTTACCCTTAAATATTTTGGTGTGATGGAAGCAACCTAAATGTCCAGAGAATGGATGACTGGATAACAAAAATGTGATATATATATGTGTGTGTGTGTGTGATCTACATAATATATAATATATGAAATTAATCAGCCTTAAGAAAGAAGGAAATCAGATGGCCAAGAAGCACATGAAAAGATACTCAGCATTGCTGTTAGAGAAATGCAAATCAAAACTACAATGAGGTGTCACCTCACATCCGTCAGGTGCGATGTACACAGGGCTCACAGCCAATGCTGGGATGGGGCTGACTTCGAGCCCTGTCCATGGGGGAACTGGCACGTCCCCCAGGGCTTCCGGAGGCTGTGAGGCTCTCCTTGTTGTGAGCTGACCTTTTCCCCCGCCCCAGGGTGGCCCTGTTCTCTCATGGCCTTTTCAGACCAGGTATTTGGGAACAACTCAGTGGGGCAGTTCCGGTTTGGGGTTTTGTGGGGTCAAGATGCAGGGAGCTTGATTGCAGGAAGAGGCTCCACTCATCTGGCCACCATGCTGGTGTTAGTGGTTGGCGGGAGACCTCAGGCCCTGTCCCCAGGCTGCTAGAGTGACCTCTCAGCCTGGTGGCTAGCTTCCCCCAGGACCTACCCTTAGAGGTGGCACAGCATCGTCCCACGATGCTCTGTTGGTAAGAAGCGAGACTTAAGTGAGTCTGGTCCACACTGAAGGGGAGGGAATTAGCCTCCACCTTTAAGAGGGAAAAGGTCAAAGAAGGTGTGGACAGATGTGGGCTTCTGGAAAAGTTAATACAGAATCAATTTATGATTACCTCCCTCTCCCACCACAGGTATATACTTGGAAGAATCGAAAGCAGAGACTCAAAACCCATTCACGCAGCACAAGTCACAATAGGAGAGGTGGAAACAGCCCAAGGGCCCGTCGACCGATGAAGGGATAAACCAAATGTGGTCTGTCCTGACAGTGAGATGGACTTCGTTGTATGAGAGAATGAGTCGGTCATACACACGACAACATGAATGAACCTTAAACACCTTATGCCATGTGAGAGAAGCCAGACGCAGAAGGTCACATATTGTGACTACTTTATGTGGAATGTTCAGAAGAGACAAACCTATAGAGACAGACAGGAGATTGGCAGTTGCCAGGAGCTAGGGTGGATGGAAAGAGGGAGAAACCTCGCAGTGGGTGCAGGGATTTATTTTGGGGTGATGGGAATGTTCTGGAACAGACAGACATGGTGGTTTACACACTGTGAACATGCTGAATGCCACCGAGGTGATCACTTTAAGAGGCTTAATTTGATGTGATGTGATTTCACCTCAATAAATTATTTAAAAAACAGCAAGGTCCTACTATAGAGCACAAGGAACTAAATTCATACCTTGTAATAACCTATAATGGAAAGGAACACGAAAAAGAATATATAGAGAGAGATATAGCTATATATATATGTATCTATCTATCTATCTATATATCTGAATCACTAAGCTGCACACCCAAAACTAACACAAGATTGTAAACTGACTATACATCAATTAAAAAAATTTTAAAAGCTATTTTAAAAACAAGACAAAAGAACCCAGTATAGTGGGCAAGACTGAACTCCGGAGAGACCAGCTGGGGCTGCTGCCGTGGATCAGAGGAGGAGGGACAGGGGCAGAGGAGGGGCTGAGAGAACTTGGGATGTGCAGAAATTTCAAAAGGGCGGCACCCCCCCAATGGAGGAGAAGGATGAGATGCCCCAGATTCGGCAGGACATCATTTGGAGCACAAAGGCCCCCAGAAGCTTCTGGAAGGAGGCTGCTGAGATGTCTGTGTGTTGGGTTTGTGGTGCCAGAGGGCCTCCGTGGGGCGGAGGCTGCTCACGCGAGAGTCTTCCCCCAAGTGAGTCAGAGGGACGGCAGCTGACATCTATCAGGAATGTCAAGCCCTGTGTCCTGTCTTCTGGAAGCAGCCCTCCCCCCTACCCTGCATTCTGGGCCTGGGCCTCACAGTCAGAGTGGTCATGATCGGCTCCCAGCTCAGCCTGGCGGCAGACGGGGAGTGTGTCTGGGCTGGATGGGGGCGGTGGAGGTTGGGGCTCCCGTGGGCGGTGGGGGGCTGTGCTCCTGTCAAAGGCATGGCTGGGATCCCCTGAGCTGGGCCAACCCCAACAGCAACTTCCCTGGGGTTTGCAGCACTTGCCTCCAATCATTTCTTCTTTTCTTTTTCCTATTATTCTTCCTTTTTATTATTTTTTTTAATTGAAGCATAGTTGATTTATAATGTTGTGTTAATTTCTAGTGTACAGCAGTCATTCAGGTATACATACACATATATTCCTTTTCAGATTCTTTTTCATTATAGGCTATTGCAAGGTATTGAATATAGTTAAGTTCCCTGTGCTCTACAGTAGGACCTTTTTGTTTATCTATTTTATATAGAGAAGTTTGTATCTGCTAATCCCAAACTCCTAACTCATCCCCCACTTTCCCCTTTAGTAACCATAAGTTTGCTCTCTATGTCTGTGATTCGTTTCTGTTTTATAAATAAGTTCATTTGTATTTTTTTAGATTCACATAAAAGTTATATCATGTTATTTTTCTTTCTCTTTCTGACTTACTTCACTTAATATGATCATCTCTAGGTCCATCCATGTTGCTGCAAATGACATTTTTTAAGGCTGAGTAATATTCCATTGTATAAATATACCACAGCTTCTTTATCCAGTCATCTATCAACAGACATTTAGGTTGCTTCCATGTCTTGGCTATGTAAATAGTGCTGCTATGAACATTAGGGCACATGTATCTTTTTGAATTAGTTCCCTCCAGATATATGCCTAGGAATGGCACTGCTGGATCATAGGGCAAGTCTATTTTTAATTTTTTGAGGAATCTCCATACTGTTTTCTATAATGGCTGCACCAAACTACATTCCCACCAGCAGTGTAGGAGGGTTCCCTTTTTCTCCACAGCCTCTCCAGCATTTGACACTTGTGGACTTTTGAATGATGGCCATCCTGACTGGTGTGAGGTGATACCTCATTATAGTTTTGATTTGCATTTCTCTGACAATTAGCGACACTGAGCATTTTTTCATATGCCTATTGGCCATTTGTATGTCTTCATTGGAGAAATGTACGTTAAGGTCTTCTGCCCATTTTTTGGTTGAGTTGTTTGTGGGATTTGTTACTGAGTTCTATGAGCTATCTGTATTGCCTCCGTTCATAACTCTTTTGGGGCTGGAATTAGCCACTTGGCCGTCAGGGCCCCTTCCTTACCCCAGTTGGGGCAGGAATGCCGGGGAGGACCCACATGGGGACCCTCAGGGGCTGCTGCCTGCTCAGTGGGCCAGGCTGGGGGATACCAGCCCCTGGCCTTATGAGCACAACCTCACGGAGGGCAGGAAGGGAACTTATGCTGCTGTTTGTAAACCTCAGAAAGCCAAACAAACAGTCCCTCTAAGAAGCCAGGTCCGGGTTTATGGACATCTGGAAAACGTTAGCTAACTTCCCAGTCTCTGCTGATGCCTTTGGTGGTGAGAACGCAGCCCTCATGACACAGGCATGGGTCCAAGCGTGCAGAGGAGAGGATGTCCCCACAGGAGAGGGGACAGGGACAGAGCACAGCGGAAACTCCCCATGCCACAACCAGAGGGAGAGCCGAGAAGGCAGACCTCGCTGGGGTCCTGTCTGACGTGAGGACAGAATGGAGAGCATGGGTCTGCCTCCTGGTTGTCAGCCCAGGTGGCAGGGATGTGTCTAGCTGGTTCACATCTGTCCCTGCCCTGTACATGGCAGAAACAGGAAAGAACTTGTTGACTAAAGGGATGGATCATAGAAAACCCTTGAGAAAGGGTTTTTCTTGACTGCCTTGTTTCTTCTGTTGTAAGGGTATTCAGAGACATGAGAAGGACAGAATTTCTGACTTAGACATATTTTTGATGCTTTGAGGGAAAAGGAAGTAGAAACAAGCAGAAGCTACTTGTCGAGGGTGTAGTGGACCACTCTTCACATCTCTTTAGCCGCTCTTCAGCCTTAAGAGGCTTGTCCCCTGGGGTAGGCAGAGCCACTCACTGGACTAGGCTGTGGGTAGGAGGCTGCAGGGTCCTGTATCATTCCATAGAACTCCTTCCTGTGATGAACGAATGTAAACTGAGGTCTCAGTTTCCCACCTGTGGTCTGGGAACTGTGGTCCAGAATCCTCTCTGCCTAGGTTTTCTTCAAGCCAGCAAGGGTTGAAAATGGAGGTGTGCGTCAAAATGCAGATTCTTTACACCAGAAATTGACACATTGTAACTGAATATACCTCAATAGAAAATAAATAAAAAATAAAGATATGCCAAAAGGAAAAAAATGCAGATTCCTGGGCTTTGCCAATTAAGGAGGTCTGGTTTGGGACCCCCAACAGGCAAAGGGTTGAGGAGATCAAGCTGAGGGGATGGTCTGTGGCCTCTCTAGGGAAGGTCCCCAAATCTGGAGGCTTGCGGTGGAGGACCTCCATGAACCACAATTCATTTGGACATCACCTCCCCCTGTCTTTGTGACTTTGCCAGAATGAAGATCCTTGGGAATCAGGGTGGCCCTCATTAGCATTTAGATAAGCAAAATAATCTGACTCAGCAACAGCCTCTCTGAAAGCCAGGTCTGGAAAATTTACCCAAGAAAAAAAAGTGCAACAAACAAACATGAAAAGAAAGGGAAAAGATGTTTTTTTTAAAAGGCTGGAACTAATTTGGGGGTTCAACCCAGCCGCCCACACAGATTCATTTCAGCTTTTCAAGCGTTATTCTATATGATTTATTTCCTGCAAAAGCATTTGACAACTATTGTGTCAATGGTTTCCATTTATTCTGGAAAGCCATCTGCTCCTACTTTGGGGAGGTCCGACCAGGCCCCAATTAAATCAAAATAACAACTGGTTTTGATTTGGAAAAATGAAACCCACAAGGAGACAGAAGAGTCAAATACAGGCTGATTCCAGAAGGAATCTTCAATTGGGAATGAGTTACCCAGGGCACCTCTAGGTCTAGGTTTCAGTCCTGCTGCGTGTCTTTGGGCAAATTACTTAACCTTTCTGAGCCCTGCTTTCCTCATCTGTAAAATGAGGGCAGTAGTTGGACCACCTCACAGGGAGGTTGTGAGCATTAACTGAGAGGGGCGAGGCACGTCATAAACACTTATGAATGGTGACAATTATTCTTATGAAACAGAAACACTGTAGGGGGAGGGTATAGCTCAGTGGTAGAGCGCATGTCAGTGGTAGAGCGCATGCTTAACATGCATGACGTCTTGGGTTCAATCCCCAGTACCTCCATTAAAAAAAGGAAAAATCAGAAACATTGGACTTTTTCTCACTACCCTTCATATGAAAGAGAACTAATAGCCCCAGCATCCATTTTGGGGCATGGAGGTGACTTTACAGAGGAAACAGGTGAAGGGTTTGTTGAAGGCTCACAGTCCGCTAAATGCAGGGCTGTCTTTTGAATTCAAAAAAATCCTTTCAGCTGAAAGAAAAGACATCCTCCTTTAGAAAAAAGTGGTTTGCCAACCTCATAACTTAGTCATTCTTTCATTGCTACGACCAAAAGAAAAAAATCTTGATTAAGCCAGTTCTGTGAAGCTAGTTGTTGGAAAAAAGAATTTTCCGTAAGTAGATATTGAGGCACGATGAAATTCAGGTGTTGGAAAGGCAGTTCCAGAAAGGAGTGGGAGCAGATTTCTCATGCATGCTGGGGTCTGGGGCAGTTAGGAAGAAGGCTTGGATTTTGCCTTGGTGTGAGGAGGTGGCTGTGGGAGGGCAGGGTTGCTCACCGCCTTGCACAGCTCCTGGGGGTCTGTTATGCTCTGTCCAGTGGAGCTGAGCCCCAGCAGCACCAGTTCCTGGGATGCAATACAAGTAGAGCCTCCCGGTCTTGCCCAGAGCAGCTGGGGCCACCAGGCTGCCTCAGGGAGTCCACACCAACTCAAGCTGGCCGGCTTGGCCAAGGCCCCTGCGGGTCAGAGCCCAGGGAACAGCCGCCGCCAGCCTGGGAAGTTCATCAGCACATCTGGGCGCCTGGTGGCGAGGAGAGAGAGAGGCCAGGGGCTGGAGGCCAAGAGAGTGCTCTGAGGTCAGCATCGGCAGAGCCAGCAAGAGAGGGAGCAGGGCCAGACCAGGCCAGCAGCCCCTGCAGCCCCTGGGCTCCAAGCCAAGCCACGGCTGAGCAGGTCAGACTCAGCACAGGGATGCTGACCAGGTCTCAGGGAGCCCAGGGGTTCCCGGCAGTGACCCAGGCTGCTGCCTGAGGACACAGACTGCTTACTGTGGCTGTGACCTTGGTTGCCTCCCGTCAGGGAGGGGCAGGTGAAGGATCAGAGGGGGAGGTGGCAGTGATAAAGCAGCCGGGATGACTTAAGTGTCCGGGGAAGCACCCAGTGGTTCCAGCTTCTCAGCTGTGATGTCCACTCTGACACATAGCCAGGCTGTGCACAAGCGTGGAGAGGCCTCAGGTCAGGGACACCCTGACAAATTCCAAGAACCTTCCACACAAGTCAGGGCAACTCAAAGAGGTGGCTTAGCAATGCCCTCCCACCCCATATCCATTAGCTCCTCCGCCTTGTGTTTTCAGTTGGGTCCTCCAGTGTATAGAGGAGGTACTCCCAGGAAGCACAAGTTGGTGGGGCAGAAGGGAGGCGGGGCAGGGGAAAGATGGTAGAGTGGGCAACCTGCTGGGGACCCTATGACTTGGGGTGTGCCTTAGAGTTGTCCCATGTGAGGGGCAGGACTGGGGTTTATACCCCACACTCGTCCTTCCTTGTTTGAGGGCTGCTTCCCAGAAATGAACTCCTCCACAAGGTGACCAACCGTCCAGGTCTGCCTGGGATGAAGGGTTTTCTGGACTCTGGGACTTTCATTGCTAAAGCCAGATACAAGTGGGTCACCCTACTCTCTGGCCCTTCTAGGGATCCCTGCTGCACACTGAGCTTGCTCCGTGGTCAGAGAACACCTTTGGACGGGGTACAGCAGGTAAGAAGCCGCTGGCCTGAATCACAATGACAAGTTCACAGGGGACATGAGCAGAGGATATCCAGCAGCATCTGCTACACCAGACCAGTCACCCCTATAAATCTCTGACTGCCCCACATCCTTTCTATCGCCTTTCCTTATCCACCAGCCACAGCACGCCAGCCAGCTGCTGTGTCGCAAACACTCCCAGCAGCTCTGACCTCAGGGCCTTTGCACTGGCTGCTCCCTTTGCCTGTAAGTCTCTTCCCCAGACACACCCATGGTAAAATGTAACCTCCATGAGGGAAGTCTGTTGGGTATGATCAGTGCAGTATTCCCAAGGCACAGAAGAGTGCCTGGCACTTATAAACATTTATGCACTAATAAATGAATGAAAATGATCTAAAACAACACTAAGTAGAATAAATGGTCTCAAATGCACCTGGAGATGAGACTCCAGTCACCACGGAGACTGCTTCCTCCAAAGGAATTTGGGGAACAGTCATACAGACGCCCATGAGGGAGTAGGGGTCCCTGACATTTGTTTTCGGCTGCTGACCTGCTGCCTCGTTTCCTGTGACCCTCCAGAAATGCCAGAGTTGTCATCAGAGGCATGCCCCAGAACCAGGACTTTCATACTTCTCCACTTTAGAAAATTAGTACATGCAGAACCCCATCAAATAAAACCAAAGATGCAGTTTTTCCTTCATTAAAGCTGGGGTGAGGACTCTAGACCTGCCTGAAGGACAACCCTAGGGGTTTGGGGCACAGCTTGAAATCCACTCACTTGGAGTGTGAGGGTTCTCAGCACAGGGACAGACAAAGCTCTGAAGAGCTGAGACCAGCGCGTCTCAAACAGCGACTGTACATCAATCAGCTGTGGGTTGTATTAAATGCAGAGTTTGATGCAGAAGGTTTGGGCTGGATCCAGAGAATCTGCATTTCTAACAAGCTCCCAGGTGATGCTGAGGCTTCTGGTCCATGGCCAGGGCTTCAGGCTTGAGCATTTGGGACAGTTTCCCCTCTCTGCCTGAGTCAGGAAGAGTTTGATTATCTTGCCTGAAGTTTCCACCAGCTCAGCAGGGGTGAGGTAGAGAAGAGGCGGCACAGGCCCTTGGAATCACTGGCAGTGGGAGGAACAAGGCAGCCTCTCAGATACATAGGCCCAAGTGCCTGAGTTAGGGTACCATGTACGCTGCTGTAACAAAGTGGCCCCCTAATACACTGGTATAAGCAAGATAGATGCTATTTCTCTCACAGTCCAGAGGGAGGGGACTACCAGGAGGGCAGCTTTCTGAGCTCCAATACACAGTTTTATCTCTGGATCAAAAGTGGTTGCTGCAGCCCCTGCCATCATGTCTACATTCCAGAGAGTAGAAAGGAGGAAAAGGCAAAGGGAGCCCCTGCTCATTATTTTTAGGGCACAGACTGGTAGGGGCACATACCACTTCTGCTCACACTGTTGGTCAGACTCAAGTCATTTCTAGCTACAAAGGAGGTAGTTTCTAACTGCAAAGGAGGCTGGAAAGTGAGCAGTCTTATGCCCAATGAAAGCTGAGGCATCTATCATTAAAGGAAGAAGGTGGGGTGGATATTGGTGACATCTATAGGAAGAGACATTATTATATTAAAACCTTAAACTTGGAATTGTTTGAATGCCATTCCAACATTATTAGGCAGAGGCTGCCTCCCCCAACTTTGTAGGTATGGACTGTGTGGTCAGTGGAGTAATTGTCCCTAAAGATATGCCTGTTCCAATCCCCAGAACCGGTGACTACGTGACCTTACATGACAAAGGGACTCTGCAGATGTTACTAAGGACCCTGACATGGAGAGATGACCTTGGGCTACCCCAGGGGCCCAATGTCATCACAAGGGTCCTTGTAAGAGTGAAGCAGGAGCGTCCAAGTCAGAGAAAGGAGACGTGACAACAGAAGCAGAGGTTGGAGGGATGTGCGCTGAAGATGGAGGAAGGAGTCGGTAGCCGAGGGATGCAGGCGCCACCAGAAGCTGAAAAAGGCATGGAAACGGATTCTCGCCCCGAGCCTCCAGAAGGAACCAGCCCTGCCCCTGACACCTTGAATAGCCTGTGAGATCATTTCAGACTTCTGGCCTCCAGAACTGTAGGAGAATACGTTTACGTGCACTGAAGGTGCCGAGTATGTGACAGTTAGCCAGAGCAGCTGTAGGACATTTCGCTGGGAATAAACACCCCACAGCTGAGCTGAGTCCTTCTTTGTGTCCACAGAGCCCTGGGCTCTTAACCGCTCCCACAGGGCCTGCTCTGTTTTATACCAGGCCTGCAGTGGCCTCAAACGACTCCTTTCTGGAGTCATTCTCCATCAAGCACAGACTTAACTTCCCCTACCCGATAACAGTAATATGTAACCTGGCTAAACTCTGGGCCCTGGGGACTCAGGAAGTCGCAGTCCTCAAAGAACCCTTGCCTTGCAACTACCAGGGAACTTTCAGAGAACATTCAATTGCCTCCAATCCAGTTGTCCCTGCAATAGTGCTAGACAGCCTCTTTCCTCTCCGTCGTGTTCTCTGATAGGATGGTCACAGGCACATCACAGCAGCTGGTCTCACTGACCCCCCAGGCCAGGCTCCGTCCCACTCCCAGGGGCCCTTCTTGCCCAGGCCACGGTGTCGCCAGCACCCAGCTGGACCACAGCTCCTGCCATCCCCTCCCAGAGCAGCACTCAGTCCTCTCTGACTCCGAAAACCCAGTTTTCTCTCACCCTGCATCTTCCTTGAGGATTTCTAATGAATTCTGCCAATAAGTGACATTTTTACAAATCAGTAATATTAACCGAGGACTAATTATGTGCCAACACTTGCCAGCCTTTAAACTTCACAACCGACCTTCAGGGTAAGGATGTTATAATGCACCCCTTGCTCCTGTTGGAGGAAGGAAGTGGGTGGAGAGGTCTGGTGCTTTGCCAAGGTCCCCCTGCTGGGAGGCAGAGGAGCCAGAGCTGGAGCCCCGGCTGGCCTGGCACGGTCTACAGGCAGCTCCACAGCCGGTTCTGGGCTGTTGGAGGAGCTGCCTGCAGAGAACCACATCCTCTTGCTGGCCTGAATGGCTTGCCCACATCTGCTTCCAGAAGGATGGCCCCCAGGCTCCCCTAAGGAGGCCACAGCCCTCTCTCCTGATGGGGAAGATAAATGAAGCTGGTGCAGTGGGTCTGCAGCAAGAGGCAGTGACTCCGGGGTCAGGACTGATGAATTGGCACCTGCCTAGCCTGGCCCAAGGGACAGGTATTTTGGAAACTCCCTCACTCCCTGAAACTCTTTGGTAGAGAGCCTGTGATGGGCCAAGCCAGGGAGGGGCCATGCAGGGTAACCACCACGCAAGCCCTGCCCTCCAAGAGTTGTCAGTGTGGCCAAGAGGGCCACCAGACCATCAAAGATGATCCCAAGAAACTATGAGTGCCTCGGCATTCAGGAAGGTTCCGGGGGCAGGGCAGGAGGGGAGGATGGGCAGACAATTAGCAGTCCTGGAAGTGGGAGCAGTCGGAACACCAGCTCCCCATTGGTAGCTCCAGGAGTCTTCTCAAAACACCAGTGGGGATGTGAGGCCTGGGAGGGAGTGACTTGTCCAAGGGCACAGCTGGGACCTGGTGGAAGCTTCTGATGACAACCTGTGCAAAGGCCCAGGGGTGCGAGGGAGCTTCGAGAAGAGGCAAGGCTGATGACAGGTCTGTCCAGGGTGGGTAGGGTCAGGCTGTGAGACCTTAGGGCCAACCCCACCCCCAAACCTGAAGGCCATGAGATGCTGATGGGAAGGTGTGTATGTTGGGGGGCGGGGGGTCTGAGACAGAAAGGAGGCTGGGATAGGACCCTTTGGTCCCTGTGGGAAGCACATGTGCCAGGAGCCCCACCCCACCCCATTCCCTGGTGACTTTCCTCCCCTAGGGTGGTGGTCGGGGGATACACTCTCTCTGGATACCTCGTCTCTTGGGACTTGGATGCTTGGTCACATCCTTCTGGACAAACACTTGGAACAGGGTGGGGACATTTCCTTTCAGAGATAAGGTCTGGGCAGGCCTCCCTGGCAGCTGCCTGCAAGGACAGCTGTGGAAATGGAGCCTGCCTCCCTGGGCCTGGAGATGCTGCAATTTTTCTGATGCTAATTTAGCCCCAAGTTCCTGAAGATCCTAGGGGCTTATCCCACCTCTAGACTGTATGATGTATACAGACAAAATCCAGGGGGAAAGTCTGTAGCCTTTAAAAAAAGCAACCCACCATTTGAAGGGTTGCCCTGCTCTGCTGTGCTGGGAAGGCCTGACCTTGAATGAGGGGCCCCATGATAGGGCCCTAATTTGGAGATGGAATTAAACTCAAGTACCTCCTAACATTTTTTTGCTTAGGGATTAATTTGGGAAAAATCAAAACATACACAGGTCACTCTCCTCCCAGCCATTAACAATAAAAAAATAACTTCAGGGTAACTCATGGGGAAAACATGGCTTTAAAGCAGCTTTTGGGGGATATAATTCACACACCACACAATTCACCCTTTTAAAATACACAGTTGGGTGGGTTTTCAGCATATCCAGAGTCACACAAGCATCAATACCATCGCTTTTAGAACACTTCATCACTCCTAAAAGAAACCTCATACTCTTAGCCATCACCTCTGGTCCTCCCACCCCCACTTCAGCCCCAGAAACCACTAATCCACTTCCTGTCTCTATGGATTTGCTACTCTGGGCATTTCATATACATGGACTCATACAATACATGGTCTTTTGTGTCTAGCTTCTTTCACTGAGCATCGTATTTCCAGGGTTCATCCCCAAGGTTGCTGCTGATGTCAATACTTCAATCCTTTCGATGGCCAATGTACTATCCAAGTCTGTGGAGAGACCACATTTTGTTTATCCATGCACCCGCTGAGGGACATTTGGGTTGTTTCCGCTTTTGCGGCTGTTGTAACGAGGGCTGCTGTGAGCATTTGTGTATAAGTTTTTGTGTGAACCTCAGTTTTCAATTCTCCTGGGTGTACAAGTAAAATTGCTGCATCATACAGTAACTCTATATTTCACTTTTTAAGGAGCTGCTAGGCTGGGAAAACATAGATTTTTACAATTTACACAAACTGTTTATTAAAAATTCACTAACACTTGTTAAGCCTTGATTCTGGCCAGGTTGTCACTTAATATATTATATTTCATCCCCACAAATAACTTATTTGGTGGGAACTGTTATCTTCATTGTATAGGGCACGGAGATGAGGATCAGAGAGGCTGAGTCACTGAGGAGGATGGCCCAGCTTCTCAGTGTAGAGCAGGGATTTGAACCCAGGCAGTGGGTTCCCCTTCCTTCTGAAGATCCCTGGTGAGTGGCCTCTATTCTAGTGCCAGGAAAGAGACCAGGCTTCCTTTTCAGCTGTAGATGTTCTCATTTTGGGGAACTGACAACCCAGAGACCACTTTCTAATTCGTCCTCCTGGGAGTTGATCTGGGGCTGGGACACGATGTTATGTAACCATCATTGACTCATTCGTCCATTATGTTAACCAGCCACCTGGCCCAGCTCCAGGGGAGGCCTGTCAGGTGGGGGCCTCTGCTCCAGGCCAGCATCCTTACAGCAAACTGCCCCAATCTGGGCTTTTTGGCCTCACAGCAGCACTGACACATGTCTGCACATGAATCAATGTTCCCATCTTGCCTGCTTCATTGAAAGCAGTGGTTCTCAACCCTGAGCTGATCAGAAGCCGCTGGAGGGCTTGTTAAAACTCAGATTGCTGGGACCCAGGAATCCCACTCCTGGGCTTGTATCCAGAAGGAACCCTACTTCAGGATGACACCTGCACCCCAATGTTTATAGCAGCACTATTTACAATAGCCAAAACATGGAAACAGCCTAAATGTCCATCAACAGGTGACTGGATAAAGAAGATGTGGTATATTTATACAATGGAATACTACTCAGCCACAAAAACCGACAACATAATGCCATTTGCAGCAACATGGATGCTCCTGGAGAATGTCATTCTAAGTGAAGTAAGCCAGAAAAAGAAAGAAAAATACCATATGAGATCGCTCATATGTGGAATCTAAAAAACAAAAACAAAAACAAACAAACAAACAAAAACAAAGCGTAAATACTGGACAGAAATAGACTCACAGACAGAGAATACAGACTTGTGGTTGCCAGCGGGGTGGAGGGTGGGAAGGGATAGACTGGGGTTTCAAAATTGTAGAATAGATAAACAAGATTACACTGTATAGCACAGGGAAGTATACACAAAATGTTATGATAACTCACAGAGAAAAAAATGTGACAATGAGTGTGTATATGTCCATGAATGAAACATTGTGCTGAACACTGGAATTTGACACAACATTGTAAAATGATTATAAATCAATAAAAAATGTTAAAAAAAAAAAAACTCAGATTGCTGGGCCCACCCTCAGAGAATCTGATGCTGTGTTTCTGGGATGGGGCCTGAGAATCTACATTTCCAACGAGCTCCCAGGTGAGGCTGCCGCTGGGGACCGGCTCTGAGGCATTAAGAAGTCTGCAGTATTGGAGCTGCTCCCTACGGCCGGCCTTTCCTTGAATGAGGTATCAAGTGCTTCCATCTCTACTTGGGAGAAACTGTGCGTGACGTATGAGGTTCCTGCTTCCCTTGGGGCCTCTCTGGACCTCCACCTAGTGGGGAAGCAAGGATGGAGTGCATATTCAATTAGAAGGAAGAAGGGGGGCTGCCTAGACAGGGTGGGCAGGGGTGTTACAACTTATCAAGGTATTAATTTGGACCCATCCCTTTGTATTTGCAAATTGATCCCCTGTGCTCTGCTGCCCCTAGTGGTGGGCAATTCTCCACCGCTTCCTCTAGGAGGGGCCCCTTCATTGCTGATTGTAGGTGAGGGTACCTGCTCCCAGGGTCTCAAGGCCAGGGTCCTCGAATGTGCTCTTTCTTGGGAACTGATCTGCTATCAGTCATTTGCACCTTAGTAAGAGTAAGCTCGAGTCCTTGATGCTCCATTCTGGGGGAGACTGCCACTTAAATCCCAAAGCTCATACTGATAGACAGGAAGGTTTTGCTGCTGGCTTTAAGTTTCATGCACCAGAGAAGGAAGGGAAGAATCCTTCTAAGAACCATGGAGAGTAGCTGTCTCGCCTGACCCTGGAATGTGGGAGAACCTGGTGAGGCCCTGCTTCCCAGCTCTGGGAATTCCAACCTGGAGGGAAGGTTGTGCGCTTTGCATCTACCTTACAAGATGCTGACCTCTGACTCAGTGCTTGCCCTGTGCTCAGCATTACTGTTGCATCTTCCTGCCACTTACAGCAGCCCACCAAGGTCACAGTTACCATGGGGGCTCAGACAGACTTAGAGGCAAGATGAAGCATCTGGCAGACTCTGAGTGGAGAGGTCAGAGGGCAGTTGGCCCTGGAACACTATGGATCTGCAGCCCAGAGGAGGCAAGAGCTGAAGAGGGGTTGTGGGAACCCACATGTTGATGGCACTTAAAGCTCTCCAGGGAGGGCAGCTCCAAAGAGGAGGGAAGAGGCCCAGGGTCCGGCATCAGAGGGGACAGGAATCAGAGCTGGCCAGAGAGGCCGGGGAGAGAGGGTGAGGACTGTAGGTGCTGACAGGCGGACACCAGCTGGAATTGTGCAGTCTCAGAAAATTCTATGGTTTGATCAGCTGCTTTGCTGGCTGTAGGGCAAAGCCTGACTGCTTTGAAGAGGGGCCAGGGACCCAGCCTAAGGCCCCGTCCTTGGGGTAGAATTGAACTCAGGCACCTCCTTTGTCCTATTGCTTGGAGGCCAATTCTCAAGATATTGATTGATGGCCCATAAAAATCATGTCCATGTCAACCCTGTACACATATGAATTGACATCTTTGTAGATGTGATTAAGGATCCTGAGACAAGATCTCCCTGGATCATCCAGGTGGGCCCTAAATCTGACAGCATTCCTACAGGAAATAGACTAGGAGAGACACAGACAGAGGAGGAGAAGCCACATGAAGACAGAGGCAGAGGTCAGAGGGAGGCAAAGAATGTCTGGGGTACCCCCAGGAGCTGGACAAGGCAGGAAGAAGCCCCCCTTGAGCCTTCAGAGGGAGGTGACCCTGCCAGCACCTCAACTTTGGACTTCTGGCCTCCAGACTGGGAAAATATACTTCTGTTGTTTTAAGTCACCTAGTTTGGGTAATCTGTTATGGTGGCCCCAGGAAACAAACAAGATATGTATCAATACCTGTATCTTTATATCTACACACATACACAGATATAAAATAGATATTCTTCCTTGCATGCATATAACATGTCATATAAAATGGGAGGATGCCATCTGTGTTAGTGTTTTTCAAACTGTGGTCTGAGGAACCCCTGCATTGCCTGGGGACCTTGTCAAAAATGAAGATTCCTGGGCCCCTGCTAGATTTACGGGATCAGACTCTCTGGGAGTGGCCAAATGGGCACTTTAAACTGGCTTTCCAGGTGATTCTGATGGACCTGTAGACCTGGGGCCCCAGTGGTCCCCTGGATGTGGCTGTGAGGGTGACTTGAGGGTAGGAGGCACCAGGAATGTGTCCAAGCAGAACAGGAGGGACAGAGACAGACAGTCCTGCTAAGGGGAGGTCACCAATGTGTCTTCCTAGAGGCTGGTTTGTGCTGTGGGCCCAGATGTTTGGGGTCACGGGGACCCAGCCCCGCCCCCAGTGCAGCTGCTCTTGGGAGGAGCCCTGAGCGCACAAAGGCTGTCTGAGCTCACGCTCTGCACACTCAGCCTTCCTGACGCTTCAGCAGCTGCTCCCTGTCCGGCTGCTCCAGCAATTCCAGGGCCCAGGAAAGTGGCCGGGGATGACATCCTGGGAGCAGCTGGTGGGATGGGCCACAGGGCCATCTGGAAGTTTCCAGGCCTCAGGGAACACTTATGTAACCGGTTCAGAGGGGGAGTTTGGATGATGGATTAGCTCGGGGGCTGAGGACAAATGGATGCCCAGCGCACTGGTCTGAGGGCTGGGGCGGCACCTCCCATCCAGCCTCTGAAACAGGACCCTCTCTTACCCTCCAGCTCCCCCACGGCCCCCACGTGCTCCATGCTATCAAAGACAGAGGAGCGGACGCCCACAAGCAAGCTCTCCAAGGGCTGGGGCATCTGTACTTCTCGTCACTCACAAGGCTTGGCATGGGGCTTGGCACGTAGTAGGTGCTCAGGAGCGTTTGCTGAGTGAGTGCTTGCATGCGTGAACAGGACTTTTGCCAGAGAGGCAGGATCTGCACCGAGAAGGGCTTCCAAAGGCAGGTCCCCTACCAGCAGCATTCGCATCACTTGGGAACTTAGTACGCATGCAGACTCCTGGGCCCCACCAGACCTCTTGAATCAGAAACTTGGCAGGTGGACAAGCTGGGTAACCTTCGGGGGTCCTGGCGCCACCCAGTGTGAGAACCACTGTGTAGCAAAGTGACAGTCAACCGTGGCCGAGTGCTAGCATCACCCTCGGAGCTTAGAGCACAAAACCAACCCCAGGCTCCCTTCAGACTGGCTGCATCAGCCCTGGTCAGGGGCCAGGGGAGGGCTGTTTCCCATGAATCTCTCGGGCCTGGGAAGTGACACATGTTTGGACTCAGATCCTGGCCCTGCTTCCTAACAGCTGGGAGACTTTGGGCAAGTCACTTAAATGCCCTGGGCCTCACTTTCTTCATTCGCAAACAGAAGACGGTCAAGACAGTACCTTCCTCACAGGGGTATGGGGGTTCACGTGTTCGTTTCTGTCACATGCTCACCACGGCTTCTGGGACACAGTGAATAGTAAATGTGAGTTGCTATGACTGGTAGCAGTAGTATTACTAGTCTCACTTTTCCCCCAGTATGATCATTATTACTACTACTACCACCACCACGATTACCATCACTATTACTACTACTCCTACTATGACCACTACCATCACCATTATTACTATTACTACCATCCCCACCACTGCTATCACTGTTACTATTACTACTACTGTTGATACTACTACCAGTGTTATGATTACTACTGCTAATACTATTGTATATTGTTACTAGTAACAGAGTAATAGTAACACCATTGTTACTAGTATTCTTATTACTACTACTATTAATACCATTCTCATTATTGTTGTGATTAGTACTATTATTGCTACCGTTAGTATTATTACTATTAGTATCATTGCCACTATTGCTATCCTTGCTGCTGCTACTATTTTGTCAAGGGAGGAGAATTTTGTCCTCCAAGTTTCTTCAAGGAGGGACAACCACCTCTCACCTTGCTGACTGAGTTCTGGACTACTGGATCAGAAACTCAACCAAAAGTCCTACTACACTTCACAGAACCAATACCCTAAAGGAGTCAGAGTCTTCCCTGGTGCTGCAGCAGCCGGCTTTGAGGTCAGGGTGGGGTGGGGTGGGGAAGCCCTTTTGGAATCACTGGCTGGAAGCGGCCAGCTTCCTCTGGGTTTGCATTTGGGAATCAGTTTATCTGCCCTGGAGTGGGGTCACGATCTTCCCCAGATGGTCGGGGGTCTCCTGTGCCAGGCTCAATTCCTCAGGCTCACGTTTTAAAACACTTTGTCCTTTCCGAGCAAGCAGATGGGATTTACGATGGAGGTGGCTTCCAAGTGGTTCTTCCCTACCCAAATCCTATCTTCTCAGGGCCAGACATAAAACAAAACAGAGCACCTCTCCCAGCTTTTGAAGCCAGGGATAAGAATGCCTCATTTTTTGAAAGGCCCAAGTGTTACAGGAAGATGTCAATCACATCAAGCTGTGATTTGTTTTGCACGTTTCTTTGGGAGAAAGGGCGAAAATGTAACATTGAAATTAAAACAGAGAGAGAGACAGTGAAACTTTAGCATTCAAAACATAATAGACAAATGTGAATTTAAAAAATGGAGCAAAAATCTCCAGAGATGGTGAGGGCTGAGCCTGGCTGGCAGATCCTGGTGGAAATGGGTGAGGTTAAACCATCGAGCCCCAGCGCCAGAACTTCCCTCTCCCTGCTCTGAGCAGCCAGACTTACTCAGGAAAATACTGAAAAACTACCTCTATCAGGGGCATGGACTGTCCTATAATTGATCAAACACACATAGATTTTCACATGTGGTGTCCCCTAGTTATTGTATTAGTACACAATCAGCAACGATCATTTGGGAAATGGAGGGAAGTAGAAAGAGGAGAATCCCCTGTTCAGAGAGAACCTCTGTTGATTTTTGGTGAATTTCCTTTCAGTCTTTTTTCTGTACATTTTAAAACAAGGATAATCTTGTACTGCAGATTATATTTCGTGTTTTTTTAACTGATGATGACAAAGATTTTTCTGTCCCCCTCCCACCCCAACCTGAGTCACCTGGCCAGGCAGACACCACCTGGTCCTGTTTCTCTGAGCCTGACACCTGGAGGCAACTGCAACCCTGCCTCCTCCGTCTTGCCCCAAACCTGTGAACCCACAAGTCCTGTCTGTGTTGCCCCCTCAGTATCTCTCAACCCACCCACCGCTCTCCATCCCCTCAGCCACGGCGCCCAGAGGTAGAGGGAAGTGCTTTAGAAATAATTGACTGCAGGCCTCTCACCAGGGCCAGATGATGGCCTCCCCCTAGGTTCCCTGGCTCCCACTCTGAACTCCAACAATCCATTCTCCACATTGTTGCCAAAATGCGATTTCAAAACGCAAATCTGATCACTTCACCCCCTGATTCAAACCTCAATGGCTGTAGCCCACTGCTCCTAGGATAAAGACCAGATTCCTTCTCTAGGAGGCCTGACTGCACACACGAATGTCCCAACTTCACGGCACCACACACCTGATTGCCATTCTCGCAGGTATTAGTGGGCCCACCACCCCACCTCCCTGAATCTTGGCGCCTCTATCAGTGATGCTTAGCCAAGAGCAGACGCTCTGAAAATGCATTTGTGGATGAATGAACACCACCCATAAACAGAGCATTGGAGCCTCACAATTCACATCGTGTCTTCTGAATTCTTGCCCTCTTGCTTGAAGGCAGGCTATATGATCAACCAGCATGGTGCATCTCTGCACACCCACAAAATTCTGGCATCACCATCTTAAATGCTAAGGATGGCATGGTCACTCCAGTTTCCTTTTCCAGGGGAGAAATCTGGTTCTTAGTCTATAGAATTTCTGGGGAAATAGCTCAGCAAAAAGTGGAGACTAGAGACAGTGGTTCCTGAAAATCCTGTTAGGTTATCTGCATCCTTGCCTCCCGGGGGTACAAGGGACAGCCTCCATCCAGGATGTCCTCTCTCCTGGAGTCAGGAGATGTAATTGTCCTGTGACTACACCAATCACTGAGTGCCTTTATCAATGAGGGAGCTGCCTGAGGCCATTTTGAAAGGCAGCTGCCCAGGTGAGCTGAGGCCACAGATCCACCTCGAACAAAGAAACTGTTGGAATTTTCCTAGGTGAAACCTCTACACTCTCTCTCCTTGACCATACTTTGGGGTTAGGTCACTGAGCCCCTGGGGCCAATGCAGAAATGAGACAGGAAGAGGTCACTGTGGTGTAAAATGTACAGTCTGAGGTCACCCCGAGATGGGACCCATCTCTGCCAACACCTTAGGGTTTTCCTGATACAATTAGTGTCCTTTTGGTTAAAATAATAATTCTCTTAAGATGTGGCAGGTGGTGGGGTTTGTTACTCTTGCTTTTGGCAAAGTAACAAGGGGAAAAACAAACCAACACAGTCTGGAAGGAAAGGAGCTGGCTAAAGAGTAAGATTTGGACCCAGTTCCTTAGCACCTGGGCCACTAATGGAGAGAATGAAGTGTTTCAGCCTCAAAACGATCGTCATTCTGATCAACATTGCCGTCATCATTCTAAAGTTTGCCCAGCCCTGAGCCAGTGTTGCTGGCATGGTTAGCGTCTGTCCTTTAGAGACAAGAAGATGGAGTCTGAGACTCAAGATGTCAGGGCTTCTACGTAGCAAAGCTGGGCCTGACCCGCACGCAGATTCCTTACCTGATCATTGTTCCCTGAGGGGCTCCCCTGCTCCCTGGACATCCTGGCAGCTCCAGCAGATAGAAGAGAGAACAGGTTGAGTGGGGACCTCAGGTCCGATTTTCCCACAGGCCCTTGTGGGTTCCAGTCTCCCTGTAGATGTCACCCTTCTGTCTTACAGGATGGGGTGGCAGTGCTCCAGTGTGGATCCCAAGGCCACCACATCCTAGCCACGGGACCACAGGCAAGTTAATTACACACATGGAGCCTCAGTTTTCCCGCCTATAAAATGAGCTCGTGGTACCTAACTCAGATTTGCTGGAAAACATTTTGCCCCCTTTCCCTTCTCCTCTGGCTTTTCTTCTTGTCCTTTGGGCCCTGGCATAAACTATTTCTACCTGGAAACCTTCCCCTTCCCATCTGGCTCCAGACTGGTGGGTTCCCGTAGCACCTCTTCTTGGACCCTCCTGACCTTTGTAATTCCTGTGTCTGTTGCTTCCCTGAAGGCAGGGGTGGGGCCTGTCTCTTTGACCCTTGGGCCACCAGGGTCCGCTTCAGTGCCTGGCACACAGGGGGTGCTTCTGTCGTCTCTGGAGCTGGGAGGAGGAGCGGAGGATGTCCAAAAGCAGTGGGCAGCCCACCAGAGCGTGATGATCTCCAGCATCCACTGGGGGACAGAGAGGGCACAGGTGTGTTTAAGTGTTGGTGTTAAAGGACACCATCAATCTGAAAGAGAGATGCCAGGCTGCACTGTGACATCACAGATTTGGTGCTACTTAACATTTTTTCGTTATTATTTTCTGTAACTTTCTATTTTGGCATAATTTCAACAGAAAAGTTGGAATAATACAAGGGGTTCCCGTGTACTCTTCACCCAGATTCAATAGCATTTACATTTTGCCTCATTCTTTCTCTACATATGTTTTCATGTAAAACATCATATACACATAAGTTGCAGACATCAGCCCCTTTAATCCCTTTGGTGTGTATTTCTTAAGGATATGCCCTTCTATTCCATAAATACAATAAGATGATCCAATCAGGAAAGTTAACATCTTACCAGGATAGACTACAGGCAGACCTAAGGCTCGATTGCAGGCTCGATTCCAGACCACCACAATAAAGTGAATATTGCAGTAAATCACACGGATTTTTTGGTTTCCCAGTTCATTTAAAAGTTATACTGTAATCTGTTAAGCATGTGATAACATTATGTCTAAAACAACAATTTACATAGCTTAATATAAAAATACTCCAAAAGCCATTCTGAGCCAAGTTTGGAGAATTACGTGTTGTGAAACTGATGCCCTGTCTCTTTTCTGCTCATGTCATGTGGTCCCAAAGTGTGGCTGTGACCGACCTGGGTCAGGGTGCCTTTAAGGGTGGCATGCATGGCCTAGCAGTCAGGAGCAGGCAGTCTGACCTGACTTCTTGAGCTTGAATCCCAGCTCTGCTCCTTCCAGCCTGTGTGACCTTGGATAAGTCAGCTACCCTCTCTGTGCCACAGTTTCCCCCTCTGTGAAATAGGGATAATACTGGTAGCTGCCTCACGAGGCTGTTATGAGGATTAATAAGTTAATATTTGTAAAGAGCTGAGAACAGCACCTGGCACATGTAAAACGGAGCATTTTTGGAATACAGTGGTTGTCTGGGTTCAATCACACAATTTAAAGATGCAGCATGCATCCCACTACTTCTGGGTACAGTGGCTCAGTCACATGAAAGTATTCATGCTCCCCCTGTTCCTTTCCTCTGGGCTCTCCCTTTACACACTCACACACAAATGGGCGCGCACACACACACACACAGGAGGAAGCACAAGAGCTCCTTTTCTCCGCTCATTTCCTAAGCCCAGAACACCAAGTAAGGGAGTCATCAGGCCGGAAGGACATTTAAACTGTCACCTGAGGCTACTGGCCTCCCACACTCTTGTCAGCTGCCTTCTGAGGATCCAGCTGGAAAATGATTGGTCACACTTCACAACAACTCACCAGGAGAAATATCCCCATTTACTTTCTTCCCTACTTTAGCAGAAACAATTGAACGAGGTGGGCAGGGTAAACAAGGGGAAGAAGGCCTTGCAGAAACAAATCCTCTTCTCACAGGGCTGGGAAAGTGCAGAGGGGGTTGCCTGCGGCTCCAGCTCGTGGGTTTCCCGATCAGGGAAATCACACTTCTCTCCCTTCGACCCAAGTGGGCTTAGTTTCCAACCATGTACAATCCTGACCTGCAGCCTGGGGCTCCTGAAACTGTAAAACGGGACCAGGCTGGCAAGGGCTTCTCCAGGGTTGGGCTGGTTAATTTCATGTTCGTTCATCCACTCATTCCTTCACTCAAGTGTTCCTGGTGTGAGCACCTGTCGTTGCTCAGCTCTTTATAATTAATCACGTATTATTGTGATATTAGCAGGCACATTTGTAAGGCTTTGTTATTATATATTAATCAGCCTTTTTAAAATAGCGCAGGTGTTGTTTTAAACACTTCACACACACTATCTCATTGACTCTTCATAACCACTTTATGGGATAGGTACTATTATTATGCCTCCTGTACAGATAAGGAAATGGAAGCACAGAGAGGTTAAGGAATTTGCCTAAGGTCACACAGCTAGAAGGGGGCCACAATAGGGCTCTAACCCGAGGGCTCCTCATACTTCAGTTATCCTCTCCCTTGTCTGATGATACAGGGGATGTAAAAGAGATTTTCGAGACGGTGAGAGAAGTGAATCTCATAGTGGTCACACTGTCTTGGGATGAAGACCAGCTCAGGCACCTATCAGCTGGGAGACAAGTCGCCGAGGCAGGCAGGTCTCCTTCTGGGGCTCAGAGAAGGAATACAAAGACCGACTACAGAGGGGAGGGGATAGCTTAGTGGTAGGATGCTCGCTTAGTTAGCGTGCATGAGGTCATGGGTTCGATCTCCAGGACCTCCGTTAAATAAACAAACAAACAAACCTAATTACCTCCCCCCCTCCAAAACAACAACAACAACAACAACAAAACTATTTTAAAAAAAGACCAACTACACTCAGCAAGTGGAGTGCAGCTAGGATCCAGTGTAAGTTTTTGGGTTCTCGCTGTGTATATGGGTTCTGTGCAAGGGGGGTTGTATGTCCTGGTGTGGTGGCCAGGCTCACAAAGGGACAGCTGGGTCTACGGGAAGGTTTGGCCAGAATTTGCTTCTGCTTCTTGGCTTCATCACCTTGGCCAAATGATGGAACTCAAGCCTCAGTTTCCTCATCTGACAAGTGGGCATAACAATAGTTGTTATGTCATAGGGTCGTCGTGAAGACAAGAGAGCATCTTAGCTGGCTCAGCTCAGTAAGATGTAGCAATGGGGCCCTTCATGCTGACAGCGCACTGTGTTACCTTCCTGAAGCGAGCTAGGGGGAGGCTAGGGAAAGGATGGAGGGGAGAAGGGTGGCAGTATGGTTTGAATTAAGCTGTTTATATGCACCCTCATCTAGTGACAAATGGCTGTAGTGACGGAGGAGAGTGGTTTCAATTTTCCATTTGGGATCAGACGTCTCATGGCTCTGCCAACCTCGTCCGGAAGTGGGCAGGTCATCCCAGCGGGCTTGAGAGCCAGGGAAGGTACTTCTCCATCCTCACACCAGCTCCGGGCCTGTGCCACCAGGCCAGCTAGAGAAGGAAGACAGGCCTCTCTGGGACATTCGAGCTGTCCCTGCCCTTTGTGTCCACACACACCCCTGCACGACAAGGCCATCTTATTTTGGGGGCAAAACCAAGTTAGCACATGTCCACGCCCAACAGCAGATACTCTGTCTCAGTGGACCTTTGGGCCAGAGCTGGTGTTTCCAGCCCGAGCTGGAAGGGTGGGGCCCTGCAAGCAGACGGAAGGGCAGGCTGGGTTTTTGGTAATTTCCGTCCTGATTTTTGAAGTCCCACAGAGCTCAAAGGCAAGCCAGAGGCGACTTGGGCTGGAAGGAAGCTTGGCGACGGAGGCCGAGCTGGGAGAAATCTCGGGGGCAGACAGGCCTGGGGAGGGATCTATGGCCAGGGGCCTGGGCAAGTGCTTAGCCATGCTGGGCCTCAGTTTCCTCATCTGTAAATGGGGGTGTTGTGGGGCTGTGGCGAGGAATAAATAAGAGGACCCGAGTGAGGCGCTGTGAATTTTCCAGCCACAAGAAAAGATGCAACTTCATTTTCCTATGAGGAAACTGACCTTCAGATCTCAAGTCTTGCCCCACCTCCCCATGTCTAACGAACTTGGTAGAATAAAGCCAGTCATTCAAGGAAAAGCATCTTGGTTTTCCTTGTTATTTCAAGTTTAAATCAATTCCTTCAGAAGACCCTCCTCCCCTGCTTCTCCCTGAGGTGGCATCTAATAGCCTTTAAAAAGGGAATGAGAACCCATTCCTCCTTGGCTCAGAACCAACCACGGCTCCCATGTCCCTGGAATCGAAGCCCAAATCCTTCCCGCGGCCTGATGGCTGTCCTCGGTCTGCCCTCAGCCCTCCTCTCCCCCTGCCCATGCCCTTCCTCCCTAGGGCCTTCGTGGGGTCCCTTGCACCAGTCAGTCTCCCACCACAGCACCTTGGGGGTCGCTGCTTCTGTCACCTGGAACTCTCCTCCCTCTGATACCCACCTGGCTCCTCCCTCAACTCCATCTTCCCCTTTTCAAATGTCACCTTCTCAGTGACCTGATCGCACCTTCTCTGACTACGCATGCAAAATACCAACAGTCCCTGCCTCACACTCCCTGCCCCGGCACTCCCCGCCCCCTTCCTGGTTCTTTTATCCTGATAGCACCTCTTACCGCCTGACATACAATGTGTGTAACTAGCTCTTTTGTTTAATGCCTGCCTTCCATCATGCAAATGTAAGTTCCTTGTGGGAGCAGATACATTTGTGTCAGTTGTTTTTTTCATTTGTGGTGTCTCTAGAACTCAGACAGTGACAACCACACAGTAGGTGCTCAATAATGTCAGATGGATGGATAGATGGATGATGGGTGGGTGGATGGGTGGATGGTAGATGATGGATGATGGATTGATGGGTGGGTGGCTGCCTTCAAGTCTACAGGCTAGGGAATTCTGAAAGCTCTGGAAGGAAGTGGGGAACAAGTCCCTTCCGTTCTCCAGTTTCCCAGAACTGATCTGGGGGTTTCCTCCCTTTGTCCCCACCTGACTTCAGCACAATGAGAAGCAGGCACAGGCGGCCCTTCTCATCACCGCCTTATTTAAGCAGAAAAGGGACTTGTTACAAGAATATTATGGATCCCACAGAATCTTAAGGAGGGCTGGAAGACCAGGTGGGAGGGTTCTATAGCCAGAACTGACACCCAAGATCACACCACAGATCTGAAGGGACCTACCTACTGGGTGCCTGAGCTCTACAGCCTGCTGGAATGGGAGTCCAGACTCTTCTGTTAGTCCCTCAGGCTTGCCAGATAAAACACAGGAGACCCAGTTCACTTTGAATTGCAGATAAACAATAATATTTTAGTAAAAGTAGGTTCATTTTAATGTTACTATTTCATTTTGTCTAAATCTGGCACCCTTACCTGCTGTCCCTGAAGCCCCACTGCTCCCCTGAGAAAAGTCTCTGGACACCAGTTTCCTTGCATCAGGGGCTCCCAATTTGAAGTCATAGAAACACGTCCCATGTGCATACCCTAACTGCAAGGGATTCTGGGAGCTACTCCAAGCTTCTACCACAGGAGGGGGGCTCAGTCTTAAGGGGTTGGGGAGCCCCTTGGAGCATCGCCAGCACCTGGTGTTAGGATTCTGCTCTCCCACTATGTGGAGAGGCTGGGCAGGGTGAAGAACCAGATTCTCCCGAAACCTGTTGTGTGGTCCATGAGATTTGGCTTTTGAGATATGAGCATCCTTTTCCTCAACCTATTTTCTCAACTGGAGCACTTCATGTGTCAATTGAGATACAGTCTCCACTAAAAGGAAGTAGGGTTCCTTGGAGAAATGGCTGATTCCAGGACTGGGGCAAATTAAGTACAAGACGAGCCAGGAACACCTTCTTGTGCCAGAAAACTGAGCCAAAACTGATGGGGCTGTGTCAAAAGGACACAAAGCCAGCTGGAAGGGGCCCCTGCTACTCAAATCTGGGATGATTTGAGCATCAAAATAAAAAAAGCATTGTAATCCACTGCATAAAGTAAGAATTAATGAGTCTGTAACAATATACATACATATATATTTGTATCTAACTTGTGTAATAGATATGTAACATATTTATAAAATATAGTGTATGTGTGAATAAACAAATAAGGGAGAAGTGCCAATTAGTAAATGTGGAAGGCATAGCATAATTAGAAAAGTTACCATTTGACAACCATCATAAAATACTTGTTTCAGGGAAGAATCATCACTAGAGGCTAAAACTAGTGAGTGAAGGTTTTGCAGGGAATAAGATATTTACAAAGTCTCAATATATCTCTCCACAAGATAATTATTTATTACCAAAAAGTACGGGAACTTCACAGCAGAGTAATCTGGCAGATATCACCTTAAGCAAGTGATCAAATTGACATTACAGCAACACAGCAAATAGACAGGTATCCCCTGGTATGAGGCACTGAGAAGGACGCAATGTCACTTTTGTGAGATTCCTTCCAAAAATGTGTCACCTGAATTTCATAAGGAAGAAACACACGACTAACTTGATTTGAGGGACATTCCACAAAATACTTGGTCAGTAATCTTTAAAAAAACGTCAACGTGATAAAAAGAAAAGATAAAATGAGGAGTTTGTCCCTATGCAAGAACACTAATGAGACATGAACATTGAATGTGATTCACAATCTGAGATTTTCTTTTGCCGTAATGGACATTTCAGGGACAACTGGCAAAATCTGAATAAGGTCTATAGATTAGATCGTTTAAAGCATCCACATTAATTTCCTGGTTCAGATAATGATACCAGGGTTATGTAAGAAAATGTCTCCTTCCTCGGAAGACGATGTCCTTGTTCTTAGGAAATACACACTAAAATATTTAGAGATAAAGTGGTCTCATGTCTGCAACTCCCCCTTAAGTAATTCAGAAAAGAAAAGAGGGAAAGAAAATGATCAGGTAAACACAGTGAATGTTCACGTCTTGGCACAACAGAATGAAGGGTAGAGGGGAATTCCTTATAGTATTCTTGTGACTTTTCAGCAAGTCTGAAATGATGTCAAAATAAAGAGTTAAAGAACAAAAAGTCTGTCTAGAAAGTCAAAAGCAAAAACTCACCTTTGTTTCTGCTGCTCTGCTGTGGCCTTTCTTCCTTGTCTTCCTCAAGGTAGAAACCAGAACAGCAAGGGGCTGCTGTCTGGAGGCCCAGGGAGGGGTGGGGGGCTCTAGAGGGAAAAAAATCCCAGGAGTGTACAATACGTTTGTTAAAATAATGGTATACCACTTAACACATATATAGCATTTATTCTGTGCCAGGCTTCCAAATGCTTAAAAAAAAAACTTGTTTGAGCCTCCTAACAACTTACAAAGTAACCACTATTATTATCTCCACTTTATATATAGGGAAACTGAGGCACAGAAAGGCTGAATAACCCGTCCAAGGTTTCACAGATCATAAGCAGTAGAGTTGGGATTTGAACCCAGGTCTGCTGGCTCCAGGTTCTTTTCCTGCTTCTCAGGAGTGTCCTACTGGGAAGATTTCAAAGGTTCAAACTATGAGGGGCTGAAAAAGGAACATAGGGGTGAGCACAGGCTGGAGACTGAAGCCACTTCTCTCACCAATTCCCAGAGCACTGCCCCAGCGGGGATGAATTTTGGAGAGACAGAAGCAAAGACCCGGAAGACTGAATGGTGGCAAGTCCGCCAAGCTCAGTATCCAGGGAGATGAGTGTCACATGGATGAGATGTGAGGCTACCATGGCTCAGCCTGCAGAACTGGTGTCTACTTGTTAGATTGGGCTGAACAGTAACCCCCACCCCACGCCAAATACATGTCTTCCTGGAACCTCAGAATATGACCTTATTTTGAAATAGGGTCTTTGCAAAGGTAATTAGTTAAGGATCTTGAGATGAAATTGTCCTGGATTGAATGAATGAAATTGGATGAAACTGTCCTAAATCTAATGACTGATGTCCTTATAAGAAGAGGAAAAGACTCAGGGAGACGGCCACCATGTGAAGCTGGGGCAGAGACTGGAGTGATGTGGTCACAATCTAAGGAATGTGTGGAGCTCCCCGAAGCTGGAAAAGGCAGGAAGGACCCTCCCCTGGAGTCTTCAGAAGGAGAGTGGCCCTGCCCACACCTTGGTTTCAGACTTCCAGCCTTCAGACCGTGAGAGAATACATTTCTGCTGTTTAAGTCACTGGATTTGTGGTCACTTGTTACAGCAGTTCTGGGAGACTACACCTGGGGTCTAGACAGGTAAGCTACCACCTACCTACCCAAGGTCCCTTCCCCATTCTTCCTCATGCACCACCTTTACAGTTGGATCTGCGATGTGCTCAGGGTAAAACACGCATCTCTTCAAACTCCCTTGCAGCTAGGAGTGACTGTGGGACCCAATTCTGACCAACAAGATGTCAGTGGAACTTTACTGGCTGATATTTCTGGGAAAGCTAGTCTTCCATTGTTTTTCTGGTTAAGTCACAGACTCAGGTGTTCTGTTTCCAGGGATGGCAGAGTAGGTACAATCAGACCAACCATTCTACACATGGCAACCATAAACTCCAGGCGAAACATGAAATACAACTCCCCAGTAGTTACTGAGAGAAGCAAAGGCAGGCGGAAACAGCATGGGAATCCGCATTTGGAGGAAGGGGACTGCACTGGGTGAGGCTTCAAGGTTTTTCAACTTTTGCCTGAAGACAGTCCTGGTCAGCATCATATAGGGATGGCTAAAATTCTAATAGGAGCCTGCAGTCTTGAAGAACCAGAGGATGCAGCAGCTGGAAAGTGAGAGGGAAACTCCAGAAAGGACAGAGATGCAGAAGGGGGATACCAAATCCTGGGTATAAGCTCTGCACAAGTCTCTGGCTGACCCCTGAACCATGCATACACAGAGCAAACACCAAGTAGCCCAGCAAAGGCCACCAGAACCAAGAGTGATTTCAGCTGCAGGCCACTGCGGTGGAGTGGAGCTTGAGTCCAGATGTTAATTTCCTGCTCAAACAATATATAACAACCTAGAACCTCCAGGATGCCTTATGCACAATGTCCAAGATATAATCTAAATTTACTAGACATACAAAGAAACAAACAAACAAAACATGTGTCCATACTCAAGAGAAGACCTCAGCAAACTACAGCCCATGGGCTGGCCAGTTTCTTTTTAAAATGAAGTTTTATTCAAACACAGTCAAGGTTATCCACTTAGTGTCTGTGGTTTCACACTACAACCGCAAAGTTAAGTCACTGTGACAGAGATGCTATGGCTCGCAACCCTAAAATTTTTACTGATTGGGTCCTTTAAGGAAAAATTTGCCAACCCCTCTTCAAGAGAAAAGACAATCAATGGTGACTGGCCCAGATACAGGGACTAGCGGATCTAAATCTCTACTGAAGTCATAAGGAGAAGTATCTTCAAGATAAATGAAAAAATGAGAGATTTCACAGAGTACTAGAAAATTAGGCAAAGGACCAACTGGACATTCTAGAATTGAAGAATACAATATCTGGGATAAAAAGGGCGCCATCAACTGTCATATGGCTTCTGCCCCTCACAATGTCTCTTCCTTCCCAGAACAGCTACGATATGCAGGAGGTGAAGCAGTCTTCTTTCAACCATGAGGACACATACCATATGCTGAGGCTGACAGAGCAGGAAGTGGGAAGGAAACCGGTCACCTTCCTGCATCCCGGGACCTCCTACCTTCCACTGTGGCTGGGTCTCCGTTACCTGCAGCCAAATGCATTCCTAACTGACATTTTGACAAAGACCAAAGGAGTTTTTGAATTATATTTGCCAAATATATTGAATTAGCATGTCATTGAAGGAGATGCTTATTTGATGAGGCAGCCTTGGTGCCCAGCCTGTCCTGGTACATCCTAGGCACTTGGCACCAGTGAGTTCCTTTGCCACCTTCCTGGGTCAGGCAGGGGTCAGTGGGCTTAGGCTGGTGACAGTGGGATGGAGAGGAAACATCCTTGGGGACGACAGCCACGACTGGTATAAGAAGGTAAGAGCAACTGAGCAAGGAGTCTACTTGCTGACAAGCCAGCCCATCCCTGTCCAGCGTGGTGGCAGCCAGGGCCCACAGGGAGGCCTTCTGCCCACCTTGGAGCCAGACCAGGCACTGACAGAAGAACTGGTTTAATGGTTTGTCTCCCTGGTTCTTGGACGAAGGCTGCTACCAGTTTAGTTGGCCAAGATGAAAGAGGAAAAGGAATGGCACAAGGTTTTCAAAACCTGGGGCTTTGGCACCAAATTTATCTTTTTTAAGAGTCTAAAAGATTCTTTAAGTGGTAATCTCAGACAGCTTTTGGTTTGGTGTAAAAAATTAGGATTGCTTATGTAATATTTTAAAATCAACATTGTAAAAGCCTTAAGTATATTTGTTAAAAAGGAAAGCCGACCGTGTCACTGTGAAAGTGAGCAGCACTTGTCATACACAGGACTGGGAAATCAATGGCAGAACGTGGATGGTGAGATGGAAAAGTCAGCCAGGCACCCCTGAAATCGCTCGTGGGTGGTAAGAGCTTGGAACACACGGGGACACCGGACTCACTCAGACAAAAAGGGGCTGACTCCTGGTAAGGTGTCTGTTATGGACTGAATTGGGTCCCCCCCCTCCCAAATTAATATGTTACAGTCCTAATCCCAAGCTGACTGTATTTGGAGATGGAGCCTTTTAAGGAGATAATCAAGTTTAAATGGAGTCGAAAGGGTGGGGCCCTAACCCTAGAGGACCTGTGTCCTTATAAGACAAGGAAGAGACACCAGAGATGCTCAACAGAGGAGGGAACTCAGTGAGAAGGCAGTCATCTGCAAGCCACAGAGACAGGCCGCAGGAGAAACCAGCACTGCAGCCCTTGATCTTGGACTTCTAGCCTCCAGAGCTATGAGGAAACACATCTCTGTGGTTTAAGCCCCCCCACCCCGGTCTGTGGTGTTTTGTCACAGCAGTCTAAGCTGACTGTGATGGTGACAGAACAAAGTTGAGCCTGTCACACTCACTACTCAGAGAATGATTCAGGGGGCCGGCGTCATTAACATCACAGGGAGCTCCTGAAAAATGTAGACTCTCAGGCCCCATCCCTGATCTGCTGGATCAGAATCTGCATTTCAGTAAGTCCTCTGCCCCCACGTGATTCACACACTTTAAGGGACAGCTCTGATCTCTGATACAAGGTGGAGGTCTCCGAGAGGCTCTCCAAACCCATGAGCACCTCCGTGCCTGTGCGCCTTGTTCCTGGGAGGAGTGGCGTAAGCCAAATAACTACGAGCCTGCAAGGAGGTTTTAAACATTTTTATTCCACAAGCGGTTCCCATCTGTCCATAAAAGATACGTCACAGAGACATTTTAGAAATCAAACCAGTTTTATTGAAACAACAGCAACGTGGTCCCTGTTCATGCGAAGCACACGAAAACTTTACAATAAACTTTTGTACACAGGAAGTAGTAAAATACATCATTTTTCATAGAAAAAAGCACACACGTAAGCTGCGGGCTGAGTGAGCCTACAGACAGTATGATAAATCAGAACACAATGGGGCAAAAATCGGAAGGGAAAAGAAACTTTCCATTTGGGGGCCCAGTAATACTGTTGGCCTGATTTATTATTTTTGTTGTGGTTGTTCTTTGATTTATCATCTTTTTATGGGTGAAGTGTTGATTACACGATGGGTCCTATAAAACACACCAAATTAGAGGTGGTCTCTGATGACAAGGGCTTATGCTTTGTAGCCCTGTGTCCACTTTTGGAGGAAAAAGGATCCCAGTTCCAAAATGTTTGTGAGGGTGAAAAAGACAGCAAGGTCTGGCTCTGGGTGAGGAGTTTCTAGCCCATCAAATGGGCTGGTTAATGAGGCACCCAGTTTTATCTTCAAATGATAGGGTCGACTCATATCAGAAGTTGCATATTCTCCCTCCGGAAGGATGCTTCAAAAGCAGACTCACTGAAATTCCCCTGGATCATCACTAATTCTAAAACCCCAACCTTGCAGTCTGGACGTGGCCACGGCCACAAAAGGCTGGTGACCAGCAGAAGTCCAACAGCACAATATCTAGCACTCAGAAGTTTCCAAGGACTCAGATCTTTGGCGGGAGCTAGACACAGTATCAGACAGGCTGACCAAATTCTTCCGCTCTGACATTTGGAGTTGAACAGTCAGTGCTTGTGAATTAGAAGCCCACAGTGCACACAGCAAAAACACAGTCCTGCTAATTTCAGTTTTGTCAAACAAGGGGGTTCGCTGCTTTTACAAACTCCCTAAATAGGGGAAAGCTAATTACCTTCATTTCTGCACTAATGAGCAACGCACTCAAACATCCCACCAACTTCATCCTCCAGGTAGAGTTCCTTGTCCAGACTATCTTTTCACTTTCTGCTAGTTTTTTCACCTTCGAAATATTTTGATGGAGGGTGAAATCAAATTTGAAACCGGCATTCACAAAAGTAATAATATATTGGTTAGCCTGGTGGTAGAGGGTAGAATTTTACCTTCTGCAAAGAAATGCTATTTACAAAAGGGTATTTTGTTTCACTGTGGGTTTTGAGTCTAGGCTTAGGAAGAAGTTTTATATACACTGATGGGAGCCAGGGAGCACCGCACTCCTCGGAGCCTCGGGAACATTTGGCAAGAGCAGTTCCACAAAAACAGGAAGAGAAATCCTTCTAGTGTGTCACCATCTCTTGTTGTTATTACGCCGCAGGACGGTTTCATAACCACAGGCTGTTCCTCTTCCCAGAGCTGCTAACCTCGGCGAGGAATGTAGAAAGGAATGAATCCATTCCTCCCATTGCTAAAAAACAGGTCACCCGATGGCTGGGGAAATCAGCACAATTAATTGCCTTTTTTTTTTAAGCAGCAACAAAACAGCCCTTCTTTGGCCATTCTTAGACATCTCAGTGGAATCAACAGAGATGAGGAGTTTAAAAATAAAAGTGGGCTTCAAACAGAATTGCTTGCCAAGCAAAGACCCTGGTGAGAGATGTAAATTAGTCTGGGCGAGGCGTGAGCCACAGGAAGTGGAGGGGAGGAAGGGTCCTGGTTCCTTAGTCCTCAATGAGACCAAAGGTCACGGCAGCAAACAGACGGGCCACGTGGACGAAGGGAAGGACTAAGACAAGATACACCTCTAGAGTTACTGTTGAACTCTAAATAAACCAGCACTGCTGTGTTAGAGAACCAGCCTGCACGCAGAATGGGAGCAGGACAGGTGCCAGGGCAGAGCCCCCTTGTTCCGGCCCATTTGTCTGACCAGCAAACATTAAACCCATTTTTCTCCATTGGTAGGGACGGATTGTATTTTTTAATGTTTTAAATAGCTACCTTCTACTCCATTCTCGAAACTCCACCTGAGTATTTTCAGTTCACCTCTTCTCATGCCCCCGAATGCCTCACAGTGTGAGCTCCAAGTCCTTTACTGTCTCCACGGGTTTGGAATCCTCTCCCCGACCCACAAAAGGATATGTGGGGAGGGACGCCTCAGGTGATGCATGCAGAGCGTGTCTCCTGGTGGACACCCCCAGTGGGATGGTTGCCAGCTGTCTGCTCAGGATCCCAAGGACTCCGCTTATCCACTGGGTGGAACTGGGACCGAGGCATGGGGGATGTGACACTGAAAACCATTCAAAGGGAGTTTCCTGACTCTCTATATCCCCGGCCCACCCCCCAAATGACAAAATAAAAATAAGAAGAGAAACCCCAAAGCCCTCTTGAAGACGCCCCCTTCTCCCCTGCCCTGGAAGTTCACTGCCTGACGGCAAAGATGCGGAAGGCCTTCCCGTCCCGGGGAGTCCTCAAGCTGAAAAAGAAGGGAGAGGGCTGTTACTGAAAAATCTGGAGGACCTCATAAAGGCATGGACCTGGCGGGGTGAGGGCTGGTTGTTCCAGTGTCCCCGCAGCAGAAGAACTGTGGCTGAAGGACACTTTACGAAGCTGCTGGGATCAGAGCCTGCCCTGGGCGGCAGCAGCTGGCAAAGCCCTCTGCCTCTGCAGGCGGGCCTGGGTCTGAATCGAGGTCAGCGTTGTTCAGGCATTTCTGTTAACTCCGGGATCTGCTGGACCCCATCTGTATGAACTGAACTCGGCTTCCCAGACTTCCGCCTGGTTTTTGCTACCACATGTCAACCCAAATAGTGGCCATATGTTTGACCAATTAATAGAATGGCATTATAACAATAATGCCTGTACTGCTGTTACCAGAATGGGCACACCAATCGGGCTCAGACTTTGTGCAAAGAATTGTCTATATTGCCTTTACCTCCTTCCCACGGTGGAGCCGTCAGTGTCCCTAATTCTGTAGGCAATGAGAATTTAAGTGACTTCAAGGTCAGGTCACACAGCCAGTAAAAACGACCCTCTCAGGAGAGGAGTTATATCTCCTTCAGCTAACTGAAGGCCT
Source organism: Camelus bactrianus (assembly GCF_048773025.1). NCBI lineage: Eukaryota > Metazoa > Chordata > Mammalia > Artiodactyla > Camelidae > Camelus > Camelus bactrianus. Next base: position 48,996,184 of record NC_133547.1, read on the forward strand.
TTTTTTTAAAAAAAAAAAAAAAAAAAGCTTCACTGAGATATAACATGCCAGGAAATTCACACTTTTGAAATGTACAATTCAGTGATTTTTAGTGATTCTTTTAGGTTGAGCCAATCGTCTCCACAATCCAGTTTTAGATCATTCCAGTCACCCTCAAAAGATCTTCTATGCTCATTTATAATCAATTCCCCTGGCAATTTCTGTTTCTATGGATTTGCCTATTCTGGACATTTCACGTAGATGGAATCATACAATGTGTGGCTTTCCGTGAGTGGCTTCTGTTATTAGCATAATGTTTTTGAGGTTCCTCCACATTGTCACATGGTCAGAACTTCATTCCTTTTGTTTCCAAGCAATATTCCATTATAGGGATAGATCATCTATCATTTATCCCTTCCTCAGTTGATGGACATTTAGATTCCATTTTTGGCAATTTTAAATAATGTTGCTACAAACATGTGTATCAGTTTTTGTGTGAACATATGTTTTCAAATTCTTTAGGGTATATACCTAGGAGTGGAATTACTGGGTTGTATTTTAAACATATGTTCATGTTTTAAAAAACTGCCAAACTGTTTTCCAAAGCAGAGGGACCATTTACATTCCCACCAACAATGCACGAGGGACCTCCGGCCTCTCCACATACTTATCAACTTTTGTTCTCTTCCCTCTTTCAGTCACTGTCATAGCTTCTGTGCATAAACAGCTTCTTCATGCTTTTTATTCAACTGCATAGTATTCCATCGTATGAAATGATTATGATATAGTTAACTGGGTCCCTGTAGATGGATATTTAGTCGTTTCTAATCTTCTGCTTTTGCAAACAGTGCTACGGAGAAAAACCTGGTCCCCGGAACTGTCTGCATCTGGAGCGGAATTACCCCATCAAAGGATACATTCAGTTGTAATTTGGACGATATGCCAACTTGCACTCCATAAGGTTTACCCGGGTTGACACCTCCTCTCGCCCAGGCATGAGGCAGCCTGTTGAGCCCGGTGCTTCCTGTTCTCAGTCAGTCTAAGCCAGGGAGTGGCATCCTGATGCAGTTTTTTTTTTTTTAACCAGATATAGTATTAATTTGCATTTTGCTCCTTATGAATGAGTTTTAGCATAAGACTAACAGCCCGGCCGTGATTTATGAACAGTTTCCTTCAGAATTCCCTCCTCCAGCGAAAGGGACCCAGTTTGGGAACTGCCAGATGAGACAGATGGCCCCTGCCCTCACTGACTGCTCGGCAGAGTGGGCGGTCCTTGGGGCAGGCTGCTTGGAATTCCTGCCTGTTTTCCCCCTTTCATCTTCACGTGTTTGGCTACCCTGGGACTGAACTTTTGACGTGTGTATCAGATGGGAGACTTTGGCAAGAGGGGGCTGTGGGGGAGGGCTAGGAGCCCAGACACAGCAGGGTGTTCAGCCAAGGCAGCTTTGTGCCAGCAGGTCCCCACGGACTCTGTGGAGGGAGAGGGTGGACGCACGGGTGTGGGGGTTACCCCGCTGCCCTGCTGGTTTCTGGAAAGCTCAGATTCCAGGGTCCTCCTCAGGCATCTGGGCTATAAGATTTCCCTGGATTCTCTACCCAGATGAATAGTCTAGGAGAACCACCCAGAGCCACAACAAAGCAGTTGGCTCTTCCACATGGTAGGCAAGCCACGCTGGGGAAAATTACCAGCTTCTGTGTCTCTGATTTACTACTGCAAATTCTAACAGATGGGGCAGTGGGTCCTCCCATCCATAGGACCCCAAACCACCCAGGGACAAGGGGCTGCACAGGCTGTTGTCCAGACAAGTACCTTAAAGCTCCTGGAGGTCCTGCCTGGTCATACCAAGCCTCCCCATTGAACAGCCCACCCACCGCAAAGGCAAGAGCAGGCCCCACTTAACTGGGTGTGTGTGTCTTAACACATCAGACAGTGTGATGACCAGGTGTGGTCCCCTCCATGGCCTCAGGCAAGGTGGGTCCCTCCTGTTCATACTTCAAACCTTTACTAAGCTCCAGTTCTGCTAGGAAAGTTGACAGTTGTGCATGTTTGATGAAAAACAAGTATGATTTGATAAATTACAAAATAACCTCCTTTTCCACAATCTTACCCTCTGATGCTCTTGTTGGATCAGTTGGTACATGAAAGGAATCTAAATTGACACCACGTCTCTGGACCATTTTCACAACAGGTATTGGAGAATTTTCATAAAGGACATTAAAAAAATCCTACAACCAGTTCTGAACAAAGAGCTGAACTCAGTAATTTGTCATTCAGCCATGTTCACTGGATACCTCCTCTGTTGCGGGTGTTGGGTTGGGTGTCGGGGATGTAGGGTTAACAAAACCAGATTAGATGGGGGAGGAGGGCGGCTAGAGACTCAACAGTAGGAGGATGCTTCCTTGGGGAGGTGGGATTTGTGTGTAGATCTGAATAATGAGGGGCAGCCTGGGGGTATATAGGAGCTGGGAGGGTCCAGGGTCCGATACCAGCAGGTGCAAAGGCCCTGAGGTGCGAATGATCTTGATGTCCAAGGGACAAAGAGAAGGCTAGGGAGGGGCACTTCTGGGGTGTGGAGGAGGATGAGCCAGAGGGTGGAGAAGTGGGTGGGTGGCATCAGGTCTGACCTTGCCTGGTAAGGAGCAGGTGCTTTATTCTTTTCTTGGTGGAAACCCACGGGGTGGGGGGTAGGGTTTAAACAGGAGAGAAACAGACTGCATCACAGAAAGAGGTCAATTTGGCAGCTGTGACTATTCTACTAAAAGGAAGTTACCCAAGAAAACTGTTGAGAAAATGCACAGACTTGTGCAAAAATGTTCTTTGCTGTGTTGCTTAAAGCAGTAAAAGAAAAAAAAAGGAACTGGGTAAAGATGTGATGGTGTATCACACCTGTCAGAATGGCTGTCATCAACAAGAATGCGAAGAACAAATATCATCGAGGGTGTGGAAAGAGGGAACCCTTGTACACTGCTGGTGGGAAGGTAAATTGGTACAGCCACTTTGGAAATCAGTATGGAGGTTCCTCAAAAAACTAAAGATAGAATTACCATATGACCCAGCAATCCCACAACTGGACATATATCCAAAAAAAAACAAAAACACCAATTTGAAAAGATACATGCACCCTAGTGTTCATACCAGCATTACTTACAATTGCCAAGACATGGAAGCAACCTAAGTGTCCATCAACAGGTGAATGGATAAAGAAGATGTGGTATCTATACACAATGGAATACTACTTAGCCATAAAAAGAATGAAATTTTGCCATTTGCAACAACATAGATGGAGAGCATTATGCTAAGGGACACAAGTACAAATACAAATTCTGTATGTTATCACTTACACGTGGAATATAAAAAGTACAACAAACTAGTGAATATAATGAAAAAGAAGCAGACTCACAGATATTGAAAACAGACTAGTGGTTCCCAATAGGGAGAGGGAAGGGAGAGGGGGTGCGATGGGGATAGGGGATTAAGAGGTACAAACTCTTCGGTACAAAATAAGCTACAAGGATATACTGTACAACACAGGGAAATTGCCAATATTTTAATAATAACTATAAGTGGAGTATAATCTTTAAAACTTATAAATCACTATATTGTACACCTGTAACTTATATAATATTGTGAATCAACTATACTTCAGTTTAAAAAATAAATACAAGAAATGGTGATCTATCCACACAATGGGATAGCGTGGACATGGAAATGATAGTACGGCTATATCAGACACAAGAAATATTAGAAAGACACTCACAACCTGTTGCTGACTGAAAAAAAAATTACAGAATGAAGCAGACAATTTGATCCTTTTTTGTAAAACAAAAACAAAAGACAAAACAAAATAAGGAGTAAGTTGTTAGTGGGTAAACAGAAAAATAATCCGAACAGAAACATACCAGAACATTTACAGTGGTCGTTTCTGGGTGTGGGATTTTCTGTGATAGCAATTTCTTGAAATTATTTTCACTGTTTCTTGACATTTCTTTAATCTTATTGTAAAAAGTAGGGTAGAAAGGAAGAAAGGGATAAGGAAAGAAAGAAAGGAAAGAAGGAAGGAAGGAAGGGACAGAGGAAAGTCGGGGAGGGGGGAGGGAAAATCAGTACAAAAATTCCTTGCAGAACTGGGAAAGGACCTGAACTGGCCTGGGAAGGTTCTGGGGCATCCTCCGTGGCTGACTTGGTGCACAGGATGGCTGATGTATCTGATGAAATGTGACGTGCTCTCTGGTAGATGCTGAGTGTCTGTAGCCTCAGGCAGTGTCACCCACTCAGCCCTGGTGAGTGGTCCCCAGCCTGCTCACAGCCACTCCCCCTGCCGCCGGCACCAGCATTCACCTCTCTGGCACACACACCACTGTACCACAGATGCTGCCTCCGTCCTGCACGTTACCTTACCCAACCATCCCTCACAGCCCCCTCCCCTGCACAAGACCTCTAGGGTTCTTCCCACCCACAGAAAGGGCACCAAGGCTCTGAGAGGTGACGCGATTTGCCCCAAATCAAACACCTGTTCTGGGTGCCACTACAATGTGGACGCAGGTGTGCTGATGCTCTGGGATGCTTTCCTAACCATTTTCCTAAATGGACAGGTTGTGGCCACACCATCCCTGAGGATGACACTGGCCAGCCCCACATCGTAGTGGCGGGGGCTCAGATGCTGGGAGCCCTTGGGAGGGGGGAGGCTACAGGTCCAGGAGGAGCCACGAACAAGGCTGCATCCTGGAGGCTCACCCCTGCCAGTGAGAATTACTCAGGGAGGAAGTGATCCCCATTCAGCACCACACAACACAGACTGGATTAAGGAGAGAAGGCAGCTGGCAAGTCCAGGTGCAGGGTATCTGTCCTGGGAGGGACGGAGGAGCTGTCCATCAGCTGGAGCCCACCACACGGAACTTATGGAACTCAGTGATAAAACAATGGCAGAAGAGAACATCTGATTGCTTTTCTGGCTTTTAAATGTGCAATTTCTTTTTTATTATAAAGAAATATCATGAGGGTGGGTGTAGCTCAGTGGTAGAGTGCATGCTTAGCATGCACAAGGTCCTGGGTTCAATCCCCAGTACCTCCACTAAAAAAAACAGAAATACGTATACAGGTACATATGTGTATTTATATGTGTGTGTGTGTTGTATATATGTATATTTTTAAAAATATATATATTTTAAATATTCTAACCCTATTCTCTCAAAGTCTTACCCTCTACTGATTTTCCAAAAAAATTCAAGAGTCAGACAGACACACTTTCAGATCTTATCTGTGGGACCATGGACTGGTTAACCCATTTCTCTGAGCCTTAGTTCCCACATCTGTAAAACAGGGTTTACAAAAGTACCCCCTCCCCAGGGATACAGCAGAGAGTGAACGAACTCATCCAGGAAAAGCATCCGGGTCAGAGGCGCATGTTTATCAGGAGCTCAGAGCCATGGACTACGGACACTGTCACCCCCACTAGGTTTAAACCTCATCCTCCCATCAAGAAAACAAGGACGCGTCTGCCACACGGTGGGTACACCCCAGTGATGAATGAATTATCCACACGAAAGCCCAAACCCCAAGGAATCGTCAAACCTCCTCATCTTATTTCATAAAATAGAAAATAATTTTGGGGGAAAAAAGTTTCAGAGCAGTATGTATAACATGATCTCCATTTTGATTTTATGTGTGTCATACGTGCACAGAGGAAAAACGGCCTGGAGAAGCTATAAATGAGCCATGGCAGAGGTTAATAGGGCGCCTGCAGGGACTTTTTTTCTAACCTCTAGACATATCATTTAAATAGTAAGTATGTATTTCTTTTCTAATAAATATTTTTAAAGTTACCAACAAGTGTACCTTAGCACTGTCAGGCTCACACTGACCCTTTCCGGGAAGGGCCTGTGCCCCAAGTTCAACAACTTGTCTGCAGTGAAGAATCACATGTGCTGATTAAGAGCATGGATGATGAAGCAGGTGGCCGGCGTTCAAGTCCCAGCTCTGCCACTTGTTTGCTGGGTGACCTCGGGCAAGTTGCCTAACCTCTCTGTGCCTCCCTTTCCTTAAAATGAGGATAACCGTAGTTCCCGTCTCATGGGGCTGTTGGGAGGATTATATGAGCCCACATGTGTACAGATCTTAGAGCACTGGGAAATGGAGGCAGGGCGGGAGGAGGGACGACGGCAGAGAAAACCAGCCCAGCTCTGGTCCAGCCAGCTTCGGGGCGAGTACAGAGCTCATTCGACCTGGAAATAACAGCTCACTGGTTTCTGCTTCTCAGAGTTCTCAGACATGTCGAGATATTTTCAGACACGCAACTCTAGAGACTCCCAGAGCTCACAGTGGCTACTAAGTGCCTGAAATGCAGCTGACCCAAACTGAGACGTGCTCTGCGTATAAAGTACACACTAGATCTCCCAGCTCTTATGAAAAAAGAATGCAAGTTTCTTACCAATAATCCATCTATTAATCCAAACTGAAATAAGTTTTTTGATACAATGGATTAAATAAAATATACTTCAAATTTTCCCTTCTGTTCCCTTTTATTGTGGTTACTAGAAACTTTAGAATCCCATATGTGGCTTGCAGTGTCCATCTGGGAAAGTAGATGGAAGCCCTTGAGCATGAGGATTTTGGTCTCTTCTGTTCCTGCTGTGGCCCAAGCCCCTAGGGCAGTGCCCAGCAGGCAGGAGCAGCCCCGTAAATGCTAGCTGAATGAATTTACTATCTGGATGAGAGTCCATCCATATATACACCATCTACCTCTGCATATACCTTGTGTTTGTTAAAACCAAGTCACCAAGAATGTTATCTGTCATTGTTTGGTATATTTCCCAATCTCATCGTGAAATCTGTCTTAAAAAATACTCCTAGTCTAAGAAAACATCCTGAACTTATTTTCATCAAGATGTCCAGCTTCTTACTGAGAATATTTGGACAAACTCCAGTCCCAATGTTAAAAGCTCTTCTGGACCCTTTTCCTTCCCCTCCTTCATGGGCACGTGTGTGAGAGAGAAGGTGCCTGTCCTCTTACATTGTCACAATTCTGCATGGTCATCTTTCAGAACTTTCAAGAAATCCTCTTCTAGGAAAGTACTATTGCTAAACCAAAGCCATCATGAAGCAGAACCAACTTTTGACCCTGTGTACTGAGAATTCTGTTCAGGAGGTTTTGATTGTTTGACCGAAGGATTCCCTAAATCTAGAATGCAGTTTGCTGTGAATGGGTTGCTGTATGTTCAGTGTCCACATCTCACTTGGGATCACCGTGACCACTCCAGGGTCCCGGCAGACGTTAAGGACAGAACCATCCTCCCACCCTAGGCTGGGTTCCCATAGTCCCTAATGGGAAAAGGCTCTGGGGAAATTCCTCAGCCCTGGTCTCTGTGCAGAGGGGCTCTGAAGTCCCATTTGAACAAGGGGAGTATGGGGCATGGCCCACCCAGGGCATCCAAACAACCCTGCAGGAGCCACATCACCAAGGCACCTCCGGAAAGTAAGATGGGGCCCTGCTTAGTGTACTCAGCTCCCAGCACCTCCCAGCATAATGGTGATGCCTGTGCCCTGCTACCGAAGTTGTTAGTCTGCACTGTCTCCCACTGAGATGGTAAGTACCAGGAGGGCAGAGATCAGGCGGTATGTTCACTGCCAGGTCCCAGTGCCTGGGACATCGCGAGGGCTCATGAGCAGGCCTTAGAGGTTACGTCACAGCAATGAGGGCCAGTGGCTCCATCAGACACTGATTACGTGCCACTGGGTGAATGCTTTGCACATATTCTCATCTAATGCTCACAGCAGACAGAGCAGGGACCGAGGTGCCAGGAGACTGCCGGCCTGAGGACACCCAGCTGGCGAGCAGTGCAGCAGCCCCAAGTACCGTCAGACCCACGTGCCCTCCTGGACCAGCCTTTTCCCTCTGGAAGTGCATCATCTTGATGCCCACAGATCCCAGTACACATCCTGGCACCATGAATATGTAGTAAGTGAATGACTCAGAAATGACTCACAAAATATCAGAATCATGCACAGTGCTGACTACGTGTGCCAGGGACATGGTGACCCTTGTGTCATCCTCACAGTTGCTGTTGTTACCCTCCAGTGGGCGTCAGGACCCCAGAGGGAAGGTCCACGTGTCTGCCCTGCCCAACTCCCTGAGTGTCCGTCTGGGGTGGGTCTGATACTGAGGAGCAACTGTACTTATAATAGTGCAATTCAGGCAGGTCCCTTGGGCAGAGAGAGAGAACTATGGTTGGATGTCCTGGGGGGTCGACAGTGGGGAATAAGGCACTTCAGGGGGCCTGCCTCAGTCCCCTGCCCCCCCAGACACCCACCTGTGGGGGTCACACAATAAGCCCCCATTCCCAGCTCTGGAGTGGCGGTGTGGGCTGCTGAGGTCTTCCCAAGGATAAGATAGGCAGAGAGAACAAAGGCGGGTCTACCAGCTTCTCACCAAGACTGTTTTCTCTTAAACGGGTACAAAGGATTGGTGATTGGTGTCCTGGGACTTCTTTCCAGCCAGGCCAGGAAATTCCACCTAATCAGCTGCTTCATTTCCCTCCCATTAAATCAATGGAATTTCCCTTCATTAAGCTTTTCCCCAAAGAGGTTGCAAACTTTGAAGGAGAAAATGCAGACGCTATTAACTCAAGCTGTTTGGGGCTGATGGCCATGACCGTGTAGCCACCCCCCACCCTCACCCGGGGATTCCTCATCACTTGATTCTGCAGTGTCTTCACATCCAGCGCCATCCTGAGGCGCAAGGCACCCCAGGAGGACAGGAGGGTGGGGACAGCCACGAAAGCCCAGGCTCTGAAGGCCCAGGTGTATCTCATATTCTTGAGTCTACATTCCTTTTCTCAACAGGCCCCTCATATGTAAAATCTTCCACATTCCTCTCTGGGCTGAACTGTGTCCCCTGAAAATTCACATGTTGCAGTTTCAACCCCCAGTACTCCTAGAATGGGACTGTCCTGGGAGACAGGGACTTCAAAGATGTGATAAAATGAAAATTAGGTCATTAGGGTGGGCCTGGTGTCCCTGCAAGGAGAGGTGGGCAACACCTCCATCAAGTCTCCCAACAGCCCTAGGAGACTCCGGTGCCACAGGTGAGAAAACGGAGGCACAGGAAAGCAGATGGCTTGCCCGAGGTCACCACGCTGGCAGGAAGCAGAGCCCTGCCTGGTCTGTCGTACTTCAGACTCTGCCCTTATTTATGTAATGATCTGCAACTGTATCATGATGCAGCTATAAATAACCATTGTGTAACTATAATTTGATCCCACTGCTTTGTTGGGGGTGAGAAGGATGCATGAACACATAGGAAAAGGATCAGAGGGACATACACTGAAAACCTCAGTAACTGCCCCTGGAGATGGGGAGATAAGCTCGGATGACTGTTTTCCTTTGGGCTTCTCTGATGTCTCTAAATTGTCTACAAAAACATGTACTGGTTTGGTAATAGGAAAAAGTTATTTTGAAAAAAAAAAAGGAATATAAAAGAAAAGGACAAGCCTGTCCTGGGTATTCTGGTGAGAATCAATGCAAGTCTGCCCAAGTTTGATTTTCAAGGGCACCATCTTTGGCCCTCCTCCGATGCTCCCCATTGGCCTTGGTTGTCAAGAGTCTAAGAACGCAGTCCTACCTTTCAGACTGAACCCCGTTCCTGAGTGAGCCCACATAGGTCTTCTTCTTATCGACGGGCATCACATCCACGTAACCCCCACTCTCGTTCTTGATGACTCCTGCGTGCACAGCCGTCTTACAGATGCTCGAAGTCTGAAAGTGTAGCAAGAGCTGTGATCAGTGTCAGGTCCCTGGATGGAGGCCCGCTGGGGTCAACCACCCCTTGGCTTCCTGATTGGTGGGGTTGACCACATTAACCCCTAGGAAGTAACCATTGCTACCTTGGTTCCTCAGTGGCCTCTCCAGAGAGACCTGGCATCACCGTTCATTCATTCATTTATTTGTTTGACAGATATTTTCCGAGCATCTACTACATGCCAGGCATTGTCCTAGATGCAAGAGGATTCAGTGGGGAACAAAATAAAGACTCTGCCTTCATGCACTAAAGGGAGACAGACAAATACACAAACAAGGAACTCAAGCTGTGAAAAAAAACAAAACCAGATCATGAGATAAAATGAACAGTTAATAAAGGAAGATTGCTCTTGATGTGATATTTGAGCTTAGATCTGAGTGACAAAAAAGGAAACAGCCACAGCCATGGGAATATCTCTGGGCAGAGCATCCCAGGCAGAGGGAACAGATGGTGCAAAGGCCCTGGGGTAAGAGTGAACTTGTCACATCCAAGGAATAGAGACTGAGGCCAGAGTGGCTGGATATAAAGTCAGGCAGAAGGTGGCAGGAGGAACGGGGAGAGGTGAAGGGGTCCAATTGTGTGGGCCACAGGGGGAGTTTGGGTTGATTCCCGGTGCTGAGTGGGCCACCGGGTTTCAAGCAAGGCTAGGAAGTACTATCTTCTAAAATCATCAAGCAGTCCAATCCCTGGGTAACAAAATCATTGCATTAAACTTTCATAAGGGTTTTAATTTATCCAATAGAAAAATAGTCCTCAGATTGGGCTGTCTGAGAGTAATGAATCAACATTTCCAAAGATGGAGAAATAAATTCAGGGCTGGTGCTTGCGGAAGATGCAGGCTCCTGGGCCTCAACCTGACTCACTGACTCAGAATCTCCCCAGGTGAGGGCTAGGTGACTCTGATGTACACTCAAGGTTCAGAACCAGGGAGGAAACACCCTCCTGTCTCTCCTACAGTCCTTGCATCTGCCCTGTGCTAGAATCTGACACTGGCCTTGGCAGCGAGTCTCCATCCTCACTGCAGTGCAAACCACATGCAGCATCTTTGCTTGATGGTGATATGGTGCCCAGTGTAGCCCTCTTCCCACTCTCAGATTCAGTTGCTCTGACGTGAAGCCCGAGACTGAGTATTTTAAACACTTGTTGGGTTATTGTCTGTAGCCAGGAGAATCACCCCAGTGACATCTGATGAAATGTTCTACTAGACTGATGGGGTCAGCTGCTCAGCCCAGCGTAGCCACTGGTCAATTTAAAGATAAAAAGTCAGATCCGATGTCCACAGGGCAGGATGGCTGACTCCAGCCCTGCCTTCATCCACCCCGTGACCTACGGCATCACAGGGGACATCGCCTACAGAGCCTGTGTGTCGAGGAGGGACAAGGCAGATGGGGCTGGGTTGGTTCTGCTTTATGCCATCCCCTCGTGGTGCAGGGAGTGGAGGACAGAGGCCACCAGTGGCCATGTCCCGAATTTGTAAACGTCACCAAAGCCATCATCAATGTGGGTCACTCAGCAGGAGGGTAGGTCTGGGTTGTGTTGTCTCTCAGTGCCACCCCTCTGTACAAGACCAGGACCCAGTGGTCACATGTGGAGTGACTATGATCCCAACCTCTTGTTAACCAAGGCACCTCCTCTGTGAAGAGGGTAAGAGAGTAAAGAAGACAAATCCTGCATGATTCGACTTCTGTGAGGCATCAAAAGTAGTCGCATTTACAGAAACAGAAAGTGGAATGGTGGTTACCGGGAGCAGGGGAGTTGCTTCTCATTGGGCACAGAGTTTTAGATTTGCAAGATGAAAAACTGGAGATCTGATCCCAACACTGTTCACATACTCGACACTACTGAACTGCATACTTAAAGATGGTTAAGAGGGTACATATTATGGTATATATATTTTACAGAGTGTGCGAGCAAGCAAAGTTGCACCCAAGCCCAGCGGAGGATGCTTCCCAGAAGTGATCAGTACACTCTCGAGAGTGGTCAGCACAGCCTCTGCCCCCAGCATGTCCGAGTTCCTCTGTCTTCACCACAGTCCTCAGCTCTGTTGTGTCTGGAAGATGTACCCTGAACTGACCTTTGAATAGGACAAGCAATCCACCTAGGAGGTTCCTAACACCAGACAAGAATGGATGGGTTGAAGTGGGCTCTGAGGGAATACCGGTTTGAACTATCAACCTAGCCGAAGCTTGTTACTGCTTAGAAACGGCGACACTCCCTCTGGAGGGAGCTGCCCTCAGACAGTCTGCTCCGCCACGGCCCTTCACAAACCAGGTCACTCCAGACAAGTTGCTGGTTTTGCATCAGAAGAAAAATACACTTCACAGCTGAAGATCCCGCCCTGCCTGCTCCCTGGGGAGTTAATACTGCTGTTAAAACGGTGCAGCGTCCCAGAGCCAACAGGCACACTCACACTATAGACGTGAGAACTGGGTTTCTTGTTACCTGAGTCACTGAAGGCCAGTTTCTTTAACCGTCCACACAAACAGGTCTTGTCTTCAACAAATAAATTAAACGGATGACGGCAGAGTTCCTTAGACTGAAGTAGGCTCCAGAGGGTGGGGTGGGTGGGGAAGGTTGTCTGCAAAGCCCTTAGGCTGCAGGGAGAACTGTGGACCTAGAGGGTTGGCAAGAACTTTTGGGTTTTTAGCACCAAGCCTGGGAAACCCCTCATCTCAGGCAAACCAAGGCGGCTGGTCAACCCTGTTGGCACAAGGAAGACTTCTTTTTCCCCCTGAGGGAGGATTCACAATTTTCCAGTTCTCAAAAGGGTTTGTAGCCCCAAAAGGTTAAGAAGCAATCAGTTGGCCACCATCTCAAAGAGAAGCAGGGGGACTTTGGAAATGAAATGATCATTTTAGAATCCTTCTGGGTCCACCGTGTGTGGGGGTGAGCTGGAGGCGAGCACAGCCGTGATTACTGCTCTACTGGCGGGCAGAACTGGGACTTTTTCTTGTCTCTCTGGGTACTGCTCACTCTGCAGAGGCCCCGGTGCCATTTCTTCTGCAGTCCCAGGAGGGATCACAGCCCCAGGAGGGACCACACCCCCTGGGGTCCCAAACTCGCCTTCCCGCAGGTCCTTCCCAGGGAGGTACGTTCTCTGAAGCTGCCAAGAGATGGGTGTTTTGGTGCTGTGCCCTCTGTGACAGTCCTGTGCCTCATCCCCAGAGGATTTCTGGCCCCCAGTGGCACAGAAGTCTCTTGTGATAACACCCAGCCGTGGGACTGGAAACCTCCCACCCACGGCCAGATCTTCCCTACTCCACAGGACCAGTCACCAAAGCACACATCTTCCACCGCTGATGCTGGGCAAACCTTTTCTTCCCCTTTCTCTCTCCTTCCTCCCACACCGCTCCTTTTAATGCTTCTTCCCTAAAGGTGCAAGTAATCTGCTTCCTCATCTCAGGACTAGAGGCAACACCAATATCTGAATGTTTATTAACAGCCACTATCAACAAAGATCTGATCTCAGCAACCCTGCCTCCAACACTTGACTGTGTGGCCTTGGATGACCAATTTTAACACCCAGAGCCTCTGTTTTCTCAATATAAAATGGGGGTCATCCTAGATCACACTTTCGAGCATTTCATGTCAGGCCCAGTTGTAAGTGTTTCATGTGCCTTGATACAGGAAACCCCCAATAATCCAAAAGGTAGGTGGTATTATTATTATTATTATTATTATTATTATTATTATTATTATTATTATTATTATTATTATTATTATTATTCCCTCTTAACAGAGGTTGAACGACTTGCCCTAAATCACTGGGCTGGCAAACAGCAGAGCCAGGACTGCCACCCAGAGCCGGCAAGCTGCACACGACTCGACACAGGTCAGTAAGAGCCTAAGAGGGGCTGTTGGAGACTAAGTGAGATGAAGGGCTTAATGCTCTCGACAGATGTTGGTTCCTAAGACAAATACCATCACCATGATCATTCCTCTCGCCGGCACCAAAGAATTATTGAAAATTCTCAAGTGACTGTCATCTCTAACCCAGTGGTCCTCAAAGTCCAGTCCCAGACCAGCAGCCTCAGTGTCACCCAGGAACTTGTTGGAAATGCAGATTCTCTGGCTCTACCCCAGACCCAATGAGTCAGAAACAGGGAGTGGGAACCGGAACTCTGTTTGAACAAGCCCTCCAGGGGATTCTGATGCATGCACCAACGTAAGAATTTATCCAGCCACCAAGGGAGACAGGACAGATAAGAAAACTGAAGTTCAGAGCAGGAAAGGCTTGTCCACCATCCCACAACTGGTAAATGTCACAGCTGGGGCTTCAATTTGCATCTTCTGACCCAGACTTAGTTTGCTGGGCTACACCCTGATGCTTCTCCTGCCTGCAGCTCACCACAAAGTGCGGGGTCTGCCAAGGAACGCAGTGAGCAGGAACTGCAGGCACTATTAGGCCCTTCGAAGGTCTGGAGACAACTCTCCCAAAATAAATTTCTTAGCTAAACAGACATTTTCCAAAAGGCATCATCATTTCCCAGAATACAGAGTGACCTAGAAACCAAGGCCAGAAAAGAATCTCTGAAACGGAGGAAGCTTTCCCTTTCTGCCTCTTGTCCTTCCTTCTTTTATTTTCTGAAGAGTTGTTTAAGCACTAACTATCGCAGTTTTGTGTTTACGCATACCTTAAACAAACATTAATTGAACAGTTTTTGTGTGCCCAGCCCTGTCATGAGCACAATGGTTCCAAAAGTTTAAAACCCTAGTGAGTAAGTTAGTTAAGGACCGTGTACAGGTTTTTACAAACGAGCCTGTTCACACCTGTATACTTACGAGTGTGGGTTCATTCAAGCAAGGCAGAACAGAGTAGGGAAAGAACAGCCCCTAAAGCAAGACACACCCTCATTTGCATCTCACCTTTGCTACGTGCTAGCTGTGTGATTTTAGGCAGGTTATTACAAGCCTCACTTTCCTTCTCTGTAAGATGGGGATAACAAAAACTAGAGAGTTTAGAAAAACTAAAACACAGTAAAAGGTAGCCTTACACTATTACTAAATTTTCATCAAGTTCTCCTTGCATTTCTAATCTTTTTTTTTTTTTTTTGGCTTTATATGTTTAGCTGTTACGTTGTTTGGAGCATATAGACTTGATTTTCATACCTTCACAAATCATACCTTTTGTGCCATTATATAATGAATTATGTTATTTAAAGCATTTGAAAATCAAAGACTCTGTCTTTAGCAGATTTTGGTTCAAACATTTAGTATAACATTTGATATACACTATTTTATCCCTTCATTAAACTTTTAGAATTCAATTTTGGCTGAACAGTTTTCAAGGAGAAACAAGACTCACTTAAAAGGGAAAGAAAAAAAGATGGGGTGGTGGGAGGTTAGTCATGAAGGTCTGCAGAAGTCAGTGACCTCATATTTACAAGAATCCAGAATAAATGAAGGCAGATGGAAGCAAAAGTGGTGGTGGTAAAAACGGGAGAACCATAAAAATGTAGATGAGAAAAGGATGAGTAAAAATGTTAGCTAGGGATGAGTGATGCCAATCTAGTCATGGAAAATTCCCTGGACTAGATCTGGAAGGTTCCCTGGATTAGAGAATCCCAGCTCTGGCTCATTCTATGGAGAGGGAGACAACTTGGCAAGAAGGGGAAACAGCCTACTGGGCAGAGCTGTGACCACAGTCACATCTTCTGTCCCCAACCTGGGCAACTGGAGGGAACAGACTACCTTCTGTAGGATTCACTTAAAGAAAATCAGGCTAAGACTTCCTTGCTAGAGTTAGGAGGGGAAAATGGAAGAACAGACTCCAATATAATAAGAGTGGTTATTAACCAGTAGAAAGTTGGGGATAGTTTCTATTTTCTTCTGTGTGCTTTTAGCTCAGTGTGTACATAGACAAAAAGAAATGCAGAGAGAAGAGTGGACCAATATCTATAAATGTATCAGGGGAGCCAGAAAGGTTATTAAATATCTGGAGAAATGAAGGCTATGATGCACGGAATCTTTCACATGTAAAAAGCATGTCACTGGGGAAGTGGGATTCCATTGACCAAACCCTCAAGTCATGTGTGTAAGTCAAGCTACACCTGCATCTGTATTCACTAGCACAGACAGGTGGAAGTACAGACATTCCCGTAAATGTACAGACTACGAAAATGGTAGCAGAAATGGTGGTCGAAATTTAGCTAAAGGCACAGAAATGGGATCTCAGGTTTCTGGTGTCCAGACCTTGGAATGCAGTTTTGAGAAGTGGTCACCGAATGGGCCAGGATACTCACATCTGCATAAATGTTGGTTCCAAACACAGGAGCCCAGTAGGACGGCTCATCTTTGCAGTGCGCCGGACAACGAACTCTGGAAAACAAGAAGCGTTTAGGTGATGGCTATAATCAGCAGAAAACAAAACTTCTTGAGAAAAGCAGCTGGCCCTCTTAATTTGAACATCAAGATTTAAGTACTTAGATGAAAGGTAACTACCACACAGTTTACTCTTTAAGAAAAAAAAAATACACCTCTCCCACCCTAACAGCGATCACAATACTTTTCCTTTTCTTAAAAGGGCATATAGAATTAAAAAACTCCAAATGAAAAGACATGCACAAACAACGAGCAAAAGGAAATAAAAATCTAAGAGAGCGGAGTTTGGGATCGTCAGGGGCTGTACCTCCCATTCTTGGTTGTGAGCCAGTTCATCCTGTGGGTACATTATGGAGATTATAATCAATAGACTTTTCTAAACACTGTGTCCCTGTGTGGAAGAGGAAAGGGTGGAGGGCCCTCACCTCAGTGAGTCACAGAATATTCCAGGGAGGGGGCGCTGATAACCTGAGGGGGACGGGTTAGCTCCCCGCTGTGTCAGTCACCACATCCCTGCCACAAGGGATGAAGAAAGCGCCTCAAACTGGAATCTCTCACACCAGGAAAGAGCACGGGCTGTACTTAAGAAAAGGTCTTTTTGTCTTTATCTGGAACAGTACACAATGGGCTGGAGCCCAGGGACCAAGAAACCAAAATGGTGGCCAAAGCCATCTGGCCCCAAGACAGAAAGGATTCTGGGAGGGAGGAAAGCAGGCAAAGCAACCAAGAGGTTGAAAGGGTCCTGTGTGGGGAGGGGCCAGGGTGGCCAGAGAGAACAAGGATGTGTCTGAGATTTAAAGAGGGAAAAAAAATAATAATTTGGGTGAGAACGTTCTTTCTTTCCTACTGCTTTCAGAATGGCAGATCAGAAAAATATTTTGGTTATTTGTAGTATGTCAAGTTTTTCTTTTTGTTTGTATTTTCTGAAATGACTTCCTTCTGTTTCTCTTTAATATTTGGAAAATATTAAAGTTTTTTTTTTCCCTCGAACATTCAAGGTTGGGGGTCGACGTGGGAGTGGGGATGGAGGGTGAGCCAGTGAGAAAGGCCTGGGGGAATGTGAGTAGGAAAAGCGGAAGTCAGGGACCCCATCCAGTCCCCGCTCCCTCACCAGCACCCTGCGGGGGCTCTTCCCTGCTCCCACACGAGGGCCTCCACCTGTTAGTTTTAAGGTCACTCTTTTCCTTCAAGAATCCACAGGCCTCCAGGCCTAGGATAAGGGCTCACAGGACGCTACATCACCCAGCTTCTGAGAGGATCTAACAGGTACTTCAGAGACACCCTTTCTTTTGTTACGATGCATCTTCCTCCAAAAATCAGCCTATTAAGGTTTAGACAGATGCACGTAAAACCTCCTCCTCAGGCGAACAAACTGTGGTCCCTCCACGGAATGGAATGCCACTCGGCAACATGAAAGGATAAACAAATCACCAATGCTCTCAACAACACAGATGAATTGCAAAGCACTGTGCAGAGTGAAAGAAGCCAGACACAGATGTCTACACGTGGTGATGGATCCATTTATGTGAAATTCCAGAAAAGGCACAATTATAGTGACAGAAAGTACAACAGTGATTGGCAGGGATATGGGTGGGAGGTGGAGGGAGAGGACCGACTACAAGGGAACTTTCTGGGGTGATGAAAACATTCTCTACCTGGATTGTGGTGGTGGCCACAGGACTGTGCACATTTGTTAAAACACATCAAAATGTATATGTATAATGGGTGGGTTTTTTAAAGAATAAAGTTTAGCTGATTTAAGATGTGTTAGTTTCTGGTGTATAGCTTAGTGATTCAGTTATACATATGTATAATTTTTCATATTCTTTTTCATTATAGGTTATTACAAGACATTCAGTGTAGTTCCCTATGGTATTTTTCTTTCTCTTTCTAACTTTCTTCACTTAGTATGATAATCTCTAGGTCTATCCATGTTGCTGCAAATGGCATTATTGCATTTTTAATGGCTGATTAGTATTCCATTGTATAATCCCCACTGAGGATTTGTTCTTTTAATGTCCCTCTGGCCACTCCAATGCTCAGCCAGAGTTGAGAACCAGCAGCCTTAGGGAGAGGTTGAGGATTCCTGACTCTGAGCACAAAGCAGCTGATTTCCCAGATGTGCCCACACAAGGGCCCCGTGGAGAACTCAGCCGTGCTTGGCGTGTTGACCCCCAATCCAGCATGGTGCCTTCTCCTCTCAGCCCCAGTGTTTGCAAAACCAGATCCCAGAGAGCCTTACCTTGGGCAGTGGGTCCCCGGCTTCTCAAATGGGCAGAGTTGGGCAACCGTGGTGTAGCAGTCCAGGTCCTGCACTGTGAATGGGAATATGTTGGGAAAGGGTCAGGTGGCCAGCAGGCTTGGGCCTTGGGCTACCAGCCTGTGAAATGGGCTGCTGGACAACCAGGTCCCAGGGCTCCCTGGGCCCCCAAACTGAGATAAGAGCTGGGATGAGGACCCAGCAGGTGCCAAGGCCCAGTGCTCCAGCCACCTCCCCTAGGGTCACTCGAGGTGTAAGACAAAATTCAAGGCCAAAGTATGTTTACAGATCAAGGGTGTCATCACCCTCAAAAGTTTCTCTGTGGGACCAGCCAACTTTGCATTTGCACAAGGTTTTCGTATTTTGAAGCCCCTCCCTCTACTTTTCTCATGCTGGATCCTCGTAGCAGGTATTATTCTAATTATACAGATGAGGAAACGGAGGTCCAGAGAAGCTAAGTGAACCCCTGAGACCACACAGGACGTGGGTGAGGGCCCAGGGTTCCAATTTCCACCCTAGAGCTCTCTGCTCACATCCCTGCCAAGGGGCAGGTGACTCCTTCCAGGCCACATGTTGTGTTTTAACAACAGATATAGGAAAGTGCTCCTAATACTGACCAGCCTCTATTCCAGGGCTCAGCAAACTCTTTCTTAAAGAGCCAGAGAGTAAATATTCCCAGCCCTGTGGGCCCTATGGTCTGTGTTATAACCACTCAACTCTGCTGTTGTAGCAGAAACCAGCCATACACGATGCAGAAAAGAATGGGCATGGCTGGGTGCCAACAAAACTTTATTTACAAAAACAGATGGCAGGCAGGGTTTGACCTTGAGGGTGGCAGTTTGCCAAACCCTGGCCCACACTATCACTTGGATGGGCCAGGGATGGACGCAGCAATCCAACAAGGGGACTGGTTTACTACACCAAGGGACTGCTATACAATAGAATGCCGGAATATCATTAAAATTAGGTTTAGAAGTCCACTTAAAGGTACAGAAGTATCTTCTTGATACATTATTATTTAAAAAAAAAGAAAAACAAGTTACCAATTCCACTTCAATTTTTTAAAGCATACCAATGTATATACTCTTAATATTTAGGGAAAAGATATTTACACATATCCACCAAAATATTCACAGTGGTCATCTCTCAGTAGTGGAATTTAAGTCTTTTTTTTTTTTTAAATGATTCTCTCTTTTTTAAATTATCTAGAAAAAATAGGCATTACTTTTGTGATAAGGAAAAAAAGCTGCTAACTGTTTTTAATAAAAATGATGTCTAACCATATATTCTTGCATCCAAGGCAAATGACAAGAATTGTCATCCCAGGGAAGAAAGAGTCAGCAGGCAAGCTTCCAGGGGAGGATGCTGGGCAGGGTGTCCCTGCATCTCTGCCCACCTGAGACTATTCCAGTCTCGTGCCCAGGCTGGGGGGCTATAATGCAGACGTCCACTTCGGGTTATAGCATGCGCTTCAATGGGTGCATCTCACCCAGACAAATCAACGTACCACAGGCAACAAAAAAACTGGGCCAGAGGTAGCAAATATGGGCCATATACCTCCCTATATTTCCCCTTCTTGACCTTGGCAGACATTACTAATCGATCAAGCTCTGTCTTCTGCTGAGCCCTGAAGGAGGCCTCAGAATCCTCCTCAACACAATGCTCCCAAGTAGCCACTATCAGTCAATAGAAACTGACACTGTGTGTGCAACCTATAAGCTACTCTAGACCAAGGCATTAGTATTTCAGTGACATTTGGCTGGGAACCCAGATACGTGTTTTGGGTTTAGTAATTTAGGGCTGATGCCAGGTTCAGATATGCTTAGAAACTAGTTAGAGAATCAGCCTCCTTGGGAACCTTTTAAAAAGTCTTTACAATGCTGAGAACAGCAGTGTTAGCAGGCATGGTAAACATTAAGTCAAAGACTAAGGGGAATGAAATCTGCAGGGAAACCCAAGATAATCTGTGTCCTGTGGTCATATAAACAAAGACTAGCCAGCTTACCTTTTACTTTTGACACCGTAAATGAGCTGGAAGACTTGTATTTGCTGTAAACGGAAACATTAAGTGAATGCAAACAGAATTGCTTCTAAAAGTACACGCTTGCTCTTGCACTAATTTTATTTACAGCCTCAACTTCACATTTTCCTACTTGTTTCCCATCAGTCCCAAAGCCCTTCGGGCATTCTAGAGCAGGAACTAAAATAAGAACATTCTAGAGCAGGGCTTGTTAGCCTTCTCTGTGCCAAGGACCCCTCCAGCAGTCTGTAGAAGCCTCTGGACACCATCTCAGAATAATGTTTTTTTAAATGCATATGATATATTGAAAAGATTAGGTTATCATTAATATCATTATCAGAGTATTAAAACAAATTTGTTAGAGCCACAGCTGTGCCTCTATTAACATATTAAAAATAGAATTGAGAGGCAGGTCTTCTAACTACTGTCATGTCGGGGTCATGACAGCAGAGACTGTTTCAGAGACTGTTTCAACATGTTTCTGGCAAGTGGATTTCCACCACAGAAAGTTGCCAGCCCTACAAGTGCTACTCAGGTTTGAGGCATATCCATTGGGAAGAAAATACCACATTTCAATTAAAGGTCACTGAAAATAAAGCTTTAATTTGCTTTGCATTTAGGCTTTGAATTCTAAATGGTGAAGAACCCCACTCCGGATGCAAAGCTGGCCACTGGAAGGGACCAAAAGTGGCTTCAGGACAAGTGTCCCAGGCAACACAGAATCTGAACCTGTGGCCAAGCCTACAGCTCCATCAGTCCCTGTGCTGAGCTTAGTCAAGACTGGTGTTGAGGTCACCCAACCCATATTTCCGTGAATAATTTCTTTGCTTTCGTTTAAACGTCCTTGCTCTTTTTTTGTTTACATAACCCCCCCACACACCAAATCCCCAGCTAAGACAGAAGAAGAAATATTGCAACATCGCCTGAAGAACCAGATCTTTCCAAGCAGAATGACTCACATAGTTTTTGAAATGTTCTGTGTGGCTTCACAATTCGGACGGGACATGTTCCCTTGTGACCATCACAGGAACATCTGTTGGGCGACTGCCTTGTCACAGAGCCCAGGATGGGTGCTGAGTCAACAAGGGTCCACAACATACCACCCCATGATGGGGTAGCTGAGTGTCAGCCCTGGGTCCTACTGTGACCCTTGTTTATAAATGAGGGTGTTGCCACCCAGAAGGAATGAAGAAACCAGCCCAGGTCAAGCACAGGGAGCAGGCAGACCCAGGTATGTTTGACCCCAGAGCCCCCGCTGGATTCCACAGGCACCTGGTCCCCTTCTGCCTCAAATTCCACGGATAGATCAAGACACAGCCTTTTGCTGCTCTTCATGGACCACCCCCACCAATGCTCCTCAAAAAGTCAGAATGGGAGGATGGTCTGCCCCGCATCCATCTACATACCTTACATAAAAAGTATAATCTTGCAAAAAAAAAAAACTAAGCTTATTTTTCAAATGAAAAGCCTCATTCTCAGGAAGTGTGAAAAAGTGCAAATCAACAATCAGACTAGATTCATAGATACCATCCACTGTTACTAAAGAGTCTGAAGAGTTCTCAGAGACAAGGAAGTGAGAAAAAAACTCAACCACACAAACACACACACACACAGACATACACACACACACACATACACACAGAAACACAGAGATACACATAGACACACATGCACACACACAGAAACCCTCTGGGATGAAATATGCTACATAGCCTACGGGGCGCTTTCTGAGTGACGGGATTAAGGTCACCTTCATTGTTTCCCTGCTTCTTTATATCGTTCAATACTTTCCAAAGTTTCGACAACACTCTCAGAACCAGAACAGACGTTTTCAGGAACCCGGATCACGGAATAATTACCTCACAGACTGCACGCCGTTCCTCTCGGACTTGACAAAAAAGGGGACCTTCCCGTTCCTGGTGACGTCCACCAGGCCTCCCTTGTCATCCAGGACCCCATAGTGGATGGCGGCTCGGCAGATGCTGGACGCCTGCGGGGGGAGGGCAAGGCTGAGAGCATGTCTGAATTCACCTTCGTCAGCGGTTTCTTTCAGAAACACCCAAGATGTTTGTCCTCAAACCACAAAAAGCCAAAAAGTCGGGCCAAGGCTCACCCCACTTCTGACTCCGACCTCTCTCTATAACATGTCTTTGTTCCCAGGATTGCTTATCTTTAAAAACTCATCCGAGTTGCTTTAGAATCTAAGAACAGTGACAAACAGCCCTTTCTCCCCACCCAGTGGAGCATATTAATGCTCAGTCTAAAACGGAGACTGGCCCACTTGAGGGTCAGACCCTGTTCCCCAAAGTGGCTTTGCAAGTTTGTGAGCCCAGAATCCCACACAGATCAGCTCCACAAAAGGGGGGTTTGACCAAGGAGCTGAAAGAAAATCTTTTCATGTAACAACTACCAACCTTCTTTTAACACACAGACAGGAGTCCACACAAGCCCTCTAAAGAAACGCTGGCCAGACTTACGCTTTCATAAAAGAGCGTTCCAAAGATCTTTGCCCTGTTGTGCAGGCAGCCTGCTGGGCACTGGTACCTGATGGAGAGAAAGAAGATGCTTTTCAGAGGCAAATATGATTACAGATTCAATCTGAACTCCTTCAAGACTATTTTCACGTGTTTAAGATATGAGTTGAAGGCAGAGATATGAATACATGGACACAGAAAAAAGACTAGTGGCTTCAAAGGCACCAGAAAAAATCTTCAGACATCAGTCATCAAAGACATGCAGACTTGGTGGGATGTGTTGAGCTCAGTGGTAGAATACGTGACTAGCATGCATGAGGTCCTGGGTTCAATCTCCAGTACCGCCATAAAAAAAAAAAAAGTGCAGACTGAAAGGAGATGTCGCTTTTCAGGTTTTTTTTAATAGAATAAACCTCAATGATGGTGATCATATTCACAAAAAAAGTATAAATCAATCTTTCCAGAAAGGCTTACAAATTCATATCCCTTGATTCTTGTATCTCCCAAGCAAAAAGTCACAAAGTCAGACCCACGTGTTATTTCAATTGTTTATAATTGGGAAAAACTGGAAATAAGCCAGCAAATGTCAAAGGAATAGCCAAATATATTTTTGTGTGGCCTAATGTCAGAGTATTATGCAACCACTAGAAATGAAGTTTCTGAGGAATAGTTATTGATCTTGGAAAATCTTAAGTGAAAACAGAAACACACAAGATCGCCTTAGCAGGATTAGCCTCATTGGTGCACAGAACAAAGTTTAGAAAAAACTACATCAAATTGCTACTGAAATTAAGGAGATTCTGGGACACTTATTCTCTTCTTTGTACTTTGTTTTTGTTGTTATTTTCCTGACTTACTTACAATGAACACAAATACCTTTTAAAATCAGAATAAAAGCCCAGTAAATATAATTTCTGTAAAAGTGCCATGGACAGGAAACTGATGTGCTGGGTGGTGGGATGGCTTATAGGAGACATGGCGTGGGTATCCTCTTGGTTGCAGGTGGGGTGAGTTATATTTCTTGTCTTGTCTAACAGTCTGTGTAGATGGACCCCTGCCTTCTCTGTGCTTGGGGAGGGTCCCAGCCACCCCGACTCTGCAACTCTTTTGATGCTGTCTGACAATGAATGTTCTCCAAACCTTGTAAATTTTTTCCTGTTGACTATGCAGGCATGGTATTCTCCTGATAAGCTTGTGGTTCAGAAAGGCACATCACCGCAAAGGGGCAACATGGGAGGGTTCCGAAAACCCCAGACTCATGAGTTTGCAGAGTGGAGACCTATTCCGGACGACAGCCAGAACCATCTTCTCTACGTCAGCTCACCGTGCCTCCAGTTCTGGGTTTCTCCAAGTAAGATGGGCCAGTTCTTGAGCTCACCTAGCTTCCCTGGATCAGGAAGCCCCAGGTAAAGCCCCAAAAGCTGTATTTGTAATAAACTTCTTAGGAGATTCTGCTGGGCTCCCAGGTTTAAGAACATTCACTGTAGCTTAGCACTCATGATACTGGCTGCATATTCAAATTATCTGGATGGGCTTTAAACACAGACATAAACCGCCCCCACAAACCACACGTGATGCTGGTGCCCATCTCAGGCTAATTAAATCAGAATCTCTGGGCTGAGGGCTCTGGTATGAGGATTTTCTCCAAGTTCCCCAGATGATGCTAATGTGCAGTCACTGTGGAGGAGCCAGCGCATTCTGGTTGGATCACAGCTTGGTACATGGATGGTGATACCGCAAGCTGGTTGTTAGACTTCCAGGTAGCTGGAACTCAGCCACAAGGGAGTACTTACATCATGGAAACTGGCAAACGCTACAACCTGCTGTTTTGGTTTTTGAGAGCCAGTTGTCAGGGCTGAGAACCACTGGGTCAAAAGAAAGAGGGTTTATGTTTGCCATTCCCTGGGATGCATTTCAGAGCAGGGTGTGTGACCTCCTCTCCACTGGGGTTGAGACACTAACTGGAATCCAGGTAGGAGGAGACCCAAAGCCTGGGCCAGAGGTTATCAGCTGGAGATGGTTTTACCCCTCAGGGAATGGAGGCAATTTCTGGAGACATCTCTGGTTGTCACAACCAGGGAGTCCCTCTTAGCATCCAGTTGGCCAAGGACAGGGACGCTGCCCAAAGTCCTGTGATGCCCAGAACAGCCCCACGACAAAGAATTATTGGGACCTAAATGTCAGTAGTGCCAAGGTTGAGAAGCCCTGATCCGGGATGGCAGAAATGTCATGTTTGTGTGCCCAGCTCTTAATACAAGGTGGTAGCCAGAGGGAACTCAGGGCTGTCAGTCAGGCAAAGCAAGCGGAAGTCACCGTCCCGCTCAACCTGGCATGACTTCTGTGCTAAAAGCAGAGAATAGAATCTTCCTGTGGGTTTCTACTCAGCTTGGTTTGGGTGGCAGTCAATTTATCATGACTCAACCCATGACCAAGAGCAGGTGCTTCAAAGGGCTGCAGGCAGCGAGAGGGTGGCGGGCCAGACCTTACCTGTTGCATGTGGACCCTTTACATTTGTCCTTCATCTTGGTGTCACACCTGACGACTTGCGCTGGGAGAGGAAGGCAGAAATACATGTCACAGATCTTCTAACTGGATCTGAGTTAGAAGACTCCGCCCCAACTCCGAGGAACTTTCTGGAACGTTCTGGAATCCATGTCATAACGAGGGCAGGAGCACTACCCAGAGGCTGCAGGCTTGAGGTGAGGTTTGAATCCCAGATTTGTCTCTTTCTAGCACAGGCACCTCAGACGCCTCGCTTCCCCTCTCTGAGGTCCACATTCTGCATATTAATGGGGCGAGTGCAGTACCCACTACCCAAGGGTTTCTTTGACCCGAAATGAGAAAGTAAATGTAGTTTTGGAAGGGAGCTGGGTACACTAAGTGCCCCACAGCCCCACAGGGCTCTGGAGGGCGAGACTTACAAGCCTTGTCCAGCCCAGGAGGTGGGGATCCAGCCATGCTCACAGATGTCATCTCCCCCACAGCCAAGATGGCTTTGCCAAGCTTTCCTTTTTGGTTTATTTTATAGTGACACATTAGAATCTTGGAGTAGTGTTATAGTTTGACAGAAAGACATACATTACTTTGTAATTTTATATTATTTAAAAAAAAAACTCAATGGAAGTATTTCGAACCTCTGGATACACAAAAGTATCAGCATATTTCCAGGTCAAAGAAAGCCACAGGCTGACTAAACAGGCAGAAAGTTCAGGGAAAGACATCTGAAGTCCAGAGAGGATAGAGAGATTGGGGCAGGTGGGCAGGGAGTAGTCAACAAAATAGCAGAGGGTTTGGGGGGAAGCTGGGCTCAAGCTCACCTCTTACTCAAGGGCGAGTCCCGTTTTATGCTGTTTGAGGTTTGGAGGGAAAGCAGAGACATTCAGGAGCACAGAGCCCCTGCCTAGTGCCATGTTTATAAGAAAATGCCCTCCAAAGCCCCAGACCTTCAGTAAAGGTGCCACATTCATAGGTGCCATAAGCAGTGTTGGTTGAAATCGGACCCACCAGGAGGGGAGGTGTCTTGGGAGACCAGGGAGAAGAACACGGCAGAGGCGAGCATGTCCCACCTGGCACCCGGGGACTTTCAGAAGTCTTGGGGAACACATCCAACTCTCCGCCTTAAGGGGGCTGCTGGCGGCAATTTGCTGAGGCTCTCCAAGCCCAGGGAAATCTCAGCTGACATTGGGTGGCCAATGTTACTGCAAATAATCCCCACAGCAACCCTGACAAAGGCATTACTGCCCCCACTTTACAGATGAGTAAATCAAGTCTCAAGGTGTTGCATGATGGTCCGAGTCACAGGGCCATATGTGGTGACGTAGGACCAGCACCCAGGGGAGCCAGGCTCCACACTGTACATTCACTCTCCCTTCGGGAGGCCAGAGCTTCTAGGAGGAACCCAATTTCAGCCCAGGTCTTCTTTGAAATGACAAGAAACTCTAACCTTAAAACGCCTGCCTGGGATGAAAAGGCCACTCAGCACAGCTCCTCTAATGCTTGCTTTTGAAATGGCTTTAAAATATCATCTTTTAGAAATGTATTAGGATTGTGCTTTTGCAAGCTCCACCTCACCTGGTTCCCCGCTGTTTGTCGACTTGGAGACCTCTCAACCCACCAGCTCCCCTCCTCCACCCGCCCCTTCAGAGGCGGCTCCCAGGGCAAGCAGAGGACAGAGCACCGAGCTCCACTCACTCATGTAGTTCACGGGGGACACTTTCTTGGGCTTCGTAGGTCTGATCACCCTTGGCTGGACCCAGACGTGCTTCTCTTCAGGAATGGGAGCCGTCTCCACCTCGTTCATCTCATCCGTTTCAGGTTTTTGATTGTACGTCTCTTCTTAATAGTGACGAGGGAGAGAAAAGTAACAAGCTGGGATTCAACCAAAATGCATCTTAGAGGGAAAAAAAAAGCAGTTTGGAAACTGAACTTATTTGCAGTTTGGCTTCACAAAGGGTCACTTCAGCGGCAAAGAGAAAGTTCCATTTCAGAAAAGAGCTGGCCAGGTGGAATTCTCCCTGCCAGGGGGGCGAGAGATGGCTCTCTGCTCACTGTGTTTGCCTTGGACCCCAGAGCAGCTGGGCTGACCAGAGGTTAGAGGGCCCCAGCGCCCACACCTGGATTATCATAATGGTTTCTTGTCCCACCTCCGCCTGCACACCACCATCTGCCCAAGGAAGCAGCTTCAGGAAGCTGCCTCATCCTCTGACCCCAAACCCTAGCTGTATCCCTTGAGGTCCCTCTGTCCCTGGGTTCTCACGGTGGGAAGCGTCCTCCAAGGCATACTAAGACCCGTGTGGATGTTCCTGGACCCCATGGCCCCCCATCACCCACACATTCTGCACCCTTCTCCACCCTTAAGAGTCAAGGTCACTTAACCAATTCAACTCCTTTTTCTGCATTGAAGTCTTGAAGCCCAATGACACTGGACCCATCATGTAGGAGCCAAAGACCCAACTCCTGCTTAAAAAATCATTAGTTCATTGGGTCCCAATCTTCCCCACCCAAATTGTATGATTTCTCCAACCACGACCACGACCCCCATGTTTCGAAACGTTCTAATTAACAGAATAAATTGCATTTATTAAGCATCAGTTTATCTTCCAGTTTTCATCATGAAAGACAACTATAAACCACTCATTGTAATCTGTAAACAGAGCACCATGATACCAAACCATGAATTCCAGTCAAAGCAAAGCAGGCTTGTTGTTTGGGTTTGCCTGAGCACCCTTATCAAAGATGAATTGGTGTACATCTCTACCAGGGACACTCATTTCCTGAGAGATGAAAACCAGATGAAACCAGAGATGTTTCACTGGCCAATTCATCACTGCACAACCACTCCCTCGACTCAGGCAAGCTCTGGCCCAAGAGGAAAGTGGGTGGGTATTTAAGACAGAGGAGAACAGAAATCCTGAGTCCCAAGTCCAAAGAACATCAGAGTTCATGGACTTCTGCGTACTGCTCACTACCACGTACCTCCCCCACTGGCTATAACTCCCCTGAGGCCAGCAGCCAGCCTGCTCCTCACCCAACTCTACACCCAGCTCCTAGCACGTAGCAGTTGCTCAACAAAACTGGCTGAATGAAGGACGATCAAAACCCCTAGAGAATTTTGCCTTTGAGCTCTTTTAGGGGGAAAAAATCCCCCACATAGTCCCAACAAAGTTTAAAGACACTCAGGAAGGGAATTCTGAACACACCATTTGTAGCCGAACGCTATAGGCGAAATCTTTACAAAGACAGTGGGGGTGCAAATGCCACGTGGGACATAGCGGCTGTCTCTGGTCTATCTTCCCGTCAATGTGGCTATTCAGGTTCACCCTTCACTCAAAGCCAGAGCTGTCTCTGGAATAAGCTGGGTTTTCTTCCACTGGCCTTAAGGATTTTTATACCTCATAATCGTGGCTTTATTTAGCTGAATATAGTTCGGTAGAGCAGTCGACAGCATTTGAGGGCTATTTCAGAAAATGGGCAGACAGTCCTCACCCTCAGACACACACATGAAAAGTGGAATGCTTACCCAGAGGACGGGCTGTATTTGAGTATATCCTAATTAAATCCCCTGTGTGGACCAGCACAGGCCTGGGGAAATTCCGTGCCTGAGTTCACTGCCAGGTTACTCTGCACACCGTCCAGCTGCGGGCCACGGAGTCCCAGGGCACAGCATTGCTAGGTCATTCTGCAGACTCCCACCTGCTTCTCTAAGTGGTGACAAAGCTCACAGTTCATGTCAAGCTCTCTTTCTGTTGCCCTGGGAGGCATGAGCAGCCCCATTTAACAGATGGAGAAATCGAGGCTCAGAAAAGCTATGTGACCTGCCCGAGCTCACACACCTCAGAGTCAAACCACCATTCCCCAAAGGCCATATCCTTCATTGCCACACAGGGAAAGGCTGGAGGGATGGAAACTTCTCTTATGGTCTATCCTTATCCCTGTTCCATCTCCATTATAGGTCAAGGCCTTGCCAAGCACCTCAATAAACGCTTATTAAGTAGCTTATGCAGATAAGCCGCTTTAGAGGCGACTTTCTGCATGGTTAGTTAAGAAAATCAGGATGCTCGCCAAGTGAAATTGGGTATTTTCCACCAAAAATAAAGAATCAAGTCCAGGAGGCTTCGTTGGGTGAATTAACCAGCATCTAGGTTATTTCTGTGAGCATTTGTTCTTTGAAAATGACTGCGGATATTGGGGCTATATTTATTCAGACAACATATGGAACACACCTGCTACATGCCCCTGGAAGTCCCTCAGTGAACTGGCTGTTGTAATTACAGGTGATTCAAGTTCAAGGAGACTGTGGGTGCAGTAAGAGCATGGAGGCAGGTGTACTGCCTGTCTGTGGAGTCAGGAAGGCTCCATGGAGGAGGTGTGACACCAGAACTATTCCCAAGGAGGAGAAGGCATCTGCTGGGGTCCTGAGAGGGATAAGGCCCCCAGGCTGGGAGAGGGCCCGCAGTCCCCACCAGGTGAGGAAGGACCCAAGGCCAGGTGATGTGTGTAGCCCTACCACCTGCCCCCACTTCTCCAAGGATGTAGTGAGCTGTGTTCATAAAGCACTGACTTATGTGTGGGCTGCTGTCCTAGCAGCTCCCATCCTCCTTGCTTCATCCTCCCAGCAAATCACCTGCAGGAGAATAGTATCATCACTGTTGCAGGTGGGGAAACCCAGGCTCAAAAAGGCAAGCATACTGCCTGAGCAGACACAGCCAGTAATGGAGAGACGTCCTGCCCTGCCTGCCCCGCACCCCGGCAGCCTGGCTTGTGCCCGCTCGGAGCCCTCCTCCCAATGGGAGACCCCATGGGGAGTACTAGGGGGCATCCCTCCATCACAGCCCGCAAACAGCATCAGGATCTGATGGGGGACTTGACGCCTCTGGGTGACCAGACCGGAGCAGCCACAGGACGTGCCGGAATGGGAATTTGGGGAAGGGCCTGATACTCCTCCAGGGTCAGCCTGCTTGCTTCCCAGCCCTCTCATGATCCCCAGGGGCTGACACATCACCCCATTTTCACACAGGAAGACTGAAGATCAGAGAGATGAAATGAGCTGCCCCAGGTCCCACTGCCGGACTGTGCAGAGTTGATATTCCTAAGGCAAATGGGTCAGACTCTAAAACCCCTGTTTGCCCCACAAATCCAGGACTTAGATTGGGGCTATTTAGGAATACTTCACTCAGGACTGGTGTGGGTAGCCGTGTCTCAAAGACAGTGAAGAGGTGTTGCCTGAAATGGGTGGGGAGCAAGAGAAATTCCATTTAATATATGCTTATGGAGTCCCTCCTGCATGGCAGGTAGTGCCTGGATCTGCACATCTTAGTGGGGCTTTCTGCCTCCCTGTCTCATGACCATGCTGCCTCATGCCTTCAGGCCTTTGCACATG
The DNA here is from genome assembly GCF_048773025.1 of Camelus bactrianus. Classification (NCBI taxonomy): domain Eukaryota; kingdom Metazoa; phylum Chordata; class Mammalia; order Artiodactyla; family Camelidae; genus Camelus; species Camelus bactrianus. Next base: position 49,026,911 of record NC_133547.1, read on the forward strand.
CCATTCCCCCTGCTGGAAACACCCTTCTCTTCTCTCATTCCTAGGCTAGGTCTTCCTCCTCAAGAGTCGCCTGCTCCGGGAAGCCTCCCCTGACCCAGCTGAAGGTGGATGGTCCTGCTATGAGCACTACAGCATCCGTTATCTCCCCTGGAAGAGGCGTATCCATCCCCCCTGGGGGCAATGGCTCTGCTGGACCGCAGGTTCCCCAGGGCAGGACCGCAACTGTCTGGTCCCCATAGTCATCCCCAACCATATCACCTACCAATGTCCTGGCACACAGGAGGCGCTCAATACAGTCACAGCAAATGCACTGACTCTCTCATTTGAGCCTGAGATACATTCGGGAAGACTGGCGTTATCATACCCATTTTGCTGATGGGTAGAGTGATCGAGTGGGTTAAGCAACCAGCCTTCAATCATGCAGATCCAGAACCAAAAGCCTCCTGTCCAGGCTGTGGGTTGAGGCCCCTGTGTTCCCCCTGGAGACTCTGTCACCTGCACATAACTCACAACCCCACGGGACCAGCATAGATGGACTGTTGGATCTTTGTTTCTCTCCCTTACTATAACCACCCCCCACCTCAGTGGGCAGAATCAGCAGCAAACAGCTGGCCTGAGAGGGTCTGGAACCCCTACTCTTCACCCCAGAGCCCACTGGACTGACCCTATGTCCCCCCAGCAGGGAAGGCCCGGCCCAGAGGGCTGCTCCCTCCTGCCCCTCCCAACCCTCCTGAAAAGTGTCACATGACCCGTTGATGGAGCCACGTGAAAAAACACATCTCAGCCACAAAACCACAGGCAGCCCCTTGGCCCAGCTCTGGGACGGAGCCTGAGGAAATAGTCCCAAATGTAAGGAGCACTTCAGGCATGAAAAATGTGCATTATTTACAGGAGAAAGGAAAGTGGAAACAGATGAGTGGCTGACAATGAACAAATGGTGGAAGAGCTGGAAAATACACAACCTCTGAAAGCTCCGGCCTGGCCTGAGCTGTTGGCGAGGGGAACGCAGAGGTTGTGAGGAGTCAGGTGAAGCTGCAAACATGGGCAGGTGGCTGGTGAGGGCCACAGACCGCAGGAAGGGCTCTGACAATCCACGGGGATGGCCCCTGCTCAGCCTGCAGCTCACCTGGAACATCTGTTATGTGTCTCTTTTCAATCCTGCTTGTTTTATACCAAATTCTGAGCACAAGAGGGCAGGGATATGTCTGCCCAGGGGGACCCTACCGGGGGATGCCCCTGGTGGGGGCTGGAGCTGAACTCCGAGTCTGGAGCTGGGGCTCTTCACATGCTCGAGGCAGCAGAGGGGGGCATCAGGAAATGAGGCAAGCACTAGGTCAAGGGTGGCAGGGACTTGTCGTCCAATTTCCCCATTTCACATAAGCTGCTCTGTGACTCATGGGCGGAAGGGGAACCCATTCCAAAGGGTTTTGAAGTGGTTTCCTACCTCGGTAACACAAGTTGTTCTTGCAGCTGCCTCCGTAGCTGGACGGGCACTCGGAGCAGGGCCGGCCAGTTCTGTAGGGGGCCTCTCCAATCCAGTTTCCCCTGAGAACAGACCAGAAACACCATCAGGAGGGTGCCCCTCTCTCCTTCCTGGACCCTCTTGGGGCCCCGAACACCATCAGGGAGGAAGGAAGGTGTAAAGGGGGAAAGGCACCTGCCTGGGGCCCACCCTGTGCACAGTCTACAGAATTCTAAGAGAATCCCAGTCCAGAGCTACGAAGCATCCCTCTCCCTGAACCTTTCGTCCGTGGCCCCATGCCTCCTCACATTGCTCCCTCACACAACTCTGAACACTGTCAGCCACCCCAAGCCCCAGCTCCAATGCCTCTGCCCTGGAAGCTGCTGGGATCCACTTTGAAGCCATTTCTCAAATGAGTAAAGGTCAGCCTGTTCCAGGGAGTGCCTTGTGTTTACCCAGCTCTTACCACATACCCATCCACTCACTCCATCCCTCCGACATGCCAGGAGAGACATGTTGGAATTCAATCCTTTTTCAGAAGAGGAAATTGAGGCTCAGAGAAGTTAAGGGACTTGCCCGAGGTCACAAAGCGAGTGAGTGGGAGGGCCCGGAGTTGAACCCAGGCTGTAAGGCTTAGAGCCTCTGACCACACTCTGCTCTCAGGGCTGGGACCAAGGTCCCTCTGGCCATCTGTCTCCCTCTGAAGTTCCCAGAAATCCTAGAGGTCGCTCAGTGGGATCTCTCCAGGGCCGGGTAGCAGGTAATGAGCAGAATTTCCAAGGCCTTCTCATAGCGCCTGGGCCCAGTTGGAGTGGTGAGTGACTGGGGACTAGTCTTTGGGATTTATTCTAGAAAGTTCCTTCGTGATTGCCCCAGTCATCCACTGGTTCACTCGTAAAACAGACTGGGTAACGCGCTGCTGGGCCAAGCATAACCCCAGCCTTCTCTGGCTGGGTGCTGAAAACAAACTCCAGGGCTGGACCTGGTCCTTCCAGCTGGGTGACCCTGCCAACTCTATTCCACCTGGAGCCTCTGCTTCCTTCTCTGTGATGGGGTCACAGCAGGGGTTTGTCATGAGCTGGACGTAGTGGCCGTGGACACCTCAGACCCAGGCCAGCTCCTGATAGAGGCTGCACGCTCTCCAGCATTTGCTAAACCAACACACTCATCCGGATGACAGCTTTCCTGTGGCCAAGGAGGGGTCCTGCTAGTGTTGGCCAGGAGACAAACTGCAGAAAACACACTCTCTGTTTGCCCTCCGATGGCTCAAAATAGCAGAATGCCATCACCCAGGAGCACATGGGCATCCGGCCTGGGGATGGTGGGTGGGGGCCATTATCACTGGTACCCCACCAGTGACAAAATAACATCCTTGACCATGCTGCAGACCCCACTCCGCTGAGCACGTCTGCCCATATGTAGGCTGGCTAGGGACTCACAGGGGGGTTACCTTCAAGGTGACCCCCACAAGTGGACCATGGTCGGTGGACCCAGGGTGCCCCAGCACCTGCCCTATCACTGGGTGGGGCTCAGTAGGTCTGTTCAGAACATTTGGGCCCTTGGACCGGCTCCTCCCCTTCTCCAGCTAAGTTCAACAGCGTATGTAGGTTCCACATACAACCACAAACCAGGCCTCCCACATGGCTGGAGCAGTAACACTCCACGGGGTGAACATGAGGAGAGCACCTGTGGAGCCCCGGCTGTGTGCCAGGCCCTGCACCCACGTCTTATAGATGGACGATCTCCCTGCTCTTCCAACAGCCCCTCAAAGTGAGTGTCCTCCCTGCATGCTCCAGGCCATCAAGACCCTCCACCCCACCCCCAACCAAAGGGTCTGAGCCCAGACACCGCCCCGGGGCCCACCCTCTAGGCCAGTGCCCCCTGCACAGCTGGGGGCTCAGACTCTTGAAGGAAGAGGCCATGGACACCATGGAAAACCACACAGCCATCAACCAAACTGCCCACAAAACACACAAGACCTCAGACGCATCTCACAGATGTGGGGTTGAGAAGCAGATGGTGGGCATTGACCACAATGCTGGCCACTCTCGGGGGCACGAGGAAGCTACCCTCCCAGCCTGGGGCCCTAGAAATACTCCCTACCTTGACCCGGGTGGTAGGTACACGGGTATATACATCTTGTATGGGCTGAATGTGTGACCCCCCCAACTCATATATTGAAGCCCTAGCCCCCAGGGTGGCTGTATTTGGGGATGGGGTCCCTGAGGAGGTGACTAAGGTTAACTGAGATCACAAGGGTGGGACCTTGATCTGATAGGATTAGTGTCCTTGTAAGAAGAGACACAGAGAGCTCTCTTTCCCCTCCCTCTCTTTCCCTCTTTCTTTCTCTCTGCCTCTCCCTCTCCCTCCGCACAAGCCGAGGAAACACCATGAGAAGACATGGGAGAAGGCAGCCACTTCTGAGCCAAGAAGAGAATCCTCACCAGGAACTGACTCTGCCAGACTCTAATCTGGACTTCCAGCCTCCAGAGCTAGGAGAAATGCCTGTTGTTCAAGGTGTCCAGTCTGAGGTGTTTGTTATGGCAGTCCAAGCTGACTGATACATGTTTAAATGTATGAAAATTTATCGAGCTGTGCACTTGGGATTAGTATATTTCACTGTACACAGGCTTTTATATTTCAAGAAAGGGGGAGAGGCGAAATAAGGGAAGAATGGTATTTCTAAAATGGTATTTCTCCTAGTGTATTTTTTAATATAAAGACTCAAATTGAATTATTCCTCACTCTCACCTGCCACTTTGCCAGGAGTTCCACTATGGTGTGGACCCGTTCATTGGTCTCCCAGGGGCTTGGGTCCCTCCCCATCAATGATGTAATCCCCCTGCCTTCATTGCTGTGGGCTGCTGAGACACTGTCACCACAGGCATCCCGGACGGTTTATGAAGGGCTTCCATTTTCCTCCCATCCTCAGCGATTTCCCTTTTCATCCCACCTTCCCATGGCCGCTCCTGACCCAACCCAATACATGAGGTCATTCCCATTTCATTTGGTCACTGAGAAAAAATGCCTCAAGGGCCCACTGAGTGCAAGGCCTGGTGCTAGGATAGCGGCCAGTCCAGTGGCCAGCGTACAAACCACAGGCTGTAAACTGGGGGAGCCGTTCTTCCAGAATCAGCACATATTTGTCTGATGAGCAACGGAGGTGAATGAGTAAAGGGAAAATGACACACTGATGATATCAGGGTGCTATAAGGAGGAAGAGGGATTATGACATAAAGACTTGAGTAAGCCCTGTCTAGAAGGGGAAATATAAAGATGCAAAAACTAGGTCTAGCATGAATACCTATTTTCTAGGTGTCTGCTGCATTTTTTCAGAGAGAAAAAAATCACTATGGCAGACAGTACTGGTTGCCCAGCCAACAGCTATTCCTGCTTCTGACTTATTCAGGTAGTCCCAGAGGATGACTGCAAAGCCAACTGGGGCAATTTCACTGATCAAAGCCACTTGGGGCAGTCTCGTTCCCCCTTGTCCATGAGTGGTCCAGTTCTGGCCAATGACATAAGGAGAAAGTGGGCCAGGGGTGAGAAAGGCCTAAGGAGAGAGCTCCTTTCTACCATTCTCCTCCCTTCTATTTGGGAGGATGTGATGCCTGGTGCACTGCAGCCATCTTGCGACCATGAGGAGAGGCCCACACAACAAGAAGACAGACAGAGCCTGACATTGCTGAACTAGTAAGCTAACCCGGATGCACCAACCTCTAGATGCCTTGTTATGTAAATAATGAAGATATTTCACCATTTAAGCCAGTTTTAGTTGGGTCTTCCATGGCAGCCAACCCAACCCAACCCATAAAACAATGTCATTTGTTCCTACTTTGGAGAGTAATTGCAGACAAGGTAGACCGCATTCTCCCAAACATCTCCCCAGACATTCATCCTCTGGCAGGTGTTCACAGCACAGCCAACCTTGGTGGTGGTGGCCCAAACGATCTGAAAAGATAACATCCATACCATCAGAGCTCATGAGGCAAGACATACCAGGGTGACATAATCTGGCCTGGATCCAAAGGGTGCTAGTGCTAAAGGGGTGTGTGGTAAAGGAGTGAAGGACCAGATTCTTTCCTGAACCCAATGAAGATCCATTTATTTGTTAAAAAAAAAAAACAAAAACAAAAACAAAAAAAGGAACAAACAAAAAAAACCACATACAAGGAAAATGCCTCAGCAATATAAAACCGCCATAGACGTTTCTAGTGCTTACTCTAAGTTTCCACATTTGTATCTGGCCACAAACAGCTAGGCTCACCAGCTATACTTTGAGCAGCACTGAATTAAAGGGAAAAATTAAGGCAATGACAGAACATAGGTTTTCTGACTGGGCAACAGTCCTCCAGGGCCCGGTGAGCAACTGGGTTTGGGGGTTCTGGGCTGAGGCCACACTTGATTTTCCAGCCATACCTGTGTATAGTGGGTGCACATGGTCCCGGAACACCTCTCCGGACACCAGGGATTGCACTCGTGGGGGTAGGGGTAGGTGTAGTCCTTCACCTCGTCGTACCAGGACTGCACATGGAAGCCGGGAGAGCGATACCTGCAGGAGTGGACCAGCTTGTTATGTCCCAGCCACAATGCACCCAACAGCAGATACCCCAGCTGGTGGTACTACCACCCATGGGGCAGCTGGAGGAGGGGTTCCTTTGGGCCAACACATCCCACCCAACACCTGTTAAAAGTGCTTAAAACTCGAATTCACCAGCTCACCTGGGCACCCATGGAATCCCTCTGCATTCAGGAGTGACCGTGGGTGACCCCCATGCCACCTGGGTGTGCAGGAAACTTTTACCTGGCCCCCAGTGAGTCCTTTTTTATGTTAATAATCATGGATTTATTTTCACATACATTTGAGAAAATATACACAGCCCATGAACCCAATATTTCACTGTCGTTATTGCTTAAGACAAAACTGAAGGCGGGAGTCCATGTCAATGTAGAGAAAACTGGTAAGTAAGTAACTGAACAGGTGCTTCACAGATGACACAACCACCGTGGCAGGGAAGCATCAGAAAGTTGCAAGACAGCTAGTTATGGGGGACAGGACAGACAGGTCCCTGTCACCCCCCCCAAAGAGGAGCCTAGAGCCTCTCGTTTCTCTCGGCTGCCAGGACTCAGACACAAGGCAGTAAACTCATTCGAGGCACAGGAAGCTGCAGGCACACAGAGCTCTGCAGTCAGTTGAGCAAACCCTTTTACCAACTTCCTATTTAGGATTTTTATCACTCAAGCCCCACCCCCTCCCCCAGCCCTGAGGAGACCCCACCCGGCCATGGTTGGTGGCCACTGCCCCTTCACTTCGGCCCTGTCTGCCAGGTTGGACCAGTCATCTTCCTATTGGGAAAGAAAATAAATCAGATTTTTAAAAAATTAATTTTCTATAATAAAATGAAAACACTGGGGATTGAACCCAGGACCCTGTGTACGTGAAGCCCGTGCTCTACCACTGATAAACCAGATGCAAACTCTCAGTTGCTGTTACCAGCAAGTGCAAACAAAGCAGTTTCAATAAAGGGGACAGACATGGGGGGACTGGGCACTGCTAAGGGCACTTCAGTGAGTGAGGCCATTGGAGGTCTTGTAACAACTACTGTCAGGACCCAGAGGATGGTGGTTGTCGGTGCTGAAGCTGGGGAAATAGCCTACCTTCTTGGGTCAGCTTGGGGAAAGAGCTGTACCCACCGACAGAGATACAGAGCCATGGGGAACCCACCACCCCATCCATGCATTTCCTAGAGCCTCACAGCCAGGCTGGGGTGGTTTCAGGAAGAGAACAGTTGGGGACCTTGGGATGAGAGGATTTTTTGGAAAGTGAGTCAGCAGTATTCACGCAGAAGGGGACAGTCTTTGTGCCCTTTGAGCTATCAATCCTATTCTTCAGAGTCTTCCTGATGAAATCATTCAAATCAACCAAGGAGGAGGAAAAAACCAAACAAGTTACAAGAACAGGATGGCTAAATTCCGATCTGTCAACTTGATGGCCCACAGGCAGTCCTGACAAGGTGGTAACCATGACAACTATGTCACAGAAAATTGTTTGATATTGTATGAGAAGGAAAAAAGAAAAAGAATTAACAGCTGTCCTGGCCACAGTTACAACTACATGAAAATATGCCGGCCCATGGCCAGATGCCGCCCAGGAGCCCAGGAACATGAAAAGTTGAACAAGGGAAGCAGGTCAGTGGGTTGTGCTCCCTTTAGACATTTTCTTTTAATGCTGTCATAAGACTGACTTGATAGAAAGCAGACAACAATACTGTGTTGCTGTGCTTCCAAGAAGCCACGCCTCCAGACCCCTCACAGCACCTGCCCCGGTTCTGTCTCAGAAGCAAACCCTGATCTGCATTTCGAGGGGCTACTTCTAGTGCAGGCCAAATTTTTGGGGAAAGAGGCAAAATGAAGCAGACTCTGGTGACCCCCGGGCCTCAATCTGAATGACTTGTGTGCACAGCACGTGGATAGTGGGTCAGTGAGTCTTCATCAGTCAAAAGACATTTTCTCCGCTTCCTCTAATGAAACCAGCCCTCAGCCTGGAAGGGGACTTACAGCCGGCTTGGGTGCTGGGGTATGTGGCCCAGATGACCTTGGGGAAGGTCAGTGAATGACATTTTAACAGACAATGTCAAGGCTGTGGAGGTTCAGCAACATGAGTGAGACCCCAGCTCACAAGTAAGGGTGGGTAGTGAAGATATCTCAGTGGTAGAGCACATGCTTAGCCACTGAGGGTTCAATCCCCAGCACCTCCCTCAAAAAAAAAAAAACAAGTAAGGGGACCACGGTGGCTCTTACCTGCCCCAGTGCACAGCCAGGTTCTGCCCAATGGACACCAGCAGGCTGGTGGGCCCGTGCTCCCAGACGCACTCATGGGCCCAGGCTGCAGCTGACTTCTCTAGCTCTTCATCCCAGGTCTGCAGTGGGAGGAGAAACAGGCAGCAGGAGGTCAGGGTCAAGGATGGGTGTAAGGACCCAAACTGCAGAGACGCCCCCATGTCAAGCCCCAGGCAGACCTGAGGGCTCGACTGCAGCTTCTACGACACTGGACTCGGGGACTCCGTGCATGCCTCTGCTGGGTTCCTCCCAACCCAGCAAGTGGAAAATGGCAGGTCAGCAAAGAACTTAAAGGATCCCGGATGCAAGGCTGACTGCAGAGCTCCTGCTTGGCCCCTAACTTGTCAGACAGAAGATGAGTAAATCCTGGAGATGGATGGTGGTGATGGTTGCACAACAGTGTGAATGCACTTAACGCCACTGAACTGTGCTTTTAAAAATGGTTCAAAGGGTAAATTTTATATTATGTCTATTTTACCATTTTAAATATATAAAAGTAGTGAGAAATGCCTTCAACCCGCCCAGTCCTGTTCCCCATCCAGCACTGCCCAGCCTGAATCGGGGTGGGGGGCATGGGCAGGAGTCTGGGCCAAAGAATCTGAAGACAGGCTCTGCTGCAGGCCCCACCTCCCAGCTGGCCAAGGGAGCACACACCACTCCCCAGGAAAGAACACAGTGAACAAGGCGAGCAGGATCACTTTTCTTCTGTGGAGGAACAGACACCAAGCGGCTGGGAGCCAGCGGCTGCTCCACCTCCTCCCAGAGCCTTGGGGAAAGTGCTCTAGCTCACAGGCAGGCAAGGGCTGTCATCTGGCTTTGGGTAGCCCCAGCCCTGGCACACAGTAGGTGCTCACTGAAAGGCTGTCTGGAAAGATTCCTGGGACCAACCAAAAACTGTGGGAACCCAGAGTGGAGTATCTCCTCCTCCTGTCCTGCCATCTCCTTCTGGCCAAGATGACTGCGACTCAACACCCAGCATCCTGCCCTGGAGCAGATGCTTCTAGAGACCTGGGTCACATCCCTTGACCCACTGACCAATTCAGCCACAGTGGACATTCTGGGTTTCTTGCTGACCGTGCTCCACGTTCAATGCCCACCAAGCACTGTGCCTCCACTGTCTCAGATCTTTCTCCAGTGCTCAAGCACAGCCTGAAATGGGGTGGTGGGGGTCCAGACCACCGTGAGGTACACTCAGGAGGAGACAGACGAGTGGATAAAAGAAGCCACCTCCTGACTTCAGACAGTGGGCCTCCCGCTGTTCCCTTTCCTCAGCAGATCCGAGTCCCTGTTCACCCCACGAGACCCCTACAGAGCACCACATGTTGGACTGCCTCCTTCCTGTCTTCTGGACTCAAGGGGTCACACCCTCTCTACTATGCAAATAAGCCACCTGCACCCAGTCAGTGAATCTACCTCCAGGCAGGGGCCCATCTGATGCTCCACGTAGAAGCAGACACTGTCCACTGGGAAAGGCAGGCAGTGGGGATGGGGGCAGATGCACCAAGATTCCTCTGGAAGTGGCTGGCTAAGGCCCGCCCCAGAGTCCAGGGAGGCAGAGTCCCTCAAGCCACGACTCCGTCCTGAGGGTCATGGCTTCTCAGAAGCTCACTATGTATTCTGTGCCATAGTTCACCATTGGGGTGAACCTTGTGAGTCCACAGGACTTCCTCCAGCTGCGCAGGGAGGGGAGCAAGAAGACGCAGGTGGAGTGAGGGAGAGACAGACATGCCAGGTGGGATCTCTGGGGCCAAAGGCTTTTGAAATTCAGGCTGGTCTGAGGGAGGACAGAGCCAGATGAGAATCCCAGAGCTGGCTTTCCCCACACCCCCTCCTCCGCTTCCCACTAGAGACTGAGCACCCCCGTCCTGACTCCCCATCCCCCTCCCCGCCTCTGGGCTCCAGACTCCACTCAGCCTGGGCGCTTCAAGGGCGGCAAACAGCAGCACCTCCTCACCACTGCGATATCAGCAGCATGCCTGGCACCTAGTAGGACTTCAAAACAATGTTTCCCAAGCAAAAGGCGCAGGACTCACAGTCACTGGTTTGGCTGCCTGGTGAGCTGCTTACAGCTGACATACGCTCCTGACCCAGGCTCTTTCCACAGCAGCGGTCGCCATTTTAACTCTCCCCACAGAGTGACGCATGCGCGCACGCATGCGTGATGGACCCCAAGCTCCCGGGCTCCCTCCAGCTCTCACCTCCCCCCAAGCCTCACCTGCCCCGTCACCTCCCACTCAGCCTGTGCTTCCCAGCTGAAGCCTCACCCCTAGCATGTCCCCGTCCCGCTGAAGGGAAGGCATAGGTAGGCATCCTTTCCCCCTCAAAGGGACAACGAAAGGAGAAGGGCAAGAGCCGAGCAGTGAGGTGCGCTGGGGAGAGTGTGTGCATTAGGTGAACCTGGGTATGATGCCAGGGTCTGCCTCTTGCTGGCTGTGTGACTTTGAGCAAGTGGCTTCACCCCTCTGTGCCTCTGTTTCCCTCTCTCTAAATAGGCTAAGGGTACCTGGAATAGGATTTGGAGGAAGGCTGAATGAGAGTCGGTATTGAATCCCGAAGTGATGTCTTAACTCTTTGGAGTTTTAAAGTCCACCTCTCAGTGCTAAGCCTGTTTCAAAGGACTGTGGCTGGAAGGCCTAGCAAGCAGGGCTGAGCCAAAAGCCATGCGTCTAAGACGCTTATTTAAATCAGTGCTGCTTGTCTGATGGAAACTGGCCGGGCAGCACTGGGCCGAGGAGGCTGGGGAGGCAGGGGCCAAACCTGGAACCGCCTTTCCTGTCCCAAGGCCCTCTGCTCAGAGGCAGCCCCAGTGACTCTCCTGAAGGCTCAGTTTTCCCCACAGGTGGGCTATTTAGACTGAGGGACCCAGATCCCAACTCCAGTCCTGAAATATCACGAAGTAAACAAATAGGAAACCACGACAGCTTTGTCACGGGCTGTCCACGGGCTGCCCTGCCTTGCTGTACATCTGAGCTCCTTTCACCTGCATCGAATCTCCCACACAACCACGAGGCCAGTACAGTGCATGAAGAAAAGACCAGCATAAATCCAGCCTGCTTCCCAGAGAGGGCGGGAAACAGCCAGCATCCTGCGGGCCTGGAGCTCAGTCAAGCTTCAGGACAAGGAAGATACTCCTTAGTGGGCACCACACAGGGCCTTAGGGTGGGAAGGGGCACAGGATGTAGGGTCCAGGAAGGATCTAGAAGAGGGGGAGAGTGTCCTCTCCCCACGGGGACAGAAGCCAAATAAGCAGGTCCTGGGAAGGTGCAGGGAGGAGTCCGCACCCAAAGCCCCAAAGAAATCTACCCTGCTTCTCTCCATCTTTAACCCTAAAAAAGGTCTGCACAGCTATCCCATGCATTAGCAGTTTGAAAGGGGGCCCACTGTTCCCCCTAAAATTAGCACAGCCCCGTTGGAATAAATACTGGGACCATTTTCTTGAAGGAGAAAAGAAACGGTTTCATAACAAGTCCCCAGAGGACTTGTTCCCAAGTCTTACTCAGGGCTCTGCCCATACAGGCAGTCCACTCATCCGCCCCACAGCTGGTGATGGGCCACCTCATGCGGGCAGAGACAACGACCATGCAGGGCTCGTAGGCCCGCAGCTGGTCTGACCGTCAGGGAGACCGATGTCAGAGCACAAGGCCACATGGAAAGGGGCGGCAGGGTCTGAGGAAGGAGAGGAGGCCTGAGGCGAGGGCTGTGGGGATTTGGATGAGGAGGTGATGGGCGGGGCAGCCCTCTCGGGGAGTGTGCAGAGGCTGTGACACACACAGCATCTAGATACCTCTCTTGCCAAAGGAGAGGGAGGGAAACAAGCAATGCAGACAGACAAGGGCTCCTGAAAGAAGATCTCAGATGCCAGCAAGAAGCACAGAGGGCCCTCGAGACTCCTGTGCAGGAGAAGAAAGGCTGGAAGAAAGTGCAGATTTTGGAAGTGGAAAGTGATGGCCACATCCCAGCTGATGGGGACAGCACAGGATGGACCCCTGGCCTCCCAGCCCTTGGGATGGGGGGCCTGCCCAGTGCTCACCATGTACTCCATGTTGGAGGCTGGCGGGGACACCTGGCCCCGCAGTTGGTTGTGAAGCATGAGGATCTCCTCTCTGTCCGACCTAGGAATGGCCCTCCGGACCCGGGAGTGGGGCTTGTCCTGCTGGTATTTCCTGAGCAGCTCCTCTAAGTGTGTGATGTTGGGCAGGAAGAAGCCTTGGGCTCCGCAGACCAGCAGCACTAGCGCCCAGGGCACGACACTGTGCAGGACACAGCTCATGGCTTCACGTCAGCAGTGAGAGCTGGGGTGATAGTGTAGCCTGGGCCCCCGAGGCAGAGCGGGGTGCTCGAACGCTCTGAAAGGAAGCAGAGGGCAGCGGGAGAAAAGGCAGTCAGTATTAAACCAGCTACGGCAGAGAGTAGGGCAGGCATCATTCTCCCCACTCCCCAGACGTGGAGTCTGAGGCTCACAGAAGCTACAAAACCAATGTCCCGCAGACAGGAAGTGGTGGAGCTGGGATTCAAGCCAAGGGTTTCCATCAAGGCAAGCCGCCCAGTTCCACCTAGGACATCCTGGCTCAGTCTCTCCTGGACTCAACTTCTTTTGGCACCACCTTTTCTCATCTTGAATCAGATTTCTACTCACTCAGGACTTCAGTGGGTCTATGGCCTGAATTGAGCTCCATCTCCTGCCCCCAAAAGAGATGGATAAAGTCATTTCACATCACCCAAGTTTTCACCATGAACCAGCATGAGTAGCCAACTTCATAGTCCCCATGAAATCAGATTCAGTTCACCAAAGTGGTTGCAGGCAACACCAGACCCATTACTACACAAGGCTCTTTAGCACAGCCCTTCCCCGGGGCACCACCCACATCATCGGCACAGACCACGACACAGTCTCCCAGAACCCAGTCAGGAACCCAGCCTCACACTTGGCTGATTTGGAAAGAAGGAGCAGTTCCAAGGTGTGCCTGTGTATCCCGCTCTCATCCCGTCCCTGCCTGGCAAACCCACTACACACCCCGGCACGTAGTCTCCCTCGGCCAGCTTCTGCCATCAGCAGGGCCAAGGGGACAGACAGTGGCTGGGACTCCCGGACCTTCTTGGCCCATCTCCAAGCTGCAATTCCCAAAGTGTGTTTCTAGAATCCTAACCCTGACACTTGGCAGGCCAGGAGCCATGGTGCACAGCCTGCTGGTCACATCAGTTGGGATTCACCCCTCTCAGAGATTCCCTGGTGCCAACTGCGGTCACCTCCCTCACCTTGTGACCCATCAAAGATCTTGATGACTCTTCCTTACTTCCTTTCTTGCTATGAGCCCTTTTCCCAAATAATGCCTCTTACTAAACTTTCTTCCCTGGCACACATCTTAGGAAAAGTTGTCTTCATCTTGGAATACACTTACTAATTTTAAAAGCCCAAAGTCTAAAGTTAATTTATTAGGTGAATTTCCGCTGTGCTTTGTGTTCCTTCTCAGAAACATCCTGAGCATCTCCAGGGACCAGTCATCCCATTTACATCATTTCTAATCTTCACGACCTGGCAGGTTGGTCTGTTTTTGCTCCCATTTTACAGACAAAGAAGCTGAGGCTTAAAGTGCTGATCCCAAGGGTGCCCTATTGGTAAGTGGAGATGCTGAGATGCAAATCCAGGTGTGATGCCTCTGAGGGTTCAGAATTTTCTATCATGCCACCCTGGTTCCTCTTTCGCTGGGGCCAGGGGTCACACTCAAGGGGAATCTGTCAGTCACCCAAGGACCTTTACTGGGGACCTATTTTGTGCTGGACACTGGGACACAAAGATGAAGAGGGCATTGTCCCTGGCCTCAAGGAGCTCCCAGTTAGGCTGAGAAAATGAGCAAGGAAACCCACAGCCCCCTCCAAGCAGGACAGGCCTGACTGAAGACAGCACAAGAAGCTGGAGAAAGGGACTCCAGAGTCCTGCCAGGATGAGGCGGGAGGCAGCCGGGCCTCGATGCCAACCTACCCAGAAACCCAGGAGGCTCCTCTAGTCTTCACGGACATTAGCAACAACCAGGTTTTCACGAATCAAGTTGGCTGGGGCTGCAAGATGGCAGTTGGATGAGGACATCCTCAGGGGCAAGACCCGGACATCCCAGGAGGCGGCGCATGGAGCCAAGGAGCTATGGGAACTTGTGGCAGTTCCCATCTCCGACCCTGGAAACTCTCCAGGGTCCTGACCAAGCCCACATGGCAGATAAAAAAATAACCACTATCCAGGGGGAGGCCTGACTCTCTTTGAAGTGGGTGAGATGTTGTCTCCCTCCTGAGGAGTTCCCTTTGGGGCTGAGCCCCAGGGACGGCGGGGAGGACTTCTGTGTGCTCACTCGCCCCATGGGAATCAAACGACTGATGCAGAGCCTCTCAGGGCCCCTGACCTCTCTCCACTTAGTCGCACCACCATATATGAACATTTCCCAGCGGCAGAAGCCAGACTGAAAGGGATGCCAAGACGCACTGGTGCTGGGTTAAGACGTGAGATGAAGTGGGAGCAGGACTGACATCACAGAGTGGCCACTCGGGCGTCATGGCAACACTTGACTGGCTTTACCCTATGCATAAGCATCCCAGGGGCAGGGCCCCCCCCACCAAAGGCATGCAACAGGACCTGCTTACATAATTCAACTAGAACAAAACCTGGGTTTGGTTTAAATCACCAATGAGCACAACTCAAACAACTCTTGGTAGTAGGGTAGGTGAATGAATTGTGGGGCATCGTGGGTGGACTATTAGACAACAGATAAAAGGAGCTATGTGACTGTCAGCACAAACAGCTCAAGTGCAATCTTGGGCTAAAAAAGCAAGTTGTAGAATATAGTGTGAACAGTAGTATTTATGCACATTTTAAAGCATATAAATAAATCATACCTTGTATAGTTTATGGATACAAGTATATGTACATACATATACATATGTGTATATATTATAAACACGTGTAGTATATGTGTAGGTACATATATGTATATGGTATATGTGTGTGCACATGTCTGTATGGTAAAACCAGGACTGAATCAGACCAAGTTCACGGTGGTGGTTGACTGCAGGGTGAGGGAAATGGAACTGGGAAGGAGAATGTAAGGGAACTCATCTTTATCTTTAATATATGGTTTATTTAAAAATCTCAAGCAAATATGGCAAAGGTTAAGCTCTGTTCACATTAGGTGGGCGGGCTGAGTTGGCATGGTAACCACAGGAGGGCATCCCCAGGGGCCAGACCTTGGTGGTGAGTGCATACCATCCTTTGGACTTGTCTTTTTAAAATTTTCTTAAATATTAATAAGTATAGCACAGGGAACTATATTCAGTTTCTTATAATAACATGTAATGGAAAAGAATCTGAAAAAAAATGTGTATATGCATGTATATGTATAACTGATCCACTTTGCTTTATACCTGAAACTAACATTATAAATCAACTGCACTCAATAAAAAACAAAATTAAAAAAAAAGAACGTACAAAAAAATTAATGAATAAAACAAAGCAAAATGCCAAAGCAAGAAAGGACAGTGAAACCACAGCTGATCCCAAGGGCATCCTCCAGGCATGTTCTCCTGAACAATGGCAACCTCATTCCAACAGACTCAGTGGGGCACCTTCACTCTGAACGTTAAAGGGACTTGCTTAGTCCACAGCCTCCAGACTGGCCCTTCCCTCCAAGGTTCCAGAGAGAATTGATAAAGCTTTGGGTGGAACTTTAGAGTTGGGAGAACCATAGAGTTTAGTCAAAATGTCCCATGAGAAGAAACACAAGTGAAAGGAGGCATTTCTCTGAGTGGCTTCTCCACCCTGAGACAGTCGCTGGCCTGGAGATGCCAACTTTCTTAGGTCCTGCCATCCACAGCATCACGCTGGGTGGCACTGTTGGGTCTGGAAGTGGTCTGGCCTGGCTGGGGGTCTAGGGGGTCCACACTGGGGAGGGGCCAGGTCGGGATCTGGATGGCTTCTGCCAAGTCTGGGCTCCTGGAGAACACCGAAGATTTAAGCAGAATCATAACAGTAACAGGGCCGGCATCTCAGGTGCACGGGCTGGCACGCAAGAAGAAAAGCATGGGCTGATGGACTGAGTTGTGTCTCCTGCAAATTCCTATGTCAGATGTCCCAACCCCCAGGACCTCAGACCATGACTGTATTTGGAGATAGGGTCTTTAAAGAAGTGATTAAGTTAAGATGAGATATGGGTGGGTCCTAATCCAATAGGACTGGTGTCCTTAGAGAAAAAATTGGGACACACACATGCAAGAGAGCAGAGCATGTGAGATATAGGGAGAAAACAGCCCTCTGCGTGCCAAGGAGCAAAGCCTCAGAAGAAACCAACCCTGCCGACACCTTGATCTCGAACTTCCAACCTCCAGAAGTGTGAGAAGATGAGTTTCCGTTGTTTAAATCACTCAGTCTGCGGTCCTGCAGCCCAGCAAACCACTACACGCATCAGATAATAAATGAAAAGGACTATGTTTTAAATATCCCACTGGCTGCTGTATGGAAGGAGGAAGGGGAAACAGAGAGGCCAATATGGAGGCCAAGGCTGGGATCATGGCTGGAACCTGGGCATTGGAACCAGGCACCAGCCTACTGGCCAAAAAAAAGTTTTCCAAATGAGACATACACATTGTCCACCTAGAACTTTCCAATGACAAGTACATGCTCCCACCAGGGAGGCTAGCAGGGGCTTACACAGAGGGGAGACCCACTCCATGTCTGTCATTACATTTCTCACTCCACCTCCTGATGAGCCAGAGGTTTGGGTTCTATTGCTCCCATTTTACAGATGAGAAGATTGAGGCTTCTGGAGTTTCAGGAACCTCCCAGGGTCCCACAACTGCAAGCAGAAAACCTGGGTGGGGAACTTCCAAGCCCCTTTCTTAATGCCACCATGCCCTCCCCAGGAATGGGCTTCCTTGTGGATTTCCCGTCATCACATATGCAATGGAGAGACACCCACAAACAACCCAGTCTCCCACTATAATCCTTCCCACCCCTCTCTGCTTCCTGGGCAGACTGCCGGGCTCAGTAGAGACAGGTACTGGCCCCTGGGTCAGATAGTGACTCTGTCCAGGAGAAGGACCCTCATGGAACTGACACCTTTACATCATGGTGAGATTTCACTAAGACCCACCCAATCATCGGGCCTGGCACCCATCCAGTCTCTATCTGCCAACACACCTTTGACTCAGATACGACGTCTACGTTGATGGATGCTCTCTGCAGAGCGCTCTCCAGCCGCTGAGGTCCAGCTGCCTTCCTAACGTCCTGGAGGAGTTCACACCTCAGTCGACCCAAGCTCCCTGGAGAGAGGGGCCCACACTATTCAGCTCTGTGCTTTTGCCCCCACTTCTAAGGCTGCCAAGTGCAACAGTTTCTGGAGAAGCCCTTCTCAATTCGCTGACCCGGCCTCTGATCAACTGCATGAAACACCCACATGGACAACTGTACAATTCCACAGAAATGCTCTCTGGGAGATGTTGTCTTCCTGGCCTCAGTTGCAAAACCTAGCCCGGGAGACCACAAATAAGATAACAGGGCCAAGATCCTGGGAGAACATACCAGAGAGGTGGGGAGGGGACTAACAAAGATTTCAAGCCCCCGGCTCAATGGTGAGACCTAACCTGGAGTCAAATCCAGCACTGCCCCATCTTTCCTATGCACTTGAACTCTTGCTGTATTCCATCCCATTTTCTGAAAAACAAACTGAGCCCAGGAGACGTTACCTGGTATTAGTGAGGTTGTGAGGCTGGCTTGAAGTGGGACTCAGACTTGAAATCCAGCTTTCTGAAAGTGAGGGAAACTTTTAGGTTCAGCTCTGCGATCACCCCTCCACCCCAAGCCAAGGCTCTGTGGACACCTCAGGCATCAGCTGACCCGCGTGTTCCCATTCTAGCAAGGGGTCTCCCCCGATGGCTATCGCCCGGGTGATGCTGCCACCGAATTCAACTCTCAGGAGAGACAGAAAGAGAATGTGGTTTACGTCTGATGCGTCATCCCGCCCCAACTGCCTTTGCCTGTGTTTAAGGAAAGTCTGCCAGGAAGATGAATCTCAGGATGGAGCCCGCCAGCCGTCAGCCCCGAGGCTGTGCCAAGCTCTCTGCTTGTGCACATGCTGTTCCCACAGCTCATCGCATGACCCCAACCTGCCCTCCCCCAGCCCTGGCCCAGCAGATGATTTCCTGCTGGAGGGTTAAGACTCAACTCCAGGGTCACTGCTTAATCACGGCCCCAGATCCGTCAGCCTTGTTCACCGCTGAATCGCCAAACTCTGATCTCCTTTGGACGAGGAGACTTGTACCTTCATTCCGTAAATATTTATTGGCGCCTCCTTGGTGAACAAGAGCGACAGGTCTGCAGGTGTGATTCAGCTCCAGGAGGCTTCCAGAAAGGAGTGACCCTTCTGCTGAGTCTTCACTGATGAGCAGAGATTGATCTGCCTGCAGAGGAGGGGGCAGGTTGGGGTCAAGGAATGAGCTGTAGGATGCCATCACGATCACGAACCTATGGGTGTAACAATGTTACAGTTCGCTACACAGTGTACAGTTAATAGTGTTGCTATTACAATCATGGTGAGATGATGCTAAATGCTCCACAGATGCCTGGTTTGGAGGGATTTGGGGAAGGTTGGGATTAATAATGGGGAATGCAGTGAAAAAGGCTATTCTCCCTTCATCATATTAATTCAAAGCCCCACCTCTCTGCCTTGAGACAAAATCTGATTTTTTTTAAATCCTATTAAATATCTAATGCTCATGGGGAGAAAAAACCCTACCCTAAATTTGAAAAACACTTCAGCTCACTACATGCCTGGAACCTTGGTCACTTTTTCCCAGCTTCCTGGGGAAGTGGGTTCTGAGATGTCACAAACCAGGTCTGTGGCATGATTGTGGCCATCTGGCCAGGAACCAAATTCACACTGATGACAGTTAACTGCCTGTGGGTGTCCTAGGACCCACCAGCCTGCCTCATGTCTGCTCACACTATCTGCCTTGCCAGCTAGACTGTGCGCTTCTTGAGGGCTGGAACCAGTGATGCCCTGGTGAATGTTTAACAACCAATGCTCAAAACCCCCAAAATAATCACCCTGATTTATAGCGTCTGCCAGTTCCCTTTGTGTAACTATTCCCACCTCGGCAATTCTAAGCCACCAATGTGGGGTCACTGAGCATGGAGTTTCTGGAAAGAGCTTCATAATACCAAACCATGATGTAGTCATTTCATCATATGCATAGAAGAGACACTAACCATCCTAAGAGGAGAGCGAATAGTTAAGTGCAGTAAAAAATTAGGATGTGGTAAGTTTTGAGTATTTATTATCTTCATTTTAAATAAGACTTATTTCACTGTAAGTTTATGTAATTTAATATGTAACAATGGCTGTGTTGAACTGGACCACGACTTCTCTGAAAACTTAACTGTTAATTCTCACAAGCTGGTATAAGCCGGTTTGAGCCAGCATGAGACAGGTCCAGCACTCCACTGGCAGGAACTGCATCTTGTTCAACTTGATATCTCGGTGCTTATTAACTGCCCAGCAAACATTGGTCATCAATAACCCAGCCAAAGCTCAATGAGGGAGGACAAAGCAGCAGATCCTCCCTGCATCTTGCATTTCATCTTCTCCACACACTGGTGGGGCCATGGTGATTATGGTCCCTATTTTACAAATGAAAAACTGAGGCTCAACACAGATGAGCAGCTTGCTCACAGTCAATGCCGACGAGTCTGCCACACTCAGACCGATCACCCATCCCCACTCTCCAAAATTTCAAGGCAGTTCTGACCTACGCCCCCATGTCAGCCAGACTCAGCCAGAGACCCTGCAGCTCACCCCAAAGGCAGGGGCACCCCGGGCTCTGCTCTTCCTCAGAAGCACAAAGGAGAACTCAAAATGTCAACGAGGAAGCCAAGGGCAGAGCAAAGGCAGACCCACAAACCACCCAGAAATTCCAGGAATGAAGTGGCGGCTGGGAGGTGGGGGGGAGGGACACCCAGCCCATCTCCGGCAGATCCCAGGGCTGAGCAGAGCCTCCAGAGAAGAGCGGCAGGGCAGGTACCAGACACCCAGGGCAGGTCCTCCCTCCTCCACTGGGTCCAGTCAGTTTTCCTTAAACTCTTCTTGACAGGATTAGGGCAGGACCATGGAAGAAACAGACAGGGTCCTTCCCTTGCCAACTGCTCTGTCCCCCAACTCCACAAGGATAGACACTGAGCTTAACAGAAATACCACCCCCATGGGTACTTTCTTTCCTCCTGTCCCCGCAGCAAAAGATACGTCCTTATGGTATACACAGGACAATAGGTCGGGATACTCAACTGAACAAACATAATATTCAAAACCCACTCGATTTTTTAAATCCTATGTTGAGAATATACACAATTCTGAACCAAAAGTAGAACACTCACTCAACAAACATTTACTTAATCTACTTTATGCAAAAAAAAAAAAAAAAAGAAAGAAAGAAACTAAAAACTAGGTTTGTTCAATGCAAGCCAAGATACTATATGAGAGAAGCCACCTTAAAGTGACTGGGTAATAAATTAATGTATTCTTAAAATACTCTGAACATAACTCTTGGGGCCCCTTTCTCCCTTGTTGAAGATGTGTGGATGTTTCCTTGGGAGCAATGCTCCCAGCAAAGCTTTAGATAAATGCCAGGAAATCTCCACCTCCAAAGGATAAGAAATCAAAGAGTCCCAGAAGGCAGTGTGGAAAAGTGTGGACATCAGTTCAACCCAGGTTTGAATCTTGACTCCAAACGTAGAGGTGGTTGCTGCCCAAAAGGTCCCACAACCTCTCAGAGTCTCCAATTCCTTGCCAGCAAAATGAAGCCTTGAATTTCTCTCAGACCTGGGAGAGGATTTGAAGATTATGAAAATAGAGGTTCTAAAGAGCCCAGAGGCAGAATCCCAGGATTGACTGGTGTTTGATGACTGTTTCTTTCCCTCCTCCTCCTGGGCGAATTCAAGCATCCCAGATCATCTCCGCTCCAGGCCACAAGGCTGGGAGCACCTGGACCAGCCTCCCACCTGAAACGCATGATTCACTGGTATTGGATGGTACCTGCGAGCATGAGTCACATCCTTGAATCAAGCTCAAAGACACATAGCTCAAGAATCTACAGCAACAGGCTATGGAATCGTCACACAGCTTTGCAAATGAAAATCCCCAGCGCAAACTGTCAGGTGGCCACAGAGTTTCTGGAATATGCAATTGAACAACTGAACCCCAGGAATGGGGGAGACATCGCAGCAAACAGACATTCAGAAGGTTGGAGGAAGACAGTCCTGGAAAATGGGGAGGTTGGGCAGAGGTAGGAGCAGAGACCACTCTGGCTGGGGTGAACTCCAGGCAGCAGGAACTGCAGGGACAAAGGCTCGGAGGTGGTCACTGTCTTGGCCAGACTGAGGACATGTGCAGAGCCAGCATGGCCAGGGAGAAATGGGTTCACAGAGGCAGAAGGGCCAGATGGCCAGGGGCCTTGAGGTCCAGGACACGAAGCCTGGATTTCACTCTAAATGCAAAGAGGGTCTGTGTGTTGGGTGCTGGGGAGATGAAGCCGATGGTGATACGGTCTGATTTATGCTTTGAAAGCCTGACAGACCCAACACTACAGACGAAGCTCAAAGACATAACGTTGAACCAAAGAAGCCAGACTCCAGTGATCAAACATGCATGGTTCCATTTACGTAAAGTTCAAAACCAGGCAAAACCAACCTATGCCATCAGAAGTCCGGAAATGGTTACCCTTGGGGGTGGGGCTGTGGGAGGGGCCCCAGGGGATGGTCAGGTTCCCACTGAGGCTATAGTTTGCACACGTGCACTTGGAGAAAAGTCATCCCCCCCATGCACAAAGTGAGTGTGCGTTCCTTTCTAGTATGTTGAACTTTAATAAAAAGCTTAAGAAAAAAGTTAAAGTCTAAAAAGCTTTGGCCTTGTTGGAAGAATGTCTCCAGAGAAGCAGAAGAACACTACTGTGCAAGAAAAAACCCTCCAGGGTTCTCCCCAGGAGTCTCAGCAGGGAGACAAGTCTGGGGCTGGTCTCTGACAGCCCTTCAAAGTGAACTTGAAAGTTCAGATAGAGCCCTGTGTGGCCAGGGCCTCCCACTTGGGTCAGACATCTACTCTCCCAGACAGGGCCCAGTTCATCCCCCGTCTGAGAGGGCACTTTGTCCAGCAATGCCAAAGCTGAAAATATCTTCAGTCCCCATGAAGCCCAGCCTTGAAGGTTCCTGGGAATAAACAGTGTTTTTAAAGCAGCTGGTGCTTCCCCCGATGAGAACAGACTGGCTGTGTTGGGAGCCAGCTTGGGGCGGGAGGGAGAGAGGAGGCAGACAATGTACGATGTACACACAGACAGATTTTAAGTGCCATGGAGGAAACAACCCATTCATTCCAGGGGGCACCTAGGGGTTACAAACAGACATAGTTCCTAAGCTTCTGGGCACAGGGGTCACTAAACACACCCTGAAGGAAGATGCTGGAACCCTCAGGACACTTGCTCACGCCCCAGAGCAAAAGGTGCCAACAACCAAGTGTTCTTCCGGAAGAAAGGCCTAAGAACACGCCAAGACCTTGTTCTCAGGGTCCTTGACTCTGGAGAGAAGAGGTCATTTCAGCTCCTAAGCCACTCCCTCCATTCTTGCCACGTGATTTCTTTCTGGCCACACCAGGCCCTGTAAACAGAACCTTCCACCTCCATCAGCCAGCCCCTCCTACCCCATTCTGGAGCCAGGGCCCAGGGCAACTCTTCACCGCATTTCTAGGGCAGTGGGTCTCACACTGCAGCCCTCACCAGAAAGTGCTGGAGCCCTCATTAAAGCAGATTGCTGGCCCCATCCTTGTAGCTTCAGGATGTCTGGGGCAGCATTCTGACAAGTTCCCAGGTGCCACTGCTGGTCTGGGGACCCCACTTTGACAACCACTGCTTTAGATGCTGACAGCCTCTCAAATCTTCTCATGCCACAACTTAATCCAGCGTTTCCCAAATCCCAGCCCTTGGCACACCCCCTTCCCAAGCTTTGCCCACCTTCCTACTATCTATCTGCTCTAGTTCACATTCCTTATTTTTTTTAAGTTGGCTCGCTTTGCGGGGGTGTTCAAAGACATTTACTTTAGAAAGGGAACCTTCTAGCCTCATCGTGTATAGGGAACCCGATCACTTCTGCCATGAATGGAAGGCAGGAAAAAAATTAAACATGATGGAATCAGAACAGAACTGGGACCTCCCGGCTGGGTGCTGATAAGGGCCAAAGGCTTTGTTGTAGAGGGCACTCTTTCTTTGTTGTAAAGGGAGGTCACAATGGAGGGATACATTAGGGCAGAAGGCAGCCAGTAATAGAGAGGTGGGAGAACAGATCCTGGGTTGGAGGCCTTTGCTACTGGGTCAGTACACATGCTCAGTCTCCTTGGGGGCCAGCAAGGATGAGCTCCCCACACTTTGGGGGACACTGATCAGTCCACAGTGATCTGTTCTCAGGGACTCTCCTGTGCCCTGCAGCCCACAGCAGGAAATCCAAATTCAGGATGGCTCACCTGACTGCCGGGCAGACTCTTGCTGCCTGAGCTTGACCCTTAGACTCTAGCCACCCCCAAACTTCTTGTCATTTTCAGAGTGCCAGGCCTCTCTGCACCTCCAGGCTTTTGAACACACATGGTCGCTCTCCTTAATGCATCCTCCCCAAAGTCCCACCCACTCACTGTCCCCTTTCCTTGCCAGACTGCACTGCCTCTGCTCTCAAAGGACTTCTAGGATCTTATCAAGTCAGTCTCAGTGGTTGCCAGCTGCATGCCAGTTCCCAGTTCTAGAGAGATCCAGGATTTTTTCCAATCCAAAAGAATTTTGGGGCAGGGTCAGTTCTGGGACCACTTGACCACAAATGAAATGGAACCTTGATTCTTTTTCCTTCTGGGATTTTACTATCCTTTACTCCCAATGGGACATGGTTCAGAAGCTTGGATTGAAAATGTGGGATTTCATAATTTGTAATATTTTTCAAGATGATGGTCCAATAATTGCATAATCCTCATTCAGACTTCCCTCCCCCCCAAATCTGTGGTTTTTGTCTAAGCTGACGCAGCATTTGAGACAATCAGAGAAGATAAATCTCCCTCAGGCTGGACCACAAGAAACTGTCTGTCCTCATAGCCTTGGGGAGAGAGGGGGTATCAGTCCATGAGTACCCACAACTGCACAACCTGGGGTACAAAGCAGGGTTCCCCCAGGGCAATGTCTCCAACAGGATTATCTGCCAGTGGCTTTCCCAGGGGAGCCTGTCAATACCTCTCTCAAAACACTCAGATGCCAGATTACCCTGCACCCACGGAAGACGGCCTTGACCCAGTCCAGAATGAGATGATCTCAGCTGATGCTTCTTCAAGAGGGAAGTCAAGAAAAGAGGACATGTGTTCCTTAATAAGGTAAAAACAGAGTTACCAAGTGACCCAGCTATTCCACTTCTAGGGGTAGACCCAAAACAACAGAAAACTGGTATTCAAACAAAGATGTGCACACAGATGTTAATAGCATGATATGCAATAACCAAAAGATGGAAATGGCCCAAACTTCCATCAACGGAAGAATGGATAAACAAAACCTTGTCTATCTATACACTTAAATAGTATTTAGTCATAAAAAGGGATGGAGCCTTGACACAGGCTACCACATTAATGAATCTTGAAAAATGCTCAGTGAGAGAAGCCAGACACAAAAAGCTACACACTGTATGATTCCATGTGTGTGAAATGTCCAGAATAAACAAATCCAGAGATAGAAAGCAGATTAGTGGTTGCCAGGGGCTGGGGAGGAGAGAATGGGGAGTGATTGCTAGTAATGCTTATGGGGTCTCCTTTCGGGATGATGAAGATGTTCTGGAATTAGGTAGTGGTGATGGTTGTACAACATTGCAAATGTATGCGGTGCCACTGAACTGTACACTTTAAAATGATAAATCTTAAGTTTATGGGTATTTTACCACAATAAACAATTTTTTTCCCAAGAAAAAAAAAAAAGAAAAAGAGCATGGCTGGCCCCACCAGACACCATCCAGATCTGCCTGACCCTCCCTGTTCCAGAACAGAGTGTGCTCCATTTAGGACTTTATGAGGGGCTCCAGATGTCCCATCCCATGAAGGTCTGAGCCTCTATTCAGCTCAATGAACTAAAGATGAGATGACGCCTGTGTTGTACTTGCCTTTCTTGACAAGTCATCAGACCCTTTGAGTGATGCTGGGTTTGCACATCTGGGATTGATCAAAAACCAGTGAGTTTGCAAAAGAAAAATGGGGGGGGGGAGCCTCCTAGGTCAGGAGCAAGCAGACACAGAGGCACCTCCTATACACAGTAAATTGCCCTGGTGACAGAGAAAAGAAATGTTTCAGCTCACACAAGGCCAAAGAGGTCAGCATTTGGGGGTCCTGCCTTTAAAAGCCAGTTTTCAAATGCAACCTATCAAAAAAGCAGATATCCATCAAGTCTCTGAGGCAGGAATGAAGGGTGGGGGCTTTCTGTGGCCTCACGCTCTTCTGTTGCGGCTCCAGCCCCTCCCCCATCGAGTCTGCTCTCCTTTCTAGTCCAGAGGCAGGACTGTGGGAACTAGCATTGCTCTGGGTTCCCCAGCAGGGTGCTCTGCACAGTGATACAGGTACCTGTTGGCAGAGTGGATCCCAAGCTCCCCTGTCAGCACATCCCCTCTCAAGGGCCACCCTCTAACTGGGGCTAGGGATCAGACCCCACATGGCATGAGAAATCTTGCCCAGCAGCCAGCTCTGCACTGACAGCCATGTGGCCCTGGGACCAGCATCTTCTTCTAGAATCTGGGGTGGGGCCCAGCCAGAATAGCAGCTCTCCCCGACCCTGGCTGTGTCATATCAGGGACGTGCCTTAACCACTCTGAACTTCAATTTCCTCCTTGTGAAAAACAAGGACAGTCCAGTGCCCAGCTCATAAAGAAGTCAGTGAGCTGGGTCATCCCTGTAAATCTCCGGGCATGTCTGGCCCACAGTAAAAGCCAGAGAAAACGCCAGCTGCTGGTAGGATTACAAAGTTATCATTACGATTCCTACTCTTACTTTTTAAGAGACTGTAAAAATCAAAATCACTCTCTTCATTCTCCTCCCTGGATGCATCACCAGGGACTTGGGCTAAGGCTCAACTCTGCTGACTGCTGTTTTATCTGGAGCCACTCTCACAAAATGATTCCTTGTTGAAGGTCAGATTCAGAGGTGGAGTTAGCAGTTGGGCAGAGAAATGTCTTAAAGGAGGCAGGACCCAGACATTAAGTATGTATGTAGGTGAAGTGCAGGCAGACAGACCTAGGGTAATGACATCACACCCCTCTTGGTCTATTTGGGGTAGGGGGGATGCCCTTCTTGTCCTTCACATCCTGGTCTCTCAGCTGTCAGGCTCTAAATCTCAGATGCCCTGACCACGCTGGGAAAGGCAGGCTTACCCTATTCTGCCAGGGCAAGGAGCCTAAAGTCTCAAGGTAGAAACTCACAAGCCTACCCTTGGTTGGAAGGTGAGAACTGGGCACTTGCCAGGCTCCCAGCTGCTTCTCTTGACCAGAGCCCCAACTCACCTTCTGACTAAAAGACATCCGATTTAAATTAGACTTTGAAAAGCAGGCATCAGCTAAGCCTTTCCTGGCTTGTCCACCAGTCCAGCCCTTTCAAGGGAGGCTCTTGGTCCGCACTGTACAAGGAGCTGGCTGTGGTTCACCTGGGGCAGCCAATCTCCCTAGACCCCAGGGCTGAGTTTTCAGATCCCAGAACAATAGTCCCAGCACAACTGTTCCCCCACAAGAAGTTTATGCAGATATCTACCCTGGCTGAAGACACCTAAGAACTATTCCCAAACCTGCTGGAACTCCGACATAACCCCACACCTGGATACACCTACATCCATATGGAGCTTTGGAGGCAGGCAGAATTGGGTTCCAGCTTCTTCTCTGCCTGGACAACTCACTTCAACTCTCTCTCAGTGTCTTCATCTGAAATGCAGAAAGAGGAAGACTATCTTTGCAGGTTTTTTGCAAACTAAATCATAAAGGGGCGTGGCCCTGTAAACTGCGGAGCAGAATGCTCACACCGTTAGGATCACCGCAGCCCTCCATATAAGGGTAGAACACATTCAGAATCCTGCCACATCCACACCATCAGCTTTCCATTTATTGACGCTACGCTCACTGGGGACACAGGAACGCAACACATGCTAGAGAACTGCATAAGGAAGGCAAGAGTACACAGCCTCAGGGAGCACGAGTCTGCAGTCAGACTGGCTTTGAGTCCCAGCTCCCTCGCTTCCTGCATAGGAGGTCTCAGGCAACTTGTCCTCTCTGAGCCTCAGTTTCTCCATCTATGGAAGATCATGTTGCTGAGCATGGTTCTGAGATGAAGGTGGCGCGCTCAGCTTAGTCCCTGCACACAGTACGTAAGCCCTAAGAGACGACATCTGCTCTGGTTACTTTAGCTCCTCGGAGACTGCGGGAGCGGATCGCACCTTGCAGAGAAGACTCTAAGTCACACTTACCTTCGAGGGGCTCCAACTACCAAGTCGCCGGCGTCTCCTGCGTGGAGTGGCCGCGGCGGCAGGGCAGGCACAGCGGGCACAGGGACAGGTCGCCGGACAGAGGACACCCAGACCGCCGAGGGATTCAGTGGGTCGGGGGACCCAGCGCGCCGCCTCTTGTAGACGGTCCGGAGCCCAGAAGCCTCGCCTCCGCAGATGCCGGCGGCGCTGATAGGGCCGCACCGTTGTGGCTCCGCCCCTGCCCCTCCGGCCCCGCCCTGCCCAGGCCTCCTCTACTCTGGCCCTCCCCGCCCCTCCCGGGCTCGCCACGCCCCAGAGCCCAGAGGACACCAGGAGGCGCGGGCGACTGGGGTCCGGGCAAGGGGTGTTGCCGGGAGGGCGGGATCACCCGCGTCCTAAGAACTCTTCTTGAGAAGAGGACATGCTCAGTTTCCTCATCGTGACCATAAAAGTATTGTTTACACTGAGCGCTTACCCATGCACCCGATGCGGTGCCAAGCACTTTCCACCGGGGATTTGCAAATTTACCAAATTCCATTTCTCTGCGGCTCAACTGGAAAATGGGAATAGGGAGGTGACCTCCCGAGGATTGAAGCAAATGAAATCGGGAAGGGCGTGGACTCCACCAACTACGGTGTAGAATACACACTTGCTAAATTTATCTCCATCCTCTACACGTGGATAGAAAACTTCAGTCTTGCCACCCTGACACACACACACACACACACACACACACACACACACACACACACACACACACACACACACACACACACACAATTCCCAGTGTGCGGATTAAGAAAGGAAGACTTGGAGACATTACTGGATGAAGGCAGCAAAGCTGAGGTTCAGGCTAACACTTTACCGTCATTATCCCCATACATGTTCACAGGAATTCAGTGAGGTGAAAAAGATCCCACTTCACAGACTGGACAACTAAGGCTCGGAGAAGAGAATCCCCCAATTCCCATAGCAGACAGTACACGTTCATACCTTGCTTTCTACATTTTGCCCACTGGCATTTAACATCTATAACCTGTGCAGGTAAACACTTAAATCAACTTAGAGCCAGAAGAAATCACCTTTGAGAGATGTAAAGCCAAGGCCCTTGTCGGCAGGTGAAGAAACTAAGGCTACAGGAAATAAAGGACTCGCCCGTGCTCCCCACTCAGTCACATAGTGTGAACCTACTGTGTGTAGGTGGTGCTGGTGCCCCAAGGTAGAGGCCTGTCCTCACCATGTTGCTTATTCCTGCATGAAGACACTGGAATCAGCTCACTCATCATCAACCCCCTCCACACCCCCATCCAGTCACTCTACACCAGCCCTTGTGCTACACAGCAGTGAGCAGGCACAGAGAAGCCCCCCCAGGACCTCAGAGTCCGAGGCATCCGGACAGGTCAGAGCACACCGTGGGGATGGAGGTGAGGACAAAGATGGAGAGTGGATGGGGCAAAGATGAGGGAAGAACCTCAGTGATCAGCCAGGAAAGCTGGAAGCTCTTGAAAATTTTGGTGCAGCTCAAAGCAGATAGAAAGTAGTTCTCCTCTCTCTTCTTTTTTAACTTTCCTCTCATGTCTTTTCATGTCTTTTACTTCTCTTTCTTTTTTCAGTTTTTGAAGCATCGTTCTCAGCTCCACATTCATTCATCCAGTACTTTTAAAGCACCTGCTCTGTACCAAGCTCTTTTTCCAAGCACTGGGGCATTTAGTGGTGAACAAAACAGACTGTTGCAGAACAGTCCTCGGTTTGACAAAGGACAAACCCAAGGGGAGAAGAGATATGTATTAACAACAGATGACTCATAAACATCATCCAGAAGCAAACTCCTCTGCTTCCAACAGCCCTCTGAGGCTGCTGCTGTCATCGTCAGGAAACTGGAAACAGAGAGTATAAGAAGCTTTCCCAAGGTCACACAGCTCCCTAGTGGAGGAACCAGGATTTGAACTCATGCTCTTGCCCACTCAGCTGCTGCCCCCTTGTGTACCATTAAACCTTGGGTGCAGGGGAGTGGGATAAAGTGGTCCCCACTCCAGCAGACGGGAACGGAAACTATGTAGGATCTGATCTCTTATAAGCCCAGCATTTGGGTGGGGGTGGGGACAGGGGCAGTCAATAATGAAATGGAGCTTCCGTCTCCGTTTGTGGCAATTCTACAGGCTCCTCGCTGGTCTTAGATAGCTCTGGGGACACCATTCCCAGCCTAGGTGCCCCAGGGGCACTGTTGGCAGAGCTGCAACCTGAGGGCATCCCTCTATAATGTCACCCCCAGCCGAGCTATCAACCCTGTCCAGCCTGGCAGCTGCTGCCCCAGCACCCTGCACACCATGGAACTTCCAGAGCCCTACCTCCTCCTCTCCCGGTTTCTCCTTTCCTCTTCCTCCATGGTCTTCTCCTCATCTGTCCCCCTGCTTCTCATCTGCCCCACAAAGCCTCCATGGCCTGGCATCTGACTGTGCCCAGCATTGCACGCTGACTTCCAGCAATCACTCACACCCATGTCCTTGGCCCCTAAACCAGGTGGCCTGAGGGGAACAAGGACCTGGGTTTGTTGCAGTGTGAACCCACTTGGGCACTTCTGAGCTACTGCATTTCTCTTTAACATCCCAGGAGGGCTAGCATTTCTCAAATGGGATGTTATGGTTCCTGTTGTTGCATATCCCAAAATGCAGTGGCTTAAAACAATCATTTTATTTTTCTCAGAGTTCTATAGTTCAGGAATCTGGGACAGACCAAGTTGGATGGTTCTTTCTTAGGGGTCTCTTGCATGGTTGTAGTTAGATGCTGGCTGGGGCTGCAGACATCTGAAGGCTCGACTGGGCTGGACATCCAAGCTGGGTCACCCATGTGGTAGGAGCACCACATAGCCTTTCCAGTAAGGCAGTCTCAGGGTTGTCTTTTTTACTTCCCCCAGAGCAAGCCTCCCAGGACAACCAGGCAGAAGATCCATGACCTCTTGGTCAAACCACAGAGCTTGTCTAGGGTCAAGGAGAGAGGGCACAGATCATCCTTTGCAATAGGCTGAGATCAAAGAACTTGCAGATCTGTTTTAGATCCTCTCCAGATTTTGTTGTTGTTGTTGGGGGGAGGTAATTAGGTTTACTTACTTATTTTATTTTTAGAGGCGATGCTGGGGATTGAACCCAGGACCCTGTGTATGCTAAGCATGTGCTAAACCTTCCCCTCAATCCTTGAGTTGAGCTAAACCTCAATCCTCTCCAGATTTTAAAACAGACAAAATATGTGAAAACACAGATAGTGCCTGGCCCTGAGCAGATGCCCAATAAAAGGTCACCAATCCTCCCTAGGTAGCTAACTAGGTAGTCCAGTGGAAGGAGCATCTAGACCGATGAGTTTGAATTCCAGCATGCACCAGCTTTGTGTCTCTGCTCAAGTCACCTGACCTCTCTGAGCTGCAGTTGACTTCCAGGATGGATTACCCAAGGGGTAAGCTGAGACTGAGTCTGTAGTTTGCTGGTTGGTGTTACTAACTGGAACCAGTTGGGCTGAGTTCAAATCCTCCAGTCTTGAGCTTGGCCTCGTGTTCAGCTCCCCATCTATAAAATGGGGTGATGAAAATGGCCTCTTTCCCCTGCGAGCTGTCATGGGCATTAAATGGTTAATATACAGAAAACAGTCAGACCAGGGCCTGGCACTTAGCAAGTATTAGTTAATATGATTGTTATTAGGGCCAACAAAGTATAAAGAGAGAGGTTTGATTTCCATCAATTTTTCCATCATTGTGCAATCATAGACTGTAATTTCCAAAAAATCACATTTAAATTTGAATAAAATGGTGTGTCATGGGCAACGTGGGCTTCTGGGAGGTCCTGGATGGGAAAGGACCAAGATGCACCCAAGAGTCCTCCTGAGAAAGGACTGGCCGCTTATATCCCTGGAAATCCTAGCAAAGGATCTTGTTTGCTACCCAGGCAGGAGTTAAGTCATGGAGAGTTTGAGACAAAGGAAAAGAGCCTTCTGGTCATAATGAAGCCCAATCTGGAAAAAGGAACGCTTGGGACTGGTCAGGACATACTGGAGAGGTTCCATCCCTCTGTCTGCTGGCTCTCCTGGAACCAGAGTGGACTGACGGGAGGACCACACACGTTTGCAGAATGGTGGGGTCACACCAGATGGTCATGAATACTTAATCATTCAAAGCAAAAATCAAGGTCTTTCTTCCTATCTCAACACGGCTGCCATTGGACCAATGGGTCTTGAACTCACACCAATGTCTTCTCACAGTTGTTTTCACTGGAGGCTTTTTGAGCCGGACATCATGAGCCAAGGCTGGGGAATTCCAGCTTCTTGCGTGTTCCTGCCACACCCCTTTAGCAGCTACAGAAAGTCATTGAGCCTCAATTCGGCATCAAAGACCATGAACAATCTGAGTCCAGGAGATTCGGGGGTACTGTCTTATGACATGCATGGCTTAGAAAGAGGAATCAAAAGGATGGGAAAGATGGTGACACCTCTCTGTTGCCAGGTGCCAATCATGTGATCCCCCAGGACCTCAGTGGGATGGATTTGCTTGACTTGTGGGAGAGGAAGAGTCCAAGGGTGAGCTCCACACCTTACATTGGCAGGCAACTCTTTGAGGGGTAAGTCTGGGGTAAGATCTTTATCAGTTGAAGTTGCAAGTAACAGAAAGCCACTGAAGTTAGCTTAAGCAGAGAAGGGGGTCTCTTGGTAGGATAATGGGTTATTGTGGAATTCAAGGACAGCCAAGACCCTCAATGGACTAGAACTGGTCCTGGAAGGGTGTCAACTCCCTGGCAGTACTTTCTGCGTATTTTGTCACCTCTCTGAATAGGGGTCCCTTCCATCTCCCTCTGCAGCCAGGCTTTGCCCATTCCCTGTGGACATGACCATCCCACCAGCACGGAGGGTCACATCTCCCTTGTTCCAGGGACCAGCTCAGGATGTGTCCAACCATCTCCCAGTTCTAACTCCTAGAGAGAGAATCTAATTGGCCATGTACAGAGCAGATGTGCATCCATGGTCAATCAAGTGAGACCAAAGTGACATCATCAGGTACCACAAACATGATGGCAAGGTGCTGTGAGCTGGGTGCACACTCCCTAAGGCTAGATTGATGGGGATGATTCACAGCAAAGAGTGTGTGGTTACAAGCAGAGAAAAGCCCAAGATTCAGGGGGACAGCAGCTTGGGGTAAAAATTACCTCTGGGGCTCCGTCAGTGTTCCATCATGTCCCCCAAATTCCCAACCACTTCCATGCATGCTAAGCTGACATCTAACAGCCACACCTGTGTCTGTTGGAGGGCAGGTCCAGGGATGTCAGGATCCCCTTAACCCAGGAGCATGGTGGCCCCAAAGAGCCTGGAATTTAATACCCCCTGGTACATTGGCTGACAATGGCTAACAGGGCTGGGGGTGTAAATACCCCAGCTCCCATGCTCTCAGCTGGGATGATTCAGAAGTGGCTGTTTCCCACAGTATGGAGATTCCTCAAAAGGCTGAAAATAGACTAAATCTATGATCCAGCAATCCCACTCCTGGGCATATATCCAGAGGAGACTCTAACTAGAAAAGATACATGCACCCCAATGTTCACAGCAGCACTATTTACAATAGCCAAGACATGGAAACAACCTAAATGTCCATCGACAGATGATTGGATAAAGAAGTTGTGGTATATTTATACAATGGAATACTATTCAGCCATAAAAATGAGTAAAATAATGCCATTTGCAACAACATGGATGGACCTGGAGATTGTCATTCTAAGTGAAGTAAGCCAGAAAGAGAAAAATACCACATGATATAACTCATATATGGAATCTAAGGCAAAGAAAAAGATGAATGAACTTATTTACAAAACAGAAACAGACTCATACACAGAAAACAAACATATGTTACAGGGAGGGGAGGGGAAGAGGTAGGAAGGGATAAATTGGGAGGTCGAGTTATGCAGATACTAACTACTATATATAAAATAGATACACCACAAGTTTCTACTGTATAGCACAGGGAACTATATTCAATATCTTGTAGTAACTTATAATGAAAAAGGATGTGAAAATGAATATATGTATGTATATGCATGACTGAATTATTATGCTGTACACCAGAAATGGACACAACATTGTAAACTGACTATACTTTAATTTAAAAATTTTTTAAATTAAAAAATAATTTTTAAAAAGAAGCATTTGTTTCCTGGAGGATTCTCTAGTGAGTCACATAGCAGCTGGCTTAATGCTGTACACTTTATCATGTTCCTTCCTCTCCCTGTATCACTAAACACATTTCTTTCCCGTATTCCTTGTGTATTTCAAATAAGCTGCCTGCCCTCAAATCCTCAGCTTAGGGTCTGCTTCTGGGAACCCAAACTAAGACAAGGACGCTGAAGTTTGGGGAGAGGAACCCAGGAGTCTCTAGTCTCTGAAGATATCTGTGTATTCATTCTCCCATCCAATGAATACCAGCTGAATACCTACTGCATGCCAAGCAACGCGCTGACAAATATAGGAGAAAAACAGGGATGAACAGAAAAAGTCTAGCCATATAAAGAGAGGAGGGCTTTTTACAAGAAGAAACTGGGAAGCCAAAGGCTGAGCTGTGGTATTATTTAACTATATATAAAAACTATGACTCAGCGTAGGAAAAGTGAACACCAAATCCCAGAATACAAGGGGCACCCCCTTAAAGTTCGAGAGAGGTAGTTTAGGGCCAATTAAAGGAATTCTTCATCCAACAGTGAAGAGCAAATTTATCCAACTCGAGTTACCCCACAAGAAGTAATACAAGCAGAAAACGTAAACAGATTTTTAAAAATAAATTAATGCTGGAGTTCATTTTTTATTCTATTCGGTGATATTTACTGAGGACTTTCTTTGGACCAGGCATTCTGGAAAAAAAGAGATGAATAAGACAGACATGAGACAAACCTTTTGATGGAGGGACCCCGGGTGAACAGTCAATGCATCCTCTGTGTTGAAAGCAGCAACAGGGATCTAGAGGTTTCCCAGGAGCCCAGAGGGGGCGGGTGTCTGGACTGAAGGGTGAGGAGAGGCTTCACGGATGGATGTGACTCAGGGCCAGATGCAGGTTACAGAAATGTAACCAAGACAGACTGAGGAAGATAAAGATGATGTATCGGCTCCCATGAATGGCAGGTCCAGGGGAGAGACTGGTTTCAGATACATCTGGGACAAGGATCTCAAAGGAGATGGTCCCACCCCCCTTCCCTCCCCTCCTCTAACCTCCCCACTTCTCTCTGGACTCTGCCTGGCTCCTCCAGCCACTCCATCAGGCAGAGAAGGTGGCCACTGACAGCTATGATTCAACCTGTGTCCCAACAGGCTGCACCTCCCCCCACTGCAATTGAGCAGTAAAATCCCGGGGAAAGACTTGATTGGTCCAGCTCAGGTCACATGTCCACTTTGGCAGATGCTGTCATGCCCCATCTTGGTCCTTGCACTCACATCTGGTCTCAGAGTCTGCTTAGGGGGAACAAAACTAAGACATCCCGCCATTGCCACAAGCCTGTGACCTGGAGACAGGACCTTGGGATGGGCTGGCCTGGCTCACCTGCTCACCCAGTGGCTGGGGCAGCTGGAGCCTGTGACCAGAGTTGGGGAGGAACAGCTGTGCCAAGGAAGGGGGACTGGGCAGAGAAATGGCCGAGACAGAGGGGCCTAGAAGGATGAACAGGAGACACAAGGACCACAGAGAGGAGGCAAAGGCTGGGAGTGTGCGCCTGAGTGAGTCGGCTAAGCAATGCCAGCTTGAACCTCAGGGGAAGAGAATTAGGAGCCCCCAAAAGGCAAGATTTCCATTTTGGGCAGATCATGAGGCATCCATGGGGAGGAGAGCCTGGGGTCAGTGTAACTAGAATGGGTGTCTCGGGGGGAGTTTCTGGCACCAAAGACGATGGTCAGCCCCAGCCCCCAGAACAGCTCCTCTCCTCTCTGGATGCCTGGGTGCTGGGTGAGCGAGCCCCGAGCTTAAAGGAGGGAACTAGGAACCCAAGCTCGTCATCTGTTGAGTGTTTTATATGAACCCTGTATTCCATCCTCATGCCAGTGCTGCGAGAGGGGATCTGTAGCATTCTCACGAAATGGAGAAAAAAATGAGGGTCACACACATAAATAAGTTGCCTAGGATCACTCAGCAAGAGATACAGAGGGTATGAATCCACTGGACTCCAAAACCTGGGCTTTTAACAAATCTATGATGTGTTCATTGATCGTTAATAGGTCCAATGCAGGTCTGTCTGTCTGTCTCTCCCTGCCTCCCTCTCTCTCTCTTCCTGAATCTATTCAGGTCCTGAGTTCCAATTGTGAGCATTCAGCTAGCAAGGGATACCTGTTGAAACAATGAGGTGGTCAGAAGGGAGTAGCCTATTAAATCCTTTGGTTAGAAAGTACTGGAACATCCAGGGAGCTTTTTGTTACAGGATTTGGGACAGGAATGCTTTCATGGTTCCAAAGTATAAACAATTACCCTGGAACACTCATGAGTCCTTCCTCCTCAGCCAAGGAAAAGTTTATAAAAAGTGATAAGGTTGCCAAATCATCCAGGGTGACAGTTTGTGGCCATCCTAGGAAAATAAAGCCAGCTTCTCAATGCTTCATCTCAGTGCTAGATCCCTTTAACAACAAAATTCCCTAGCAGTGACACCAAACGCTCAAGTTGCCTCCAGATAGCTTATCTCTTTTCTTCCTTAAAAACTGGAAGATTCTTGATTTCTAACTGAGTACACTGTCACTCAGCTAAAAGACAATACTTCCCAGCCTGCCTTGAGCCCCCTCCTTTCTGTAGAACTACATTTTATCCAGAAGAGTGAATGGAATAGTTTTGTGTGGCTTCCAGGACGTCTCCCTAAAAGAAGAGGGAAGTTTTCCCTTCATTGTTCTCATTCTTCCTTCCTGCTCAGAATATGAGTATGATGGCTGGAGTACGGCAGCCACCTTGGACCATGAGGTACCTTGAGAACAGAAGCCATACATAGTGACACCTGGGTCCATGAGTGATAGACATCTCTTTATCAGTCCCACTACCTACGTGAGACTTCTTTAACATAAAAGAGAAATATATTTCTATCCTTTTCAAGTGGGAAAGAGGGGTGTGGTCTTTCTATCTCAGCGTAGCTAATCCTGAGAACACCTTTAGTTTTAAAGTGATAATAGATCCAATGTTAGAACAAGAGAATTTATTTTTTTGTTGTTACAGTTTCTTTGATTTCTCTCTTTTGAATCATCCATCTGGAACCTCTTCATTCTTGGGGGGAAATGACAAAATGGCAGCATGATTGTATCTTTATAAAAAGGGGGAGACTCCATTTCACAGTTTCATAAGAGACTCCTTGTTCACGCTGCTTTGAAATCACTAACCCGGACAGCCCAAACCCATGTCCGAAACACGCCTGGGTTGCCGTCATCATCAGGGTTCCTGCCCCTTCTTCTCTCCTATATCCAAGCAGAGATGTCGGAGAACACCAAAGATCATGACTGGGGATTCCTCAGGAAATGCAGCTCTTTTGGCAAACACTGCCATGGTGGTTGCTTTCTCCTAGGGTGACAATCAGGCTTTTTCAGAGAAGGCTGGGCTCTGAGTTTCACGCCCAGGGTGTGGTATTTCTGGAAGATTCTAAACCTTTCAGTCAGCCTGGGAGGAAGCCAAGCTGCTCATTCTCCCATGGACAGCATCCCCCGCCGCTGCCCCCCAGGCCATGTGCTGAGTCCTTAGGTGCCCTGGAAACCCCCACGCCAGCCCAGGGAGGGGGACAAAAAGAATGAAAACTGGCCTCCCCTCTGGCCCCTAGCAAAGGAATCACAGAACTCCAGCCCTCGTGCTGGGGCGGGGCCCTACACATCTCCTCAGGGCACTGAGCCTCCAGATCTTCTGTTGGACCTTGAATCCAAGCTCCATTTTTGTTGGCTTGAGACCCTGGACAAGTGCCTTGACTCCCCTGCCCCTCAGTCTCTTCATCTGTGAGATGGGACCAGTAACAGACCCACGTGATAGCGCCGTTGTTGTAAATCAGTTAACTGCTGAGAATTCTTAGTCTCATCCCTTCCATCTGCACCCTCCAATTCATCAGCAGTCCTCCTTCTATAAATACTGTCCCTGCCAAGCATTACCGCCTATGGGACACCCTCTCTAATCTCCTCCAACCCCAGAAAACCATCAAATAATCGTAGTTTTTGCTCAAAGTCTGAAGAGCAGGGTACATGAGTGTATTCATGTCCCGGGGCCACCAGGATGAAGGACCACAAATTGGGTGCCTCAAAACAACAGCAATTTGTTCTCTCACAATGCACGGGGCCAAAGGCTGAGATCCGGGTAGCAGCTGGGCTGGGCTCCCTCTGGAGACTGGAGGGAAGGACGCTGTTCTCTTCCTCCAGCTTCTGAGCTGCCACGTCCTCTCCTCTTCTAAGGACACCAGTCATAGTGGGTTAGGGCCACATCTCATTACATCTGCAAAGAACCTTTCTCCAAATAAGGCCATATTCTGAGGTTCTGGGTGACATGAATTTTGGCAGGACACTCTTCCCTTGACTCTGAACTATGTGACCAAGAATATAGTGTTAAGTGATGCTGTGTCAGACCCTAAGAAACTGGCAGCTTCCGGTGGGGGAGGGATAAACTGGGAGTTGGGGATTAGCAGATACAAACTACTATAAACAAAAATAGATAAACAAGGACCTATTGTATAGCACAGGGGACTATATTCTACGTTTGGTAATAACCTATAATGAAAAAGAATATATGTATGTACAACTGGATCACTACGCTGTACACCAGAAACAAACACAACATTGTAAATTAACTATACTTCAATTTTTTAAAAAAGGAATATATGTATGTATATGCATGAGTGGGACATTGTGCTGTACACCAGAAATTGACACACTGTGACTGTGCTTTAATTAATTAAAAAGAAAGAAAGAAACTGGCAGCTTCCATTCCTCCTCATGGGACACTTGCTCTTAGAAGCCCACCACCATGCTGTGAGGAAGCCCAAGCCACCCCGGGGAGGGGAGCCAGCAGCCAGCGTCAATGTGCAGTTATGAGTGTGCCATCTTGGAATGGGTCCTCCACACCCAGCTGAGACGGGAGCAAAATCAATGACTGGTGGTGTTCTACGGCACTAAGTTTTGGGGTGGTTTCTTGCACCACAAAAGGTAACAGGAACAGAAACGGTCAGTTTCTTGCTTTTCCGGTATGATGCTGGGCACACAAGCAGGCGTGCAGCAAATGTTTGCTGACTGTAACACGATCGTCTCTGACTGCCAAGAAACTACTTGACAATGGCGACAACTGAATTATTAATACCCAGGGACCCATTAAATAGGACATGCCAAGCTCTGTTTTCCTTCTTGCCTCAGCCAAGATAAACTGAAATTTTTATTTCCAAATGATGGGATGGTTTTGTGTTCCTGCTGACTAGGCAGTATTGGCCCTAATAGAGGGCAGATTCCTGGAGTCACTGGCAGGCTGTGGCTGGGTGAGGAAGTGAATTCATGAGACCTGCAGATGTACACGTCCTAGAGGATGCTCCGACCTGGGACAATTGCAAAAACGACCTCGCCCTGACTGTTCATATTCCAGATCAGTGCCATCAGTTGATGACTGGCGCCTGTTGCTCATTCGGTCTTGCTTTCAACCCAAGCCAAAGCTGAAAACATTTCTTCAGAGAGTAATGACCACATGGTCCATCATTATTGTGATGACTCCAAGTGACTCCACCTCCCTTTGTCCTCACCCCTCTGCCTGATGACTTTGCCCCTTGTGAATTTCCCTCTTCTTACAAAGACACCGGTGACTGGATGAGGGCCCAACCCTACTCTGGTAGGACCCCAACTTGATTACATCTGCAAAGACCCTGTTTCCAAATAAGGTCACAATCGGATGGCTGAGTGGAGCTGAGATTTGGGGGAACACTAGTCGATCCACTATACTTGTAAAAGGGACTCTGTTGGTGTGATTAATTAAGGATCTGGAAATGAGGATATTATGATGAATTATCCTGTAGGTCCAATGTGACCACAAGGGGCCTTATAAGAGGGAGGTGGGAGTCAGAGTCAGAGCAGGAGGTTGGAGGGATGCACTTTGAAGATGGAGGAAGGGGCCACGAGCCAAGGGACACAGGAGCCTCTAGAAGCCAGAAGAGGCCAGGGTGATACTCTGATTTTAGTCCAGTGAGACCGCATTTGGACTTCTGACCTCCAGGACCATAAGAGAGTAGATTATTGATTTCTACTGTCTTGAAGTCTCGAAGGTTGTGGTCACTTACTACAGCAGCTTTAGGACACTAACACAGATCCACGGTTAGTTGTGA
Source organism: Camelus bactrianus (assembly GCF_048773025.1). Taxonomy (NCBI): domain Eukaryota; kingdom Metazoa; phylum Chordata; class Mammalia; order Artiodactyla; family Camelidae; genus Camelus; species Camelus bactrianus. The sequence goes on from NC_133547.1 coordinate 49,067,054, forward strand.
CTGCAGGAGGGCATAGGGGTGGCTGCCGAGCTGGGCCACAGGTCCCTGCACTGCACCCTCAAGGGGGAAACCCCTGTGAATCAGCCACAGCACAGGGAACAGCTTCCAGGCAGTGCAGCTGGCAGACCACACAGCATTCGGCTCGGCCCTGAATCATCTGGCTCCGAGAGGTGCTTCCTTAGGGCCTCTTTACCAGAAATGCCCTGGGCTCTCCCTGATTATTTTTCTAGCAATCAACTAACACTTTCCAGATGCAAAAACTGGACAGGGGCCAGTCTCAGCCTCTGTGCTGGTGGGCAGCAGCTGTCTTCCACCATCGGGTGGCCCCAGGACGCCTGCAGAAGCTCGGACCAGGCTGGACTTGAAAGTGGCCGAGGCAGGGAGCCTGGGCATCCTGGCGTCTCCCCGCGCTGTCCTCCTCCTCCCTACATCTCTCATCTCCGTGGGACAGGCAGCTACGCTCACACCATATCCACTCAGAGGTGTGTGTTTATCTTCTACAACAGGGCGGTGGGGGCGGCGTGGGGAGCGGTGCTTGACTTGACAATAAGCAGTATCTGTTTCTCTCACTTGATTGCTCATTTGAAAAGTCTCAAGTCACTAGTTGGAGGCATACCCTCCGGAGTCTCTTGTGGCTGTGTCTTCCTCAACCCTCCCCTCCTATGATGCCTCCTGGCACGGGAGAAAGTCAGGGTCTTTGTGGTTTTGCTGGGGGAAGAGAACCCACCCCAACCCCAGATCCTTCTATCAAACACAGGAGCTAAGATCAGTGTCCTGGAGCTGCTGGAAGAAATGATCACAAACTGGGGAACTTAAGACAACACAAATTCACTTTCTCAACATTCTGGAAGCCAGAAGTCCAAAATCAAGGCAGCAGGGCCACGCTCCCTTCAAAGGGTCTGGGGAAGATCCTTCCGGCCCTTTCCAGCTTCTGATGGCTCAGGTGTTCCCGTGACCACATCGCCCCAATCTCTCTCTGCCTCTGTCCTCACCTGGCCTCCTCTCTTCCAGTCATTGCATTCAAGGTGTACCTGGGTAACCCAGGATGCTCTTGTATGGAGATCCGCTACTTAATTCCTTGGTCACATTTGTAGGCTTTTTCCAAGCAAGGTCACATTCACAGTTCTGGGGGTTGGCACGTGGACAGAGCTCCTTAGCGGCCCCCTTTAAACCCACTACAGCAAGCGTGGGTTCACTCTAGCCCTTCCGTCCTCACCAGGCCACCCCGGCAGCCTGGGCTCCAGCACCGACCCGTGTTAGAGAGGGGTACGGAGGGTGGGAGGGGCTCTGAGCTCTTCTGCTTTCAGCCTCCCCCTTAACCTAACCCCTTAACTCCCTCCTTCCCTCAACTCCAGGGTGGGGCCCAGGGGGGCACCACAGGACATGTCACTCTCCCCCATCTCTTTCTCACCTCTCCCCTCACCCAGCTGCAACAGGGAGAGAAGGATTTCCCACCTTCTTGTGTTGCAAAGATGCCTCTTTCATGAAGCCTTGAATTGTATTCCCCTATGACTGATAATCAGCTTGAAGGCCAAGTTCAATATGCCTTTTTTTTAAATTGAAGTAAAGTTGATTTACAATGTTGTGTTAGTTTCAGGTGTACAGCACAGTGATTCAGTTATACATATAAATGTATATATACACATATATATTCTTTTTCAGGTTCTTCTTCATTACAAGTTATTACAAGATATTGAATATAGTTCCCTGTGCTATACGATAGGTTCTTATTGTTTATCTATCTTATAATTATTATAGTTTGTATCTACTAATCCCAAACTCCTAATTTATTCGTTCCCCCCTTTCCCCTTTGGTAACTACAAGTTTGTTTTCTATGTCTGTGAGCCTGTTTCTGTATTGTCAATAAGTTCATTTGTATCATTTTTTTTAAAATTCCATATACAAGTGATATCATAGGATATTTGTGTTTCTCTGTCTGGCTTACTTCACTTAGTATGATAATCTCTAGGTCCATCCATGTTACTGCAAATGGTATTATTTCATTCTTTTTATGGTTGAGTAGTATTCCACTGTAGAAATATACCACATCTTCTTTATCCAGTCATCTGTCAGTGGACATTTAGATTGTTTTCATGCCTTGGCTATTGTCTATAGTGCTGCTATGAACACAGTGCATGTATCTTTTCAAATTGGAGTTTCCTCTGGATATATACGCAGAAGTGGGATTGCTGGATCATTTGGTAGGTCTATTTTTAGTTTTTTGAGGAATCTCCACACTGTTCTCCATAGAACAGTATACACCAATTTATATTCCCACCAACTGTGTAAGAGGGTTCCCTTTTCTCTGCATTCTCTCCAGCATGAATTATTTGTAGACTTTTTGGTGGTAAGAAGCCTGACTCTTGATGCGTACATGGGAGCTAAAGGGATTTAGAAAACCCCTTGAGTTTACCTGCGTCTGCTTTCAGGCCTCTGATCTCAGGAAGAACTCTTAAAAACCAGACTCCAACTCCTTTTTCCTCCTGAGCTCCCGAAGCATTCCTGGTACCCCTAAGTCAGACAGGAGCCTCAGCTGAGAAGAGGAAAGGTCACTACCAGGAAATACAAGAGAGGAAGATGCATCCATGTGAGCCTCTTCCACAGACCAGCAGCGCCGCACTGATCCAATCTCACCAGCAGGGGGTGTCAGAGGCATGTTAAAAATCAACTCTGTGGGAGGTCGATTTTCCATGCGATAAAGTACACACAACTCAAAGAGTTCCCACGAACATCCACACCACATGGCTAGTCACATGTAGAATGTTTCAATCACCTATTGCCCTTCCTGAGTCAGCCCTCAGCCTTCCCGAGTCAGCCCTCAGCCTTCCCTCTCCTCCCACCCACTTCCCACCTCCCCCAGCCTTGCCCACTGGTTCTAGAAGGTCATGTAAATGGAATCACACAGCCTGTGAACAGATGACCCTCCCCCTCCCCTACAGGTGAGCACCTTAAAGCCTCCAGAACAGATGGCACAGTCAAGCCTGGCAGATGAGGAAAGATTTTAAAATAAATTAAAACATTTATTTGTATGTTAAAAAATAATGCTTATGTCACTAGACACAGAGAACTCATAGACACAGAGAACAGATTCATAATGACCAGAGAGGAGGGGGTTGGAGGGTGGGTGAAATGGGTGAAGGGGGTCAACTGTACAGGGATGGATGGAAACTACAATCACGGTGGTGACCACTCTGTAGTGTCTACAGATGCTGAATTATAATGCTGTACACCTAACACTTATATAGTAAGAATAAAATAATAATCCCAGGCGGCTTTTTTGGTAGAAGTTAACAAACAGATCCTAAAATACATGTAGAAACACAAAGAATATAAAATAGTCACAACAACTTTGAGAAAAGAATAAAGCTGGAAGGTTAACATTCCTGTTCAAGATTGTTCATCTAAAACAGTAAGCTATAAATAGCTCATATAACTTAATAACCAAAAAACAAACAACCCAATCCAAAAATAGGCAGAAAACCTAAATAAACATTTCTCCAATGAAGACATACAAATGGCCAATAGGCACATGAAAAAATGCTCAATACTGCTAATCACCAGAGAAATGCAAACCAAAACTACAATGAGACATCACATCACACCAGTCAGAATGGCCATCATTAAGAAGTCCACGAAACATAAATGTTGGAGAGGGTGTGAGAAAAGGGAACCCTCCTAAACTGCTGGTGGGAGTGTAGTTTGGTGCAGCCATTATGGAAAACAGTATGGAGATTCCTCAAAAAACTAAAAATAGACTTACCATGTGATCCAGCAATCCCACTTATGGGCATATAGCCTGAGGAAACTTCAATTCAAAAAGATACATGCACCCCAATGTTCATAGCAGCACTACTAACAATAGCCAAGATGTGAAAACAACCTAAATGTCCATTGACAGATGACTGGATAAAGAAGCTGTGGTATATTTCTACAATGGAACACTACTCAGCCATAAAAAAGAATAAAATAATGCCATTTTGCAGCAACATGGATGGGCCTAGAGATCGTCATTCTAAGTGAAATAAGCCACAAAGAGAAAGAAAAATACCATACGATATCACTTACATGTGGAATCTAAAAAAAAAAAAACACCACAAATGAACTTATTTACTAAACAGAAACAGATTCACAGACAGAAAATAAATGTATGGTTACCGGGGGGAAGAGGGTGGGAAGGGATAAATTGGATATTCAATATTTGCAGAAACTAACTACTATATACAAAATAGATGAACTCCAAGTTCCTACTGTACAGCATAGGGAACTATATGCAATATCTTATAATAACCTATAATGAAAAAGAATATGAAAACAAATATATGTATGTATATTATGACTGAAACACTATGCTGTACATCAGAAATTGAAACATTGTAAACTGACTGTATTTCAATTTTTAAAAACCCCAGTAAGCAAGACCCACACACATATGATCAATTTTTCTTTTTACAAAGGTGCAAAGGCAAAGTCTGATGGAGAAAGGAGAGTCTCCTCAACAAAAGGTACTAAAAGAATTAAATATCCATATACAGAAAATTAACTTTGATCCATAAATCTTACCATATACAAAAATTAACTCAATCTAATCAGAGACCTAAATGTAAAACCTAAAATTATAAAACTTCTATGGGAGGAAGGGTATAGCTCAGTGGTAGAGGGCATGCTTAGCATGCACGAGGTCCTGGATTCAATCTCCAGTACCTCCACTAAATAAATAAACAAACAAACAAACAAACAAACTTACAAAACTTCTACAAGAAAACATAGGAGAAACTCCCTGTGACCTTGGGTTAGGCAATATTTTCTTAGATACAATATCAAAAACACAATCCATAAAAGAACAACTTGATAAACTAAAATGTTTAAAGTAAGTGTTATGACACTGAGTTGCTGGTTTACAATGTGTAGAGAAATGATATACATGATTATATAGCACTGAGTATAGGGGAGGGGTGAATGAAAACATACTGCTGCAAGGGTCCTGCACTGTCCTGGAGTAATTCAAAATTAACTCTAAGCAGGATGTGATCAGTTAAAGACGCACATTGAAATCCCCCGAAATCCCTAGAACAACCATGACAAATGATGGTTTTCCATGGCCTGGGGAAAAGCTTCTAAAACATAGCAAACAAAAACAGGAAAAGAGCATCGTCTCAAGGGTACAATCCTAAATATACATATATACACATATATACAAATATTTAGGAATGTTATTAAATTATATTACTATTATATATTAAGGATTATACTAAGGAATATTAAAAGGCCAAAAAGAAACATGCACACATATGAATGATGAGATTACGGAGGTTTTGGGTCTTTTTCCCTTCTGTTCAATGCCCAACCAACATGTTTCAAGTGAGAATGTATTACTTTAGGGAGAAATGTGCAAAACAGGAAAATGAAAGAAATATAAGAGGGAGGGAAGAGGAAGGAAAAAAACAAGCAGGGAGGAACAGAAGGAGGGAAGGAAAACTGTGACTGGGAGTCCAGAAGAGCAGAGCACTTTCCCACCCTTGAAGGCACTGTCCAGTGTAGGACGATGGCTTCCAGGCGACCGGCAAGAGCAGGGCATCTGTGAACTTGGAGCAGAAGGAAGCATGTACCTGTCCAACAGAGGGATCTGACCTCCTTATGGACTGAGAGCAGAGGGAGGCATGGGAGGCACTTTTCTATGAACTGAGAACAGCAACCCAATCCACCTCTTGCATCCACGCCAGCATGTGTGCAAACAACTGGGGATGAAGGGCTTTGAGTGCCTGAATGGGGTCCCAGGGCAGCCCCCCGTGGGGCCTGGCTCTGAGATTAATCAAAACAACAGGGAGTTAGGGAAATTGCTGTTTCCACTCCTCACAAGCCCTAGGGAAAGGGCGGGGAATTGGACCGCTCTGAGTCAGCCTTGCGGATCAGGACAGGGACAGGTCAGAGGAAGAGAAGGTTACAAAGGTCTGATGAGTGAGAGATGGCTCTTGCTCCATCCGCAGAATGAGCCAACTCTGGCAGGGAAACGGCAGCTCTCTACGTGAAAAGACCTCTCCAGCTTTCCAGAATTCTTAATCAAAACAGAACAGCATCAACGTACAAACTTTTCAAGGCTAACTCTTCTTCTACTAACATTTCCCACCAATATTAAAGTCATCTGAGGGGTAAACAACTCAGTCTCTTTACGAGGTCTCTGCAAAGAGGGTTTGCTGACACAGGGAGTGATCTGCTGGTTTTGCTTTAGGAAAGCTGTGATCAACAGAAAGACTGAAATTCCGAAAGTAACAGTCCTTGAAAGATAAGGCAGCCCCCTGTGATTACCTGGAAGACATGTCTTCAGAATTTTATTTTCTAATTTATCCTGGCTAAGAGGCACCATAAAACATGGGCCTGGGTTTGAATCCTTAGCATAGCATTTCTTTGCTGTGTGCCCTTGGGAAAGTCACTTGCCTTCTCTGGGCCTCACTCCTCTCATCTGTAAACAAGGATAGTAAACATGATGTACCTCTCAGGGCTGCTGTGAAGACAAATAAGAGGATTATGATGTGCTCAGTAAACATAAGTACATAATGGTCAGTGTGCATTAAGTGCTTAATAGTGGTAGCTGTTACTAGGAGTGTTTAAAATATAGACTCCTGGCTGTGTGGACTTGAGCCAAGCACTCTCACTTCCTAGATGAGTTGCACTCTGCTAACTGAGACCCCAAGCACCCTCCATCCCTGCCACTGCCTGGCCCTGGGAGGCAGGAGACCAGGTGGGACCCTCACTCTGCCACATGTATCTGCTCTGTGCCTCAGCTTCTCCATGTGAGACATGGCAGGCCTTGGCCAGCCCCCCAAGAACTGTCCACTCTGATTTTCTCCACTTATCCAGAGAAGAGCAGAACGAAATTCAGCTCAACATGCCCACTGTGGGATGGAGATGAGGGGCACACATGCGCCCAGAAAAGCTGAATGCAGAGTGGACCCGACACTACTGTCAAGGAAAACGGCTTCTAAGCTGAAATCTGACAGACTTTCTGGGTCCCTGCGATGCCAGGATGTGCAAGTTCTTCAACAGCTTCAGCTGCCTCGGGCTCCCGCACATTATTGTTACTAAAAATAAAACCATGGAGGTTTGGTTCCGCCAGGGTGGACCAGCACTGACCCTCTTGGCTCTTGCACTGAAATAAATTGCAACACCTTAGGGTCTGTGGGAAGCTGCTCTCTGAGGACCCCGAGAAGTAAATGGAGGTAGACAGACTGGGGAGGAGCCAGAAGTCAAAGCATCCTGGGGCGGTGGTGAGCTTCCACCTTCTCAGATATGTCCTGGCCTTAGCTCACAGGCCGCTGGAAAGGAATTGTGCACCAGGGGGAGCAGAGAGGGCACCAAGATGGAACAGATTGTCCAAGGATCCCGTATCTATTAAAGTAATTGAACTTGTAGTTTAAAACCTTATGAAAAAGAAAATCTTTAGGCCCAAATAGTTCTGCTAGTGAAACCTACCAATGTTTATAGTAGGAGTAGCACCAGTCCTACACAGGAGGGAAAACTTAGCAACTCATTTTATGAGGCCAGTATTATTCTGACACCCAAACTGTATGAAGACAGTACAAAAAAAGTGTTCAGACCACTGTGCGTCATGGACACAGACACAAAGATCCTCAACAAATATAAGCAAATCAGATCTAGCAATGTATAAAAAATATACTACACCATGACCAAATGGTATTTATTTCAGGAATGCAGGCTGGTGGAGTATCAAAAAAAATCAATCAAGACACTCCATCACACATGGAAGCAACCTAAATGTCCATCAACAGATGACTGGATAAAGAAGTTGTGGTATAATTATACAGTGGAATACTATTCTACCATAAAAAAGAATAAAATAATGCCATTTGCAGCAACATGGATGGACCTAGAGATCATCATTCTAAGTGAAGCTTTAGAAAGAGAAAGAAAACTACCATATGGTATCACTCACATGTGGAATCTAACAACAACAAAAAGACACTATGAACTCATCTACAAAACAGAAGCAGACTTGCAGATTTAGTAAACAATCTTATGGTTACTGGGGAAGGGGGTGGGAAGGGATAAATTCAGGAGTTTGACATTTACAAATGTTAGCCACTATACATAAAAATAGATTTTAAAAGTTTCTTCTGTATAGCACAGGGAACTACGTTCAATACCTCCTAATAACCATTAATGAAAAAAAAATGAAAACAAATATATGTAATGTATGTGCAGGGCTGTGACATCATGCCATACACCAGAAATTGACACATTGTAATTGAATGTACTTCAATTAAAACAAAAAGACACTCCATCATACTAATAGACTAATGGAAAAAAACAACACAGAATCATATTAACTGGTGCAGAAAAACATTTGACAAAATTCAACATCCATTCATGATAAAAATAAAAACCCTCAAAAAACTGTGAGTGGAAAGGAACTTCCTCAGTCTGGTAAAAGACATCTACAGAAATCACACAACTAGCATATTGAGTGGTGGAAGACCTGCCTAACCCTTAGGACAGAAACAAGGCAAGTATATATATTCTTACCATTCTTAGGACTCATTTTACTGGAAGGCTTGACCAAGGAAAGACAGCAAGAAAATGAAACCATGGGCATACAGACTGGAAAGAAAGAAATACAACTGCCCCTACTTGTATACACCATTATCTGTGTAGAAAATCTGAAGGAACGTACAAAAGCAGCTTATGTGAGCTTAGCAAGGTCTCAGCATACAAAGTCAACATACAAAAATCAATCGTATTTCTATTCTCCAGCAATAAACAATTGATAACTGAAAAAATTAAAATAATACTGTTTCCAAATGCACCCCAGAATGAAATACTTTCGGTGTGCATGTAACAAAAGAGTGTACATGATTTGTATGTTTCATCGAAATGCTCATGAAAGAAATCAAAGAAGACCAAAATAAATGGAGAGACATCCCACGTTTAGAGGTTGGAAGACAATGTAATTCACTTGTAAATTCTCCCCAAACAGACCTCTAGGGCTAAACACATTTCCAATCAAAATTCCAGCATGAGTTTTTGTAGACAGATTCAAGCTGGTGTTAAAATCAATGTGGAAAGAACCTAGAATAGATAAAATAATTCTGGAAAAGGAGACTAAAGTTGAACTCGCACTGCCCAGGCAACCCCTCCTCCAGGCTTCTTCCAGCCCGAGGGGCTCCCACCACCCCTGCTCCTGTTCTGTGACCAGCTCTCACTGCTTTATCCACCCCACTGCCTGGGTCTTGCTTTCTCCCGCTGTCACCCCTTCAAGATGGGAGCTGTCAAAATTCTCACCTCCTTCTATTTTGGATCTCCCTGCAATCAGAAGGAAACCTGATTGCAGTCAGTGCTCACTAATAGTTTGATGAATGAATAAATTTACTTGAAATTGACCAAGATCTGATTCTTGTAAGAGTTAACAGTAGGCTTGGCCAAGTATTTCTGTGGGAAGGGAAGCTGTTTTGTGATGGTGGAAAGAGACTGGCCAGAATAGCATGATCCCCAGACGCCACTGGCACCAGTATGAATTCTTAGCATGGAGGTCTCCTCAGCATTTAAAGGACTAAGAATAAAAGGAGAAAGCCCCTGCAGACATAGTTATTAAGTATCAATTAGGACTCGGGCTGGAACCATCTAGGGTTTGGAAAAATGTTTTCAGATTATTTTCCAAGTGTTTGATGAAACCCCAAAGACATTTTTCCCAGGCATATTTTCCCCAGAAATTGGAAACCAGTAAGTATTTAAATACGAGTTTAACCCTTAGGTTCAGGATTTGTTTGTGCTGAACTTGTCCCAAAAGAACGGCATGTGGTGCCCAGATAGCACAGGCTCTGTATTTATTTAAACGTAGAATTAGTTGCTTGCATTTAATTTAGTGAACACACTGGATTTCACGTTAATTCTCAAACCAGTGCTTGAATTTTAAGTGGATACAGATTTGTCAGATGTGTTTCCCCAATGACTGAAATCGAGATAAACGTCTAGGGTTGCAACACGGCCGAACTTTGGAACTTAGAGAACCTGGGAGCCTTGGTCTTTGAGAAGCTGGGGGTGGGCATAGGAGTGGGGGCTCCAGCAGCTACCTGGGCTGATGACACTCAGACATAAACAACGTTTCTAAATTTAGAAAGTAAAAAATGCCCAGTGTAGAAAAACTGGAACACATAAATAGACTGGGGGGGGGGGGGGACTTACAGAGACAAGCACCAGTGATGCTTAGAGGAAGGTACTTGCTTTCAGTTTTTTGGGTTTTGTCTTTTGTTTTTGTTTTGCCCTGGATTTGGGGAATTGGTATTCAAGGTGGCAAATGCACGGGTGAGAGGATAGAAAGAGATGTGATTAACCAGCTGTCAGCTCCTCTGCTAAAGCTCGGGACTGGGGACCAGAAAGCTGGATTCCTGCATGGCTGCACCTGTCACTCATGCAAATGTCCTCCAGAAAATGGATACCAGCTTCTGCCCATCTCAGAGGCTGTGAAAACTGAGTGGAAGGACGTGACTTACTCCATGAGGTATAACACGTGGAAACTTTGCAAACAACTACCAGCTAAGCTTGTTTCATTTATAAACGGGACTAGTGTAGCCCACCTCCTAGGATTTTGCCAAGGATTAGGAAGATATTGTGCCCAGACTCAATGTCACCTGTCTAGCCTGGCATCTGATTATCAGGTGAGTCTTACATCAATGGTAAACAGGAAGGAAAGGGTTTTCTGTGTTCTAGACTATGAGAGTTTTTTATTTTGAGAATCATTTACCAGGGGAAACACTGTGAGTAAAGCTGGCACACTCTGTATATAATTCTGAGAGTTTAAATCCACCCACTACGAATTTCAACACACAGGGATTGTGTTAACCCTGCGATGGGACCAACCACTGCAGGGATGCAGGGTGAGAGAAGTACACATTGCATACGCTGTTCCTATCAAGTCCTCACCAGTCAAACTTTCTCTCTGCAGAGGTTTGAGCCCCCAGGGGAAATTCAGCAGTGTATGCTGATGTGTCTGGCTGTCACCAGTGGAGGGGGAGTGCAGCTGGTATCCAGCACGTGATGCCAGGATGATGCAAACATCCTACAACGCACAGGACTGCCACCCACACACAATTCTCAGCACCAGATGTCCATGGTGCCGAGGGTGAGAGAGGGATGTTGAACAGACATCAGGTACTGGTTACTCTCAAAGGTGGGGGCAGCAACAGGGAGGGAGCTCAGGGGCCCTGGGGGGCTGGGAGGGTGTAAACATGCAAAATCCCACTGAGCTGTCCATCTTGATGGGACCACTTGGCTGTGTGTAAATCACACCTCCAAACCCCTCTGGTGTTACATCACCCCCCTCGCCACTGCCTCCACTTAAGTAGGACAGGACATTTCAGTCAATGCACCACTTATACTCAAGTGAAAATTAAAGGGTTTGGTTTCGGGTGTTCCAAGTCAAACACAAACCATATGAATGTGCAGACTCATGGTAGCCGCTTGGTTGTCTTTCACAATATTTTCCAAACCACTGCCGACTGGCAAGCAAGGCACAAGCGTCTAGGGTTTACGATCCCCCTTCCCCCGCCCCGTTTTATTGCTCGTCATTTCCGTGAAAGGGGGGCAGGGCCTGGTCCACCCTTTCCTGCTCCACCAGCCGCAAACCCGCTCACAGTGCCAGCACTGGGGGTGTTCAAAGACCCAGTGGGTCACCTGCTCAGTGGGCCAGGAGGTCAGTTCCCAGAGCCCGACTGCTGACTCTACTCACGCCGGGAGCTGTGAGGTCACTCGTCCAGCCCAGGGCAAGGACGGGCAGAGGGATGCTCGGGCCAGGCCCTGCAAGGATATCCCACTGTGGCTGCTGCTCCAGAAGAATTAGTGAGGCTTTGGCCCGAGAGCTGGAACAGCCATCCGCCCACTTATTCTAATTTTTTTGTGGTGAATATTATTTTCCCTTTGATTCATATTACACACTGTTGCCATTAGGACTAACAAGACCAAAACACTGAAATAAATTTGGTTTCAGGAGAGGACTCAGAAATCAGGGTAAATGTGGGCTTCACAATGCAGCTTCAAGCACCATGGACTCAACCAAATGCCCGAGAAGACAGACAACCCACCACCGTGAGCAGCCAACAGACCAAGCAGACCAACCCCTCCAAATGTCCCAAAGGAATTTCTAGAATGCAAACTATACCGAAGACAACGAGATCAACAGGATTCTGGAGTAAACTTGTTTCCAGAAGAGAAATGATGACTGGCGTTACCAGTCAGGGAGCTACTGTTAAGGAAACTGATTCCAATGACGGGAGGACTGGCTGGACCCACGAGCTCCCCTGGGCCTGCATCGCTCCTGGTCTCCTTCCTCCCCCCACATCTCCTTTACTTCCCACAGCCTCACCCATTCTGTATCCTGAACTGGTCTTGATGCAGAATTAAAGCAGGTCTCAAGTTTGCTATCTTTACTGAATGAAGGGCATGCTTTCTTCTTAGTTGCAAATGTGGGTGAGCTGAAGTTTTACATTTTTACTTCATTGAAAACAAATCTTAGGTTGGATGCAAATCTTGGTCTCTGGTTTATTTTTTCTGCACATTGATGAATTTTATTTTCTTAAAAAGTACCATCAGAGCTGTAAAGAATAGTAACAGAAAAGTCCAGAGTGTGTGTGTGCAGCCAGCCGGTGGCGTGCACCTGAATAAAAGACGGGGAGGAAGGAGCTTATGTACCAAGCGATTCGGGATAGGTTCCCGGGGGCAGTGGGTGACAGGCTGCTCACCACACAGATACCCTATTTTTTAGAGGAAACTCAGCTCACAGCAAATGTCTCCCTACTCCGGTGGGCCACAACCAGGCGGGAGACAGTGCCCAGCTGCATGGGTTCAACAAAAGCATCTAGAACCGACACGACAGCAGAACTCAAATGAGGGGACAAGCAAGCAGAGCCAAAGGTTGAGGCAGGTAAAAGATGGAAACTCAAAAGGGAGTTCTCAGAAAGCAAGCGTGGCCTATGATGACATCAGAAGGGTTGCGTGTCCAGGACTCACAGAGCCCCCAGGCTGTGCTAACAGATCACAGCCATCACTGTGCCTAACCCTGTCCCTGATTCCACGTGGCAGTGCCACCCCCAGCCATTTCCAACACTGGCCACCTCCCCCAGGTCACAGGCTGGTGAGTACAGGGCGAGTTTGGAGCACAGGCTGGGTGCTTTCAATTCACTGCTTTGTTGTTTTAATGCTACCAGCACGGGGGGTTCATCCAGATTTCCCTGTTTCTCTGCTGCATCACTGGTCTCTGTCCACCATTCTAGCTTGCTCTCAAGTGCAGGGCTGAACTCAGCAAGCAGGGCAGAACGTGGGGATGAAGTGGGTGGGCGCCTGCACACAGCCCGCACAGGGGCTCCGAGCATACTCTGAGGCCGGTGCCAATCCCCCAGCTGCCCAGTGTAGACAGAAAGTACTCCTGGGCTTGTTGGAGGGCCAGGCACCTGTAAAGAGCTCTGAAGCATCTCAGGAAAATATGCCAAAGGAGAGAGGCCATTGGGAGAAGGGAGGGGAGGCAGGGAAGTTGAAGGGAGGTGCTGGGGAGTGAGGACAGCAATCAGGAGGGCCCCAAGGGGGACCACAGAGATGCTGCTGTGAGTTCCTGGCCCGTCACCCACAGATCTGCTCCAGGTCACGAGCCTAACTGACGGAGAGCTCCACTGGAGCCTTCGCGCACTGAGAGGGGTGGCCCCGGTGCAGCAGGGAGCGTTTGAAGACACAAGAAACAGGAGAAACCTTCCTAGACAGCAGATGTTACTCACTGCAAAGTTAACTGACACCTTTATGAAAACAACAAGTGTCGTGTCACCGCATTACCCCACGGGACGCCATCGCTGGCCTTGGATGTATGTGAAGGGTGGGTATTTGCTGGGAAGTCAAGAGGCACCGACTGCTGCTCTGCAGAGCACAGGAGTACACGGCTTTCAGCTGCAAGTGATAAAATAAGCAGAAAGCAAATCTGGCCCTACAGGTATCAGAGTCCAGCCCACTGCTGACAACAGGGGATGTATGAGGACCAATTCCCAAATCCAGAAGGAAATCCATGCTCACACAAGAGGCTCTCAATCTTCTTTTAAAACAAACAGACAAAAAAAACCAGAGTTTTTTCTTTGAGGTACTGGGGACTGAACCCAGGACCCTGTGCATGCTAAGCACATACTCTACCACTGAGCTATACCATCCCCCTGGGACAGTTTTTTCTTAAATCATGGAAAGAATCCCGTAACACTCAGGAAATATGTGAGACGTACTTTCTTTGAAGGACAGGTGGGGCATAAGGTCAGGTTTGGCAGACCCCACCCTCGAACCCCGGGGCAGCCCTAAACACTTCACTGCCATGCAGATGGCCCAGCGGTTGAAACCAGAAATACTCTGCGTCGGGTAAGATGTCTGAAAAACAAAAATCCAACTGCAATTTTCTAAAAGAACAAAACAAAAACTCAGGGTTGATGTTCATCCAGTTCCCAAACATGCACAGGAACACAGGTAGATCCTCAAGAAGGGATCTGGGAACTCTTCAAATGCACACACACGTCTGATTGGTTTGATATCACAGGATAAACAGAGGTCCATTGATATTTACTTGTTAGAAAACCAACAAGTACCTTCCCAACGAATGGTCAGTAAGACAAAGAGCAGGCACTTAAATGCAGTTCTACGAGAAAATAGTTTACAAAAAAACGAAAACATCTTGGATGGTACTTCTTGATGTGAAGTCCTCGAGTCAAAACAAAATACTTCCTAAAAAGCACAGCAGCCAAGATCAGGGACATTTCCCTTAATGAGAACAAAAAACAAATCCCCACTGACTTAAAAGCTTACTTGCCAGCTGTTTCCAAGGGAAGACCACTTGACAAAATGCCACTGTGTTCAGGAAGTCAGCGCTTAGCATAAGTTATCCTTGATTATGACCAGTGTACACTGCTAGGCCTGGCCACGTCTGTGAAAAAAAAGGGAACCACTACCGACAAATTCAAAATTTAAATCCCCTTAAAGGAACCCAAAGTCACTAATCAAGACAATAGACTTTCTTGTGGGGGTGGGGGTAAGAAAAGAGAGTGAAAGATGGGAAAAGGGCCCACGCATATGTTCACTGGTTTGAAGCCAAGCTACGAAGCGAATCTCGTTTTTTAAGCAAAAACAATTCTCTTCAAAAGGTATAGATGAGATGGGAATAGTCAGTCCAACTAGGAAGCCAGAGAAAACGTTTGGTGAGGAAAAAGCATGCCTGCTTGGCAATTTGCTGTGATTGATTTTAAAGAAAAAACACATTACATACACGTAGAACAGGCTGTTAATACATGGTCTATTTTTAAAATACTAAGATTTCGTCGAATGTTTCCTAAGACCCTTGACCCTCAGGAAATGGATGTGATGGGCACTGTCCTCACTGGGGCCAGTCAACAGGTATCTTTCCTTCTTGAGAGGAGAAGTGATAGCAAAGTCTTCATCTCACCTGATGGACGGAGCTTAATAAACCATTAGATTGATGTAACCACACTGGGATGACATCGACTCCTCCAAGTTAGCTGGTTAGCTGCATGGTATTAAACTCACGGGTGTACTTGGTAAATTCAGAGCAAGTGACTTTGCCATCTTAGCTTTCTAACTAGTTGGCCGGGTGAAGTTCAAGCAGCCTATGAGAGCAAGAACCAGAAATTTCCACTACGGAAAAGACCTAAAATGATACATTTGCTGATTACAAAGTTACTATTCGTGGGACCCATGAGCGAGACCATGATGACGTGATCGACTACACCGAGAAATGAAAGGAGGACAGCTGCTCTGAGCCTCTGGGCAGCTAAGTGAGGCTGTACAAACAGGACAATGAAAACACAGCCATTTTTCATTCTTTCCTTCTGAAAGTGGCACATGCACATCTTGGCTTTGGGTAAATCATACAGATAAATCAATAAACCTGATTACATTATTTTTGTAAGAGAACTTCCAAGTCTCGTTAGCCATATTCCACATATTGAAGAAAAGTCTCCCTGTAACATACATCTAACAATAGCCTAGCATTCACAGTGGTTTAAAAGTCACCTTTAAGATACGTTAAATGCTACTGAAGGAAAATCACGAAATTTGTATCCCCAACACCTTGTTAATGGGCCAAATTGTAATGACCTAAAACCAAGGAAGTAGTCCATGACATTTGTAAGAATACTAAACATTGTAGCACAAAATATAAAACGTTGAGTTCAAAATCCCAAGGGCACGGACAGGCCCTAGAAATTGCTGTATTTGTACAAAGATCGGATTCTCTATGCAAGAGCCAGTCAGTCACTCCAGAGACCAGATGCAGGTCATTGTGAATTCCAGACTGGCAGCTCTTTGCTACACATTCTGTCCCTTTCTGAGTTTTGCTCTTCATCTGCAGGAAGGGCCACTGATCCCACTTAAACAAAAGAGAACTGTGAGGCTGTACCTCTGTCAAAAATATGATCGGAGCTGTTAGGTGGTATGAGTTGTGAATGCTTTTTCAAACAAAGCTAGCCTTCATCTTTCAAACACACACACACACTCTTTGCTGGCTATCAGATGGCTCAATCCAAAACACTGATGTACCCTAGGGGACAGCAACTTCAAAAGTGAATACACTACCTCCCCACTTTACACGGTGACCACGACACTGGATTGGACTTAATTCATCTCTAAGCACTTTCGAGAGACTTGAGACCTTTCAAAGGAAGTTTTTCAATATCTTAGTCATTTCCAACATAGTTTGGGCTTGACAAAATATATAACTTAGCAATTTAAAGATTATGGAGAAACCCTGGAGTGACATTCGAGGGAGATGTTTCTCTTCTAAATCCGTAGGATGTGCTTTAAGACTTGGAAGTAGGCTGGTGTACCAACAACTGCACTGTCCGGTCTCTTGTTCTGGATTCCTGTGAACGGCGTTTCCCAATCAGAGGCCTCGTTCTGGAAAGGGTGCAATCTGACTCATCGGGACACTAACAACTTTACTCAATGTCAGTAGCTGGACACTCAGGACAGATAAGCCATTTGTCTGGAACGGACATGACCCGGCTCACAGTATCACAACCCAGAACTCAATGCACTGCTTTGGATCAGGCCTCTATTCATCTGTGGCTGGCTACTGCTAGCGTGGGCTGCTTCCCCCAGAGAGAATTTGGCTTCCAAACTCCACACGTTCCATAAGAATCATACAATATTTTAATGAGAAGATAATTATAACTTGTAAGTAGCTAAGCAAATCAGAGCAGGGTTACACCTAGGCAAGTGGGCTAAGCGGGCAACGTTCGCGGACTGTAGCTTTAAGACAGCTCTGCACCTGGAGTGGCGCACGACTATGATCAGAACAGCAGATGGTGAGAGAACCGCTGGGCAGTGTAAAGCCGCTTCTCTGAGCAGAATCTCCGCGCACTACTTGAACCGTCTGCACGGGCCCTTCTGGGAGGGCACAAGGGCCACCAGGAGGGCCTGACCATGTGGATGAGGTCTCTCCTCTCCGCTTCTTCCATCTTGAAAGGGCTTCCTTGCCAAACCTGAGGGTGGCGTCTGGAGGTGCAGCTGAGATGCTCAGCCATGAACTATACCTACCACTTCTGTGACACTGAGGAGTGCTGGGGACAAAACAAAGGAGAGCGAGCTTACCTCCTCTTTTCTGCTATTTGAAAATTAAAAAAAAAAAAAATCCACTTATCCAAATCACGACAGTTGATAACTTTGGAAATACTAAACAAGAAGAACCTGAGTCTTGGTTCAGCTTTGGTCCAGGGGCGTATGTGAAATCCAGCAGCCCTCTCGTACTCACTTGGATTCTGGTTACTGGAAAAAGCGTTCGCTGTCAAAGAAACACAGCACACAGTTTTAAACCAACTTTGTGATTTTTATTGATGGGCGACAACTTTATACTCCTAGATATCACTAAACTGTGTACAGTTAGAGACGCGGCACTGTAGAAGAGCAGACAGCAGAATTAAACAGAGCAGACTTAAGGAAATAATCAATCTTCATTATTTTGCCCATTTTCATTACGTGTACACAGAAGCATGAATGTAATTTGAATCTTTTAATGGCAATAAAGTTACAATCACCCATCTACGTGACTAACCTCTTAACTCCAAATATTTGATCTGCAACGTGTACGCAAGCAGCTCTCATCGCACAATTATTAAAATGTATTTTTCCTGTTAGGAACCAGCAACTTATTTCTTGTGTTTATTTTTCTTAAGAACTATTTCTTCTCTGGTAACTGGCTCATTTTTATCACTTATCAAAAACTAAAGGGTGGGGAAGGAAAGTGTGATGGATTAAAAAATTCATTTTTTAAGGAAAGATAAAATTCATTTTCACAAATTTACAAGTATTGTTGCTGGTGCAGGATTTATTCTACTATGCAATTAGACTGGGAATCAATGCAAGTTCTCCTTAATCAGGAATCGGCATTATTTCAGAAATATTTTTTTTGTGTATTTTCTTAAATCAAGCGACAGTCTGTTTCAACCAAATGATTTTGATTTGGAAGTCAGAAGTCAACATAAAGTATCTTGTGCACAAACCCCAAGGCGTCTCCTTTCATTCTAGCCAATTTTTACAAAAGGGAGAGTTTCTCTTTAAAGAGCCACTAAAGAGAGGAAGGAAGTCGTAAGAGTGGGTGCTCCACAGGCGGGCGTTGGGCACACACAGCACGGCATTACAACAGGTCCACTCGGCGGTAATACAGGAGGTAGGCTGTGCGCTCAGCAGCGGGCTTCACCACCTGGTACTGGCTGATCACCTTGACCGCCTGGTCGTCGATGCGCAGCCAGCCGTTCAGACCGATCTGGAAGACGTCTGTGGTGTAGTGCCCGCCCGTTGCACTGCTGCCGTGGTGGTAGACCACTGCAAAAGAGCCGACGGGTGCCCGGTCAGGGGAGTGCTGCGGCAGGCAGCCCAGCAGCGCTCACAGCTCCCACCACAGATCCCACTTTCTTGCAAACCGCCCACACCAAAGGAGGCGGGACAGAGAAATGGAATTACAAAGTGATGTTATTTAAACGCAAACCCTGAAACAATTTACAATAGAAAGTTATACATATACATCTTAGTAACATTTAAAATGCTCAATCCTCACAAACAATGAAAGAATTGACAGTTAAATAAGATGGTCCCATCCGTCAGCCCTTTAGGCAGGGGTTATCAACGACTTTACTTCTTAAAGTTTAAGCACAACACAGGAGATGCACCACCCACCCCTACTTCCAACGATCAGCAGTGCAAACCAATCGACCTCTGAGAACACACAGTCAGACCCCAAACAACAGGCCCTGATTGAGCCAATTCCACTTCTAGACTGTTCTCAAGATAGGGTCTGAATCTTGGACAAAGTGAAAAAATGGAAAAGCCTAAATACCCACTAGAAGGAATGATTAGTGCATTACATTACAATAAGATGAATTTTTCATAGATTAGATTGAGTGTGGTGGTGTAGGAATACGCTTACATTACATGAAAAAACAAGAATCCTAGGATTTCCGTGGACTGTCACCTATGATGAGGACAGCCCGCCCCAGGAGGGACGCCGGGGCGCTTTGCTGGGCCAAGTGGGCAGCAGTGGAGTGACTGCAGACATGGCACTAGTCATTACGATTTTTTCCTTTAAAAAAAAACTTCCATGTTTTCTACAACCATGTTTTAAGAGAAAAAAATACCACTTGTTATTTACTTTTTAAAAAAATCCTGTACCCTACACAAGAAGCCCGAGTCAAAGGCCTAAAACAAACCTAACTGTTGAAAGACACACCACCTTCCCCCTCTATGAAGACGAGGGGCCGGGGGCGGCCCTGCCAGCAGCAGACGTGCGCCTGTGAGACGGAAACGGTCTCTAGGGAGACTCTGGGGCGGAGGACGGCAGTGCGGCTGTGGTGAACCGTGCACTACCGGGAGTGGCATGAAGGACGGTCACCTGGAGAGGGACAGCCTAAATTTCAACCATGAACACGCCTCAACATCACTGTGCTCTGGCCACAGCCAGCACTCTGAGGAAGGTCAGACTCACTCTGAGCCAGTGACCTGGGCGGGTGAGGGAGTGACAGCGGTGGCCTCAGTCTCTGGACAGACCCAGGCTCTGCACAAAGAGGCCTGTGTGCTGGGGTTCAGCGGATACTGTGGCCCACCCACCAATAACAAACAGGACTAGTCACACAGGGACAAGAAGACTGTAGGGCCATCAGGTGAGAAACCGGCAATGGGAACAACACAAGGTCATGGCTTCAACTCGTGCTGCAGGCCACGACGATGGAGAAGCTGCCACAGGGCAACAGGGGCCCTGACACCAGCGTGTCCCTCTGACCTCAAATCCAGCTGGGGGCTTCTGCCCTGGATCTTCACTTTCAAGACCTAACTGACATGGATGAGAGGGTTTTCTAAGTGACCAGGTCAGTAGTATTTAAGGGACCTGTGGGTTTAACTGATGTGTGTTTCCTACAAGATGCTTCACTCTAAACATTCAGGAGAAGAGCTCTCCACACGTATTCAGGTTTCTCAAGTAACTAACATGGTGACATGTCCAAGCTCCTGTCACAGGCATAGAATTGAGAACCAGAGTTTTCAAAAAGCTCACACGTGTTTTCTTTGCCCCATAATCAGAATCACTTTTTAAAAGTACCTCTTTACTCACATTTTACAGAAAATTGCAACCAATCCAGTGACCTTATTTCTCAGATGAGAAGACTCTCGGTGAGGACTGGGGGTGCAGGCAGGGGAGTGCACACTCACACCAGGGCCCTTGGACCAGGAGACAAGGACTTCCTAAACTTTGCCCCTAACATCACCTTCCCCGGCGAGGCCCCAAGGGAGGAGAGCTGCAGGGAGACCCAAAGAAATACTTTATCCCCCGGGACCTCAGTGCCAAATCCCTAGCTGGACACTGGGACCCATCTGGTCTCAGAGGCAGGCTGCAGGCTGCAGAGCCTGGGCATCAGCCGAGGCCTCAGAGCTTCCAGCCCAAGGTGGGTCCAGGGGAGGCTGGACACATCCTGACAATGCGGTGCCCATCAGGTCCCAGCAGGTTGGGACGAGGCTGTGATCAGCCACCTCAGGGAGAAGAGAAAGTTGCAGGAAGAGTACTGGTGGGAAGAAAGAGCTGGCTGGACCCAAACTCTAATGTGGCACCGAATTCATCCATTGACAGTGCCCACGCAGTCCACTATCCTAAAACCTCAGCAGTGGGCCAAGGGCAGGAATATGCAGCCCTGCTCTACCACTTAAGGGTGAATGCTCCCCTATGAGTGTCAGTTTATTCTTTTATACAATGTGGATACCTCCACTTACCTCTCAGGACAGATGAAGGAACAGAGGAGATACTACATAAAAAGTATCCAGTAAAAAAGTTCAACAAATGTGTGAAGGTCAATGAAGAACAGTGTCATTTAAAATTACAAACAGGCTCACTGGAGGCAACACCAGAGGTGATAGAGAAGCTAGAAAATTCTAATAAAAACAGCCAGAAAAGCAAACACAATTGTTGCAAACACCAACTCTTAAAAGACATACAAAGCTTTGTTCAAAAAGCGTAACAGATTCAAGCTGTAAAAGAGAAAGAGGCTGGAGGAAGGAGAGAAGGTGCAGGAGACAAGCTGGTTCCCAAAGGAGCCCAGCCAGGAGACAGGAGGTCTCAGGGCCCCCAGTTCTGGGACTGAGGAGCCCCCATGCTGGGCCACCATCTCATGTATACCTAGCGGCACCACACAGGGAGGACAAGGTGGATGCCAGTCTGGCCTCGCTGGGGCCACTCCGCGGCACTGTCACCCCATAGGCACCACGACTGCAGCTGGGAAGGTTCACACTGTCAAAGTGCCAGCCTGCCAACCTCACTCCTCTGACTCAAAGACAAAGAATCCTGCTAACGAGGTCTTAGGTTGAGCTGAGCTTACAGCTAAGAGCATATTGTCAAATTCCAAACACATCAAATTTTAGGTAAAACACACATTTTCAAATGATTTCCTGACTTACAAAGACCACAGAGATACCAAAAATCTATTCTCTATGTTAAGCAGTATCATAGCAAAATTGTGCCTGAGTATAAACCCTTTTTATCATTGCTTTAATAGGGAAGTAATGTTACACAAATTTACTTACCTGCAAATAGCCTATAGGTTCTGTGGCATTTAAAATTCTTATTTTTAACACCTGGAGAAAGCAGTTCTGAAAAACAAAATATCAATAGCTTCAATCTATAAAAGCACTTACAGAAGGGCCTCACAGAAACAAACGGTAATCCATCCAGGGGACCAGAGTGACCCAACAGAATTCCATCCCTTTTTCTGCATAAAAACTGAGCCCCAGCGAAATCCAAGTGTGCACTATAGCAGTGCATGTCACCAGCAACCCACCCAATCAGAGGGACAGGAGCAATACCCTGAGCCTCTTCAGCTCCTGCTAGAAACTCTTTACAAGCAGATGTTCTAAAAAAACAGGAGAAAGCTGCCCACTTGAAAACAACAAAACAAAACAAAACAAAGCAGCCTTGGAAAGCCTAAGATTTAAAATGTTCTATATGTGAGTCAGACCACAACACTTCTATTAACAGTAAGATCGTTTCTGCAAAGACTAGGCTGCTAGTCATGCAGCCGGGGTGACTGGGACATCCTTCACCCTTGATGCAGGTGGGTTTCCTCTTTGCAGAGGTGCCAGGTGAATCCCGGAGGAGCTCTAGTCCACTCCATGATCCAGGCTATCCCACCGCACCCAGCATCCTCACTTAGGTCATTTCTCTAGAAAGCATCTGAGGTGGCAGCTGACATAAAAATACATGTAACAAATAAAGACAAGCTAATAAGACCAGTCTAAAAAATCATACACGTCAATCCACCCAGATGGTTAACCTAGGGGTGCGGGAAGATGTAGGACACCTGCTGGGCTCAGTTTTTGCTCCATACTTTTGGACATCCATGCAAAACAGAACAATCCAGAACAAGATTCTCAGCTGGTCCACACAGCTGTTAATACTTAGTATAAGGTAAGTTATTCATCTATAAAATTTCTATTTTTTATAACATTTTTCTCACCTAGTAATAAGTTCACATGGTTTATTCTTTTTTGCCTTTATTTTTAAAAGTCCATTTTAATGAGAATTTTAAGATAAAGCCTATTAAAAGTCATGAAATTTAAAACAAAACAAAACAAAGTCACGATAGGGAATTTCCTGAATCTTGACATTACACAGAAATGCTGAAGCATCAAGGGCTCACTGATTTCCAGAGTACTGTCACTGTAAAAGCTTGTACTTTAAATATTCATTACCTTTACTAATTTCCAAGTCCACAGGATACTCAATGTTTTTGATAAGCTTCTGGCATCCACCCGTCTTCTCATAAACAAATCGTTTCAGATGCAGGACAAGAACAGGAGGGAGTTTCTCCAGAGTCACTCTTCGACTGATCTCAACCTGAGACACAAAGCACCCAAGACAAGAGCGTCTCACCCCAGGCAGCAGGCTCCATGGCCACTGCCCACTCAAAGGCTCTAAGTTCCGGGGCAGCGCTTCTGAAACCTTCCCAAGTCACAGGGTCTTTTGAGAGCTACAGACATTTTTCTTTAAAAAAAAAACAACGCACATATCCCTTTAAACACCACTGCAGAGGATCCCTTAGGTCCCTGGGCCAAGTTAAGAACCTTTGTTCCACTGGCATAAAAATTAAAAAGCTAACTTAGTAATACCTTGAATTGCTTATTTTTAATAACTCTCACAGTATTGATAAAACTAAGGCCAAAGTGTTTCTTGAATTAGATGCTTTAAACAACCCTAAAGCTGTTTAGTCTAACCATTAGTTCTGTAAGTTTTGGTTTTATCAACTGAAAATGCCTCTTAAGTACTCTCACAGGTCTAACGAATGCTTTTTATTAAAATGCATCTTCACAAACAATACTTAACTCTTTTATTTACTGTTCTCTGTACTTATAAACTATTGGTGCTTCCTGTATTTATATGAAAAATACTTTCTGTAGAAATGTATGTTAAAAGTGACAACTCAAAACACAGTGGCATATTTAAAAAAATACCCAGAAAGCTTTCAGAGGACTTTATACATATTTGGTTGAAGGTGTCTGAGGGGTGCCAGGCGTGGAAGCAAGCCTAGTGGTTACCACTGCTGGGGTTTATTAAGTTTATAGACCCTTCTACACCTGTCTTCCCATCAAGACTCTGTAGTCCAGTGCCTCACACCCAACAATAATTTGCGAGTGAATAAAAAGTGTGACTACAGCTCCACATTAAATCAGCAATGGTGATGAAAAGACTCCAGCTTTCTCACCTGTGAAATGAGAGTCTGACTACAGCACCCCTAGACGGTTTCTCGGGGCTAGCAACCTGTGACTCTGCTAAGTGGCTTATCTGAAATTCTTAACTATGTGTTCTGGGTTTCCAGATGTATCAAGGCACACTTTCTAATCACCCAAAAAAATCCAGACCTTTTTTATACAGCTACTGTTTTGTATAATCAAATTTCCCGTGGATATTCATGTGTTCCCATAGGAAAAAAAAATTTGACCTAAAAATACAGTAAAATTAAATTTGGTACTTTAAAAAGTAAATTTAAAAAAAAATCACATTCCAGAAAACATGTGACTTGCGCTTCACAGACAGCTGTACAAGATGTCCAAAATTCTCCTTCCTCAAACCCCTGCCTTCCTAGTGTTCCTGACACTACAGCAGTCACGAAGCTAGAACAAGTCAGCATCCTTCTCTGCCATCTTCAAGGTTCGACCAAAATGCCACCTCTTTCTTGAATTCTTCCTGCTATCTAGAATAAACCACCTTTTCCTCACCACTCTCTGACCACTGGCCAACAACCACAACCACCACCTCCATCAGCACATGCCCCACCCTGCCCATCCCCAAAAGGCAGTTTAACTGCAGCAAGAGCCAAAGAGGGAGACAGACATGTCACCAGAGGCCTTCCTGGTAGCCCAGGGAAAGGCTGACCGCCTCCCCCAGGACCAGTGGCCACGGACTCAGGAAGCCAGCTCCAAGGGAGATGCCAGAAGAGCAGCAGAGCCACAGGACAGCAGCGCCACCACTGGAATGACAGCTGCCCCAGTGCCCAGTCCCCACAGCCTCGTACATAATCTGGCCACGCTAACTGAGCTCCAAGAGTAGGTACCTCCTATCCCTTCTCTTCCAACAGGTCCCACCACCAGACTCAGCTTTTTCTCTAAGCCACCTGCCAAGACTCTGCTCCAGCTCCCGCTACTCTCACTGTCTGAACAAAAGTGCCCACAAGAAGCAATCAGAAAGCCTGGTGGAGGATTAGGCATAACTTCTACAGATCCCCCAAGAGGCTGGCCTGACCGATCCAAAGTAGGAGCACCCAGGAGAGCTGAAGGTCTCCGTGCCCAGCCTTTGCTCTTCCTCACGTGCAGCAGGAGCTGCAAGGCAAGGGCCAGGTTTCTGTGCTGGGCTCTGGCTCACCATGTGGCCACTACACACGACCATGTAAATCAAGCTTCAAAGGAATACTCCCAACCGTCAAAGCACTGTCCTAACTAGCCTGCATCCACCTCCCTGACACACTTTATGAATTCACTGCCACAATCTAAGGTACAGAACAGAGAAGATACTCTCTACTGCAGCAGAGGAAACGGGCACAGACTGGCACATCTGGACAGCCAGCAACTAATGAGCTCTCAGGGTGCAGAGTATCGTCTGTCTCTCCTGACGGAGCTGGCAGGTATACTTCCTCTTGGCTCCTGAAGACAGGAAGACTCAAAGAGTTAACCTTTTTCAAATCAAATCAAAGAATAATAGCCACCAAAACAATTACCTTCTATTTCTCAGTGTCCCTGAAGATCTACAACCAAATGCAAACCAGACATGTTTAGAGTATCTTTTATATCCTAACTAATCTCATGAAACTGTCCTCTGTTATATCAGGAACGTAAATCAGCTACTGGGCCTGTTAGAGGTAGATTGTGTGGGGCCATGACTAGATTTGCCAGAAAACGAAATGCAGCCCAGGATAAAGAACCCAAAAGATCACGACCACGTTACATGACTTAGAGCCAAAGGAGGCTCTGAGGATCATCTGTTTCTACCATTTCATTTTAAAAATCATTTCATTCTAAAAATGTGGAAGCTTTCAGTCCAAAAAAGTTAAGCAACCAATTTAAGAGGCAGAGCACAAACCCACTCTCTTCATTCCTGATCCCGTGCTCCCTCCCTCACAGCAGAGTGTCTCAGGAGAGAGGCTCAAGACCAACTGTGAACACACCTCTTGTTTGGTTTTTGTGGTGTAACCTTGGACAGACTCTCTCGCCACCAGGCTCTCCAACGCGTCCTGGACTGTGCGGATCTTGTCGGACTGGATATCCAACTGCAATGTGAAGAACGGCTGCAGGGTGGCGGACTCTTTTGAACTCTGCTGGTAAACCACAGACCTGAGGACAGAAACACACCACATCTAACAGCTGCCGTCCCTCTCCGGAAGGTCATCCAGCAGGACAAGAGGACCCAGCACTGCAAGAAGGAGCATTCAGGATCACTGTCAGAGACCAGCAAGGACAGGACAGCCAAAGTACATGGAATTTAAAAGTAATTCTGCTCAATACCACCTTGAACATATTTCTAGCAACTCAATCCACCAGTTGATAATTTTCCTGCTTAAGAGCTCTGGAAGAAGGCCTTTTTCATCTGCCAAACGCCTTCACCTCCACACTTTATTTAATGCACCAGTTACTAAAGGTGATGATCTTGCCACAGCATCAAAAACAAGACACTTTTCATTTTCTCAAAGTATCACAGCCTGTTCTAATAAAAGGAAAGAAACCGCAAAGTAAAGAGTACTTCTGATGGCATTTTCCCCCTATGAGAACGACTTACAGAAGAAGGGGAGCAGGGTGTGCGCCACGGGCAGGCAGCCACCACCGTCAAAGAGGCTGCCAGCTCGGCCTTGTTTTCTTAGCTGGTTTTTCATTTCATTTTTCTTTTCCTAAGTTTTACTGAGTAAAAATGTGTGTTCAGCCCATTTCTCATTTAGCCTCAGCAAGGAGACGTGCCAGATTCTGTTTTTGCAGTCTGCGCAAACTAGTTTACACACGGGGTAAAGGGGGTGGACAGGTATTCAGACCCGACAAGGCGGCTGCCGTGAAGAATAAGGGAGCAGTTTTCCCGCCAGGGTTTCACCCTCACTCGCTGCTTTCTTGACACACAGGATGGGGAGCACTTCCAGGCCACTTCTGAAAAGGAAGACTGAGTGAGGGCCATTCCCTCTGTTCCAAAGCAGTGATTAAAGTTGGCGAAGAAATGAAGAGATGGACCTTTCATCTCAAAGGGCCTGGATTTAATCAAAAGGATGGAAAAGGTAGAGAAAGTGCTGTTGGTCTTTCTGGAGAAACTGAAAGCCCACTGGAAATGGGTGAATTTTAGGAGAAAAACCTTTCAGCTGGTCTTAATAAAGAATCATGCTTAATGGTGACCACTATACACAGAAAAGAAGTCCCTAAATTATAGGAAGTAGTTCCTTATCTTTGCTTTACTGCTTTTCAAAAACAGACAGGAACCAATTTCAATACAAAGTGCCCACAGAGGGTGAGGCTATAGGGCCGCAGCAGAGACATTTGGGGCAAGCTAGAAATTTCTCTGAAGTGGATTCTGGGTTTTCCCACTGGTTATTCTCAAATTTGGGATCTTTGAGTATGGTGACCACTGGTGGCCTTGCAATTCTAATGCTGCACCTGCATACAAACATGGAGCTCTTGTCACACCCACTGGGGGTGCCTTCCTTCCTCCCCCACCCTCAGTGAGCACCCCGAGATGCAAGCAGCAGGCTGCTGGTCTAATGAACAGCCAAGGGCACAGATAGCCTCCTCTCACCACGGTTCACAACCTGGACCCCTGGAACCCTCTCCCTAAAGAGCCCATCCCGAGGAAATGTATCTGGCAAAAACAAGTTACAATGGCAGTGGTGGGGCTAGGTGTCCCCCAGAGCACACCTGACCAGACGCTCCAGACCAGAAAGGGACTGCGGAGTCAGAGCACAGAGAGGACTGTTCCAGGTCACGTGCCGGCAGGACTGGCTTCTAGCCCAGTCCCACAAACATCGCCGACCAGCTGGTGAGACGGTCGGCAGATTTTCTGAGGTTTTTACTAGCCTGTTGAAAGGCACTAAGTCTAAGCTGTTTTAGAGCAGAGAGATTAACTTTCAGTGCCTTCATGAGGGCGTTACATCTTTAAAATACATAGCATTTGGGACAACGAAAGGCTAAGAGTTTCACTTTAAAAATACAAAAACAAAAAAACCACTCTAGTAGGCTATGCTCTGAGGCTTTTAGAAGAAATGCTGTAATGAGGTCCTCCCAGACTCTGGATGAGTAAACCCCACTGGAGCTGGAGCAAGTTCTACTGAGTTCCACATCATGGTGGTAGTGAATGTTTCTAATGTAAATAAATAAAAATCTTCTAGAAGGTTTTCATGGGTGAGCCAAAAGCAGCTGGTTTAAGGGAACTGGGGCAGAGGTGCTGCCCAGGTGCACCAGGCAGTCAAGTGTCCTTTATGTAAAAATATCTCCCTCCTCATTCCCTTAACTTCCTAGCTCACTTGGGTCCAGCGCCTAGAACTCCTCCAATCAGATACACAAATTTCTTTTCCTAACAAAAGGTGCATTTCAATTAACCTGTCCTGCCCTCCCCAGCTGCCTGTGAGCAGCCAGACAGATGGAGGGCGGGGGCATGGAGGAGCCCACTGTGGCAGGCACGCCAGGGGACAATGCTCTCTGCAGGAACATGACCTGGAAGGAGCATCAGCAAGTCTAAGAAAGAGCAGGCACAGAGTAAAGGTAAACCATCAAGTCCAAAATTTCTCAGGACAAATCTCACACTCCACCCTCTCCAGCAAGATGGCAAAATCCTGAGAAAGGCAAATGCTAAATTATTCCAGAAAAGCATAAAACCTGATGTGTCCACCAAAAATGCCAGTGATCGGGGTCTGAACAAAGTCCGCCTGGCGAGTGACCGAAGTCTTATTTCTGGGGCCCACTTGCTCCCATTCGTCCTCACTTCCTTCGCCTGGTTCTTCCTGCTCTTCTTCATTCACCGAGTGGCTTTTGGGTCCATTGGAAACAGTAAGTTCTGAAAAGTAGACAGTCTGCTTAGACTACTATTTATAAGAAGAGCAAAAAATAAAAATAAACCACCTATGCAGATACGTCAACTGGAGCTTTAAAAATGAAATCATGGTGTGCTCTACACTGAGGACAAAGGCACTACGTGGACTGTACTGGGTCCCTGCGAGCGTGACCATGGGAGGACTCAAGTTGGCCAGGGGGCAGGTAACACTGTGTAACTGCAGTCAGGATCCCTGATTTGCTAAGGGACTCTGGTCAAGTAGGAGAGTTACCCTTAACTCAGGAGACGCATGATTTACCATTTAAGGGTGAACTGTCCTCTGCAACCTAGTTTTGAATCATCTGGGGGAAAATGTTGCGGGGGGGGGGAGGGGATAAATAAGGACAATGTGGTAACAACTGCAGAATCCAGAGGTTATACAGGTATTCATCAAACTATTCTTTCAGCTTTTCTGTATGTTTAATTATTTTCCTAATTAAAGACTGAAGGGAAAAAAGCAGAGGTTCTGGACAAATTTTTAAATACCCAAAAGTAATATTCTCAATGGTAACAACAGCAGTGTAAAAGTAACTAGTTATCTTAGTGAGCAAATAAGTGATTTCTGAAGGGCAAGTGACTGTTGGGGAAAAGGCAACTTAATATATGAGTGTATATGTAACATTTATTTTAAAATAACTCTTCAGAAAATGTTCTCACACAATTTTGCAGCAAGTACACAGTAACCTACTTTCATTATTTGGTGAGAGAAGTTTCTTTAGGTTCAACATTTCCTCGTGAAGTCCATTTAAAATGAAGCCTAAGTACTCCTCAGCATCTTCCTGTCGACCCTGCAAAGGTCAAATATGATCAGATTAACTTTAACCGATTACTATCCAAGGCCTGCACGGAATATATTATCTGCATATTCAAACTGTGCCTTCTCTTAAATTTTCAATAAGATGTAACATATGGTGTTTCCCAAAAATCACATGAATTTTTCTTTGGACAGCTGAGATGGGCAGAGGAGGGAGGACTGGGGTGGAGGAGGGTGGCTAGAGAGACTAAACACTTATCTCTAAGTAACAGAGCTAACAGGGATTTTTAAAATTACACTTTCCTGTATTTTCGAAATTTTCTACAATAAACATACATTACCATTATAATTTTTTAAAAGTTTCAAGTAAGCTGCTTTTTTGTTTAAACGAAGCAGAAAGACAAGAACTAGATGTCTAGGCCACCTCACTGCACAACCCCAGGGGATGTCGTTCACACTGTAAGTTGTACAATTAGCAGCCCTGCATGTCTCCTTCTGTTTTTTTGAGGATGGGCAACCACAGGGAACAGGACACAAATCATATGTGAAAAAATACTGATTTAGAGTTAGCTGCCTGTTTTATACACATAGTAGTATAATCATTCGTAGATGAATCACACAATATAGTCACATAATAGTCCTACAATCTTACATTGGTTAAGTTTAATCATATAATTTATCATGTTCAGTTCATATTTCATTCTTTGGAGCATAACGTGTGTTCCAAAGAACTGCACATTCTTCTGCTTGTGGTCTCTGAGTAGATTTGTTTGCTCCAAATGGAACTGTGGATATGGACAGCCGTTCTTTGGTGTGAGGTGCTCTGTGTATATGTGGGAAAGGGCAGAAGCTGGCACCACCCAAGACACAGAAAACAGTTAACAGTGCTGGGAACGGCCTGCTTGCCAGGTTGGTCCTTGGCTGGCATCTGGGAACTTGGATTTCGGGAGGGTTCACACCATTCCAAGAACTGAGAAGGGAGTGTGCCTAAATTGTTTATGCTGAGCACTGGCTTTCCCGCTAGGAGTCTGGAATTTGGGCTTGTGTAAGATAGAGGGTGCCTATGTGACCAGTCCCAAATAAAACCCTTGGACTCTGAGTCTCTAAGGAGCGTCCCTGGTAGACCACATTTCACACGTGCATTCAGTCTGGTGCGGGAGGAGTAAAGTGAGTCCCGTGTGGCCGCGCCTGGAGAGGAGTCTCGAGGTTTCCTCAGACGCAGCCCAAGTCTCTACTCTGTGCTGACTCCGCTTTGTGTCCCTGTGCTGTACTGAATCAGAACTGATAACTGCTTCTGAGTCCTCTGAGACCTTCAAGCAAGTCACCAAAGCTGAGGGTGGATTTGCAAACCCCAATCCAGACAATAGTAATACAACTGAAAGACACAGGATTTCAGTGCTGCTCAACCACAGGAAGTCCCCTGAGCTGCACCTCGGCTCCGCCTGAGCTGGGTGGCCCTCCACGGGCTTCTAAAGCAGCTGTACACACATCCATCCTGGTACTTGCCTTGTCTGTTTCCTAATGTTATAGCTTGAACTCCCCTGACGGAGTATTATTTCCCATTACCTGCGAAACGTAAATTCTGAGCTTAACTCCTGAAGAGCCTCCCTGGTGGGATCAGGTACTGCACTGCCCTTGGCATTCACCTTTCTTCAAACAACATTACTTTGTTTAACTGAATTTTCTTGACTATTTTCCTAAATAATTTCCCTAAGCATCGTTTCAATGACCTGTACTGACTCATCACAAACTCTGTTCAGAATAAAAAAACCTCTCCAGTTAACTGTGCAAAAGGAGCCTCTGCTTTACTCTCAATGGCTGTCAGGGCCCTTCACAGGACCTCCTTGGCCCCTGGCCCCATGCCCTCAGTAGCCAAGTGTAGTGGTGAAAACGTAGGTAAGAGTATAAAGGACCCCGGTGCAGGATAAGCCACCACAGCACATGAGCGTGACAGACGGCAGCTCTCCTGAGGGCCGCCACTGTCCCCAGCCCACCACCGTCCCCAGCCCACCACCCTGCCATCCTGAAAGGCAGCCCGTGCACTGGGTAAAGAGCTGACTAGGCTGCCAGGCTCTGCCATTTATTAGCTAAGACCCTGGACAATGACTTCACTTTTCTCAAATGTAACATGCAGACAATAATCACAGTTTATTCACAGGGTTAAATACATTAATGTATGGCACGAACTTACAGCAGCAGTCGGTGCACAGAAAATGACAGTTGTCCCTGACTGCGATGGCTTTCATCCTACTCTTTAATTCATCCCAGCAACCTCCAGAACAAGCCCAGATCCAGTGAACACCCACTTAATCACTGCACTTCAAGCAGAGGGCAAGCACTGAATAAGCAACAGTTAAGGCACAAACTTCACACTGGCTACGTGACGGCAGTCCCAAACCTTTTCAGACAGGCTCGACTTGATAACTGTCAGGAGTCTATAAATATATGTGGGTTCAAAGGCAGCTCCAGGGCGGATATCCCTCACGATTTTATCCCCGAGAGCTGCAACGGAAACAGGACACAAATTTACATAACTAAATGAAGTCTTAAAAAAATGATGAAAAGCAGAATCATCAAAACCCCGCCCACCCCAACCCATGTCAAGAATAACACTGCCATAGCAACCTCTATGTAAAAAGACATTTTCTTTCCAGCAAGACTGATCAAAGTCAGCCATCTGACTTGATAACTTCCAATATGAAATGGAATCAGAAGATCTCGTTTTTACTCACCTTGTCTGGGTTTTGGAGGTACTGGCATATTAGTAAACTCATTCATTAGCCGAACACTAAACATGGAGGGAAAAAATGTTAAGTAGCACATTTCTACAGAAAGACATACTTTTACTGAAAAGCCTTGATGGCTAAGTAGAACATTATTAACTAGTGTGAAGATAGCAAACATCAGATAACCAATACTACAACAGCTGGTGAGTTCTTAAATCTTTTCGATAGAAGTTTTGGGTATATTTTAAGTGATATAAACTGGTAAACACTAAAAATTTATTCAACTGACTCTAAAGAATACAGATAAAACAATGCTCCAATTCCATTTCTGGTTAACTTCCATACAAAATCATGAACAGTAAATTCTTTAACAAATAGAATTAAAGGACTCATTTGCAAAAACAGAATCAAGAGCTTCACTAAGCTATTTGAATCTAATTACCAGAGGGGAAGAAGCCCACCCCTTCCCACAGTTTTAGCACCTTACTTACAAGCTATCTATCATGGGTGTGGATGTACAAGGCCTTTGCACTTTTGAATACAGAGGAATGAACTTCATCAGGTGATACATCGGAGGGCAAGCAACCAATGCCTGCAGTGTCTAAGTGACAGCAGTAAGGAAGCGTAAAGGAAATGAAACAGGCACTCCAAGTTGTTGAAAGGAACGCCAAACACATGAGCACACAAAACTAAATAAATCAAGAACACTGAACGACTTAGATATGCAAACACAAAAAGGGAATAAACCAAATAATCTCAGGGATAACTTGCCTTGTGATAGCCAAGAAATTTATATACAAGAATCTGATTCAACCAAGATAATCAATTAATACAAGATTTCCAGTTGTAAGGGGTCACTCTGCCCTATTATTCGGGACCATTTTAATGAGAATAAAACTTGCCTGATTCTGATTCTGTCAGTCACACAGGTCAACAAATCACCTCCATTTTTTCGGTCAGGAATAACCCCGTTTATACGCAGTAAGGAACCAAGGTTTTGGATTCACAATGTGGAGCAGATGCCCACAGAAGCTGAACTAAGTGGAATGTGCCCAGGAAGAGAAAGCTGTAGAAAGCCAGACTTGGGGCAGCATCTGAGAAGGATACAGCATTAATGTAGCACCAGTTTCCTTTATTGATCAGCCCACGGGGTTGCAGTGACACTGGCTTGTGTATCAGGGTCACGTTCTCCAGTAACTCTGCGAGGGAAGAAGCACAGGGAAGACGTTAACAGCGTCTGGTGGACAACTCTCTGGCTCCACTCTGGGAGCGTGAACCCCATCAGTGAAGCACACATCCAAACAGAAGGCATCCTGTGCAAAAACTTTGTTCTGTTCAACATCATGTAATTATTTAACGACTGAAATTTTAAAAAATATTTCCCCCCAAACACCAACATTTATTTACCTTCCTGTGGTAATATAACTAGGGAGCACAAGAATCGTTTTAAAAAGAAACAGAGAAGGCTTAAAAAACAACACAACAGTATTAGGAAACAGATTAAAAAGACCAGCTACAAAGATGTGGACGTGCAGGACCCATCTCGTTCACGTCTGAGTGCCCAGCACACGACAGCAGGTGCTCAGGGGCTGTTCAGCGAGTGGCAACCCTCCTTCTAGAAACAGTTGTCTCCTACTAACACTAAATTATATTTCTCATCAGAAGTCCCATTTAGGGACTGTGTGTACACTAGAACCCCTGATTCCATTTAGAAACAAGCTTCACTATCCTCAGATTCATCTTTTGACATTGTTCAGAGTCTTAAGATAACTGTGAATGCCATCTTTATACAATTAATGTTTTAATGCTTTAAATAATTAAGTCCTTTAAACATCCCCCCAACCCAGAAATGCTTTAAAACAAGAGGTCTCCCAATGTCCCTTATGAATTGTGTAACAGAGATAGCTACATTATTTATGGACACCTTCTACACTTGACAAGTGCCGCACTTCCTCCTCAGTAATCCAGGAGAACCACCACCACCCCCTTTCCACCAAGAGGAAATTGAGGCTCACAGTTAACTAGCTCGCCTATGATCACGCAGGAGCCAGGCAACACAGGCAGCAACTGAAATCCATGATCTGTGACCACACTACACTGCCTCCCTTAATGTTTAAACCTGTATACCAGGGAGCACACGTGGTAGGTATTAGCATTCATCCAAGGCATCACTTAAACCAAAGAAACTTCTCTTCTCTAAAAACACAGCTGGAACTGACAGGTGGCCCCAGACTTAAGCACTGAAGAAATTAATTTGCAAGATTCTAATGTCAACACACACACCTCCCTCTCTCCTGTAACGGTAAATGCTTTCTTCTAATTGAGGAAGCGTAAGAATAACTTCCCCATTTATTATAAAATGCCGCATTACAGACTCAAGAGAACGCAATGAAATCTTTCAACAGGTAACGGGCTCCACTTCAAAACCCTTTTACTCTAAGGTTTCAGATGCTAATTTTCCCCACAAGCTAAAGATCTTCTACTTACAACAGATTTTTACATTTGTCTTTCAGCCATTTTTCACAAAAGCCCATACTTCCCAATGCATGCCAAAGAATGGTGATTATTCAACATAATTACTCTACCAAAAAATCTGAGTTTTCAAATAAGCATCAGTCCCCAATCAACACTCCAGCTTGACATCTGTGAATCTGCCATACATGGTCTTTTTATGTCTAAAAACAATTATTTCTTACACAATCGTGAAACTCAAAGCCACCTGTCTTCCCAGCACGAGGACCTCAGATAAATGACACACTGCCACTTGCTAAGTCCTGCCTGGCACCAGGTCCTGCAGGCACAGAGGTGACCGAGGCGGTGTCCCTGCTGCAGGAGAGCCTGCAGACCAGTGAGGAAGGGATGACATAGGGCAGACTAAGCTAAAGGGGGGGTCCGTGGAGGAATACTCCACCCAACCCAAGGACTGGAGAAACATGGCATGGCCAGGGGTCTGTGACTGCAAACGGCACCAGAAGAATGTCTCCAGCTGGGGTGCTGATGTCTTCCACCCAGAGGAGAAATGCGACAGGTAGGTGGGTTCTTTTTTGTTCTGTGCAGTGACGAGAGGATGAATTCATTTTTACAGTTTCAGATAAGAGGCACTCATGTGACACCAATAAAGAGTACACTGACATCACAGGCCAGCAAGTGACATGTCTCTACTCACATGTGGACACAGGACCCTGCAGCTCAGGGCCTGAATTGTACATTCTGACAGCAAAGGGTCAGAAGTAGAACCCAATGTCCCAGTGACATGCTGAGGACAAGTGGTGGTGGCAGAAGCAGGTTCAAGAGCCTCAAGGAGGGATGCAGAGTGGAGAGTGCTCATGCAGGCTCCTCTGGCCAGAGGCCCAGCTAAGGAGCGAGCCAGGAAGGGGCTGCTCAGGGGTTCAGAGGATCGCAGGACGGAAGGAGCTATGGAAGGGCAGAACCACCAGGGTTTCGAAGGGGAACAAGTGAAAACAGCACTAGAGGCAAAGGCTCCCGAGGTAGGGCAGGGGTGGAGGGGACAGGGGAGGCGGCCTGATGATATTGATTCCTGCTCAACACACACACTGAAGAGAAACAGGAAGAAAATGACCAGGGACATGTACACAAGACCGACCTGAAACCTCCCTCCCAAGTCACCTGCTTTAACAGACTCAAAAATGTGATTATAGATTGGTCAAAGTACTCAATTTGCATCTTGTTAAATTTTTAAAATCATTTATGACGAGGCCAACTCCACTCTCAAAGGGGAAGCATGTATAAAAACATCAAGAACTAACTGCTGTAAGCTGGAAAACCCATCTCCTCTTTTATGTTCTTAAATGAACTACATACCAGAACAATCTGCACACCTGGAGGCTGAAACCCTCAAGGCCTGTGAAATCACAGAATACATCTGATTTAAAACTATTAACTGACTTCTTTCCAACATTTATCCGGGGAACAGTGTGTATCGGTTGGACAGAACCATTAAGTTTCTACAGCAACCCTTACCTTGAATCAATGCACACTTCTGGCCACTACTTTTGGTTTGCTTATTTTAAGGAATGGGTAGGTAAAAAAAAAAAGTTTCACTGTGTCTTCCGTAATATTAAGTTCAAGTCTCTTAGCATCACCTAGTGGTTTGTTCAATAACTGCAAGTAACAAAACTTTCCAAGTAGACACACATGTCCAGAAGTAAAAAGGCAAAAACTCTGAAACATAAATGTATAACAAAAGGACATTCTGCTCTCAGTACATTTATTAGAGAATGTACTAAACTAGCTTCTTTTCAAGTCTTTAACACCCTTTGAGAGCCTTCTGGTACAATAAATACAGATGAATCAGTCTTTACAGACTGAGAACATACAGAAGAAACTAAGCAGTCTAGATTTTTCTTAACAATTGTGTTATTATTCTAGAAAATATTTCTCTACAATGACAAGTCTTTCATCAGCTAAAATACAGAATCACCCTGTTACATGGTCCAGAGACCCCAGATCTCAAAGCAGGACTGACCAACGCCTGCAGCCGTGCACACCTGGGTCTCGGGGTGGTGGTGTGTCTTGCTCACTATCTCGGTTCCTGATCAACAACTGGCCTCGCCTTGAGGGCTGTCTAAGGAACAAGACAGGAAAGGAACAGATGGCAGCTCTTACTAGGAGAAAGAGAGTCATCACTTGCAGAGGGGCTCCTTAGGGACAACACCCACACTGTCAGCTGCTCCGCTGAGCCCCCCGTCCATCCCTGGTCCGACACTGCCCAGCCCACTGGCTCCACCAGTCTCCCAGCCTCCTTCCTTCCCTTGTGCCCCTCTGCAAAGGACTGCTTCTCTCTTTCTCCTAGTAGGAGCTGCCATCTGTTCTTTCCTATCTTGTTCCCTGGACAGCCCTCAGGGCAACACCTGTTGTTACTTACCTAGATAGTGGGCAGCATAGTTAAGTACTCACTAGACAGAAACAGGGGATGAATTCAACCTCTGGAGACTAAAGCTGTGGGTGTGGCACATGAATCCATTCCATTTGTCAGGAACGACCCAGTGGGGTTTAAAGGTCATCCTACCACACAGCGCAGAGAGCCTCCGGCAGCTGGGTGCACTAGTGGAGAGGCAGACTGAGGGCAAGAGTCCAGGAAGACAGAGCAGGCGACTAGGGTTCATGTCCTGGTCCTCCCTCTGCAGCCTGGAGCAGACAACACACTGCCCCATGCATGGTTATGCTGAGGACATGTGATAACGTAATATTGGGCAGCTCATTACAGATGCTCCATAATTCTTACCAGAAAATAAAGAGCTAATACAGGTGGGGAGAGAAGGAAAAAGGAAATTACTTTACGGAAGAGTTTAAGAGAACCAACACTTCACAGTACTCCAAGAAACATTAGCTTAAATTCCTTAAAGTTAAGTTTTGACTATTTTATGAATATATACTAATAAAGTTACTCTCCAAATGGAATGAAAGGTAAAAAATTAAGGTTAAATATCTTATTGTCTAAGATTTTTGATTAAAAACTGTGTCTGAACAATTTAAATGTTCAGTTTTACAATACATTTAATTCCTGTAAAGTCACTGATCCGAATAATGCCAAAATGAATAGATATTATTGCTGTAATTCAGAGGTCAATATTCATGACTTGCAGTTAAGCCAGTATGACTTCTGCTAATTTTTTGACATAACCACTGGCTCTACACTTCATTAAGTTTCTTTTATTAACAACATCACTGTTTCCATTTACTATTTTATTCCTAGCCCAAAGTCCAATAAGCACTGTAATTATGGAGGTCAAAATAATTAAAACCAGAAGGGCAGCCTAAGGAGACAGAGCAAGTATTTCCTGAGGCTGAAACTTTAAATCTGACCTATGGTCCCAAGCCATCACTGTCAAGTTTTCTATTTTACCATCCTTTAAGGCAAATAATCAGAAGTTAACTCTAATAACAAACTTTCCCCCAGAGGCCTTCCTTTCAATCCATCACTGTTGGTGTAATTTACTTCTCAGATCCATTTAGATATTAAATTTAGGAAGGTGGCCCCCTCAACCATCTTTTCCACAGGAGTTGGTAGGGCTGCCCAGAACAATGTCATTAGAATGGCATGAAATGCCATGTGACTTCATATCACATAAAAGATATGAAATTGACAACATTATCTTCACCTGTGTAATAGTTCATACATTAAATGACTGAATTAAAGTTCAGCTTTCTTATGAAATCTGATGAGAGACAAAAACAGAGTGGTTAATTCCCTCTCTTATATATCAAGACACATACAGTAGCTCACATCTGTTACAGATCACTCAAATGAAATCATTTATGAACTCAGTGGCAAAACTAGCACTGTAAACTCTTAAGTCAACATAAACTATGATTACTCTTATACATATTTTACTTATCAAATCTGTTTTTCTAAAATTAGGATTTAGGTCATATAACCATTTAAAATCCATGAAAATTCAAGGTGCAGAACTTTCACTGATTCTTAAGGATCAATAACTGGCTCGTAATCAACATTCTGATGCTGCTGACCTGCTTTTCTGTCATCTTCCTAACTGTCCAGAACATTCTCCAAGTGTCTTTCTTTTCCTCATCACATCACTTTGGAAGAACACACGCTATCTTGGTTACCTAATCAGGTGGAGGACAGCAAAGTGACCAAAATGAACCACTACCCATTGGCCATAGATCAACATACGTTTTATAAGTGGAGGGGTCTCTGTTTAGTTCTATAAAAGAGACATAACAGAAATATCAGCAAGGACATACACCTGTCAACTCAGATATGGACTGAACTCCCTATCACCAGCGCGATTCTGCAATTCCTGTACAGGTGCTGTTCCTTTTCAGGTGAGTGCACGCTGCATTATCACTGCCTTTGCTGCTTTGGAGAATTTGAAAATTCAAAGTAACTGAAAAATCATTTCCCAAGGGTGGGGGAAATATAAAATTGATATATAAACCACCAAAACAAAGATCAATCAAGGTATATTTTTGTTTAAAATAAATACGAACCCAAGAATTCATTTTCTGAGCAGATCTAACCTGCAATGATTTTGTTGCTCTCTCCAGCAACAATTTTTAGGTATTAAACTGTACAAAATCATATATTAAATGTGTTTTAATGAAAATTCATAATAAGTGATATTACTGTAGATGCCTCAATTCCCTCACTGAACTTTTTTTTTTAAAGCTGTCTAAGAACTCAGTTTACCTAGTTCTCTTACAACTGGAATTTAACCTCATTCAGTCTGGGTACCTGGCCTGGCCTCTCCTCCTGCCCACCATTATTTATACTCCTTTAAAACAAAATACACTGATGCATGATTTTAAAAGC
Source organism: Camelus bactrianus (assembly GCF_048773025.1). Classification (NCBI taxonomy): domain Eukaryota; kingdom Metazoa; phylum Chordata; class Mammalia; order Artiodactyla; family Camelidae; genus Camelus; species Camelus bactrianus. The sequence continues at coordinate 49,106,950 of NC_133547.1, forward strand.
AAAATATAAAATACAAAATAGCTCTATTTGTGATGTGAAGGCATCTGATACAATTAAGGTTTGGGATATGACAAGTGTTCCTCAGTAAAAACCCAAGAAGAGTTTAAGGTTCATCATAAGGATATGTTTCATTTCCAACATCACACATATAGCCAACTCTCAACTACGTGAGCTAATGGCCAAGCAACAGCACAGATTATCCCTATGTTACTGGTAAGTAAGCAGGTCATACTTACTCTCCAACATGGGTGAGCCTAATGTTCTGCAACTACTTTCAATACAAGTCATTAAGAATGAAGATTCTTAAGTTTCTTTCTCTCCCCTCCTGGCTCATCATTCCTACTAAAAAATGGCATATATCCCCTATTCCCCGGACATAAACTCCAAACCACTCACTGAAACACAGATCCATCCCCAAGCCTCTGCAGGCCTTTTGTTCAGGTTCACCCTTCCTGCAGGGCTGTGGAAGGCATTCAGTGTTTCAGTCTAACTGCTCTTTCCTTCCATCTCCTTTTCTAATAATACTTTACACTCAAGAAGAAACAGCAAATGAAACAAAATGTTGACAAAATGACACCATGAAGATGGTCCTGCCACCAAGAAGGTGAAAGCAGACCCCATTAAAGTGATGGATAAACAGACTACGGGGTAATCAAGAGCTGGTTGTTTTTCACTTCAAAATGTCTTCTGTGATTCTTTTTCTTCATTTACAGCTGATTTGTCTTTCTGATTTGTATTTCACTTGTGGTTATACAGAAATTACTTGGCATTTATTAGGCACAGACTTTTAATGACAAGGCAGGTGATCCAGAAATGCAGACCTAATCAAAAATAGGATTAGGAGAATAAATGGGGAGGGGGGGAGAGATACAAAAACAATTACTTGAATTGTTGGAGCAATGCTCTTCACTGATACAAATAACTAAGACCCCTACTTTCAATATTTCAGAAAGTAGGTTAACATTAGATTTTAGCAGGTCAACTAGATTTTAACATACGTCGCAAACTATATATTAAATCACATTTAAAGTCATATGACTAGAATGCTTTAAAACATTTAAATGAATCTTTTCCTTTAAAACATTTAAAATGAAGCTTTTCCTTCTTATTTTAAATAAAGATTGAGAAAGTTTCCCAGGAATGGGAGGTTTTCCTTTGTGGAGCAATTTTTAAGAATACAAATACAATGCCTTCTGACTTTGAACCTAGAATGTACATTTTTAAAAGTATCCCACCAAGTATTTTTCATAATAGGTTAAAAGTAAACTTTTAACTTAATGATCTATACAAAGACTTATATTGTCTTTTCCTGGCTTTCCCTTGCAATGAATACATTTTAAAAGTTATAATAAAAAAAAACCACCCAAATAATCTAAAAGCTATAATTTAAAAAGCCCAAATGATGACTGGTTTATCAATTAACCTCTCATTTTAAGAGAATTCCAGACCCCTAGATTATTCAAAATAATATATTCTGCATAAGGAATAAAATGCTTACTTAAAAAAATTTTAAAGTATTGCTTGCTGTCATCTTACTGCCATCAAAAGGATGTATTCTATAGTTGATAGAATTCTGACCATTCACAAAAGGGTATGCAGCTTGCATCTTGCTATTGCTTTCATCCTCATGCTAGTAATGTCAGGTATCCCAAGATGTTAAATTGGCAAAGATCACAAAAAGCCTGAGTAGGACAGCTTGTTCTAACTCAGCTAATGGGGCGAGAATCTGAGGAGCAACCACTGAACTGGATGCAACGAAACCTGAAGAACTAGCCCTGGCTGCTTAGATGCAGATCAGCATACCCACTCCTCTTGGTTTCTGACTTCCTACTTGAACTTTAAAAATTGCAAATCATGCAGCTTGACAGTTCTACTGTGAATTAATCCTACTTTTGAGTCTCAGCACTTCAAAATAAAAACATAAACCTTAGGCCAAATTGTGACAGTTTTTCTTCTCCTGTCAGGAGCCGACCTTGGTGAACTAATACTGAATAAAAATCCATTTATTCAACCCAAAATTGGCATTAAAAAGAAAAAAACCTGAACAATTTCTTATATCCTAAGAGAGAAAGAGAAACAGGGCAAAGTGAGTCCAGATCAGGATTATGACACCAAAGGTACACAACAGCTGTACCACAGATAGGACTGTCCATGGTGGTCATACAACAGAGCACAATTACTTGATCAAAAGGCAGGAAATGGAAATGTAATCTGTCAACAAAATGTACTGCTAACGACATGGATTTTTTTTTTTTTACTTAACATAATGGATGTGACCTCCACCTCTATCCCATTTGCTTATATATCATTTTACTTTTAGTACTTTTAAATGTTTAGATGACATTTAAGGCACAGGCATTCTTCAGAAATCCCTCTAACATACAGGTCAGCTACTATGGCTATGGGTAACAATATACCACCACAGTTTTTAGCCCAGACTTTCTCAAACTTCTCGTTCAACAGGCGATGAGACCTGCTCCCATCTTCGCTTTAGACCTGTACCTTTTGAACTGTACCTGCAATCTTTATGGCTACAGGATCCTCTGAAACTGGAACCAGCCCTTCCTTGATTTCGGCCTGCTTTTCGGGGACAAGGGGAGACATGGTGGGAGGGGAATACTTAGTTTCCATGGAAGCCACGGGCGAGGAGGAGGAGGAAGAGGGCTTAGAATCATGAAAGAGACTGGCCCATGACTTAGCAGGCTGACTGGTGGGAGTGGTGCCCACCGCAGAGGTCAGGGTGTCCGCGGGAGGCGAGGTGCTCTCGGCTTTCGTCGGGTCCGAGTCTGTGCTTTCCACAGTGTGCAGCTCCACCCCATTGGCAGCTGTGCCCTCGCCCAAGGATTCAAGTATTTGTCCGTTAGCAACTCCAAGGTTCTCAGTAGTATCGGTCCCACAATAAGGCTGAGCCACAGCTGTCCTCAACAGGGCGTCCCTGCCAGCCTCTGCGGGGAGGCAGGATTGTTCAAAGTCAGCCCCGTGGCAGCCTTCAGGCTGCCCTGCAGTCCTGGCCTCACTGTCGAGGGCTCCAGGAAAAGAACCACCAGGCACAGCGTCACTGACAAAGTCTGTGGAGTCCTGAGGGCTGCCACAAGTCCTGAGTGTCCCCGAAGGGGGCAAATCACCCATCAACTCTGCATCCTCTGGGCCCACACTGTTTGGGACCGCTGGGTTGGCATGGCCATTGACCAGAGCTTCTGTGGAAGTACCAACCTCATTGCCATCTTTCAAGTAACTGTAATATCCAGGCGGACGTTTTTTCTTCTTTTTACGCTCCCTTTGTCCAAGACCACCTGAGACACCATCGGCTTCCAAAACTTCCGCCTCCACATTAGAGCTGCCATCCAGAGCAAGGGCAGAGCCTGGGTATTGGCAGTCAGAAGGGCTGTAGTTAACTTCTTTATCTATATCAGGGGTCTTTTTGGAAGTTGTGCAACTAAGAATAAATTCAGGGGCCTGAGGATTCAGTGTGCTTGAAATACTGTAGTTTGGAGTTCTCGGCAAAGTGTCATTGGGTTCAATAATTTCGTTAACACCAAATTCAATTCTCTGATAGTCCTGTCCTGTTTAGAAAGAAAACAATATGTAAATATCCCACTAGTTAAGAACACAGTTACACAAACTATAAAAGTCTCAGTAATTATTTCTTTTGGAAACTGACACCCTAAAGTCTTGTAGTAATTAACAAAGCTATGACATTTAATTTCTGTAGTGAATGAATAACTTGCTGAAAATATATAACTACATAATTATATTTAGTTTGTGGATATGAAATACAGAAGCCTGTATTTATTTTCTGCTCTCAGGGTAGCCAAGGGAGACTTTCAGAAGGTAGAAATTAAATGAAATTATAATGGAAAACAAATAATATTCTGCCTGTCTGAAAACATCCTTCAATGAAATCTGACTTTATTAGCTTACTTTACGCCTGAGACTAGAGTATATGTATTTTGGACAATTAAAAAAAAATCAAGATTACTAAGGGATTCCAAATTCACTGCTATGTATATGGCTTCTCTAATTCATGTAATAATAATTTACAAAGTATGAATTACACAGAAGCACTCTTTTGCATTATCTGTCTCCTGATCTCCTCTACACTCTTAACTGCAGTCTGAAAATGAGATTGCATGAGAGCGTGTGAGTTCCACTAAATTAATTCATAGTGGATTAAATTCCATGGGTAATGAAGATACTTCCAAAAGATCAAGTTAGAACTACAAATCTATAAAAAAATGTCCTCGGAACGCTTCAGTACTTCCCTCCCCACTGACAATCTACATATTTTATCTGTTCTAAGATGTACATTTTTTCGTAGTTCACATCTCTGATACTAGGTTGAGTTTTAGAATCAACTGAGTCTTTCAACACACACCAAGCACCAATGTCATCTTATATCTGATGAAAGAGTTACACACGTTGAAGTAAAGGATACATGCTTTTTAAATTCACTTTTAGTGCATAGCTGATGATTTCTCCATGTACAGCACAAAAGGCCAACTTTTTTTCAAGGCATGTATTTCAAGGGAAAAAAAAAATCACAATACCAGAAGAACCATATTCTATTATAGAAAACTGAATATATTTTACTTTGGAAGTCTTTTTAGAGAAGGAAAAACAGCCCCAGAGAGGGGCCAGGGGCCTCAACAGTTTCTTAATTCTTCATTTGTTTTGTTATCGCACGCCCTGAGGGTGGGGAGAATACACCAGCCCAATGGCAAAAAGTTCCTGAAAAAGGAACACTTATGATGATTACAACAAACTGCAAACATGGCTTTTCCTATAAAGCCATGAGGTGGCAATTTGAATCCTCTGGCCCTGAGCACTGATTTGCTGTTTCCTTATTTTGAAAATAATCACCTAAGAGAAATTAATTTCTCTCCTATTATACCTAAAAGTGAACTGTCCAGTTTGCTTCCAGGCATTGCCTATCCCATGACTTTTCGAGGATGCAGTGCTGTTACATGGACTGAAATGGATGTGCCTGAAGAAGTGAAGACGACTCCGCAAGGGGAGGCAGCCCTTTGGGGACTGTCTGTGTATTGTGAATCACATTAAAAATTAGTATGTGGGGGTGTGGGTATAGCCCAGTGGTAGAGTACATGCTTATTAGCAGGCATGAGGCCCTAGGTTCAATCCCCAGTATTTCCATTTAAAAAGAAAAAGCACATGCTGTATCACACAGCTTGTGCCAGATTTTGATTATAGACACAGTGTCTTCCACATCTCAATTCCTAATCTTATCATACCATAAAACATTCTAAAATGTGATGTGACATTAATGGAAACATTTCAATATGCTACAGTTTTATCAAAACATTTACGCAAGATAGTGTCTGAACAAATCACTGGAAGGCAGATTCCTACCCAGAACAGTTCCTTTTTTCCATCCAGGAACATCTGTCATGGCTATATGGATACAGTGCACTGCAGGGCAGAGAAGTCAGGACAAGCCCAATCTGTCAGGCAGGAAGAGTGGTGGAAGGCCTGCAAACTCGGGCCTCAAACAACCCTATCAACACACTGGGTCAACAGGAACTCAGCACTCAGGTCAATGCAGACAGTAGGGAAAGAAAAAACAGCTCAGACAAAACAATGACATCTTCACATAGCTTTTCTCAAAGTCTACTCACTGCAGCCACACAGCACAGCAGCCTGGGGAGCCCGGACAGGTCACGAGCTGGCAGAGGCACTCAGGTAGTTCTCCTGCCCACAACTGTCTGATAACTACTGCTTTAGTGGCTTCCTCAGCTGATTTCTCCAATTAACTCTTAAGTCAGTCAACTTGATAATGGAGCACCTAGCGATAGGCAAAGTGCTTATGCGGGGTGTGTGTCAGAGATTAGCAAGGAGAGGTCCCTGCCTCAGGGAGTTACATCTACTAGGGAGACAGACACAAAAGATGAAGATGGCAGAGGGAGGGTAAAATGAAGCTTCAAGAGCTTTACAAAAAAGAATGCTTCCGGACACAAAAAAGAGATCCATTTCAATCAGAAGATATGCAGAGATCAGTGGCTATTTCATGCTTTGGGAACCGACTCAAAAAGGCAGCAGTATAAAAGGTACGCTGTGCTGGGAGCCCCCGCCAAGAGCCTGCGTGGCTGGCTATGGTGGGAAGTAGAACAATTCATCCTAAATCATTCATCCAAAACCATACTGCGGGTTTACAACACTGCAGATAGTACACTGTGCAGCTCCTCAACACATAAGTGGATGAACTGTGGTCTCTGCCACCCACAGCTGAACTCTGTCTAAAGAGGGAGGCAGACTCATCCCTGGACAGTGGACTAGAACTGTAAGAGAAATAAAAGTAACAGAAACAAGACAACAGAAAGGGCCTCAGAGTATAGGGACCTTCAAGCTGGCCTGACACTAACCATGTGAGCAGCTGTGTTACTGGCAGATTAAAAGATGTACCTAAGTGAAGAGAGGAGAGAATGGAGAAAAAGAGCCAAGAAGTGTAAGTGAACAGGAATGCCAGCCTGGAAGGAGGGAATGGACGAGAACACTGAGTGGCCAGATATTATGAGGATGCTGAGGCTACCACCTGGACTAGAAAGGAAGCAGTGACATGACAGGGAAAGTAAGGAGCCTTTTCAAGCACTGAGTAAACACTTGCAGCACAACTACTGTGCGCAAAGTACATGAAGACAGGGAGAACCTCAACCAAGACCACCAAGTCGCTCCAGAGGCTGGGTGGCCCAGCAAGGGCATGTGGGTCCCTCCAGTTCTGCTCATTTAACTCCCATCCCAAGCCATCATTTGAACTGCTCTTTCCCTTGTGATCCTTATAAAGCTGCTAATAATTTTAGATATAACCACTTCCTGATTTTACTGTAGATAAAAAGTTCAGTCTTTCTAAGATTTATATTTAAATCTAAATTATAATAAAGCCCTTTCATAGGTCTGACAATGCTAATGAAACAGGGAACAAAATCCCCGCTCTCAGAGAAAAGGTTCGGCCTCTGAGGCCAGCAGAGACCTTTAACACCTGAGCAAATGGTCTAGGCAGGTCTGATCTGTGCAACCACAGCCCAGCCGACAAGATTAAATGACCCTGCTATCACTTAAACACTGGATACTTAATACAAAAGGGTTGTATCTCAATAAGCACCATCTCCAGTAATCAGCTCAAAGTCTGGGCCAGAGGGAAAAAAAAAAACAAGCCAAGAGGTGAAGAGGTCACCTGAATTCCCAAGGGCCTTGGTGACAGACGGGGACATAAATGTAAACTGCAGGAGAACAGATCTGAGCAGCCACTGACCGGGGCGAGAAGCACATGTTTAGAGACTGGCCAGCTCTGGGCCCAGCAGCCACCGCATGCAGACAGAAAAGCCCACTTCAGAACCTTTACAAAGAGCCTTGGCCATGAAGGCCACCCCTGTGCCACTGACGACTGTCAGGGAAAAACAGAAATGAGCAACCAGCTTTTTAACTCAACCTTGCCCATCTGACACACTGAAGCACAGAATAAATTGTAATTCTTTAGTCAAAACAGTTCTGTGATTAAATCTGCTACAGTTTACAGCAAAAATACTGAACAGTAAGGGAATGTTTACTCAAAAAGAATGAATGAACAGAAAAATGCTGTTTCCAGAAAGCCTGCCCACCCAGCACAGGGCCAGGATAGGCATCGGGGGAATAAAGAGGAGAAGCCACTTACCATCGGGTAGTTCCCCGGGATCCTGTGCACCGCACAGAACTGTTCCGCCGTATGGAGGGAGCTGCATAGGGAATTGGAAAACAAATCTTAATTCAACAAAATGTTAAAAGCAGCACATGCTATCTTGTTAAAGCAACCTTCATTAAAACACTTTATCCACTCAACTTATGATAATATTTTTATAAAATAAGACAGATGGCCACACAGTAAAATTAAACATCATTTTAAAACACATCGGAATGCTTTTCAATATTTATTGCTATTAAACAGATACAAAAATGAGGCCAAAAAAATGGACTCCAATGGACACATCAATCAGCTACAACGAAAGACTCATGACACCAGTCCTTTCAGAAGAGCTGGACCGCCCACAGATACGACAGCCACTTTTCCACCCACTAGTAAAGAGGCTCTTAACGACCATCTGCACACTTGAGGTTCCCCATCACTCCATGTCTGCTCAATGTCAGAGGCAGGAACCAAGCCCAGGCAAAGAGAGGACAACGTCCCTGGGAAGGAAAAGCCTGGGAATCAGGGCTGCCTGTTTAACACGGGACCTTAAATACCTGAACTGGGGGCTATAGATCACACTGCTTGTTTGGAAGACAGAAAGCAAAATGGTAAGTGTCTGAGCTCTTTGTAAAATGAAGGAAGGTATTATGAATATAGCAATTTTTTTCCTTCCTAGCCATTCCATAATACGTAGGAGATGGGAATGTTCCAAATGGGTATGTCTGAGATGAGAAAGTTTAGGATGGGAAGGGGTAAAGTAAGTGGACAGGTAACTGCTACCCGAATGCAGAACAAAACAATGACACCCTACCACAGCTTTTCTCCAGGCCTGCTCGCTGTAGCACACACAGCACCATGGCCTGGGGGGCCTGGACGGGTCCTGAGCCTGCAGTGTTCAGAGGCACCCAGGTGATTCTCCTGCCCACAACTGTCTGAGAACTACTGCTTACGTGGCTTCCTCTGTTAACTCCTCCAATCAACTCCTAGTCAGTCAATTCAATCATCAGAGATAAAAGTTTATCACTCCAAGTAACCAAGTTCTCTCCTGAGAGGATTAATGACAAATAAGAAGCTAAGAAAACAAAGGGTGATTCAAAAGGAACTGACCGCTTTCAGAACTTGAGAGCAGCAGGTGTGACCCCCACTCGGGGGCACCTGGTGTTCACCACAGGGACACAAGGAGAGAAAGCACTCTGTGTGCGAACTGGACTGCACTTGGCCTTGCACTTGCAAGGACATTTGCACACCACTCAAAAGCTCATGGCGGTGTCCCGCGTTCACCACCCGCATGGACACACAGAGCAGAAAGGTTATGTCTGAGGAAGCAGCAAAGGCTGATTCCCTCCGCCCTCATCCAAGTTTAGCCAACTCCCATACACAAAACACCTCCTTTTTCTCTCAGTGGCACGAGGGTGCCCCCTGGTGATGGAAATCCACATAACTGTTAAGGTGCTCAAAAGTACTCTACTTTGTTTTTTAAAATCACATTTTACTTACACACAAAACCTAGTAAGTGGTAAAGGCAGAATCTGAAAACAGACCACCTGGCAGACTCCAGGGCGATACTGCCTTTCTCTGTTGGTGTGCTTACAACACTTATTTTGGTCTACTAATCTGGTATGAGTCTAACTGGAAATTACTGAATGCTTGAATGAGTTCAGACACAGAAAAAATGCATGTGTGTGTTTCTTTTTTACTCTATAGCACTGCATATAGTACCTTTACTTCAGCAAACCTCTGTCACTTCTAAGATGCCCCTTTGTCTCACAAACTCACCAACATGCACATACTTGTGACAAACTACAAAGTATGTAATTGAGCTTTATTGTCAAATCTTAATTAAAAGAATACAGTTAGACTGTGGTGTTAGTAAATACCATCATTATTTCACTGTGATTCAAAGACAGAAATCAAAATTTGAATAATTAGTACAGTATACAGAGTACAACCTCAATTAACACTAACACTTGGGGAATACAGGATCTGATTATATTTATCCTTAATTGACTTTTTAAAATTAGAAAACCCTAAACTTCAATACTTATTCAGTAGAATTCTAAAATGCACAGATATATATTATCGCCTTAGGGAATACAATATATAATTTAGCTTTGACTATTTCCTGTCTCATATCCTTAGACTTCTTAAAATTATAACTGCTAGCATCAACAAACATAAGAGAGATGGTGTTGAGCTGAATTTATTCATTTTCTAAAATGAAACCTGATATAAGCTTTATCTTCTTTGATTTCTTTCTCCTAAAGTAAAAAAAAAAAAAAAGTAATAAATCTTTTTTACATTTGCATTGTCTAAATAATACTTTCAATTTGTTCCATTTAATCCTACCTCCACAACCCTAAAAATGTTTTTAGAATTCAATAAGCCGAGGTGAAGAGTGAAGGACTTGCCAAGGTCACAAGTGGCCCACCCAGACTCTAACCCTATTCTACATACTTAAATTTCTCTTGCCCCATTTTACCAAGCAAAAGAACTCCATATATGAGTATTTAATATGCATGCAAATATACAAATGGGTATATTAAAAGATCTGAAATTAAGGAGTCTAAGATGCTAAATTTCATTAAAAGTTAACTAAGATTTTGCTTAATATATACTTATTTCTTCCCCCTTTCCTCATTTTCAATGTAATTTCAACAGTTTTCATATTTAAAACATCAATCTGAAAAAGTTTTCCAGGTTAAGTTTTTATTAAACTAGAACAGATACTATTAATCACATAAGAGCTGACATAAAAGAAGATCCAACTGAAGATATATATCACAATCATGTTTACGAAAACTGCTATAAAGATATTAATTCTACTACAAATTAATCCATAATTTTAACACAATTCCAAATGACATTTCAACAAGATTTTTCACAGAACTTGAAGTGCTGATCATAAATTCCTAAGGAAGAGTTAAGGATGAAAAAGAGGCAAAATGCTTTTAAGTATGAAAAGTGTGTGTCCTACCACAAGACTGATTACAAAGCTGCAACAATTAAAACATTGTACGCAGACAGAGATAAAGCAAAAGGCACAATGAACCAGTGGAGCACGCGTGGAGACATGCGTGCGGCCCGACAGGAGCCCCACCTCACACACACACAGTCAACAACTCAGTCTCAGTGTTACTACATACTAAATTGAAAACAAAAACTCTAAGTAAAACTTTTTAGAAGAAAACAAATGTCTTTATTACCTCAGGGAAGGGAAGAATTTCTTAAAGACATTTTTTAAACCAAAAATCCAAAAACCATGAGGAAAAAATCAATACATTTGACATTAAAAGTTAAAAATGTATTCCCCTTACCCAGGGAAAAAAAGTGTATCATATATGAAGTTTAAAACCCCTCATGAGAGAAGATACCTGCAATATGCGAAACCAGAGATTATGAATCCTATCAATAAGAAAAAGACAAGCCATCTGATAAAAATATGGACAATGGATATAGATCAGGTAATACGTAGAAGCAGAAATCTACACTGCTAACAGACATATCAGAGTAATGAAACAGTGCTCAACTGTTTATAATCTGGGAAATGTAAATTTAAACAATAAAAATCCATTTATTATCCATCAGGTTATAATTATGCTCATACTAAGAATTAGCAAGAATTTTTTTTTAATGAGATCCAAAAACTCTCATGCTGACAGGAAAGCAGACTGTTAAAACCACTTAGAAAGCAGATTCAGTCTCTAATAAAACTAAAGATGCTTATTCCTTGCAGAGCCTAGCAATTACATTCTTAAGAATAGTTCCTGGAGAACCCCACAGAAGAGCATAAGGAGATATGACACAGTATGTTTACTGCCGCACTTCTGTAATAATGGGAGAATTGAAGATCTAAATGGTCCTAAACAGGAAAAAAGGCAAATAAAGTGTGGAATGTTCAATATTTAACAATTATAATCAAAGAACAAGAACATATATGTACAGATAAATCTAAAGAATATTTAGCTTAAAAAAACTACAAAATGATGCAAACAGCATAAAACCACTTACGTGACATTTTCAACCACACAAAACAATACAATGTACTATCTGTCCGACTACATGTATGCAGTAAGAGGTGAAAACCATAGTCAGGAAAGAATACTTAGCAATTTCAGCAGAGCCAGTAATTCTGGGGAAGAGGGGGAATGAGATGGGAGAGGAGACAATGGAGGCTTCAATTCTACCTGTAATGTTTTGCTACTTATAAATATAGCAAAGTGTTCAGATTAGTCGAATCTGATTGGTGGGTTCAGTCATTTCTCATACTAGTCTCTATATTTCTCTACACGCTGGAACTTTTAATCAAAAACATAAATTAAAAAATAAAAAATAAACATAACTATCAATTATATCTACACCCATACTCAATAAAACAAAGTTTTGTCTTACCTCAACTGAAGAGCGAGGAGTCACGAAGAATTGATTGAATTCATCAGGGCTAAAATCTCCAAAAATATACTGAAAAAAAGAAAATCACTGATCACATAAAATACACAAAAAATATACTTTCAGAAAGAAAAAATGCTGTATCACACCAATCCTATAAATAATTGGGCCAGAATCCCCAAGACCCTTCCTCAATTAAACAAATCAAGATTCTGCAAACTGAGATTTCTAGGTGTAGCATTTTTCAATTACAAACAAGAAAATACTATTTAGCTTTTCCATAAATTGTCTAAGAACACTCTAGAGCTGATAAAGCTTACTTTGAAATGGGTCAACTTTGTTCATCAAACTCATAAGCAGATTCCTGCCTGCAGGAGAATTTTTTGGTTCACAGATATGCCTGGTCATTCCATTTACCTTTCTGTTGACTCATGTCACCACCTCCATTTCAATGTTCTCTTACATACTAAAGTAGAAAAAGTGGTTCAAATGGGGAGATAGGGAAATCCAAAAATGGGAAATGTTAATGACCCTGAGGGATGAACTTCTAAAAATGAATGTAATTTTTCATCTTAAAAGCACTGGAACAGAATACACAGAGAAACAAGTTACTCGACAGACACATACCTCATTGTGAACTCTCAAAGAATTCTGAACGTTACTTTCTGAAAAACTGGCACACTTGCACGGAAGCACGTTTGGTGAGTGCCCAGCAGTTCAGATTCTCCCTGGAGCTTCAAGAAACAAGTCACTGACAAGAATCAGTATGACTACATTCCCACAACAGAGAGTCGCTCACTAACTTATTTTATCAATAATCACTGAGAGCCTATTAAGTTCCGTGTACAACAAATGGCAAGCTGGATTGTGGTGACTCTGCTCCGACAGATGTGAGTCTAGTAACCTGCAGGGAAATTCACTGTAACTAAGTACTATATAAATGGGTAATATACATTATTATTCTAACTGTGAATAAATGGCAACCAACTCTTAGCATGTTGGTAAGAATGCACCAGCATTTCTGAGGAAAACATTTCTGGAGGGTGTGTTCCGGCAATAGCCACCAAGACTATAAATACATACTAAAAACAAACACATCTTGACATAATACTTGCAAAAGCATACACTTGCAAAAGTCCAGAAAGAAACTCTACATTGACAGTAATGATGAAAATACAGAATTCCAAAAACAATTTAGAAATGGTCTTCTGAAATACTTTCTCCCCTGACCGAAATACTTCAGTTGTGAGCTTAGATGGTCTTATCTCCAAAACTGGGGGAAAGCTGTATTAATTTCACTCCAGCACAAAACCAAGCAATGGAAAGGAAAGGTATTCTTATGTGAGAAGGAAGAAGAAAGGCAGGGTGGGGGAGGAAGTGACACTGTGACTGGTATTCCTTTACAGTCCCACTGCAGACAGCAAGCTTTCAGTCTAGATTTAAACCTCAAAGTTTACTCAAGAGAAAAATAAAAAGAGAAGCCACAGACTGGGAGAAAATGTTCTTGATAATACCAAATGCTGGCAAGGATGGAAGCAACCTGAACTATACTTGGTTGACAGGGATGCTGAATGGTGCAGCCCCTTTGGAAAAGAGTTTGGCAATTTCATATAGTTACTTACAACCCAGCAGACTCACTCCTAAGTACTTACCTAAGAGATGAAGACCTATATCCACAAGCTGTATGTTGAAATTTACAGCAGCTCTATTTATAATCACCAAAAACTGAAAACAACCTAAATGTCTATCAAGAGATGGATGTGGTATTTCTATATGATGAGCTACTACTCAGTGACTCTCAAAAGCATCATGCTAAGTGAAGAACCAGACTTAAAAGGCCACATGTTATATGACTCCATTTAAATGACATTCTAGGGCTTAACTATAAGGACAGAAAACAGATCTGTGGTTATCAAGGTCTGGGGAAAGAAGGATTACGAAAAAATACATGAACTTTTTGGGGTGATAAAAGTATTGACAGGGGAGACCTGTTAGAGAAACAGGAAACTTCCTACCTGCCAAGGAAAGACACACCTACTAAAACACTAATGATTTCAGTCCTTGTTTATGAATGGACAACAAAAAAACAATTAAAAGATGTGTGATGGAGAAGTTAACAGCAATAAAGAGGGCTACTTTCAAAATCAGGGGAAAATGACTGAGTAAACGAAACACAAACAGAAAAGAAGCAAAATTCTTATCTGTATCCTGAAAGAGAGTCTAGCAGGTAAAATAAAAAGGCTGCCATGGAAAAAAGACCTATTAGAGAACAAGGAAGTATGCAAAAAAGCCAGAAGATTATTAAATTTAAATTACTGAATTTACAAACTCAACAGAAGATCTTAACAGCAGAATCAACAAGACTACATATAACACGAGAGTAATGCTTTCAAAGTTCCAAGAAAAACGTATTGTTTTTAGAATTCTAGAGTATTTTGTTTCTATAGAATTCTATTCTATAGTTTATTACCCAAGTGCAAAAGAAAAACAATTCTCTGACACCCATACATCCTTGGGATGGGTGGTGGTAGGCTGCTTAAAAACTCCAGAAAATGAATTCAAGAGATACAAGAGTGGTAACAAAGAAGCAGGATCCAGAAGATTGTTGATACTGTAGCTGTGAAGCCCAATGCAAACATTAAGAAAGACAAAACTAGATTCATGATGTTTTAATACCCAGAGTAGAAATGTCCACGTACAAGACAATCCACTCTACCTTCTGAGTGGTCACTTTAATTCAGAATGTGAGGAAGACAGTAGGATGAGAACTGGACTATTCTACAGGATTGCTAAGTTATTCTCTTTAGGCTGGTTTTCTCTTGGAAAAATAGAAATAAAAATAAATGAAATGCTCATTTAAATCACACTTTTAAGCACACTTTCTTATGAGTTCATATACAGTCTAAAGTCTTTTAAAAAAATGGTTAATCCAGTAAGAACTAAAATTCCAAGTGATTTAATAAAATCTTGTCAATTAAGAAGGGAGGAGGAAACATGACCCCCACAAGCTTTCCATCTGAACTGCCGGTGCCAAGTCTCTCTCCCCAAAACCTTCTTAATTTTCAACCACAAATTATCTTAGGTGTTTGGTAAAATGAAGAATGTTGTCAAGAGGGAGGCCAAGATGGCGGAGGAGTAGGAGGCACGTAGCTCATCCTCTCCCACAGGTACACCAAGACTCACATCTACGGACCCACTCAGCCAACCAGAGTACCTGTGGAACTCTGACAGAACATTGTCCTCTTCAAAAGACAAAAACGCCAAAAATCTGGTAGGAGAAAGAAAAAAAAAAAAAGGAAGACGAAAAGGCAAAACAGTGCGGGATCAGTCCCGCAGAGAGGGAGTGGCAAAGGAGGACTGGCGCTCGTTCGCTGGGTCTCCCCCTCTCCAACGGAGAGGCCAGCGGGACGGAAGGGGAGCCTCTGAGGCTCGAATCTGTACGGAGCAGCCCTTGAACAACAGAACTGGGTTGAACGGGCACAGAGGGTCCCTGCGACACCCAGCCCGAAACCCAAGCCGGGAGCTGGGGGCCAGGACAGGATGCCCGAGCCGGGCGGAGGACGGGGACGGCTGCACTGAGGCAGCCCCGGGGGACTGCAAGGTGCTGCACAACGCAGGTAAGTGGGTGCACAGGGCAGAACAACCTGTGCCCTCCATGAAACAGCGTGGCTGATGTGCCCTGGGGGGAAAGCTGCATACCCCCATCTCTGAAAACCTGCAGAAGGTTTTCAGCGAGGAGGGGCGGGGTTCAAGCACAGCCACCACATCCTCCAGAGCTTGGCACCCAGGTGGGGGCGGGGGTGAAACCTGAGTCTGCGCCTGGGGACTCGACAGCCTCAGAGGCCAGGCAGTGACTTGTTTGCAGCCTAAATCAGATAGGATCCTTCCGCCCTGGTGCCTCGCAAAGTTCACGCCGCCAGAACAAACAAGGAACTGAGTTTGGACACGGAACAAGGGCGGGGCTGTTCCGTGGTCTTCCCAGGGCGGGGGGCAGAGCGCTAGGAGGCTCGAGCTGTGGAGCTACTGGCGCCAGGAGACCGCAGGTCGCCCCCCGCCTTTCCAGCAGGAACGCTGTGCTGGAAGGGGGCGCCATCTGCTTGAGGACAGGCACTGGGAGCAGCACAGACGAGGGCACCAACAGAGTGCCTCAGGAAACAAGCTGAGCTCGTGAAACAGGGCGAAGACAGAAAGACTTCTCAGTAAGAGCAGTCTCCAGGAGAACACCCCCTTCCCCCCCCTTTTTTTTAATGTTTTTTCCTGTTGTATTTTCTGTTACCTTTTTGATTTTTGCTTTTTAAACAGTTGCATATCCTCCCAGTTTTGGTCCCTTTTGAATTTTTCTTTTAAAATGGTATTGTTATTTTGAAAGATCCACGTTGTGTCATTTTTCTCTCTCTTGGTTTTGATTGCCTGTTGTTGATTGTACACAGGTTTCAAATGTGTTTTTTTCCTCTTTTCTCCTATTTTGGAGCTTTTTGGGAGACGTCTCAACCCAGCTGCTGTTCTGCTTCAACTTACTCTTCAGTTGTTCATTGTATGCTGTTTTCAGGCCTTTTTTTTCCCCTCCACTTCTTCGGAATTCTCTCTTATCTTTTTTTTGTCTGTTCTATTTTCTATTCCCTTTTTGATTTCTACTTTCTAAACAATTGTATATGCTTCTAGTTTCAATTCCTTTTCAAATTTTTCTTTTAAAGTAGTTATATTATTATTATTATTTTTTAAATCCACCTGATTTCATTTTCATTTCTTTTGGTTTTGATCTCCTGTTATTGATTACAAATAGGTTTCAAATATCATTTTTGGATCTTTTTCCCTTTTTTTTTTAAGGGTTTAAAAAAAAAGACATCTCAACTCGAAAGCTAGTCCAAATCGCACTTCTATAATTGATTATACACTGTTTTCAAACACTTTTTTCTCCCTTTCAAAATTCTCTTTCTCTCTCCTTTTTTTATTTTTTAAGTTTTATTCCTACATAGGTATTAGATAGATAATTAAATAAACTCCTTTAAGGACCACAATAGATAACTGATAACTCCATAAGCCACCGTACCAGAGACATATGAGCAAGATGAAGAGGCAAAGAAACCATTCCCAATTAAAAGAACAAGAGAAATCCCCTGAAAGAATGATCAATGAAATAGACATCAATAGCCTACTAGATCAAGATTTCAAAAAAGGAGTGATCAGAGTATTGAAGGAACTAAAAGAGAGAGTGTTTACAGATCAAAAATATGTCAAAAATGAAATTGAAGCTATAAAGAAGAGCCAAGTAGAACGTAAACTCATTGGCTGAGATGAAAACAGATCTAAAAGCTGTGCAAAGCAGACTAGATAATGCAGAGGAACGAATTAGTGACCTAGAAGACAGGACAACAGAAAGCACCCAATGAGAACAACTGCAAGATAAACAAATAAAAACAAATGAAAGCAACATAAGGGACCTATGGGATAATATAAAGCGTGCCAATCTTCAAATAAGGGTCCCAGAAGGGGAAGAAAGATCAAAGGGGATTGAAAAGGTTTTTTGAAGAAATCATGACTGAAAACTTCCCAAACTTAAAGAAGGAATCAGATATCCAAATACAGGAAGTTCAAAGGGTCCAAAACAGGAAGAACCCAAACAGACCCACACCAAGACATATCATAATCAAGATGGCCAGAGTCAAGGATAAAGAAATGATCCTAAAGGCAGCAAGAGAAAAGCAAAGAGTGAGTTACAAGGGAACCCCCATAAGGCTCTCAGCAGATTTCTCTACACAAACACTACAGGCCAGAAGGGAGTTGGCAAGATATATTCAAAGTCCTGAATGAAAAAAAGATGCAGCCTAGGATACTTTATCCAGCAAGGCTATCCTTTAGGATAGAAGGAGAGAGAAAGAATTTCACAGACAAGCAAAAATTAAAAGAGTTTAGCAACACTAAACCCATGCTAAAAGAAATATTGAAAGGTCTACTCTAAATAGAAAAGAAGCAGGATGCTACAGAAATGAGAAACTCATAACTGGAAAGGTGATAACTCATGAATTACAAATAAAATAAACACAAAATTGTAAAAGAAGACATTTAAATCATTAACAGTGGGAGAGGGAAGCAAGAAAATAGAGTATTTTTTTTTCTTTCTTTCTTTTTTAAATTTTTTGTTTTCGGTAGGATGGGTTCGAGATACAGTAATGGGCTAACAGACTTACAGAAAAGGGTAACCACAAGCCAAAAACTTACAAGGGAGTCAAAAAACTAAGTAAAATACATGATAATACAAAGGAAGATTACCAAACCACAAAAGGAAGAAGGAACAAAGAGGAAATACCAAATCAACTGCAAAGAGAAGTTTAAAATGGCAATAAACATACATCTATCATTAATTACTGTAAATGTTAATGGACTAAATGCTCCAGTCAAAAGACATATAGTGGCAGACTAGATAATAAAGCAAGAACCTTCAATATGTCTTGTATGCTGCATACAAGACACCCACTTTAGGGAGAAGGACACATATAGACTAACAGTGAAAGGATGGAAAAGGATATTCCATGCAAATGGAAAAGCCAAAAAAGCAGGTGTTGCGGTACTGATTTCAGACAAAATAGACTTTAAAAGAAAGCCCATAAAGAAAGATAAAGGACATTTTATAATGATTAAAAGAGTGATACAAGAAGAGGATATTACACTCGTTAATATATATACACACAATATAGGAGCACCTAAGTACATACAAGAATTACTAATAGAGATAAAGGGGGATATTGATGGGAATACAATCATAGCTGGAGATTTTAACACCGCATTAACATCACTAGACAGATCTTCCAGGCAGAAAATAAATAAGGCAAAAGAGAATCTAAATAATACAATAGAAAAATTAATTTGGTGGATTTTCAGAGCACTACACCCCCCCAAAATAGGATATACATTCTTTTCAAGTGCACATGGGACATTTTCTAGGATTGATCATATACTTGGGCACAAAATAAACCTCAAAAATTTAAGAATATAGAAATTACCTCAGGCATCTTTACTGACCACAATGCCATGAAACTAGAAATCAACAACAGAGAAACAAAGGAGAAAAAAAGGAAAGCATGGAAATTAAACAATATGCTATTAAAAAACCAATGGGTCAATGAGGAAATCAAAGCTGAAATTAAAAAAATACCTTGTGACAAATGAAAATGAAAGCACAACTACACAAAATTTATGGGACACAGCAAAGGCAGTGCTTAGAGGGAAGTTTATAGTGATACAGGCATTCCTCAAAAAAGAGCAATCTCAAATAAACAATTTAACCCACCAACTAAGAGAACTAGAAAAAGAAGAACAAAAAACCCCAAAAGGCAGCAGAAGGAAGGAAATTATAAAGATCAGGGAGGAAATAAATAAAATAAAGAGATTTAAAAAACCATAGAAAAAAATCAATCAAACCAAAAGCTGGTTTTTTGAAAAAGTAAGTAAAACTGACAAACCTCTGACCAAACTCACAAAGAAGGAAAAGAGATAGCACAAATTAGCAAAATAAGAAAGGAAAATGGAGAAATTACAACAAATAAAACAGAAATACAGAATATCATATGAGAATATTATGAAAAACTATATGGAACCAAACTGGATAACCTAGAGGAGATGGACAAGTTTCCGGAAACATACAGTCCACCAAGATTGAATCAAGAAGAAACTGACCACTTGAACAAACTGATCACTAGAAATGAAATCGAATTAGCAATAAAAAAACCTCCCTACAAATAAAAGTCCAGGACCGGATGGCTTCACCAGAGAATTCTACCAAACATACAAAGAAGAACTCATACAAGTCCTTCTCAAACTCTTCCAGATGACTGAAAAGGAGGTACTCCCAACTCATTCTATGAAGCCACCATCACCCTGATACCAAAACCAGGCAAAGACACTACCAAAAAAGAGAATTATAGGCCAATATCACTGATGAACATAGACGCCAAAATCCTCACCAAAATGTTAGCAAATAGAATCCAACAATACATAAAAAAAATTATACATCATGACCAAGTGGGGTTCATCCCAGGGATACAAGGATGGTTCAACATACACAAATCAATCAATGTAATACATCACATCAACAAGAGAAAGGACAAAAACCACATGATCATCTCAATAGACGCAGAAAAAGCATTTGATAAAATTCAACACCCATTTACGATAAAAACTCTCACCAAAGTGGGTATAGAGGGAACATATCTCAACATAATAAAATCTATATATGACAAACCTACAGCCAGCATAGTACTCAACGGTGAAAAACTCAAAAGCTTCCCACTAAAATCTGGGACAAGACAAGGATGCCCACTATCACCATTCCTACTCAACATAGTCTTGGAAGTCCTAGCCACAGCAATCAGACAAGAGAGAGAAATAAAAGGGATCCAAATCAGAAAAGAAGAGGTAAAAGTGTCACTATATGCCAACGACATGTTACTATATATAGAAAACCCTAAAAGGTCCACACAAAAACTACTAGAGCTGATCGAAGAATTCAGCAAGGTAGCAAGTTACAAGATTAACGTTCAAAAATCAGTCGCATTTCTTCACACTAATGATGAATCAACAGAAAAAGAACGTAAAGAAACAATCCCCTTTAAAATAGCACCCAAAGTAATAAAATATCTAGGAATAAATCTAACCAAGGAGATGAAAAAATTATACATGGAAAACTATAAACTACTGATGAAGGAAATTAAAGAAGACTTTAAAAAATGGAAAGATATTCCATGCTCTTGGATTGGAAGAATCAGTATTGTTAAAATGGTCACACTGCCCAAGGCAATCTACAGATTTAATGCAATCCCTATCAAATTACCCAGGACATATTTCACAGAACTAGAACAAATCATAATAAAATTTATATGGAACCATCAAAGACCTAGAAATTGCCAAAGCATTACTGAAGATAAAGAAAGAGGCTGGAGGAATAACTCTCCCAGACTTCATACAATACTATAGGGCTACAATCATCAAGACAGCATGGTATTGGTACCAAAACAGACATATAGACCAATGGAACAGAATAGAGAGCCCAGAAATGAACCCACAAATTTTTGGTCAACTAATCTTCGACAAAGGAGGCAAGAATATACAATGGAATAAAGACAGTCTCTTCAGCAAATGGTGTTGGGAAAACTGGACAGCAGCATGTAAAACAACGAAGCTAGAACACTCCCTTACACCTTACACAAAAATCAACTCAAAATGGATCAAAGACTTAAACGTAAGACAAGATACAATAAACCTCCTAGAGGAAAATATAGGCAAAGCATTATCTGACATACATCTCAAAAAATTTTCTCCTAGAAGAAATAAAAGCAAGAATAAACAAATGGGACCTAATGAAACTTACAAGCTTCTGCACAGCAAAGGAAACCATAAGTAAAACAAAAAGACAACCTATGGAATGGGAAAAAAATTTTGCAAATGAAACCGACAAAGGCTTGATCTCTGGAATATTAAGCAGCTCGTACGACTCAGTAAGAATCGACCAAACAACCCAATCCAAAAATGGGCAGAAGACCTAAACAAGCAATTCTCCAAGGAAGACATACAAATGATCAATAGACACATGAAAAAATGCTCAATATCACTAATTATCAGAGAAATGCAAATCAAAACCACAATGAGGTATCACCTCACACCAGTCAGAATGGCCATCATTCAAAAACCCACAAATGACAAATGGTGGAGAGGCTGTGGGGAAAGGGGAACCCTCCTACACTGCTGGTAGGAATGCAGTTTGGTGCAGCCACTATGGAAAACAGTGTGGAGATTCCTCAAAAGACTAGGAATAGACTTACCATATGATCCAGGAATCCCACTCCTGGGCTTATATCCAGAAGGAACCCTACTTCAGAATGACACCTGCACTGCAATGTTCATAGCAGCACTATTTACAACAGCCAAGACATGGAAACAGCCTAAATGTCCATCAACAGATGACTGGATAAAGAAGAGGTGGTATATTTATACAATGGAATACTACTTAGCCATAAAAACCAACAACATAACGCCATTTGCAGCAACATGGATGCTCCTGGAGAATGTCATTCTAAGTGAAGTAAGCCAGAAAGAGAAAGAAAAATACCATATGAGATCGCTTATATGTGGAATCTAAAAACAAAAACAAAAACAAACAAAGCATAAATACAAAACAGAAATAGACTCACAGGCATAGAATACAAACTTGTGGTTGCCAAGGGGGTAAGGGGTGGGGGGTGGGAAGAGAGAGACTGGGATTTCAAAATTGTAGAATAGATAAACAAGATTATACTGTATAGCACAGAGAAATATACACAAGATCTTATGGTAGTTCACAGAGAAAAAAATGTGACAACGAATATATATATGTTCATGTATGACTGAAAAATTGTGCTCTACACTGGAATTTGACACATTGTAAAATGATTATAAATCAATAAAAAAATAAGAAAAAAAAGAATGTTGCCAAAAACCAGGAATAGGACTGTGTTCTTCAAAAAAGTCAAAATCACAAAGACTGTCGAGGGTGGGGAGGAATGCTGTAAAAGAGATTAGGTCAAATGACAAACTCAGAATATGAATAGTAGGTCAGAAAAAAGTATTGCATCCATGTAAACTTACGGAAGTGATAACTTCCTACTGTGGTTATACAAGGGAATATTCTAATGAAATAGACATTCAAACAGATGGGGTAAAAGGTCATGGTGTGCATGTAATCCATCCTCAAATCTCAAGGGGTAGGAAAAAATGTCTATTTGTGTGTGTTTGTGAGCTTGTCTGGGAATTTGTGTAGAGAGAGAACTTCAAGGGCACACAAGTGATGTTCAACCTTAAAAGGTCAATCCAAATAAAAATGTAAATGGTGGGAGGGTATAGCTCAAGTGGTAGAGAGCATGCCTCGTATACATAAGGTCCTGGGTTCAATCCACAGTACCTCCTCTAAATATAAATAAACCTAATTACCTCCTCCTCCCAAAAACAAATAAACAAAAGTAAATACGAGTTCTTTGTACTATTTTATTTTTGCAACCTTTGTAAATTTGAAATGATTTCCAAGTAGAGCTGTTTTTTTTTTAAAGCTAACGTGACAAAAGTTTTCAGGAAAATTTTTACCTTCTCCTTCTATGTGTATGAGATATTCTTCCTCTAGAGAATTAATAAATATAATTTAAAGTCTGTTTTTAAAGAAAAAACATTGTAGACATTTGGGTAAACAGATGAAAATGATTCTGTGCCTTATTTCAGACTTTACAATTTGGTAGAGAATATGCCACTGGCCACATGAATTAGTTTGTCCTGCAGGAGCAGAGTGAGCTGAAACCCAGGACAGTGATGCTGGAGTGGGAAACAGAACGGGAATTAAGTGCCTTCTTCTTGCAGCACTTGCCAAGACTAGTGAGGGCACAGCACACACAGGCACACAGTAGTGGGCACTGGGAAGCTAAAACACAAGGTGTCTGAGGGCCTCTGTGGGCCATGCCGCCTCACAGAAACGTGTACACAGTCAGTAACAGCTTTACCGCCCCCATTTGGTCCCCATACCAAATACTGGGAGTCAAACCTGGAAATTCTCCAAGGTTTTAAGCAATAATGGAGTGAATAGGAGGAACAAGAAATCAACCACAAACACTCCTCTCCCAGCTGCTGTGACACCTGCAGAGAAGACGCACTACAGGGCCTTCCACCGCCCCACTCCCCTCTCAGGCTGTTCCTTCACCACTAGAACAAAGCTCGGTTTCCCCTCCTTTCTGATCGACCCCAGCTGGGGCTCTAAGAACTCCCACTGTTCATGTTTATTTTCTGATCCTTTCTAGAGAAGACATGAAAAATATACACACACAAGAAACACATCAGGAAAGCGGGGTAGGCCACAAGACAGGATGGAAACAGGACACTTCACTGAAGCATAGCCCAGGTGCAGTCACTCCAGGTTTCACCTTCTGGAGATGGGAGGTCTCGGTCCTGGAGGGCCCAGGGCCGCACAGCGTGGGGAAGGGGCAGGCAAAACTAGAAATAGCAGCGTTTGTGCTAAAGAAAGCAAAGACACAGTCTCAGTCCAAGGAAGGTAAAGGGAAGGCAGACCACATGGCCTGCAGATCACCACGGATATGATGAAGTCAAGGGAACACAACTGTCTGCAGAGAGAGAACTGGGACCGGCACTAGGGGGCGCTGGAGCACTGCACGCCAGGCCTTCAGGCCAACTTCCACAGCTTGGTCTCCAGAAACACCAATTATTACACAGGGTGCCACCAAATCAACCTCCTTTGCCTTAAAAGGCTCATGGAAACGGGAGATCAGAATCCAAGGTAAAAAGTCACGACCCAGAGGCAGTGATCAGTGCACACCGTGCACAGGCCGTGCACTCCCTGGCTCAGCCACCTGAGAAAAAGTGTCCCCAGCACTGGCCTGGGCACCAGGCTAGCCCCGCAGGGTTAAATGAGGGAACCAAGCACAGCGACCAGAGACTGAGGAAAAGCACAAAGTTCCCTCCCTCGTTTCTCAATCCAGGAGACTTAACTTGGGAGATACAAGGAAACGCTGAGGACAAATAAACTGTTTCCAGTGGTAAAAGCCTTAATTTCATCTCAAAAACGAGGGTGTGCCAGACTAAACCACCTCCAAAGTTCCTCCCAGCTCCAACAGGACCTCCTGGACCTAATCAGGACCGTGCATGAAACTGGGGTTCGGAAATGCTCTCAGACCAACACTGGCTACCAGGTGGATGGACCTGACACATCATGCTGAGAGGTGTCTGACTCAAAGGGCCACCTGCTGTACGATTCATGTGAAACGTCCAGAAGAGGCAAATCCCCAGAGACAGAAAGCAGACTGTGGTTGCCAGGGGCTGGGTGGAGGGGCCTTAGGGGGTCACCACTAATGGATATGGGGTTACTTTTTGGTGTGATGAAATGTTCTAAAATTGACTGTGGTAATAGTTGCACAACTCTATGAATATACTAAAATCCACCAAAATGTACTGCTATTTAAATGGATAAATTTTATTGTATGTTAATAACACCTCAGCAAAATAAATAAGTAAAAAAATGAAAAACAGGTCAGTACTTGCATAAAAAGAAACATTTAAATTTCTTTACTAAATGTTACCGATCAGGGCCCAGAACTTAATGGATGCTAACCAACATCTACTGATGAGTCACTGTGAGCTCTTTGGAGAGTGGTGTGGGTGGTCTGGGGGACACCTGGAGATGACACTGTCCAGTCAATCAACAGCAGGAACTGCACTGATTTAACAATATGTATTGAGCACCAACTATCCACACTGAACTGTGCTAGATGATGAAAATAAACCTTGAATAAGACAGAGGGTTTGGGATATGATGACATTTACAGTTTTGTCACAGTGCAAGCGGACTGCAAGGTGCAAAGAGTATTACAAATGGCAAAAGCAGATAAAGGCTGAGGAAGGCCCATTTCTCCACTGACTAGGTTGCAGCAGAATTCTGCTTACTTTCTTGAGTTCTGAGAAGGGAACAAACAGACAGTTACAAAGCCACTCCAGTGGACAGCATCCCTCCTTAGGAATCAAATGTGGCTTCCTGTGTTTTGTGTATTTCATTCTGACTATTAAAGTCCTATCAAAAGTTATCCTCTGGCTTTTCCAAGTATGATTTGTTACTAGGTTGGATCTACTTCTCTAAGTGCTTTCATGGAGAGTCTGAGCTAAAACTTGTTTCCACAAACTGCATCTCCAAATTAGAAAACATGATTCATTTAACAGAAATCCACTTTTGCCAACCTTCCAGTCCTACTCTACATCTGAGTTACATTACACAACGTCAATTAAATTTTAACTTGCTTTGCTCTACACTAGCACTAAATAGCAAGATAACAGAGGCAGCCCTCATTATACAGTAACTTGCTATATAGACTTTTTATTACATGGAACAGAGCTGATAACTTCGAGAGTGAATTCAGTGTTATCTGCGACAGCCTTAGTAGAAAGACGTTCAAGATTCCACCAATTTTCATATCCACTACAATCATCTTGGTGCTAATATAAACATTGGTTAAAATTCAAACTATATACTTTAAATGGATGAAACTCACTGCACATGTATTATGCCTCCAGAAAGTCAGTTCTCAAAAAAGACCAGGAACCAAGTTAAATCCATCCTTCCATTGCCTGCACTTAATGCAGTACTTGGTATAGCAGGTGCTCAAGAACTCTGCTGAACAAACAAATTCAGGACAAGGAAGAAGAAAGAAAAAACCCACAACACCCTCACACCATACACAAAAATGAACTCAAAAATGGCTTAAAGACTTAAAACATAAGACAAGACACTATAAACCCCTTAGAAGAAAACAGGCAAAACATTACATGACATAAATCTTAGCAATGTAGTCTTAGGGCAGTCTATCCAGGCAACAGAAATAAAAACCCACAATAAATAAAAGTTCTAGGGGTGAGGAATGATGACCTCTCCATGCACCACAAAAATAGTTAAACTCCCAGGTCGTCAGTGGGCTGACAAAATTCCAACCTAACTGCTCTGATTGGTTTCTATTCTCCTGTTTCTAGTATCACCAGAGATGTGCCAGCCAGCGGCACTATTTTCATTTTTAAATATAAACTTTTAACATAATCAAGATATGACATTTAACTTTTAAAAACAACACTTAATAAACAACAAGGTCCTACTGTATAGCACAGCGAATTACAGTCAATAACCCACAGTGAAAAAGAATATGAAAAAGAATATATATAACTGAATCACTAAGTACACCAGAAACTAACACAACACTGTCAGTCAACTATACTTCAATTTAAAAAAAAAAATAACCAAGACAACTGAATTAAGCTTTGCAGAAAACTTTAATAACAGAATACCTATTTTGACCTAGGAGAAAATCACTCACAATTACCATGTGGTCTCCAAACTAAAGAAAAATCAACTTTCAAAATTTTAAATTTTGAAGGAAAAAAAAGTCAAAACAACCATGGGTGTGCATCAGGGTAGGTCAACCTTTTAAAAGTCTGTTTTTATTCCCAAACCCTACCATCCCCGACCACCAAATAAGCTACCTGTGTCCAATGTGAAAGTGGCATTCCCCTACTCTTTCTTGCCCCTCTCTTTTCTGCTTAAATTTCTTTTTAAAAAACGTATTTCACCAAGAACTACCTTTTTGCAGTCAGATTCACTTTTCTGTCAGAGATGTGGCTCATGTTTCAGTGGACAAAAATTTCTTTCCTTTAAACTTGAGGCACAATAAGATTAAGAAGACTGACGACACCAAGCGCTGGTGAGGACACAGAAGGGGCTTCTCACACACTCATGGTGCAGACATGAAAGGATACCACTTTGGGAAAGCCTGGCAGCTTCTTACAAAATAAAACACGTACCAACCACATGACAGAATAATTCTACTTCTAGGTATTTTAACCATAAGAGATGAAAACATGTTCACACAAAGACTTGTACATGCATGGAGTCAGCAGCTTCATTCATGACAGTCAAACACTAGAACAACAAATATACATTAAGAGGTAAAGAGATCAACTGTGGTCCAACCATACACTGGACGATTATTCAGCAATGAAAAGGAAGGAACTCTTACAACATGGACAAATCTCAAAAATATTTTGCTGAGTGAAAGAAGCCAGACAGAAGAGTACTCTCTATATAATTCCACATATAGAAAATTCCAGAAAAGGGGAACTTAGCCTATAGTGACAGAAAGCAGATTAGTAATTGCCTGGGTAAGAGGTGGGGACAGAGAGCAAAAGGGGCCGGAGGGAATAGAAACGTTCTGTATCTTGATTGTGGTGGCAGTTACCCTGGTGGATACATTTGTCAAAACTCAAACTGCAAACTTAAAATTGGTATATTTATTGTATTAAATTATACCTCGACATGTTTTTTTCTTAACAGATGCACATCTATAAAGAAGGTGGATGAGGCAGGTATTTTTAAACAGCTCTTGAAGATCAAGGACCATAGTACTGATCTTTCATTTACCTACGCAGAATTCTTAAATACACTATAAACATTCATACACTGGGAATGAACCTCTTCTTTTTTAATTTTTTTTAAGATTTCATGTCCTTTGGTTCAAAGAATCTAACTAGTGGTACATAACACCACCTAAACTAGTGTGTACGTTACTTGTATTCTGCTGCCTGTTACCACTGTAAGGGTGCCCACCCTTCCTACTTTAAGCCTCCAACCCATCATCACCCAATCATCACCTCAGATTGCTCATGCCTGGCTTGGCCTTTATAACTGCCTAAATCCCCTGACCACCCACTCAAAACCCACACTACACACAGACAATTACTGCCAACAACGCTGAATCAAAACTCCAGTGTTGCATTAAACAGAGTGCTACATGAGCAGAAACTTGTAAATGCATCTGTTCTACAGGATTTTTCACTTAATGAAATATGCTGGAACCAAACCAATAAAAGCTTGGCTACTGAAGGCCACCTGCCAGAAAGGAAAGTACATCACTAAACCAGAGCTTCATGTGAAAAGATATTCAGGAAAAAAGAAGTGTGACTATATAAATTATTTTCTTCTAATCTACTGTTCACGGCCAATCAATTGTCTCTTTAAACACTTCAGAAAATCCAGAGCTGCCTAAGAAAAAGTACTGATGTTAGCTGTTACACTCACCCCTCTCCTTTCAATTTTAAGGAAGAAGTACATAGGATGCTCTCTTTAATAAATTGCTTTGGTTGTTCATGAAAAAGTTACTTAGAAGAGTTGGCTGAAGCAGTAAAAGCTGCAAAATTATTATCTGCTGAAAATAAAAGAATGCAGAAACGGGTGCTGATAGCTTAAGGGTCTGCCAAGTCCACTGTTTACTTTCTCAGTTTAACCTCCCCTAATGATCTGTTGAAAAATAGTCTCCAAAGATTGTAATTATGGAGGTACAGTTTACTCTACCAGCCAAAATAATAGACTGCACTCCATTCTTGAATTATATATGTAAGATCACTGTTACGACTAAAAATCTTTTATTAGAAAAAGGAAACTCAAGACTTTGGTCAGGACTTGAGTAGCCTGGAAAAGAGATTTTTTTCTTCCTCCCCATCAACTCACAATACTCTGTTTTTCACAAAAAGCAGAAAACCAACCCCTGGTGGGGCTCCCCTAGCAGGGGAACAAGACCAGCTGTGCAGGACAAAGGCCCAAGGCAGTGCTTCTCCGCCCTGGCTACCCCTCAGAATCGCCTGAGGACCTTTATCCACAACTCTGGGTTCGGTGGTGGGAGGCAGGCTTCAATCAGTGTTTTAAACACTTGCTGTGTAAATGTGATGTGCAGCCAGAGTTCAGAATCACTGCACAGGGGCACTCCCATGACACAAGAAAAAGCTCTACCACTCTGGGCAATTCAGGGTGGGAGGAACTAAGCCAACAACTGGAGGGAGGGCAAGCAGAGCTACTTCCACACTCAGTTACATCCCCAAACCAGACAGAAGAATCTATAAGACAATGTGAGATCATTCTTCACCTCCTAAGAGGATCCAGTCTTTAATGAACAACCTCCAGAGCAGATGTTTTTAAAATAGGAACTCTTCTAGTGCTTTTACTGATCATTAACAACTTAAAGGCAGACAACAAAGTTAAACGTGAATCAGAAGAAAACCTATAATGCAACTAAACCAAAAATAATTTGACTGAAAATTTCAATTCAATGCAACTTTTCAGAAACCTTTTCTCCAAAGATGCTTGTTTGTAACTGAACTCATTTCCCATTTGTCCTTTTGACTCAATGAAATCTTTCACCTCCAACATTCTGCTTTTTCAAAAATAACCTTCCAGTCCAAACCAAGATCATTTTACATCCTTAAGCTCGTCAATAGCTCTATCAAGCATCTGATTAATAACAAGACCACACACACACACACACACACACACTTTTCATAATAATCTTTTCTTCAGTGGCCTGTAAGACTCAATTCTATCTCTGTAACCATTCTCTCTCAATCTCTCTCTTCTGGGCTGGCAACCTGGATATTTTCCTCTAAGAAGTTCACCTACTCTCACAGTTTCAACTATGTTAATGAATTACAAACTCACATCTTCAACTTGGATTGCTCAGTTATATTCCAGTTCCATATCAGGCTGCCAACTCTTAAGCACTTTCACTGTTACGTTTCAGTTTAACTTTAAAATCAAAAGGCCATTATTCATTATTTTCTCAAAACTACCTTCTACACTTATGCCAATAGCAAACTTCATGGTTCTTCCAAGTTCCTGGGTGAGAAACTTCGAAGATTATCTTGAATTATATACCTAAATTCCTGGGATGATGTCAACAAAATATATTTTTTGAATGTATTTGGTGAAAACAGTAGCAACTGCATGAACTGAAAGAAGCAATCTAAGTGATGCATACTGACATCCCATACAACCGAGATCCAGAGAACGGGATTTCAATGAATCAAATACAGGAGTAGCACTTTTCTGAATATACATAATACCTCAATACGACTACTAAAAAAAATGTGACTCATCTTCTCTTCAATCCTAGTGTTATTATCCAGCCCAAGCCCTGATGACCCTCTCCATGCCAGGAAATCTGCAATAACCAAAATGAGACTTCAGCCTCTCTACACCTAATAACATGAGTGGCACATAAGAGACCCTCAAATGTTAACAGAATGGCCAATAGTTCGAAAACAAAGACTGTCACCCAAACTAAACATATTTTTATTGAGCACCAGTGGCAAAGAAGATATAAAAAAAGGTATTTTAAATATTTAAGCAATGTTTACTGCCTTCAAAGAAACTGAGGGTGGGGGAGGGGTGGCCAAATATCTAACACATATTGAATGACTATCACTGGTTAAGCGCTGCACTAAACGCATTTAATATACAGATCTCATTTGTCACATTTCTAAAAGGCAGTGATTCCTAACCTTTCTTTGGTGGTGGTAGGTTCCCCTTGAGAATGTGATGTTAGCAAGTTTGGCCCACTACCTGAAGCACACACATACACATATTTCTGCACATGATTTCAGGACCTTGCAGACCTCTGACATTCCTAATGTCCTATACTAGCCTGCTCCTCAGTGTGTGGTCCCTAGCCCAGCAGCAAAGGCACAACCCAGGAGCTTATGCAGCTCTCAGGTCCCACCCCATATCTGCTGAAGCCAAATATGCAGCATTTAACAAGATCCCAGCTGACTGTTAGTGTAGTTTAAGTTTGAGAAGCAACTGCTGTATCTCATGTAATCCCAGGGTCCCACTATAAGGTAAATACTGTATCCTTGTGTCTTTCAGTTCTGGATTCTGTCCACTTAAGCACAATACTTAGAATCTAGAAAGCAGCTGTTGACTGAGGGAAAATGAAAAAATTTGAGAAGTTCAGATAAATAACCTTGCCCAAGATCCCATGAACATAAAATAGGAGAGCCAGGACTGGAACCTGAGTCCAAGGCACAGATACGTAAAATTTAAGATTGTAAGATACAGTAAGATACCATCGGACAGTATAGGATGACTTGCCAAGGAGAAAGGATAGCGTCTATCGTCTGAGACCAGGAGGAGACTTGGAAAAGGGGGTGGAGGGTGTTCAGGGTGGGACTGTAAAGGACTTGTGGCCATCCTCCAATGTGTATTCCCTTCCTCTGTTGGGTAGTGGTCACCCAGTTTAGAAGGCTGACACACCCCCACCCGCAGCTCTAGAGGGCAGCCCAGTGAGGCACGCCACCCTCAGAGCCCAGAGCCCAGAGCACTTGGTTCAGGGCGCTGCCAAGAATTCTGGGACACACTCTCCTGCTCTGGCTCGTGTGCTGGGCACAAATGTGAAGCCTGCAACTACTGTAGCCACTGTGCCATCAAGGGGAAACCAGCCTTAGGATAATAGGATACAACACAAATGAAGAGAAACCAGGTCCTCAAAGATGTCACCAAACTGATGAGTCAAATCAACCTTGAAGTATGACCTACCCCCTGAATTTCTAATTCCCTAAGCCAGTAAATCTCTAGTTTATGGTGTAAGCCAGTTAGAGCCGAGCTTTCTTTCACTTGTTATCAAAAGCATCCTAAGACAGAAATGGAGCAAGCAATACAGGAAATAAAAGGTTTGTTCCAAGTTCCACAGCAACAACCAGGGAACTAATATAAAGATCACTCAAAAAGCCAAAAAGCAGGTTAATCTGAAACCCCAGCCCTATTCACTCTGCCCACATAGAATGCCCTCCTTCTTTCTCTCCATTTGCCCAAATCCTCCTCATTCTCAAGGCTACTCATGACCCATCTCCTTCAACTCCTAAATTACCTTGCAGAAGTGAGCATGTGCAACCCCTAGTTCAAGACTTAACTGCACATCTCATAATGTGCCCCAATTGTTCCCTATGCCTTAGTCACCTGCTGAGTCACCTACTACCAACACAGGGCAAGAATGCTTTGGGCACCATCCAGAATATAGCTACATGCATGAGCTAAAATGGTTGGCCTCCATCAAACATGAGCCAGTTTACTGACAAATATTTTATAAAAGATCTTTCTCAATCTTTTTGAAATATTTTATAGTGCAACTTACTTTTGATCAAATTAAGACATAGTTTTAAAATCTACAAACATAAAAAACTTCATGTTTTAATTGTTATTAATTTATGTTATGTAATTATTTTCTTAATATTACTTAGCAAAATATATCTTCCACTCTACCCTCAAATAATCAATGAATTGATTTACCAATGAATGTTCATCTTTCAGTTTACAATGTTATGCTTTAATTACCTCCAGGAAACAAGATAATTCACAATCAGAAACTAAAAACTAGATCCAAAAAACGGCAAACAGCACTGTTTTTATAGTACAAGTAAAACAACCTGCGAATACTCTACAGTACTTAAAAATAACACTGCATTAAACTGTTCAATAATGAAGAGTATTCACAACACAAGAAATGGGGGGAAATACTAAACAACACACAGCATAGTCCTATTTTATTAAAAAAGAAAACGCATTATCACAAATACATTACAACAAAACTGCCAAGCTCCCCACACACCCCATTACGACTGGGCATTCCAAAGCCTTCACTTCCTCTACCTACTACCACACCTGAGGTGAGGCCTCTTGCATTTCTCAACTGGATCACAGCAGGGGCCTAACTGGTCTCTGGGCCCGCAGCCTGACCCTTCAACCTCCAAACCACAGGTGGCCACCACAGTGCTTTCTGTAAAATGCGAGTCTGACTATTTGGGTCCCTAGGAACAGCCTTCAAGACAAAAGGCTCCAGCAGAGCATGCAAGAGCCCCAGGACTGGCGCCCCACTACCTTTCACTCAGCTGCTTTGTGCCCCACAGCCCAGCACTGCAGCTCTCCCTGCATGTCCACGTCCACATGGCATCTCTCCCGGCATCTCTCTGGCCCCTTCTGGCCTGGCTGACTTCTCCTCACAGTACAGAATCCACTTCCAGAGTCTCATCTTTGCAAACTATTTTCCTAACAAACCTGATGACTCACTCATTCTGGATTTTAATAGCTGATTACCCTCTTTCCTATATTCAACTGTGGACTTCCTGAATATACGGACTGTGTTAGAGCTTTCATTAACTTATTCATCAATAAATATTTTGAGCACTTATTATGTTCTAGGCACTGGGAACGTATCAGGAACAAAACAAACACTTGCCCTCATTAAACTTACATTCTAGTAGGGAGAGAGAAAATGAACGAAACCACCATGTTAGGATATTACACATAGGATATGAGGAGGTGGTTAAGTGCTCTGAAGGGAAAACAAGGCTGGGAGGGCGGGGGATGAGGTACTGGAGGCTTCAACTTAGAGAAGGCAGTGGTGGAGGCCTCCCTGAGAGGAGTGGCCCCAGCCAGGGAGCACGCACGCATGTGGACAGATGGCAGGAGTGCGCTGCAGCAGAGGGTCCCAGCTAGGGAGGGCTTGTCTGTATTCATGCTTCTATGCCTGGAGCATAGCTGAGCAGTGGATGCATGATGACACTGGCTGAGACACCTAAGGTAACAGAGGGGAACATAAAAAATAACTGAGGCAAGCCAAGGGAAAAGTGCTGCTTGCACACTCATCCCTGACACACAGTGAGGCTCACCACCGGGGAAGGTGGACAGCTCTGTGGCTATGGCATCTGCTCAGACCAGGTCAGCAAAAAAAGATCATTACTGTGGCCCACTAATGGGCTTGGGAAAGCTACGGTGAAGGCATTTTATTTACATCAGTAACTCTGTCCTCTGATCTGAGGCCTACATTTGTTAAAAAACAGCCCAAAGAATGAAATCAAACAGCTTTTTAGGTGATATACAGGTCAGCCACCTGGAGTCAAGAAACTACACAACAGAGACAAAGAGCCATGAAAACCCTTTGAGGAAGCTCAGAGGTCACCTGCATCCTTAATGCAGAAATGACAATCTATCTGAGTAGCTCCTGGGCAGCCCACCCCTCCTAACTCAGCTCTCATCACTACAAGGTGTCTCTAGCGGGGCAAATCTGGCCCTTGTGGCTCTGCACCGCGGTCCTGCTCTTCATTCCCAGAACTAGAAACACCAAATCCAACAAATCCATGTGCAGTCCCCAAACACCCATCAAAGCCAGAAGCCCTCTATACCCTTCAGCTGCTCCTCGGGAAGTGAACTCACCACCCCAAATGCAGGACAGCCAAGAGCCACACTGGGCTGGGCCACTAGAGGAGAAGCAGACCAATCGTGGCTCCCAACCCCTGGGCTCCCACCTCCGAGCACCTGCCAGACCCCAGTCAGATGACCAGCATCCCTGGGCCAGGAACAGCCCACGTCCCTCCACGCTCTGGGCACTGGCAGGCTGCGGGCTCCATGAAAGGCTGACTGATGTTGGAGGGAAGACTGGGCACCTACACATCACACATCAAAGTCCGTGGGGCCCTCAGAGCTCACCCTGCATGCGACGTATGTGGGAGTTCTTTCTCTTTCCACAGAGAAGTGACAAAGCTAATTCAAAACTACATTTTCTCCCAAAAAGAAATCAGTGGCAAAGAAACAAAATGGCAATGTATTTTACTTTCCGGCCACCTTAAAAAGAAAAAACTTCCTTTGTTCAACATGTGCCACAGGGTGAGAGGCAAACTCTTTCCAAACTGAGCTCTGGCAACTGTGTCCAGGACTAGTCTCTGTTAGGATATTGCTACAGTGTCACTGCGTGTGAAGTTCAAGTTACAGTCAGCTAAGCTTCCAGACAAAAACTGAAGAGAATGCTTTTTGAGTTTTTTTTTTAAGCTATCTCTTATCTCTTTCTCACTGAATAGAACTCTAGTCACAAATGAAAAAGAAAATGTATGCTTCTGGCACTTAATTCACACTGTGTAGTGCGGTAAGGAAAAGGCAACAATTCAGTAAGAACCAAGATGGAGCCAAGAGTGATCATTTTAGCATCTGTTTGTGACCCATTTGTGAAAAACTAGAGACAAGAATTTCCTAAGCTGACAAATCCATGATCAGCAACAAAAAAAAAGCAGCAAGAAACTCTGACAGCAAACTGGATTAATGCTGTGCACACATCCCCAAAGAGATTTTGACCACAATCAGGCTTCAGGATGAATTAAAAAGTCTGTCTAGCTCTGGGACACCAGACGGTCAGAGTTAAAATGAACTGTGGTGGAGTCTGTGCTCCACGTTGTCCATGATGGTCCTATTTTATGATAGAGTGCTCTCGTGGCTTTGGGAAACATATTTGTGCATATACTTTTTTCTGTAATTGTGTTTTGCAACTTACAAACCCCAACACAGGCCCCAGCATACAGCAAGAGGTGGATAAATATTTGCTGAGAGGGAATGAGTCCATCAGTTAGTTACTGAACTCTCATTCTGAAGACCCAATGTGGCAGGTCTTCAAAGTGGCAAAATTTTCAGGCTCCTCTGCTGGTTCTGTTCCCACAATTCAGTCCACTCAGCACTAAAATTAGGTAACATCACCTCTCAGAGGGCCACAAACCTGTGTCTTGCTGTTGTTCATACCTAACTGGTAAAGTTAAAGAATGTTTGTCCAAAACATGACTTGGTTAATCCTATTCAAGGAAAAGGGCTCAGCAGGTTAAGGGCAAAGGTTGCACACAAGGCCATGTAGAGGCTGACACCTGTGCACGGCTGAAGCACCTGAGGGGGGGTGGCACACACTGAGGCACAGATCTGGGGGCCACTGAGGGTCCCCTATTTAGTGTGTCTGGATGGCCAGACACCCAGGGTGCCAGGAGATTCTCATGAGAGAAGACCATGACCAAGGATCACAACTTAAGAATATTATTACATAAAATTATTCCAAGTGTCTAAAATTTACTACAAAAAGTATCAAAGGGAAGCATTTCAAAATATAATAGAAGTCATGAAATATTATGCATTATATATATATATGTATTTTTTAATGGAGGAACCAGGACCTCCAGGATGCTAAGCATGAGCTCTACCACTGAGCTATTATCACCATGTGATATGTTTTTAATATTCCTTTATATTCTAGGAGCATAATCAAGGGACAAATGCGTGTTTTTATAAGTGCCCCCCGCCAAAAAAATAAAGGGACTAATATCCCCAAATGACCTTCCCTAACGGCTCTATCCAATTACCACTAAGGATATTCAGGGGCTATTTGCCCTGCATTAATCCGCCGCAGATATCCCCAAAAGAATGTCCTACTTTTCCCCCCTCAAAGTTTTGGGGTTTAAGATGCTTTCAAGGTGCTGAGGTGAGCAGAGAGCACATTCTCAGATCTGGAGGCGAGCCAGACAAGTGAAACCCTTGCCAACCCACGAAGGGCCCCCATCACTCAGCAATGCAAACACAAAGTCGGACTACCCACCTCCTAAAACCTGTGCTTTCCCACCTACTACAGGATCAAATGCAGGCTGTGGTTGGACCATCCTGACTCATGTCCCAGCACTTCACGCTACACACCCATCAGTCTACCCTGAGTTCCCACATATGCGCAGCCTTGGAGACTCCACTCCTGTGTGTTCTCCTCCTGTACCCTTCTTGTGCTTCTCCGCCCACAGGTTACAGAAGACGTCTTCTTCCCTGCTTCCCTGACGCACTTCCTTTTTCAGTCATCTTACATCTAAATATCTCTTGGATCACACCACTTACCCCCCCCACCTCCACCGCACCCTCCCTAATGAAATGTCCAAGAATCTTGTATCAGATCTCCAGACACCCACTGTGCCCTGCTAGAATCTGTCTGCACAAGGCAGTCAGAGTGTGAGCCCCAAATGCAACCTGACTGTGACGTTTTGTGGTCCAAGCTACATCATGCCCTCTTCCACATTTTCCTCCGGGTAAGGCTACCTGCCTTCCACCTCCATGCTGAGCACAAGACACATGGGATTCCTCTGCATTCTCAGGTGCTCCAGACTCCTTCCAGCCATAGAAACTGTTCCCATCATCTCAGGCTATGTATCTCAGCTAAGACACCAATTTCAGGGAGCCCTTCCTTGACTTCCCCAGGCCACGCCAACAGACTGTGCCTTTCCTTCTGGACAAGTTTCTCCATTTGGAATGACATACACATTACTGAGACTCTCTCACTAGACAGTCAGCTCCCTGGTAAGAGGGACAATGCTTGTTTCTGCTCACCACTCCTCAGTGCCTGGTACACAGCAGCCACTCACTATGTTCTGAATGAAGGAGTGAAAGTTCTTGACTGTTATTCACACTTCTGTTACAGGAATTACCACCCTAAAATCGGATTTACCAGTCAGCCTGTCTCTCTCCCCCACTACTCTGTAAACTGCTAAAGCACAGAAACCCTCCTTTCTGCTCTATATTGCTAATGTCTGGCCACCAAAATTCTTTGTTTGAACAATCACAAAAGATATAAAGTCCTTTATACGTAGTGCTGAATCAAAGTGTCTGGTATCCTACAAATTAATTCCAAAGGAAACAGAATGCCACTCTTGGAAGACCTGATTCTGCATTTTATTAGAAGTGGTGGAATCTAGGGAGAGGGACCTGAGGTGAGGAATAGTTTTTGTTTTTGTTTTGCCATTGCACTACTCTGATATAGCAAAGAGGGAGGAGGAGAAAGCCTGATTTTGGAGAAGACGGGAAAGACACAGGTTCATTACCCAGTTCCCCACTATTCACTAGGGCTGATGACCTAACAATCCCTCCAACTATCCAAAGGTTTCTCCTCTCAGTAATCATCTCAAGTGCAGAGTTGACCGAAAGACAAGAATCTGAATCAGAACTTTTTTTTCACAATATAGAAAATGGACGGCATGGCTGCTATAACCAAGGGGTTGAATGTCTTCAAAATATCATTTCTTAAAAAAAAAGCAAAAAGTTGTTTGGGCATATTAGTCAGAAATGTTTACAGCACTTCCACAGTTCCCAATATACTGGATCCCAGGGAACCAACTGAAGCTCCAAAACATCTGCTCCATTCCCTGGCAAAATGTAAAAATAAGAAAACTTCCTATACTTGAATAGATGCTGCCAATAATTTTAAAAGCAAGATTTGCTCCAAAAAGTTCAGCTTAGTGACTATCTGGTTAGAACAGACTATATTATGATTCAAGGGAAAAACAACAGAGAAAAGCACACAAGACAGACATCAAAATGAGGACTAAGGATCAGAGAGGGAAAGAGTGACTTACACTGTTATTCTAAATACTTCTGTACTATTTTCATCTTTCAGAAATTCCAAGTCTTTATTCTGTACTTAAAATACACACCACAAAAAAATTTAGCAATTAACAATTAGTAACATATTATTAATACCTAGTAGTTAGTAAGACATCAATGTCTTTAAACATTTAAACCTTTATTTCATTCATTCGGCTGTTTCATAAACTTTGAGGAACTACTATGGGGAAGTCACAGTGTGAAACATCATGCCTTTATTAGTTCGATAAAGTAGAAAAGGCAAAGGACAGAAGTCCAAAGACCTGCTTTTAAGTACCTGATCCCTCACTTGGTGGCCATGTGGTTAAGTCACAACCTCTCTGAGTCTCACTTTATTCACCTGTAAAATGGTGACTTTAACAATACTTTACAGAATTATTCTAAGGACCAAAAAAGCCATCACACTTTATACACCATGCAACATTCTCCACATGTTGATTACTGCAATGCTTAGTGTTTTACAACAAATATGTTCTTCCCTGTCCTTCCAGGTCTCAAATACACACATCTTGGCAGCCATCTAAAGGGAATTACTACTTTAAAATATCAAGTTTTTTACGTCAGGCAAGAATCTCCAAAAACTCTAGAATTAAACTTCATTATCAAATTATCTTCCATTTTCCTGCAAGTCCCATCAAAAGAGAAAAGACTGACGTTTTCAGAAAGATTAGGGAGAGTATATATTTTAATGATGAAAGTCAAGAGAGATATTGCTTCACTTCTCTGGAGTTACAATGGTCTAAAACAGAAGAGATACAAGAAAAGGAACACTAGAAATCCTCTTGAGAGTTATACTAAATCAATTCACAAGTTGACTGTTCCTGACTAAATTTAAATGAATATAATAAAATTTTTAAGTGTACTGCTTATATCCAGAGCAAAGGATACTATCATGTTTATGCAAGAACAACTAAACAATGCAGACTGTAACTCATAAGACCAAAAGGCAAATCAAAATTTCCCACTCAGAACCATGTATTAAATGTTCTTGGGCAGTTCTAGTTCACAAGCTCCATGGCTTGCAACAAGGAATTTATACAGATATCCAGCTTTATTCAATATATTTTAAAACATAAAAATGAGTATTTTTGACTGGTACTCACAAGAATGGTAAACTTCTATTTTTGTGAACAGTGAGGAGAGTAAGTTGAGAAAATAGTCCAAAAAGCCATCCCCACCAGTTCCAGTGCAATCAGTGGACTGCAGGTCCGGGGGGTGGGGGTTGGGGGTAGTGCTGATCCTGGGACAACTCTCTTCCCACCCCAGCCAGCGTGTCCACAATAACAGTTCTGTAACACGAACCCCTCTATTTCGTGCAGTCTTAAACGCATGTTTTTTCCTACACTGTTTCTTACAGAAGGTTATACCTGATCTCTAACAATATTCAATTCACATTTCAACATTTTTTTCCATAGTAGCGCCAATGAGAATGTAGTTTGGAGCTGTTATGAATCTTTTCAAGCTTTTATGACTGTTTTGCTCAAAAAGCAAGGGCATGCCAATTTGTCTGTATCTAATACACACAGATGAAAAGAAACATTTCTTCATAAAACAAGTACAAATGGGGAGAAAAAACTGTACTTCTACTAAAGAAAGGGAAGGAGGGAGGGAGGTAGCTAGATGTAAAAATCAGGTACCAAAAGCACAAGAGCGGGGACACGAGCCTTTCTATTAGGAAGTACTTTCATTTCTAAAGCACTAGTTGTGACACTTTTTAAATCAGAGTGTAAGCTTAAGAGATGGCCCCTGAGCTGATATCAGAAAAATAAATTAAGAATTGACCTGAAGAATGGCAACCAATAAAGCTTCAGACAAGCCCACCAGGGAGGCCCCGGAGCAGCCCCCCTCCAACCCGGCGCAGGCACTGCACTAGCACTCTCCAGGAATACTGACATCTCACAACTCTCAAGTAAGCCAGAAAGGGCAAGTACAGGAAGATACACTTTAATCCTCCCTCCCCCTGCATCAAACCACACTTCCACCTCTACACCTCACCTCCCCAGTTCCCAGGAGAGTGCAACCAGGGCACATTTCAAGACAGAGAGCAGAATGGAGTTACTGGTCGACAGCTTCTGGTTTATCAGGTCTTCTGCTGAAAATGGGGTCATGAAAGAGGAACTTTCAAATAGTCAGAAAGTAGTCCATTCATGAAAAGTCTACATTTTGAAGACTCCACATCTAGGTTTATGACAGATTCTATAATTTCTGATCCTTGAAACAAACTGTACTATAAACCTACCCCATGGGCTACCTTTATTTTGCCTACACTAGTTCTTAATCCAGCCTGCATTGACAGAAATGGTCACAGAAAGACCTATTGGGAGATCACTTCAATAAATAGGAAAACTGCAGTCCAAGCACATGTAAGTCTTTGGAAATGAACATCTACACTGCTGAAGTAGCACTAAAGTGACAAATGACAGTAATCCAGTGGCTCAAGGCCAGTAAATTCCACTGCAAACAGATTTATCTGTTTTGTGCCACAGCGA
Source organism: Camelus bactrianus (assembly GCF_048773025.1). Classification (NCBI taxonomy): domain Eukaryota; kingdom Metazoa; phylum Chordata; class Mammalia; order Artiodactyla; family Camelidae; genus Camelus; species Camelus bactrianus. The sequence goes on from NC_133547.1 coordinate 49,148,102, forward strand.
TTCTTGCATGTGTGGCAGTAAATAGAAATGTAACAGCCTAATTACAAATTCAAAAGCAAGCGCTTCCTATTAGTCTTCATATTTAGTATATTATCAGTAAGATGTGTCAACAGCCACCTTTAGTGTGCCACTTGAAAAAACTGATCCATTAAAATCAAGTACTTGACTGTCTGAAATTTGAAAACATACAAAAATAGAAAATAAGCTTGATGTAACTAATTCAAGTAGACAATACAACTTTTCTTAGTTACTTGAATATTACATTCTGAGTACCGTACAAAGTAAATGTGCCACTAGGCCTGGCATTAAATAATCATTAAGCTTTGTAATACTTTTCTCCTGTAAGTTTTCCTATGTGAACCACTATTTAAATCACGTCTGTTCCACATAAAAGACTCCTGGAATCGATGTCCTTCCTAACTTTTGCTCTAGAGAGGAACTTAGAATGAGGCGGGTCCACTTATTATTCACTGTAATTTCAGTGCACTGTGATCCCAACAAGACTCCAGAGCACAAGGGCCAGGCCCTGGATACAACTCATCTGCACTGTTGGTCTGTAGAAACTACTGAGGCAATTGTCAACTCACGAACTTGAAATAGCCTATCTAGTCTCAGGACATGTTTCAGTAATTTTTTTTTATGTTTCAGTATTTTGCTGTCACTATGCAAAGGAAAATTTGTATCTCCAAATATCCTGTATTTCAAATAACTTTATTTACTCTAGCTGCTCGTTATGAAAATCCAATAAATAAGTAATTCTTTGGAGAACTACTAATACAGCTGTCAGTTTTAATAAAGATATTCAACCATACAGTAACACTTTGCCATATGCTGTAAATGGCCAAGAAATTCCACAGTGTAAAATGTGGGGGCCACATTATTTCGAGGTAATGAATAGACTGGGGTGAGCCTGCTGCTGAGGACCAGGACAGGGGTAGCCATACAATATCCAAACAGGGTGGAAGAAGCATTACTGTGGGGATTTCACTATGAGCGAATGCAAAGATCACAAAAATTTCCTCTAGTTTTAGGCAGAATTGGTCAGTTCAAATTAATTATCCCAAATCATTTCATCAGTTCCCTCATGACAACAAATATTCATTAATTAGAGATGTACTTTCACTTCAATTGTCAAAGTTCATCATTTGTGTTTGTTAAAATGTGTTGAAAGCTATTGGCATCAGAAATGTTCCCAAGGTTTGCACTGTTTCATGTCAATCAGGGAAGGGGGTTCAAGCAACAGGATGAAAATAGGATATAATCTATATAAATGTTTTAAATTGTAACCTTTAACAACTCAATTTTAAATCAGGACGCTCATTAATGTGCAGTTGTCATTCCCAGTAGTAAACAAGTAATATGCATATCATGGTGCCTAGCACAGGGTACGCACTCAATATTTTTGCTGAATTACTGAATGGCCATTAAAGCGGCAGGACTCTTAGGACAGCAGATAACTAAATAAAACGAAGTTACTGAAATGTTCAGCGGGGGGTGAGGACGAGTTAGGTATAGCTCAGCGGTATAGTGTGTGTTTAGCATGTGTGAGGTCCTGGGTTCAATCCCCAGTACCTCCATTAAAAAAAAAAATCTAAAATGCTCAGCCTGACTCACGCAGGATCCAATCATTAAATTCCATCGCAGATGATTTTCTTTCTTGTTTTCATTACTACTCTTTTAAAAAGAAAATCATGAGAAATCATACTATTTCCTTGTCTACCTTCTCCATGCTAGAACTTAAAAGCATTTAAATCAGACTTAAAAACAAACCCAAAGTGTTGCTAACATTTATGTTCAGCTTACTTTTGCCACTCCAATTTTCTAAAAACGTGTATAGGCAATACCGCTTCATGAAACATAAATACTGGCACAATGAAAGCAAATGAAATTACAACTAAGTTTACGTATTACCACCATTCAATCATTAACATTTCAATCAATTTTGCACTGCGATAGGTGTTTTTAATAATGGAAGTGAATTATGCCTAAACAAGCCTTCCTCATTTCAAAATCACTATAAATACTATACTACCCATTAGTTTACAATGAACTTTGTACCTATTTTGTAGTTACTTATATTAATATTTCAGTTGAGAAAAAGGCAAATACCAAATCTCCTAAGGAAAAAAGTTTTTGAATTACACATTTGTAAAACTGATTCAACAACTACTAAGCCCCTTTCTGGTGCAAAGAACTATTCTAAAATACTTTAAAGAGTAGCTGTACAAGTGAACAGAAAAGTTAAACGGGGGAAGTTGTAAAGCAAACTGAAGTACCAAAAATTTAACAGAACTGCAGCTTCCAGGAAGACCTAATTTTTTTAAAAAAGTTTTTCCGCTTTAAATTCCACAACACTCATTAATCACAAGTTATTAAAATCGACTCCATTTCCAAAAGGGCAACAAAAACCAATTGCTTATAAAGGGTTATGATTTACTGGTCACCAGTTTTCCAATAGCTACTTTGTTTCATTTTTCCATTTTTAATACAAAAGCACACTATATATAGAGGTTAGAAGTCCACAAGTCAGCGGTCTACAGCAGGCAGGCCTGACAAATAATACCACACGCCGATTTTTATCCAGAGTAACTGTATCTGAGTGGGGAAAGTTCAACTCTACACGTGTATCCCATTAAAAGCGAAAGGTACATTTTATTCTTTCTTTCCTTTACGGATTATAAACGGCCCCTAAGCGTGAGATAACTGCTCTGACATAGTGCGTTAGTAGTGTCAGCCGGGTTAAGATGGATTTGTGCAAAAGATGTCACTCAAATGCAAGTATAAGTACGGTCCTGGAGAGTTATTTCGTGTTTTCTTTGCAACAGTAACCTTAGGCTGCTTCTTAGTGACTTGAATCTTTAAAAGCTACAAGCTCCCGCTCGCCCCCCTCCCCCCGCAACGTCCTGACCCGCTGTCAATCAAGCTGCGAAAGCAACCTTTGGGAGCATGGGGAAAGCGAGGCACCCCCAAATCTTGGTGGCTTGTTCCGGACAGAGAGGGAGCTGGGTGCTTGGAAAGCTTTGCCGCCCCGAGGGCCTCCCGAAATCCCCAGGCTGCCTCTCGGAGCGACAAGGGCCCCGTTTACACCGCAGGCTCGCCCCGCGGTCCAGCCCCGAGGTTAACCCCTTCGCTCCCCTCAAGCCCTCTCCGGCCGGCCCGGGCGCCCCCACTCCGCGGCTCCACCGAGGCGGGGGCCCGACGGGATCCGGCGCGGGGCGGGTCGGGCTGCGGGAGGCCGAAGCGCGGAGGCGGCGGGAGGCTCGGGGCCTAGTCCCAGGCAGCGTGTCCCGGCGCCCTCCCCCACTCCCACACGCTCGCTCCGGGCCAGGGTGCGGGCACCCGCCCGCCCCGGCGCCCGCCCAGCCGCAGTTCGGTGCCCCTTCCCGCCGAGGGCGCTGGCCGACAACTACCTGCGGGTTGCGGAGGGCCATGGCGGCCCGTTTCAATGAGCCTCGGCGCTCGTCCGACTCCTCACGCTGCTTCCCCCGCCGCCGCCATCTTCTCGCCCGCACATACACACTCGCATCGGCCGCCGCGCCTGCGCACGGGCAGCGCACCGCGGGGCGCGAGGAGGCCAGGCGCGCCGGGCGCGCGCTGCGCATGCGCGACCGACAGGTGGGCGTGCGCGGCGGGAGCCCGCCGGAGGTGGATTCGTAGTCCGCGCCCCTCGGCGGATGCGGGCCCACTGGGGACCCCGGCCACCCGGGCCTGGCTGAGGCGCCGGAAGCGGACAGGTCAGGGGACTGCTATGATAGTAACGAAGCACCCAGTCGACCCCGACTTCTCATCTGCTGGGAGGCCACCTGGGTGCTGGGCGGGACTCGGGACGTGGGGCACCCGGGAGCTGCGGCCTGAGCTTGGCCCGTCGCGACCCCTAACCGCGGGGTCTTCCTATGCCGGGGTCTCGTAAGTGAGCGCTATAGATCTCAGAGTAGTCTGGGTTTATGGAGGTCACATCCTTTCATTTGTTCGTTTATTCACTTTTCATTCATTCCACAAACATTGAGCGCCTGCTCTGTGCCAGGCTTTTAAGAGGAAAAAAAAAATAAAAGCACATGTAAAGCGCTTAGCATTAGGGCCTGGCAGATAGTAAATACTCAGTAAGTGTTACCTATTACACACATACATGCACCTATACAGACAGACCAGCTTTCAGGTCATTGATTCAAGAAACAAAAAATCCCCTACCTGCTCACGAATTCACCATCTGCTTCGATCCCCTTTAGCTGAGTGATTCTGGCAAGTTATTTCTCTTTTCCTAAACCTTTGGTTTCCTCACCTGTGAATAAGACTAATAAAAATTTCTTAACTCAAGATTTCTGTGAGGATCAAATTAAATGAGTGTGAGCATACTGGCCAAGAGAGCAAGCCCTTAATAAAAATTAGCTACTGTGATTATTATTCATAACAATTGTCATTGTTTTCGCGTGCAACGTACAGCGAGGCTACTGTTGCCAACCCTGTGCTGAGCAGAGGAGATCAGTAAGATTCTATAAGACAGAAGGCCTGGTCTTTTCAAAAATGGGATGCCATGAAAAATATAAGGGGAGAAACTGTTCTAAAATAAAAGAGCTAAAAAGACTTAACCAAATATAATGTGTGAATCTTGACTGGATCCAGGTGGGTTCTTTTAAGCTGGTAAATTTTTTTTGACAGTTGGAGAAAGTTGAGTATAGCTTAGATATAGATGATTTTAGTGAATTGTTGATAACTTTCACAGTGTAATAATGATATTATGCTCACGTGAGAGAATGTTCTTATTGTTAGGATATGCGTCTGGAGACTCTAGGGGGTGAATGTCATAATGCCTGAGAGTATTTTTTTTAATGCTTCAACAACAAAAAAATCATATATAGAAATTAACACATTTTAAACCGACTATACTTCAATAAAAACTTTTTTAAATAAAGGACTTTGCAACAATGAAAAACAAATATAAACACAGAAAGTAAATAATGCAAAATGTTAGCAATTGTTGGATCAAAGTGGTACTATCAACTTTTCCATATGTCTGAAAAAATTTTTAACAAAAAGTTAAGGAAACAGAATATAAACTGGTACCCATGCTATGATTACAACCATAGAAAAATTCTACCTGCATATGGATAAAGACCGGGAGTGATATGAAAACCTACTGGTGACTTGTAGTGGTTATAAAATCAGGCAGGAATAAAAGATCCATTCAAAGTACAAACTAGACCAATGAGTTTAATCTGACAAAATGGGACAGGAGGGAAGAGGGCAGGGCAGAGCCACTCAAGGAATGACAGCAATTTAACACCAAAATGGTGGAAGATTCAACTCCTAGTTGGCCTTGAAGATTAAGAGGTCTGACTTTTAGTAGACCTTGAGCTTCATTATGTGCTCATTGTAACAGGGTAATAAATAACATGCCCGCAGGCACCATGACCGTCTCAAGGATAATCGCAAAAGGCCAAGGAATGAGCAGTGGCCCAATTCCTGGGAATTCCAGCCCCTTCCCCAGGGTAGTTGGAATGGTCCCACTTGTAGGCATGTGAAGCTACTGAGCCCATAAAAACTGGCAACACCACGCCTAGTGGCCTTTTTTGCTCCCTCCTCTTTGGAGACGGCCCACACTCTGTCTATGGAGTATGTACCTACTTTTATTTTAACCTGAGCACCCAATTCCTACACCTGTTTCCTTGCCTTTCTCTTGCCTTACACTCTATGCAGTATGTATCTCTCTAAATAAACCTACCTTTACTCAACGGTGGCTCGCACTTGAATTCTTTCATGCAGGAAGCCAAGGACCCACACCTGGCCAGGCATGTCCTAGGGGCTCAACCAAGACCTGGGGCATGGCCCTCCTCACGCCCCACATCTGTTTTCCTGCATCAAAAGTATGAAAAGTTCACTGATAGAATTTCACATTCCACTTTGCAATTTTCCTTTAAGACATCTGTCTCCTTTTCACAGAGCAGCAAAGAAAAATATCCACAATTACCTAAAAAGTCATTCCTTTTGAGGACTACTTTTTAGGAAAATACTCCTCCCTCCCTTTCCCCATCTGTGTGAGGCTGGATTTTCTTCATACACTTCAATCAAAGCAACACACCACAGCAGACTGAAATCAGTAGCAGGTATGAGAACGTAGCTGTTTTCCTAGGAAGTCAGACACTAAAGAGCTTTTCAAAAATACAAAATGCTGCTGCTCTTCTGACCAACTTTTTTTGTTTTGACAAGTTGTGTATCATTACAAAATATGTTTTACATTGACATGCAACAAGTTTATGAGAAATAAATTCTCATCCGTATTTTTAAATGTCTCGGTTTTCATTCCTAAACCATGACTAGCAGTAAGATACAGCTCACAAAAACAAAAAAGCTTCTGAGGTCAGCAACAATTTTGCAGAATGGAAAGAAATTGGAAATCAATAATTTTTGAGGATGTCACCTCTAGGTACCAGGAAGACTCCTACTTGACCTTTTATGGGGAGGGGTGCTGGATAGGTAATTAGGTTTATTAATTTGTTTTTTTAAGGGAGGTCCTGGGGATTGATCCCACTCATGCATGCTAAGCATCCATTCTACCACTTGAGCTATATACCCTCCCCTTGACTTCACTTTTGCATGTGCCTTTTCTGTCCACCTCGCTCACTCAGCTCTCTGATGGCCACCAGCTCTGAAAGGACTACTCAGACCATGAGGACCACCAGCCCCAGTTCCTCCTGTTATCCTGCTTATGTTTCTCCATGGCACTTATCACTGGATGCCAGTGTGCAGTAATTTTCAATGTGTATTATCTGTCTCCTCCACTAGACTCTAAACATCAGGAAGCCAGGTGCTTAGTCTTATTCACTGATTATTTTTCCAGCACCTATAACCCTTCTAGACTTCTGGCAGCTGCTCAATAAATATTTGTTGAATGATTCAATGAACAAGTGACCTCATTTAATTCTCACAAAACCCAGTGAGGTGAAGACTATTTGTTGGTTTCCCCATTTTCAGACCAGGAAAGCTGAAAGAAGTCAAGCGACTACTTATGTTGTATATCTATTTTATATATAGTAGTTAGTATCTGCAGATCCCAAACTCCCAATTTATGCCACTCGAGTTCCAAGGGTAGTTCCTGCTCCCACCTCCCCCCCAGTGTCTTGTCGGGCTCGTAGCTCTCCAACCATCTGTCACTTTGATGGGGCACCACGTGACTTGGGTGCCAGAGTGGCTCTGCTGCCAGTGTCAGTTTTGTCCCGTTAGTAACAATACATGCATCTGCCTCCAAAATCTGCACTTTTCTACCATGTTTGTGCTGTGCCTTAAAACCTCTTGAGGAGTTTTTGCTTTTTGCTTTTAAGTGTATTTTTAAAATACTGACATCCAGACCCAGTCCCAGACCAATTCAGTCAAGATGTCTGGGTGTGGGCCTGGGCACCGGTTTTTAATGAACCCCCACCTCCCAGCTGTTCTAACACACAGCCTGGACAGAGAACCACCACATGGCTCTCTGGCCTGGGCACAGCCCCACTGGCTGTGTTTCCTAGAAGCACCATGCTCTCTCACTGCTCCGTAGCTTCACAGTGCCCTTCCCTCCGTCTAAAACACCCTTTCCCTAAGTCTAGTCTGGCAGACTTGTATATATTCATCTTGCCAGTCCCAGCACAAGCACTATTGGAAATCACATGAGGTTGGGATTTGGATGGACTTGGGTTACAATCCCTATCACTTACTCGCTGTGTGAACTTGGGTGAGGTATTTAACTTTTCCAAGCCTCAGTGTATTCATCTGTGAAATGGAACTAATGCCAATGGGTATTACGTGGAACTGTTTGTAATGGGAAGCAGATTGTGCAGGTTAAGCATTTGAAACAGCACTGGGTCCTTGGCATAGACTCAATAAATACAAGACAGTAGTAGCAGTAGCAGTAGTGGTAGTTGTTCTTGTAATAGTCATCACAGTAACAGCAGTCATAGTCTGTAGTATCAGAAGAGGTATGCTTTAGAAACAAATCAACTTATTTACAAACAGAAACAAACTCACAGACATAGAACATGAACTTACGGCTACCCAGGAGGAAAGGAGATGGGAAAGGATAAATTGGGAGTTCAAGATTTGCAGATACTAACTGCTATATATAAAACTGATACACAACAAAAGTTCTACTCTATAGCCCAGGGAACTATATTCAATATCTTATAGTAATCTATAATAAAAAAAAGTATATGGAAATGAATATATGTACATATATATATGACTGAAACATGATGGTATACACCAGAAATGGACACATTTTAAACTGACTATACTTCAATATATATACACATATATATATATGTGTGTATATATATTTAAAAATCTAAATTGACAGAGTGTGGGCCCTAATAGTAAATAGTATGTCAATCAAAATGACCATTCCCTGGAGAGGAAAACTAGGGGCCAGATATGGCCCCCTGATTGTTGTTGTAAATAAAGTTTTATCAGAACACAGTCAAACCCAGGCATTTACATATCTCCTGTGACTTCCCTGCTGCAAGAGCAAAGTTGAGTAGTTGCAACACAGATCATCTGGACCACAAAATCTTTACTGTCTGGCCCTTTCCAGGAAAAAATTTGCCCTAGAGCTGTGGTTCTTAAAGTACAGTCCCTGGACTTGCAGCATCAGCCCCTGGGGGTTGTTAGAAATGTAATACTGAGACTCCACCTGAATTCAGAGCCACCAAATCAGATCAGCAATCTGCGCTGTAATACCCTCTGGGGGCTTCCGATGCTTTTTTTTCTGGCTTTTCTCATCACATTAATGCAAGTATTTTTCCATTTTATTAAAAAGAAAAAAAGCCTCACTGGAGGGGAGGGTATAGCTCAGAGGTAGAGCATGAAATTAGCATGCAGGAGGCCCTAGGTCCTAGGTTCAATATCCAATACCTTCATTAAGAAAAATAATTTTAAAATTAAAAAAAAAAGAATAAATAAATAAATCTTATTATCTCCCCTCCACCAAAAAAAAACTTCAAATAAATTTTAAAGAGAAAAACACCTCATACACATTATTTTTCCTACTCTGTGCATGTTTCATGTATATAAATTGTTTCTAATTGTTCACTCTTATGATCACATTAATGAACATCTTCATGCCTAAAGTCTTCTTTCATCTCAAGTTATCACCTTGTATTAGTCAGGATTCTCCAGAAAAATCGAACCAGTTGAAGATGGATAGACAGATAGATAGATAATAGATGTAGATGTGTATATATACGAAGATTTATGATAAGAAGGTGGCTCACGTGATTATGGAGGCTGAGACAGTCCCGAGATCCATCATCGAGAAGCTGGAGACACAGGAAAGCCCATGGTATGGTTCCATTCCAAGATGATTCCAGTCTGGGAGCAGGAGAAGACCAGTGTCTCAGCTTGAAAGCAAAAAGGCAGAGAGCAAATTCTCTCTTGTCCCATTTTCTGTTTCATTCAGGCCTCCAGAGGACACCCACACTGGGGATGACCATCTGCTTTACTTGGTCTTTTTAAAAAATATTTTTCTCTCTTTCTTTCTTTTTTTTAATGAGTATACTGAGGATTGAACCCAGGACTCATGTACGCTAAGCATGCACTCTACCACTGAGCTACACATGCTCCAACACTTGGTCTTTTGATGCAAATGTTAACCTTATCCAGAGACACTCACACAGACGCTTTCAGGATAATGTTTACCCAAGTATCTAGGTGCCCTGTGGGCTAGTCGGGTTGCCACATTCCTACTACTGTGGCTACTCTGTACCACTACTTCTTTATCCATTCATCTGTCAGTGGACACTTAGGTTGTTTCTATACTTTGGCCATTGTAAATCCACCAATTTAAATGTTAATCTCATCCTAAAAAACACTTTCACACTTTCACACTCTGAGTAATGTTTGACGAAATATCTGGGCACTGTGGCCCAGCCAAGTTGACACTTAAAAATTAACCATCATATAAAATAGATAAACAAATGTATACTGTATAGCGCAGGGAAATATATTCAATATCTTATAGTAGCTTATGGTGAAAAAGAATATGAAAATGAATATACGTATGTTCATGCATGACTGAAGCATTGTGCTGTACACCAGAAATTAGCACAGCATTGTAAACTGACTACACCTCAATAAAAAAATTAACCATCAGAGATAAATTAACTAAATCAATATTCTAGATATGCAAAATTGAAAGCTGGACTTTAAAATGTGGTAACTGCATCAAGCCACTGTCCTCTATGGGGACTCGGAAAAAGCCAGCCAACCATGTTCTTTGACATCTTTGTGGCATCTCTCCATGTGGGTGATGTAACAAGCACTGAATCTTTTACTGTCAGAGTTGATGGGACCCAGAAACCTTTTAGTTTCCCATTTCCCAAAGTGTGATATGATGACATAAAGCCTGTATTGTTAATAGAGGGAAAATTGGGGAGAGGGCCAGGGGCAAACAATCTTGGGAAATCTTGGGTTCACCAAAGTTAAACAGGTGTCTTTAATGGGACTTCCAGAGGCTGTAATATACAAATGTATAGCCTGATGTGAATCTCCAGAGGGGACCTCACCTCCTGAGTTCCCCAGACATTTCCTGGCCAGAGCTCCCTTCGGCAGCTGCTCAGGGTACAAAGGTGATGCAGGTCACACCCTGAGGGACACAAATCATCTCCAACGATCACATCCCATGGAGTAAAGAACTGAGATTTAAGAGATAAAGTGCCTCCAAGCACCTACTGGATAGCACAGGGAACTATATTCAATTTCTTTTAGTAACACATAGTGGAAAAGAATCTGAAAAAAAAATATATGTATGTATATGGATAACTGATTTGCTTTGTTGTACACCTGAAACTAACACTGTAAATCAACTATACTTCAATATAAAATAAAATTTAAAAAAGAGAGAGAAAGTGTCTTGTCCTGATGGCACGTGGAAGAGCCAAGGCTAAAACCTGCATTCCTGATGCACAGCCTCATGCTGTGTCTAGTCAGAGGTGGGATCTGGTCCCCATTCTGAAAGCAGGAGACACCAAGCACAGCCCTGCCGGGGGCTGATAAGTTATGAAGCTCAGACTGGAACCCTGGTCTCTTCAATTTCAGCCTGGGACAAAGGAAAAGGCCCCCAGCTTTCATGCACTTGGAAGCTCAGAACGGCATGTAGGAGTTATATATTTTTAGCCCTTTTAGGTGACTGAAGGAGTCGGGCTGTGACCCCTGGGCAGATGAATCACTGTTGTGGCATGCCTGGTAAAACTGAGCAGCGCATGAAGTCCCAGAGCCAGCAGATGCTGGAGACCATTCAAAAAGCTGGGCTGCACCCCAGGGCTTCCTGCCCCTGTCAACAGGAAGTCCACAAACGAGGTTCACTTTCTCTGGGATGCAGCAGGTGTGTGGCCCTGTTGAGGTTTGCTCCAAGACCTCTCCAGCCTTCTCAAGCCCCAAGCCTCAGCTACTCTGGGGCCGGGTTGTACTTACCCAGAGAGAAGCCCCATGGTTCAGGTTTTGGCCAGGGCAAAACAGGCACAGCTGTTGGTGATCCGACTCAGCTTGGAAAGCCTACGGAGGCAGAAAGGAAGCAGAACCGTCTGGCGAGCAGTAATTCTCAGTCACGAGTTAGACTCCCCAGGAGGGCTCGTGAAAATACAGATTGCTGGGCCCCACCCCAGGCATGGCTGAGTCAGCAGATCTGGGGCAGGGCCTGAGAATCTGCATTCCTGACAAGTTCCCTGTTTGAGGACCACTGCTCTAGAGAGACCTCTGGAGGATGCCCTGAGTTCTGTACACACAGAATTGCTCATAGGCAGGCCCCAAATCAATGCTGTCTCTAGTCTTACCATTTTATCCCCAGCCTTAGGGGCAACCCAAGCAGGGAGGTTTCTATCCTGGCTCTCAACCTGTAGCTCAACACATAAAACTCAGAGGATGGGTTAAATTATTGTTTTAGTATTGTAAAACAAATTTATTGTGATATAATTCACATATCACACAATTCAATGACTTCATATAGTCACAGATACATGCAACCACAACCACTGTCAATTTGAGGGTGTTTCCATCATGTGTACCCTTTAGCTATTGCATCCCTGTCCTCTTTCACCCCAACCCCAGCCCTAAGCAACCATGAATCTAATTTCTGTCTCTGTAAATTTACCTATTTTGGCCATTGCAAATAAATGGAATCATACAAGACATCATCCTTAGGGTCTGGCTTCTCAACTCAGCATAATATTTTCAAGGTTCATCCATGCGGTACCATGTGTCAGTGCTACATCTCTGTTCCTGGCAGAGTAATATTCCATTGTGTTGCTAGACCACATTCTGTTCAGCCATTCATCCATTGTTGGACTTTAATTTTCACAGGGAATAGTTCATTGGTTGTTTAATTTTGCAGAACTACACACACACAGAGTAAACTACTGGATGTTAATTTTTAGAAAAAGGACGTAGGCAACTTCTACTTCGTGTCTCTTAGAACCAGGTTGCCCTGAGCCCACCAGGTGAGAAAGGCCAGGGGTCCAGTCATCAGTCCCCAGTGAAGCCAGCCTTCCCCTCCAAAGCAGCCACAGGTGAGGCCATAACATGGAGGGACCCTGGCCAATGCCACGTGGACTGGTAGACTCTCCTCGCTGAGCCCCACCTCAATTCATATCCAGCAAAATTGGAAGATATAATTAAGTTGTTTTGAACAGCAGCAGGAGGGAACTAGGGCAGCTGTCATGCATTCCCTCCAGAGGTTTACTGGGGAGTCTCTAATCCCAGCCACCACCCACTGCGCGGATGGCAGATGACTACACAGGCCTCTGGAGGGGGTCCCTCCTTCTGCCCTGTCCCTTACTCCCTCCTCTACCACAGGACAGTGCCTGTCAGTCCCTCCCCTCCTCTGCTCAAAGCCTCTGCAATGTGCCCCCAGCCCTCATTCTCACCACTTTCTATGCCTATGTTCCTCTGACCTGCCATGCATACTCCCCAGTGTTTTGTTTTGTTTTTTTAAGTTTTGTTGAGATCTAATTCACACACAGAACATTTGCCCATTTTAAGTGTACAGTTCGGTGCATTTACAGTGTATTGTCACCCTCCCTGCCTGGCCTGGATCTGCTGGTCTGTTTCTTCCACTGGGAAGTAAGGGGTCTTCACTGCTTGTTCACCACTGCCCCCCCCCCAGTGCCTTCAGACTACCTGCCCGGCACGGTGTGGACCTCCTTGAGCACTTAAGAGTTGTCAAGCTCCTCGGAGGATGGGGCGGGTCCTTGAGACAAGGGTCTTGGTCTCAGCCAACTCGAGGTGTGGACCTCACCTGTGCATGGATCGGAAGAGGAAGGGTCCTCACTCTGCACTCTGCCCAGCCCCCGGCAGACTGGCCAGTCCCACACCTGCTGCCTCTCTGTGAGAGGGACAGCAATCTTTGCTGACAGCTGAGTGGAAACTAGCAGCTTCCCTGGTTGGCCCCTCTGCTCTCACTTTTGTATCCCAGCATAACACCCCAGGCAGAGACTTGTTATTTTCTTATAGTTGAAAGAGCAGGTCTGAGCTGGCAGCTCCAGGTGTAACAGGTGCCTCTGGGATCCAATACAGACCCTGTGCCCTCCTCTGACTCTACTGCAGGGTGGCCCCTCATCATACACCGTGCTTCCTGCCCAGGAGTAGAGGTCGTTAGGGCCTCTGGGAGCTGCCCTGACTGGGAGGCAGAGGCCAGTAAGTGTTCCGACCCTCCTTCCTTGAACAGATGTGCAGTTTTCTTTTCTTTTTTTTTTAATGTAGCATATTTTTCTTTTTTTCAGTGGAGGTACTGGGGATTGAACCCAGGACCTCGTGCATGCTAAGCATGTGCTCTACCACTGAGCTATACCCTCTCCCGATGTGTGGTTTTCAAACAAGGCCACCAATTCACTGATACCTCCCAGCAAGAGGTACCAGCCCTGTCACCTCCCACCTCCAACCAGGGGGGCTTTTGTGATGCCTTCAAGGAGCAGGATGCAGTGACTATTTGGCTGCTGCTAATCACACTTGGGACACTGGCTTTGGGAGACTTTGGCTGTCATGTAAGAAATCTTGGTGGGGCCACCAGGTGAAGAGATGAAGAGAGAGAAAGACCATGGCCAGGGGTGGGGAGTGGTGTGAAGGGGAGCAGAACTGAAGGAAAGGAAGGAGAAAGGAGGACCCCTACTTGGGCCCCATTGCGCAGTGAGCCTTGGGGAGCCACTACCCAGCCGGGCCTGTTGAGACCCAGGTGAGAGCTGCCTACCTGAGCCCAGGCAAACCTCAAGATTTGTTAGCAAAAATAACTGACAGTTACGGCTGTAAGCCACTGCTTGGGGGTGACTTACTCCTTGGCCGTAGATAAAGCACCTTCTAATCAGTTCTTCCTCCTTCCTGGTCTCACTCCAGCTTCCTGAGGACCAGCTCCCCAGATAAGCCACCTGCCTTCAGGTCCTTGTCTATGGTTCTCCATTCAAAAGGACCCAAACCTGCTGGGGAGGTAAGGTCATTCAACTTGGGTAAGATCATTAACCCACGCCTTGGGGGCTTCATCCAGAAAAACGGAAGGAGTATCATTTCTTACCTAAGATTCCTCTTGAAATGAAAAAATCCAGGTGAATTTAGCATCTGGCAGCTGGTGTCTCATTTGGGGCAGCTCACTGGCTGGGAGGCAAATTCTAATCTGGTTTCCAGGTGTGATGGTCATGGCAGGTACCTCCCGCCATCCTCCCAGAATTGAACTGCCAAAGGTTCAAGGAAGAAATGCCCAGCTGTGACTGGGCAGGTCTGCTGGTGGCCTTGCAACACCTTAGCAGTGCCAGGGAGCTATCTTCCTCCTCCAAGGCCCTAAGGGAAGTAAACAGACTCTGTTCTTATAGAAATGTTCCTGTATCTTTCTGATAAAGATAACACATGGCTTGCCTGTTTTTCTTTTCCAGTCAAATTACGCCAAATGACACAAAGTTAAGAAACAGTTCCATTTCAGGTTCCAAGATGTAGGGCTGCAATCAAGGATCTGAATGAAAATTCCTGGCAAAATACAGTAATTAGAATCATAATGTGAACAGAATTGAAATGGCCCAGCCTCCCACAACACTAAAAGACAGTCTGGTTAATTTCCAAATTATATTTGAGCTCAACATGCAATGGGTGCTTTTTCATTTGGGCAGAGAAAATAGGACTGAAGATTATTACAATAACCACACAAGACTAGGAATGTAATTATAAAATAAGCCATAACCTAGCAGGCAAATCAGTTTTAATGTGTTTCAAGAATTGAATACTCTTTATGGAATTAAAAACAAAAGGGGAAAGAAATCAACCTGCAGAAAATTAAGAGGTTAAGACACAGAAAAACTTTGGGAGTCATAAAATCACAAATACAAAAGCAACAAATTAAAAAAACAGCACACACACAATTACAGGTTTCAGTAACATTAGGAACCAGTACATACCCAACAAATTACTTAATCATCAAATAGCTTACTAATTTTGTAAGGGAGCTGGAAGTTGCTTGAAAGGACTTGATTCCTCCTTCCATCACAAGAAAACCTGTAAAGACTGCCCAAGTAACTCTGAAAAGTGGAGCTCCTTTTCTCAAAGAAAACAGAAATGGAAGGGTTTTTCTCCTCCACACACCTCCAACACCAAAATTTGTACATTCATTCAATCCTTTTAACTAAGGCAACCCAAGGACAATTTCTTGAGACCCTAAACACCCTACGAAACCAAATTCTATCCATGTAAAAAGGAAAAAGAAAAAAAGAAATGAACAACCTTCAAAACAAAGGGTGGTAACTCTACAAAGTACAGGATGTTCACCAGTATAGCTTTTGTGGATTTCATGTTAAAATGCCTGTAAAAGCAGGGGTGGCCAGGAGGGGGGTCAAGACCCAGCCAGGCCCTGGGTTGAGAAATGACACGTTGTAGAAAGGTGATACACAGATCAGGCCTCAGATACCTTTTCAACGCTGCATACTGCTGAGGTAGGAGCTTTAGAAGAAATGTAGAACATCTCAGGGAATTGAAGTATCCTCATACCAAACAAAGAACTGCCCTCTTGCTCGACTGGGGGTGTAAGAGGGCCACGTGTGACCTTACACAATTCAAGAGTTTTTGTACCAGACTGCAGCCAAAAAGGAGAGAAAGCCCCAAGATACAGCCCCAGGAGGTGGGCAGGACCCTGGTGCTGCCCAAGGGATACCTGCAAACTCAAGGGGATGGGGTGGGAGGGAGGAGGAGAACCCCGACTGGCAACTACAAAACACTTATTAGCAAATGGTATCAAAAAAGTATCAAAACATTTAAAAAAACTTTAAAAACTGCCAGGCATGGTGGACACACAGGGCAGGCTCTCCAAGCACCTGTGAAGCTGCCCTATACTTTAGAGGTTTATCCTGGGGCTCAGGCTATCGCCCCTTCCCTTTTGAAGATGCTCAGAATCCACGGAGATGGTGAGGATATCCAGACCACACAGCCAGAACTGCCCCTCCAGGTTTGGGACCAGCGGGCTGAGATTCTAGCCAGAAGTTCTGAGAGCCAAAAGCTCGGTGAGATGCTGGCCAAGCCGCATACCAGGGAGGACCTGGGAAAGGGTGCAGTAGGAGGCTGCTGACTCTAAAAGGGGTGGTGGTGGAGTCCTTCCACTTTCCACGTGGCTGCAAATCACCAAAAGGTCAATCGGGGCTTAGAGGCCAGGCACTCTGGACCACAGGTTAACGCACCTGAACACAGAGGGGATCTTGGAACTGGGAGGGACTCTATTGCCCTTTGGCATTTGGGTTCCCATCCAAAACTGATCACCCTTTAGAGTTGGCTCCTGGGGTCCCTACTAAGTTGCCATGAGGTCAACTTATTCAGGGGAGGGGGAGGGAGGCATTCAGAATATAAACACACACATGAGGTTTTCTACCCAGATCAAGATCTAGAAGCAGTCTTACCTGGTAGTCTAGATTTCTAAAGTGGCAGGATGTTAAAAATACGAATTGAGCCATACGCACAAGCAAGATGCTAAAATAATCTCTGTGTTTATTTTTTTTTTTTGGAAGGAGGTGGTATTATTAATTTTTAATGGGGTACTGGGGATTGAACCCAGGACCTCGTACATGCTGAGGACCCACTCTCCCACTGAGCAGTATTTTAAACAGCAGGAAGACCACTCGAAGTAACGATTCTTCAGCTTTTCTACCCTGCTTCCCTTCTAACATTACATTAATGTCTTAAGCAAATGGGGTTCCAACTGGGGTGAGGCTCAAACTCCAAAACGACCACTAATGTGCAGTTAAAACTCCAGTTTTCTAAAAAGGAAGAAAAAAAATTAACACCTGAATAAAAGCCCACCCTGCTCATTTTGAAAGATCAAGATGATCCATGTGTTTCCAAAGGTCAAGCAGAGTAGCTCGGAGCAAGGAGGTTGAAGACACAAGGGCAAACGTCACTGTTTCTGTCTCTAGATGGCAGCCATGAGAACCCCAGCTTTGGTCACCAGGGTTTGAAACCACACTATCGCGATTCCTCAGCTCAAATGGCCATCCGCCTGAGTACATCCCCAAGCTCTGCCCATCTGGGTTATTAATGATTCTCTTCCTTCTCAGCTGGACTGCACAGAAGGGTGCTTTCCATCTTCAAAACACAGGCAGCAAAAACCTGCCACATTCCAACCTCTCTGCTCTCCCATGTCCAGGCAGACACTGCTCACTGGTTGTGATGCTCCTTTCCACCGACGCTTACGAGCTCAAAAACCTTTCTGGGCACAGCAGAGCCACCACCAATTATCTGAAGTCGGTCTGCAGAAGACGACCTCATCAACCCTACCTTTAAAAGAATGCTCGCCACCTCCACCATATTAGATTCTAAGGCATGTATGTCACAAACATCCTTCATAGCGGCCTAGAGAGACATCACACAATATCAGGGGCAGGACACTGTATGTCACCCACAAGGCACAAGAAAATCAGAATAGAAACCATACTGTACCCTTATTTTGGGAAACATCCTGGTAGTCAAAAATACAACAGCTGGCTTTGGCTAAAAATTCATTGCTGTCCTCTTCCCAAGGTCAAAGCCTTCCTGCTCCCCAAAGCATGCATGCATGGAGTCTTTATACGTGCTCCTCTCAACCTGCCCCTGTATTCTGGTTGAATGACCATTTCTTTGTTTAAGACCTGGGCTGAGCTGGGGAGGACAGACCACAGGTCCTGTGCCTTCTAAAGGGTCTTCAAATGATGAAACCTTTCCTGGAATACGAAAGGGTTAAGCTACCTCACATTTGGCAGTGGCTCCACAAAAATGTGTTTTGTGGAGGGCTGGACTAGGTTTGAGACCAAAAAAACGGTTTCAGGCTCAATGAAGTTTGCAAATGCTGGGTTCATGGAGGGTTAACAGTTAATGCAGGACTTCTCAGAGCCTTTAATACACTGAAGTGTTGTATTAAAGAAAAGATCCAAGAAGAGTGTACAGTTTTTTGGTTTGACTGTTTGTATGCCCTGCAGAGCCCCTCAAGAGTTTGTAAGGCTTTAGCAACTTCCCAGCTAAACTCTGCAGACTGGTTGCCCAACTAGCAAGAAAAGGCAACAACTTGGGTACTGAAGCTTTCAGCTCCCATGTTGCTCTCATCTCTCCTGGTCACTATTGAAACAGGCCAACCAAAAATCACAGTAAACCTTCAAGAGAAAGAAAAGGAAGGGCAGTAAAAAGACAAAAAAAAAAAAAAAGAAAAAAAGAAAAAAGAAGTATATTAACTGAGATCCTTACTCTAACATCAGTGTTAACAATAAATCTTATATTTTTTAATGGAGGCGCTGAGGATGGAACCCAGGACCTTGTGCGTGCTAGGCACGTGCTCTACCAGTGGGCTCTACACTTCCCCAGACAATAAATCTTGGCATGTTTTCATCTCTGCAATCGGATCTCTGCCGCGGTAGAGATCATTTGTGCCTCCCTAGGCTCACGACTGAAACCCAAGCCCATTCCTATGGTACTTGTATTACACAACGGCTTGGGCAGGAGTCTCAAACCCTCCTTACAGCACATGCACGACTGCTGTCTATTCCAGTAACCAAAGGAACCAGGGCAGGGTGGTCACACATCTCACAAGGAGGTGCTGAATACATTTTAATAGCTTATCCAGGCTGAAAGAGCTTACGCCCCAGAAGGAGCCTGGCCACTCTTTCAGCTAACCCTGTTGTTCAAAGCATGAGGAAACAGCTCCAGACTTGTTGAAGAAGTTGCCCAGCAGCACAAAACTCCTTCAGAGCAGACGGCCTGCCAGGACCAGGATCTGCCGCTGGAGTTGAGGGACAACCTCCTTATTGGGGATCAATGCGCCCTCACTGGTGCAGGAACTTCCTGTGGCTTCTCGAAGCTGCAGTCCAGGAAAACAATGACAAATCCTAGATGCTCCCTTTTCCTTTCCTGAGAAATAAATGGAGACCTGTGGGGCTCAGTACATCAGTAATATGTGAAACAGTGGGTCCCAGAAAAAAGACACGAAAAAGTAAAGTAAAAAGACAAAAGCACAAATTACAGAATAACGCTTGTAAAGAGCCTCGTGCCCCACTTTTAAAAAGGAACACACTGGATTCCCAAATGTGGCTGAGGCTCAGTCATTCCAAGAACAAGTTAAAACAGTCTGCAGGCACTCCCTCTGCCACTCCTGATAGTTTCAGGTTTGGGAATTCTGTGGGGGGGCCCAGGAATCCATTTTATTTTTTTAAGTTCAGCCAGGTTTGGGGGAGGTGTGGACTAGGGGGTCTGAAATGTCCCATTAGAGCCCTTCGTTTCACTACGAAAACGTCTGCACAACCCCTGACCTGGCTACTCTCAGGAGATGGTCAGGACTGCCTGGGCTCCCTGCCCATCCTGGGGACACATCATGTGGGAAGCAGCCCAGCATGGATCCAGGGACAGTTGTTGCCTGGGCCCAGGTTTAATTATTCAAGCAAGATAATATGTAAATTATATAGAATATTTAATCAGTTACTGTGATACTGTAGAAATACCAAGAATCATAAAAGTAAAAAAAGCTGCAAAGTTGTACATCACGGTCCAGGACTTGACCCAGGTACTGCTGGTCTCTGGGAGGGGCGGGTTCACTGGCCACGGTCCTGGGGTCTCTTGCCCTTGCCCTTCTTCTTCTTGTCCTCCAGCCGCGGCTTCAGTGCGCACACGCAGGCGGACACGCCAGCGATGGCCTTAGGCAGGTCGGTGCCCCGGCTCCACTTGTCCTTCTCAGGGTCGTACACCTGCACCGTCTTGGAGAAGGCCGTGTTCTCCCAGCTGTAGCCGCCCAGGATGTAGATGCGGCCCTGCCACACAGCCACGCCTGACTCGCTATTGGCATGCAGTAGCGGCGCCACGCGTGTCCACTGGTTGCACTGTGGGCTGTAAGCCTCCACACCTAGCACATCAAAGCGCTCCATGGACTCGATGCTGTCGTCACTGCCGCCGATGGAGTAGATGCTGTCCTCCAGGCTGCACATGCTGTGCCAGCCTCGCGCTGTGGTCATGGGCCGCCGCTCCTCCCACACGTCTGTCCGGTGGTCGTAGCACAGCAGGTTCTTGCGGTAGGGGCCGATCTGGTAGTCGTGACCCCCCGAGATGTACACGAAGTCTTTGTAGATGGTGCCCGCGTGGCCGTACGTGAACCTGCAGAGAGATAGACGGACAGACAGAGATAGAGCATGCTCAGTGCGGCGCGGGGCTGGGCCTCCGTGAGCTGGGGACCCAGTCTTTTCCTCCACAAAATGCAGACAAGTGCCCTCTGAGGGGGTCACGCGGGGAACAGGCACCCCCACCCCCTGCGCACTTGAGAGCCGCTGGGTGTGGACTAGAAGGGGCAAGCAGGGCAGGTTACACTCAGGCCCCTTTGCAGCCTAACCGCCTGGGCCAGAATACCAGGTCTGCCCTCTCTGTCCCTGTCTGAGAGGTGGGGGTTATCACTAGAGAGTTACCCTTCTCAGCAGGGCTGGAAATGACCTGCTTCTGAGGCACATGTGTGTACCTGACTCAGGGACGTATCAAATGGGGACTGAAACAGTACAGCCCCAGCTACATGACATTCTGGAAAAGTCAGCACTACAGAGACAATCAATACCGGTGCTGCCAGTGGTTGGGTCGGGGGGGAGGGATGAAAAGATGGAGCCTGAGAGATTCTTTGGGCACTGAGACTGTTTTGTGGGGTTTTTTTTTGGAGGGGGGTAATTAGGTTTATTCATTTATTTATTATTATAATTTTTCAAAACATTTAACGAAGGTACTGGGGATTGAACCCAGGAGCTCATGCATGTGCTCCACCACCGAGCTACACCATCCTGGCCACGACTGTTCCGCATGACCCTGTAACAGCTGACAACTATCATTACCCAACAAAACCTGCAAAATAACACAACCCAGAGAGCGAACCCTCACGTAAACCAGGGAGCTTCGGTAATGCTAGCATTATCAACTTTGGTGCATCAGCTGTAACAAATGTACTGGTCAGGATACTGCCAGACCAGATGTTAATGACAGGGGACACTGGGTGTGCTCAGGGGAGAGCATGTACTTTCAGTTCAATTTTCTCTAAACCTAAAATGGCTCTAAAAAAATGAAGTCTACTAGAGACAAAAAAAGAAAATAACAACAAAGTGCAAACAAAGGGGAAACGAAAAGGGAATGATGTTAGGACATTCAGGATGATGGTTCCTTAGGGGAGAGGCAGGAGGCTGGTGGATGGGAGGAAAGCACAGAGCAGGACCAGCCCCGGACAGACGGGAGTTACTGTTCAATGTCCTGGCTCTTGGGTTAGGCTGTGGGTTTGCGGAGGTACCACTATACAAGTCAGTCAATGAATGAAAAAATAAATGAGTGAATAAATGAAGTAAATGTGGGGCATATATGCTGTAATGATGACAGCATCATGATTATGTTTATTCCAACTCTGACCACCTGAGGTCCATTAAGGAAAAAAAACATAATAGGGTTATTGTAGTACTTAAGGTACATAAATCACCCTGGCTGGCCCAGAGAAAGTGACAGCCACAGATATCAGATATTCTTCTCACTATAAATAAGCCTCACTTCTCCACTTGTAAAATGGACAATAAACGAGACCTCTGGGAGAACACAGGTCTTAGTTTGCACAGGACATGGGCAGGACTCACACCATTGCCCTCCCTGGGTTTGGGTGATAGATTACTTGGGCACTACCTCCAGCCCCTGGGTTAGTGTGGACATCAAGGGACTCATCACATCAAGCTCTTGGCCCAGGGTTGGCATGTGGTGATCATGACTGTCATGACTACTATCATGACTGTCAAATCATCTTATTAACAGGTGTCCAGCTGTTACTTCATTGGCTTCTTAGAACCTTTACATGAAGGTGGTAGTTACGAGGGACTGGAGGAGCTGGGAACCATACCCAGACGCCTAACCCATGCACTCTTCTAACTCCCAGGGACAAAGTCCCCAGGACGCCCAGATGTGTTACACAGCAAGACTGGCTCAAAGGTCCAACCACAAAGACCAGCAAAAGAACTGGCAGGCACCTTTGCTAAACCCATGGCAGTAATAAAGCAGTAAATGGACACCTCGATGCCAGGAGACTAGAGAGGCAGATGAGCTCCGACCCCGGGAGCATTTCCTGGGTGCCGGTTGGGAGGGGAGGAGACTCCTTAGCTCTTGTCCCATCCTTGCGACAACTCCACAGGGTTGGTATCATCATCACATCCCCTTTCCAGATGAGGAAACAAAGACAGCCTGGGGTGAAGACACTTGCTTGAGTCAGATCTAGGATAGATAACCTCCCACTTCTTTGAACTCCTCCTGCCCAAAATCAGAGAGATTATCAGGTAAATCTTTCACTCAGCACTCACTCCCCGAAACTCAGGAAGTGAAGAGACTAAAGTCACATTTGTCTCAGCGACAGAGCTGACACTTGCAGTCAAACAGCCTAGAATAGGCTCCCTGGCCCATCACCACCATGCCCTCTGCTCCTCATGGTCTACCCGCTGTTATTTACAAGTCGAGAGACTTTTCCTGGAGATGGAGGCTAAAATATCCAGAAAGGGAGGTGGGTTGACCTGTAACCTGAAAGTTGCCATGTTAGTACAGTCCACAAAACCCTGATCACCTTGGCAGGCCAGCCACGTAGGACCAGGAGTCAGTCTTGGGACTGTAGGTCTCAACCGAAGAGAGAGCTCCGTTCTCATTCCGGCCGCCAACAGCCACCAGCATGTCTTCAATGGAGGCAAGGTAGAAATCCACGCGGCGCTGGTTCATGGAGGCCACCTGTTGAGGCGAGATACCTGTACCTTTCCCTCCCCGACCCAGGTCAGCGTCAACATCCAACAGTGTGTCCCCAAACACATCCCACAGAAGGCACACCTGGGGAAGGTGGCCACATGAATCTGGGGAAGGGAGCCAAACTTGTAGAAAGAGGAGTTCCTTAAGTGGGAATTCTCAGAGCTCCCAGGAGCCTCAAAACATCATGAATCCCCAAGAGGGAAATGGAGAACTCGCTTCCCCAAACTTGTCTGGCCACATAGTTGACCTTGTGGCCTAGAATTCTGCAGGACACACACAGTTCACAACTGCTGATTTACTGGTTTCCTGAAATAAAAGTTAATCTTTCCCCTCAACACTCCCATCAGATATTTTTAAAATTAATGCTAATCGCCAAACATGTTAACAGGCAGAAAGTGGCACTCAAAAGAAAATTTACAACAGAAGACCTAACTTTTTCTTTCTTTTTCAAATCACCCAAGCAGAACACACAAATGAACATGGTCCCATGGGAGATCATACGTTCAGGCTGCCACTGCTATGAAGGTTTGAGGATGGGCTCTAAAGCTGGGAGCCTCCTTCCAGTGGCAAGACCTATACCTTGGAGGGTGGTTTTAGATTTTTGAGAACAAAATAGAAAGGTCATCTGAGTCTGTTCAGAGCCTTGAGCTCAGAAAAACACCAAGTTAAGTAAAAAGACTGAGGTGTGAGTATAAAGACTGAGACAGACTTCGCAGGTGGCGGTCCCAGGTCCTCTCCCTGGGAGAAGAGGGGCACACCTGCCAATCAGCGTGAGCTACAACCGCTGACCCTGGAAGGTCAGTGTTCCCCACCCACATCCAGAAGGAGAAACTGGAATTGGGAGAGGGCAGGGAACTAGCCTGAAACACACCCTGGTCTGAAACACAATTAAGCCAAGTTGGGATGTGAACATGGGTCTGATGTCAAGACCCAGGCTCTGCCTGGAATCAGCCGCCACATCTGCCAAAGGGCCACAACTCCCACCAGGGTGAGCCCTCGAGGCCTCCTTAAACCAGCTCCTAACCTTTCCAAAAGAAGAGCTCGGTGGAGGCTCTGAGACAAGGGGAGCCCATTGGGACGTTGGGTCCAATCTCTAAACTGGTGCTATCCAATATGGTAGCCACAAGCCTCGTGTGGCCGTTTACACTCAAATGCACCTCGGTTACAATGAAATAAAATGGAAAACTCAGTTCTTCAGTCCCACAGGCCACACGTGGCAGGTGACTGCAACATCGGACAGCACAGATGTAGAACATTTCTGTTGGTGCAGAAAGTTCGCCCGGACAGCACTGCTCTGGACACTGACTGACCCTGCAGGAGGTGGCCAGTCAGCCCTCACTGCCTACGGCCAGGTGCGGGCGAGGGGCAGTGGGAATGATCTGGCTCATCACTATCACCACACCTCGCTTGGAAGCAGGACAGTGGTCAAGGCCCGCGGTGGGGGGTAGGGAGGGGCAGTCAAGGTTAAGGAGATCAAAAGTCCTCAAGAATAAAGAAATAATCTGGCTTTAATCTCACCTTGATCCACTGTTTACAGCGGGGGTCATACCTATAAAGAAGGTTGGAGGCCGCATCCCCTCCGTTGTCCCGCGAGAAGCTGCCACCAGCGATGAAGATGAATCCCCCCAGCACAGCGACACAGTGGTGGCTCCGCCTGGCTGGCAGGGGTGTCTCCTTGACCCACTGCTCACTCTGGGCGTCCAGGTAGCAGGTGTCATCACTGAGCTCCAGACACCGCTCGGAGACCTCGCCGCCCACAAACAGCAGGCGCTCCTCATTGGTGCGGAGGGCAGTGCGCTTGGTCTGCATGACGGGCTGGGCTGCCAGGCTGTTGTGGTAGCGCACGGCCTCCTCGATGAAGCCCTCGCAGTTGGCCTCCCGGGGCAGCAGTGAGCACACAGCTGGCTTAACACGGTGCAGCAGGTCATTCTTGGGGATGAGTGGGAAGTGGATGTTCTCCAGCACCTGGTAGGCGTGGGCCTCGCGCTCCGGCTGCTGCGTCAGCCACTGCAGGGCAGCCTGCAGCAGGTCGTGCTCACATTCCCGCTGCACCTCGCTGCTGCCCAGGTAGATGCACAGCTTCTGCATGGAGATGTTCTGCAGGAAGTCAGGCGTGAAGGACAGCGTGCCGAAGTGACTAAGGATGAAGCCATCAATGAAGGCATCCAGCCGCTTGAGGCTGTAGATGGAGGCCAGCTCCTGCAGGTACAGGTAATTGTCCTCGCTCACCTCCTGCTCCAGATACTCGCAGCAGAAGTCCACTACCGTCCAAATCTGCAGCAGGTGGGCCGTCTCCAGGATGTAGTCGATGTTGCCGCCATCCAGCGCCAGCTCACCACCATAGAGGAAGTCTACCACAGCCTTGAGCCCGATGTAGGAAGCACCAATCAGCTCCACCTCCTTCTGGAAGGCCTCGCGCATGCCAATTGTGAACATGGAGTTGAAGTAGTCGCTGCACACGGCCAGCAGGTTGCGGTGGGCCGGCACACGCTGCTCGTCCGCCACCAGGATGACGTCGCAGAAGAGGCCTCGGAGGCGCTGCTCATTCAGCCGCTGCAGCACCGTGGTCGAGTGGTCGGCCCAGCGGTACACCTGCGGCAGAGAGCACAGGTCAGGACAGGGGCAGGGGAGCACACCAACTTCCCACTCAACAGCTGCAGGGTCCTGGGATCTATCTGGTATGTCATGACCAGCATTTTCAAATACAGTGGAATGAGAGAGAACAGAAAATAAAGTAGCAGCGCGCCTCCCAGAACAGAAGGCTGTTCCTCCACGTGTGTGTCCGTGCATGTGTATTTGTATTATTTCCTTCTTTATAAAAAAATTCTTAACTCAATCTTTTTTGCTTTCTTTCTTCTCTCCTTTCTCTCTCTTTCCCTCTCTCTTCCTCTTCTCTTTTTTAATAAATAGAATTCCTGAAAGTTTTCCTCCTTCCCTCCTTCCCTGGCTGTGTGCAGGTCACGGCACATAGGCTTGAATACACTGTCCCATCAGGACGGTGGAGTCGCCTGGTCGTAGCCTCTAAAGTCAGACAGAAGCTGGTGGAACCCTAGCTCCGCCACTTTGCAGCTGTGTGATCTCAGTGAGTCGCAAGCAGCCGGGCCTCTGTTTCCTGTCTCATGAATGAGGATGAGGGTATTTACCACCCAGGTTTGGGGTTGGGGGGCTCATGAGACAGAACTTGGCACAGAGCCCACCCGAGGAGAGCGAGAGGGATGTCAGCCACTGTGATGGTCAGTTCCAGGGGTATGATGGGTCCAAAGACTTAGCAACAGATCCAGACTAACATGCTCTGGGGAATCTTACTTTCAGAAACACGGCTTCAATATTCAGTGCCCAGGGTTAAAAGATATGTCTACAAAACGCTCTTTTCCCAGGGGCTATATGTGTCACATGTTGTGCTGTGCTCTCATTTGAGTATCATGAGAACCCTCCAAGGGAATGCCAATTACAATCCCTATTTCCCAGATGAGGAAAACTGAGGCTCAGAGAGACTAAGACACTTGCCCAAAGTCCCACAGTGACTGAGGGGCAGGGCTGGGACTAGAACCTAGGCCTGATTCCAGAGCCCAAACCTTTAATCACCACACTGCTGGAATTAACGAATCAATTAATATGAATAATTAATATGAATTAATTCAATACATTCAGGGTGGTGGACATCTATTGACTGTTAATCTGCCTGTCCTGGGCTTTTGAAGATATAAAGAAAAATCAGACCTAGACAATAGTTTCTAAATCCTTGGAGGACTAATATGCTTTGGGCTTTCAGGATATTTCACATTGCTTTATTTATTCCCTACAAAAACAACAAGAAAATTCAACATACGGAAAAAGAGACCATTCGGAAACATCAACTAGGTAGCAGGGTGATTCAAGGCCAACTGAGGAAAAGGGCGAGCTGGGCAGTAAGCCCAAGGTGGGGAACTGGCGGTGGAAAAAAATACAGGTGGGTGAGGGCTCAACAGGTGTGAGCGCCTCGGTGACTGGCTTGCAGGTCCCTACAGGTTACTTCTCAATACATGCCCTCCAGCAGTGAGTTTTTCCTTCCCTTTCAAATCTGTTCTTTGCTGCTGCCAGTGCATCAGTAACTGGGGCCCTTTATTTCCCTGTGGTCATTCTTCATCTTACAACGTCGATCGCTTGGTCTATATGACACTCTCAGGCAACTCCCGCACATTCCAACGAGACCAAACAGATGTGTCCTAAAGCTTCCTTTCCATCCAAGGTTAGAGAGCCAGGCTCCCCTGCCTTACATGACAGGACAGCTTCTTGTAGTCCCATACTCAGACATCTCAGTTTATTCTGGTTATTCATTGAGAGACCCAGGCTGGCTGGGTTTTGGCTTCTAATTAGGCAGGAATCGTCTGGGCTCCAACAGACACTGACTCAGGGACCCTCCTGGGTGTGGACTGAAGAAAGAAAATTAAAAAGCACTGCAGGAGCAGGGTATCGAGTAACAGAGAAGGCAAATGTCCTAGAGATGCAAGTGAGGGGCACCAGGTGGGCTGTCAGCTCACCTGGGGCTTCTGGCTGTCTCAGTGGGGAGGGACGCTGGAACTACCACACTTAGATGGGGGTGTACCCGCCCCAGGCTGCGGTGTGGTAAGGGGAAGAGCCCTGGGGAGGGGCGGAGGCGACAGCTGCGAGGGGAACCATCTGCTCCGTGAGCCAGGCTGGGAGTGGGCAGCTGCTGCTCCTAAAGCTGGGTCTCCATGCTAAGTAGGCACCTTTAATTCTGTACCTGGGTCTCGACTACAGCCCGTTTCTGGTTACTATACTGCAGCAACAGAGATTTAGAGCTAAAAACAGACAGACGTGACTTCCCAATTTCAAAGGGGCAGCAGTAACAGAGTTGCAGCATTTCATGTAATTTAGAAACTCTGACCCTCAGCATTTTCTGATGGTACTAACCCTGTTCATTCTTCATTTCTTATTTCACTGCCTTAGTCAGAGGCTAGGCAAGGTGAGAGAAAACAAGGTACTCAAGATCTAGCCCTGTACAGAATGCAGCAGGTAGTGGGTATTTTATGTTTAAAAAGGATTCAGCATCAAAGGGGATCAACACATTTTAGAGTACCTAAAAGGACAGTGGAAGCCATACAATGGAAGACTCTGCTGTGCTGAGGGCACCACTGATCACCACACACAGCAACTGGGGTGAACTTCAGAAGCAGTGACCACAGCAAGGATCCAGGCACTGGGGGGCTCCATCCTCCTACTCCACTTATGTAAATTTGAGGCCAGGCAAAACTGCAGGGCTGGAAGCTGGGAACGTGGCTATCTTGATTATAGCAGCCAGAGGGGTTTGGTAAGTTTCTTCCATTTATCTGGGTGCTGGCCACGAGGATATATTGAATGTCTAGAAAAATCAAGATTTTTTGATTTGGGCATTTTTTAAATATAAAAAGTTAGGACCATAAATACAATGAACCAAAGGATAGAGAACTCAATTCCTAAAAGCTTTGATTCAGAGAGAAACAAGCTCAGAATCTGGCTTTAAGGGACAAAGATTTCCAGTGCTATCAAACTTAGAAAGCTACACTGTCTCTGCAGCCAAGCTCCATAACAAAGGCCCTTTGAGTCAGCAGCAAGACCTTTCTGGGGTTTCACAGCTGATAACGCCGGGCTTGGCAGGAGCCTTCTCAGTAAACTCAAATGGAAATAGGAGACCATTTCTCAGGAGAACCAACCTCTCCTGAAAATTACACCCTGCTTTTCTTTTACACACACCTGTCGACCCTCGTTCCCTCTTTTTTTCTCTTCACGTCTGTAGGCTGATCACAACTCCCTTTATCTAAAATGGTATTTCTTAATCTTTTTTTATCTTGTTTTCAATCTTTTAAGATATTCCTCCCAATAGCTCACTATGTAATTTTAACCCCATATATATTCTGTATGTCTGTGCAGGTACTGTATGTATAATCGTGCTTTATATTTTAAAAGAATAAAATCCTTTCCACACTCACAAACACCAATTTCACATCGGGAGGGCAATACTGGCCCCACTGAGAATGCATGTTCCAACGTAACTATAGCATTCAATCTTCAAAAAAGAATACTTTTAAAGGAAAGAGTATTATTAATATTTATAAAGAGACAGGTGTAAATGGGGACTGTCCCACAAATTGGTCCCCCAAGACTTATCTATAGCAGCTGTAGGGACAGGGGCCACTCCAAGTCACTTGAAGAGTTTGCTAAAACTATAGATTTCCAGGTTCTGCTCTCAAATTTTAATTTACCAAGTCTGGGGTGGGGCTGGGCATATGCAATTCCAATTAGACACCTTCCCCCTCCCCTTCTCCCTGGGTGATTCTGATGCAGCCAGTGTGACAGTGTGACACAGGTAGGTAGCCCCACCCTGGGGAACCCACCCTCACTCGCTCCTAGGGTCCCAGAAAGTCATGACCGAGGGAAGGTTCTGGATCCTTAACAACCAGGTATTCAAAGTGTTGCCCTCACCATAAGGCTGGGGGCTGGCTTCTCAATGGATACATTCTTGGAGTTTTTGAGTCCCAAGTGGGGACGGAAATCCCATGGTGTGTACCCTGTCTGGTACACCTCTTAGGGTCGAGGTGTAGCATAAATAAATCAAGCTGTGTTTCTAACATCCCTCGTACCCCCAGCTCTCTCTGATTTTACGATTTTTCCACTCCTTCCACCTCTAGTCATCATTAGGGAGATTAACACCAGCACCAAGAATATAAAATGTCTGTACAACGAAAATGAGCCCCTCCGAAAAATATAAGGCTTCTTTGGCAATCTGCATAGGTGGTGAGCAACTCATTCACAAACCTTTGAAGATTCACTGATCTTGTATGGCCGAGACACTCGAGTCTGCCGGCTTCCCTCCATCATAAAAGAGATTGCAGCCCTAGGACAAGAACAGAGTTTCTAAGCATGTAGTAGTAACTGGAGGTCATTCATTAATTGCAGGCTCTACTGGCAGGCATCAGTGACAGCAAGAGCAAAACAGTCACATGGAGGAGAGAGGGAGAGAGAACTATGAGCACAAAGAACTCCCCGATGCTGAAAGCTGAAAAAACTAGGTTGTTGGAAGCACACAGAGCATTTCACAAGTGTTCCTTTTTCATCTAAAATCCGAGAGCATCCTATCTCTTAGCCTACCTCCTACAAATGCCTACCTTTTGATGCTCCATCTGAATTAGGCCTTTTCCATAGCTCAAGATTATAATGACAACAGGTATCATTTCAGAGCCCAGACCCTGAACCTAGGGAAGGGATTTACCCGTGCTAGCTCAGTTAACATCCCTAACTATGCAGCCAGGCTGATGTCACTTAACCCATATGACCGATGCAGCTCTTGAGCTCAAGGTCACAAAGCTGGTGAATGGCTGGGAATCACACCACACCTGAATCTGTCCAGCTTCGAAACCAGGATGCTCTGCTGAATGTGGCCCAGTCTTTGAGCATATCATGCTTTAAAATTTTTGTGGAGTTAGGATGTGATGCAGTGATGACTACCAAGTATAAAATATTCTAGACATAGGCACCGTCTTAAGTGCTTTCCGGTGTCTTCACTGATTTAATCTCCACAACAAGTCCATGAGGCCAGCACTATTATTATCCTGTTTATGGAGGAGGAAGCTGAAGGGAAGTAACTTGCCCAGTGAAACACACACAGGAAGAATAAACCAAGGGAGAATTCCATGCTCTTAACCCCTAGGCTTTTCTACCTGGCCATTAAAAAAAAATGTCCACAGGCAGGAAATTTATGCTGGGGCCTATGCCCTGCCTGGAACATCCAAGATAAACTTGAACAAGCAAGTCAACCTCTCTAGGCTTTGTGGTCCCGTCTCTATAGTGGGCTGGTATACCAGGTAATGTTAAGGTTTCTTCTACCTTTGAAACATCAAGTAAGTCGCTAACAGCACAGAGCCAGGCTTTAGTGGACTTCAGAGGACGGGGGCACACAAAAGGATTAAGCTAGCAATATGGGCACAAGTCACATCCTGCGATGGAGGGTTTAAGTGGGAACTTTTCTCCCTGCTGAGCTGAGAAGAGTCAATTTGTTACCTACTGAACAAACAGCCTTTTGCTAATGAAGAACAATGTGGCAAGCAGTCAGCACTGTGTCAAGATAATCAGGGACACATCCGGGGACCCCAGTGTTCCCATGGGGGCAATAAATTCAGGCAGTCAATCCTGCCAGCTCCCTGGGAAAAGGGACAACTAGATTCCTCTTGGCAAACTAGCAACTTTGTGACAAAGACCCTAACCCCGTGCTTTCTGACTGCCCCTAGGATGCTGGGGGGGCTCAGAGAACGGAGGGAAGGACACCAGCATTCATGCACTGCCAGTGCTCACTCCTGACTCCCGTTTCACCTTCATCCTCCAAGACAGGTGCCACCACCATTTCTGACACCCAGGCTCAGGTGGCCGTGGGGCTTGCCCAAGGTCACACAGCAGAAAGTCTCCACCACCCCAGGCAGCCAGCCAGGGCTCAGGTTTGCCTTCAGTGCTAAAAGCTTTCTTTTCTAGGCCAAGATTTCTAGAGAGAGTTTCCCCTTGCAGAGGCTCTCTTTTGTCTGCGGGCAAGTGGTTTTGGGACGATTCCTACAGGAGTGTTGGGTGTCAGCTGCCTCCTGTGCTTTCTGGAAGCAGGTGAGAGGGTCAAGCCCATCTGCAGGGACAGTGGCATCCCCAGTGAGGCGTAAAAGGTCTTTTAGCAAAAAGGTGGAGAGAGGCCATGTCGGGACGGGAGGGTCCCCAGGGAGCCTCCTCTCCCGGCTCCTTCCCAGGTTTCGACCCTGAAGCTGCCCAACCTTCAGCGGTCGGGGAAACACAGAGTCGTGGAGATGGACACGGATGCCCGCCAGCACTCACCCGTCCCGGGCCTCGCTGGCAGCGTCTCCGAAGACGCCGCTGTCGCTCGCTCCGACCCGGCACCCCCCGGCGGAACTGCCCGCACAACGGCCGCCCAGGCAGGCTCGAGCTGGCTGCGAGGAGGCGGAGGGAGGCGGAGTTGGGTCGGGCCCCGGGCAGGCGCCCGCAGCGGGACAGGGGGACACTCACCTGGGCCGCGCGGGGCCGGCCGCAAAGGCCGCACCTGTCTCACCTGCGGTGGCGGCGGCCCCCTCTCCCCCGCCCCGCCGCTGCCGCCGGCGTCCCGCCCACCCCCGGCGTGCTTGCCCTCCTCCCACCCCACGAGCACAAAGGGATCCCGGAGGCGGGGCGGGGGCGCAGCACGCGAGGCCAGAGACCCTCCTGAGGCAGGCCCGCCCCTCCGCCCCGGCCCCCGGACGGCGCGCGGCTCCCGGCCCGGGCGGGAGCGGAGCGCGCGCTGATGCCCACCTGGAAGGGCTCACTACGGGCGCGACGCAGGGACCCCCGGCGGCGGGGCCGGACGCACGGAGTGGCGGGGCCCGGGCTCGGGAGCCCGTGGTCTGGCCGGGTGCGCAGCCATGGCTCCGCCAGGAAGTGCGAGGCCGAGGGCGGAGGCGCGCGCGGCCAATGGCGGCGGCCGGGAGGAGGTGGGCTTAGGCGGCGCCGGGGCGGGGCCTGCGCGGGTTGGGCGGGGTCTGCGCGGGGCGGGGCAAGGGGGCAAGAGGGACATGCGGTTGGCGCCCTCCCTCCACAAGCTGTACCCCAGGCCACCGGCCTTCGTAGCCGCTCAGGCGGGCCGCACACAGTTACGCATCGCGAAATGCCTACTGAGTGTCGCCTGCTGTCCCAAGCGCGGGGACCCCCCATGGACGGGACAGGCAAGGTCCAAGGTATGGGGGACTGAGCGGTGTACCAAGACCTGAGTGCCGGGAGGGGACATCGCGGTGACAATTTGGCACCTCGGCTCCTTCCAGTCTTAGCTCGATATCCCCTGTGTTCACCCTATGGTGAGACTGACCCTCTGACCTCTGTGTTTCGAATCACACTCCCTCTCTTCATTCCCCTTCCAGCTTTCCACTTCACTTAGGTCGTACCACCATCTAATACTCTAAATCATTTTCTTACTCATTTAAATTCCTGTGTCTCTCCCCCACTAGAAAGAAACCCACCAGGGCAGGATTCACTGTCGGTTATATTCCTGGCTGGGCCCGCAGAGCTGGCATGTATTAGGCCCTCGATAAATATTTGTGGAATGAATTAATTTAACTCTTAGGGATCTATCATGGACAAACTTATGCCGCAGCATGGATGAACCCTGAAAACATGATGCTAAGTGAAAGAAGTTAGACACAAAAGGATATGTTGTATGATTTCATTTATATGAAGTGTCCAGAAAAGGCAAATTCAGAGACAGAAAGTAGATTAATGGTTGCAGGGGGCTGGGAAGTTGGGGCAAAATGGGGTGCAACTCTGAATATATGAAAAACCACTGAGTTGTGGGAAAAGAGTGACTTTATGGTATGTGAACTGCATCTCAATAAAGCTGTTACAAAACCAAAGCCAAACAAAAAACTTCTCTCTCCCCCTATTTTTCTATTCCCTGCCTCCTCTGGAAAGGATTTTGAGTGTTTTAAAGGGCTGCTGTGTAAAGCATGGTCAGATGCAGCCACTGAAGGGGAACCAGAAAAGAATGAAAAACAAGGATGGAGGGTAGGTGGGACCTGGCGACTCCTGGAGGCCTTTTTTCCTTCTGTTCTAGACAGGACCCTCAACTTGGCTCCTTCCATGAGAAGGTTCCCAGCAAGGCACCACCTGGCCCCATCCACAGCCTTGGCCCCACCCTCACCAAGCCCCTCTTACCAGAGGCTACCTGCTGGGGGTTGGGGGACAGATCTCAGTCACCTCTGGTGCAGAGTAAGGATGTAAGGAGTATTTGTGCAGATCGAATGATTGATTGCCTTCTCCAGCCTACCGGAGGGCAGATTGACATAGGGTGAGCGCCATCCTTTCTCTGGAGTAAGCTGCACCTCCTGAGCCTCAGTTTCCCTGTCTGTGAGTGGGGTCTATAAGTCCACTGCCCACTCCCACCCTGAAAAGCCTTACACTTTTGGGACATTTTTTCTTTTTACCTTTCAATAGTTGAGATTTGTATTTAATATTAATTTGTTCAGAAATAACAGTATAGAAATTCTTTTTAAATTAAAGAGGGTTAGGTTAAAACTACCCCTGGAACCCCTTAGAGAATCCTTTAGATGAAGTTTTCACTGCCTGTATTGCTGTCCTCCATCTCTCTCCCCTTCTCCATGAGGACAAATACACATTCGTCTTTCAGTACTTTCTTCAGGCATCTCTTTACTCCAAAGCCTCACTTGCCCATCTTCAACCCCTCCAAGACCCCTCACTACCTCAACAAAGCTAATCTCACATCTTGTTCTGTGTCTGTATCTTGAGAATCTCCACTCTTACATGAGTTCAGGCACTCATTCATTCATTAATTCATTCTGCAGACATTTAGAGAATTCCTACTATGTGCCAGGCACTGTGGTAGGTGCCAGAGATAGAAAGAAGATGCTTTCAAGGAATTCAGGGAGGGAGGCAAACAAGAGCAATTACTGTATCACAAGCAGTCCTGTGTCAGGCTAACATTCAGAGTGCAATGGATGGGACGTCTTCTTTTTTTACAGGTATAGTTAAAGATTCTCCCTGTACAGACAGACATAGATAAGAACAGACAGATACGGATAAACAAAGATATGTATGGCTCTCTCTGCGTATACATAGATGTATCTCTGCCTCTATCTAGAGAGATTTAACTGTGTATTTTAACAGCCTATAACTTGGCATGGACGTCTGTCTCCCTGGTGTTGGGTTCTATATTAGAACTCATATGAATGAGATATACAACCTGAAAGGGAGGGCCTGGAGGAAGGGCTTGGAACATATTCAGGACTCCCCACGACTTTGACCTGAAAAACATGCAGACTTGGACAACCTGACTTTATCTCGCTGTCCCCATCACCACTTTGGGAAAAATCCTTTCAGTTTTTTTTTCCTTTAAGTCACATTTTCAAATTAAAAAAGCATTGCACATGTAACTGGGAAAATACAGAAAAGTCTGAAAAGAAAACCACTCACTCCTGCACCATCCAAAAATAATCATCGTTCATATTGTTGTTTCTCCATATCTCACCCCTCCAGAACCACTTTATGTAGTTTCTTCACAATAATAACACAAGCACCACCACCAATCATATACAGCTCACTGTGTGCTAGACATGGCTCTGAGCTCCCTGAATTTATTATCTCTTCAACTCTTTGAGGGAGGTACTGTATTGCAAGTGCTCAAGGCCTGGCAGGTTCACAGATTTGGGCTGACTGAAGAACACTCATGGAGCTGTAGGTATAGCTGACATGCCTTTACTGCGGGCAGAATACACAGGCTTCAACGGCGGCAGCTGCCGGAAGTCCTGTCCGCCTTATATACCAAGGCAAGCAAAGCCGGCATCCCTCCACTATGAGCTTTTGGCTAACCAGTGCACTTGCGCGGCACAAGTCATTACACAAGAGTACATGGGTACTGCGCATGCGGGATAATATAGCCCAGTCACTGGGCACCGGATGTCTGGCCAAGGAGCCTGACGAACTCCATTTTCCCTACAGGTACTATTACTTTCTCTGTTTCTAGAGGTGGGGAAACTGAGGCCTGGAATAGTTTAATCACTTGCCCAAGGTCACAGAGCGTGTAAGAAGTAGAGCTGGGCTTTGAAGCAAGGCAGTCGGGCCCTACACTCTGCAGGCCTAACCTTGCCCGCTGCACCATCCTGCCTCTGGCGATGCTAAGAGTGAGATCCGCTTGCTGCAGAGAACTTGGAAGACATTATCTACCCGAGGAGGAGAGCTGTCAGTACTCACATATAAATCCAGCCCAGTGTTTTCTCCCTGCCCGTATCCCTGCTCACTTATGCACCTGACACCTGTGGGGCAGGCCCTTTGGAAACCGACTTTCCCCCATCCCTCTTTTGCAAACATCATGAGCTTTTCTCTTGTCCATAAGTTCTCTTCTATTGGATTGTGAAGTTGACCCTCCTGCACTGTTGGGCATCTAGCTGGTTTCACTATTGTAATAATGCAGGTGAACCTTCTAGTAAACACGCCAGATGGTAAAGTGGAGTGGCTGGGTCAGAGAAGCCACTGTTTGTAAAGCTCTGACCTTCCCCCAAAGGCTGTCCTAGTCAGTGGCCCCTGACGGCAGCTCAGCACCTCATCACTGCTGAGGTTCAGGTATCATCAGATGGAACCAGGGCCAGCTACGTAATCTGCAGGATCCAGTACAAAATGAAAACGCAGGCTCTTGTTCACAAATAAGGAAAAAGGCTTTTCCCTTTCTTCTGAAGTCTCTCTCTCTCTGGGCCCGTCGTGGTGCTTTTTATTTGCTGTTTCATGCTGTGCTCTTTTGGACACAGGGGTGCTTATGGGACTCATGCAGACCCTCACAAGCACCGGGGGCAGTGGGATCTGGGGGAGCAGAGCAGAGCCAGCCCTAGGCCTTCCTGCACTGTGCCAGGCCCCCACTGGGTGACAACGATTGCCAGGCAGGGGCAAGGAAGTCTGTGGTCAAAAATGGTCCTGGGGGCAGGGAGGGTGGTGTTGGGATGGTAGGACCACGTGTGAACCTGCAGAGGAAGCTCCAAGTCCCCCAGCACATGCTCCATTGTCCCATCTGGCTTCACTTTCAAAACATGAAGTTAGAAGATAATATTGTTAAGAATGTCAGGACAACAATCCTAGAGTCTTAATCCCCAAGCTCGGGGACTTTCTGCGTGTGGGGCCCTATGTGAACATTGGCCCTAGATGGGACAATTGGAACTATCACCTGGACATGCAGAATGATACAAAAAAGGAGGGGTAGCAGACTAATTGTGTGTGATCCACAGTCCTTGGGCTAAATATTCTCCAGATCTTCTGTGGGGTCCTCTTGGTACCTTGTGGGTCCATGCTACTGTTATCCCCACTTTACAGATGAGGAGACTGAGGTTCTGAGTGATTGGCCAAGGCATCTCATATCACACAGCTGGGAAGTTAAGGAACCAGGATGAGAAACCCAGGCTAGCGCCCAGATAACCAGTTAACCAGCACCGGATGGGCTGCAAGCTGGTTTGCTTTCAGGCTACCTTCTCAGCTTTGACCTTTCTGGTGCCAGGAGGTCACAGCCATTACTAAGGGGAGGCAGGGGGAAGTGTCAGCCAGCTGCCAGCCAGACCCTGGAACAGCTGGGCCTGGCAGGGGTTGAGGGGGAGGCCCATGAGAACTGCTACTTGCAGCTGCAGCCCTGGTCCTCCAGGGAGTTTCCAGGTCCCTGAGTCTTCTGGAGAAGGAAGGAGGGAGGAGGAGGGAGGGCCGGCCCTTGAAACACTGTTCTTCTTACCCAAGTTTTGTCCTTGGCCCAGCTTGCCTCCCAAAGGCTGAGTAATCTAGAAAAATTGCATCCCAGCATAAATGAGCTGGCCTGGGGGCCAACTTGGATTGCATCGCAAGCAGAATTCTTGGCTGAATCGCTCCTTCTAAGTTTGTAACCATTTAGACCAGAAGATAAGAAGCAACAGACTTGTAGATGGGTGGAGCCACAGCCAGAGTCTGGGCCCAGTCCTTGGTCCTTCCTAGTCTCAGACTAGAGAATAAAGGCCTCCTGTCAGGTGGCACTCGCTGCTTCCTCCTTCCTTTTCCCCAGGGCTTTTCTCCCCAGCTCTGCCTGGAATTGAGCCCTGGCCTGGCTGCTCCCTCACTTTGTGAACTGGACCTCAGCTTCACCTTACCTCCCTTTCCCATCTCCAGTTGGGGTAGCCTTTGTGCCTGTCTTACGGCATTGATGGTGAGTTAAACGAATTAATACATGACGACCACGTCTAACAGTACCCTTTACATAAAGCTCTGTAATTTGAGCTTTTGCTGATGATGCCTGATATTCTACCCACGAGAGAACTGTTCTTTGGCTGATGCCTTTGCTTTCTGTTAAAATAGTCATTGTTTGGAAATTGACTCTTTTCTATTTGTCATTTACACCTTAGTATTTGCTTATCAGCATCAGGCATGTGCTCAAGATCACGTTGTTGTTGTCCTGTGACTGGAGGCAGAGAGGTACAGAGAAGGAGGGAGAGGATGCAGGTACCACACAGGATATGTGGAGGCTCCCTCTATATCATGGTTTATCGTGGAACTGACCCTGTATTGGGGCCTGTCCCAGTCAGAACCGCTTGTCATTTAACCCCTGAGGTTCCTAAATAAGCTGGGATTGCCCACAGCCTGACTCTGCCATGGTCTGCCAGATTGGCCACATGCTTCTCTTTTTACCAACTGTTAAACTGTGGTGCTTGGGATTTCAGGGTTGCAAACCCGGCTGGGTCCAAGGCAAGTAGGTAACCCTGAGTGAGTCATGTCTCCTCTGGAATCTTTAAATCTTTCATGTGTAAAACCAGATGACACAGATAAAAGCCTTTCCAGAATTGTTGTGGCCAAAAGATCACAAATGCAGTTGCTTGCAGGTTCACTCATTGGTTATACGCCCTCTCCTCCTCGATGGAATTATAACTTCAAAAGTCTCCATGTGTCCACTTGTGACTTGGAGAACCTGGGCTGCGTGTTCTCTAAATAGGCATTTGGTATCAGTCTAGGATCAAGCCATCAAGCTCAGATTCGTGCTGGGCAAAATGGTCACCATCAGCCACATGTGGCCATTTCAATTAGTTAAAATTATATGAAATTTACAATTCACTTTCTCTTTTGCCTTAGCCCCATGTTAAGTCCTCAGTAGCCACAAGTAGCTAGGGGTGGCCATATTGGACAGCACAGATTATAGAAGCTTTCTACTGTTGCAGAAGTTTCCAGAGACACTGCCCTAGAGCAGCTCTTACAAACTGCATGACTTTGAGCAAGTTATGTATCTCTCTGGACCTCAGTTTCCTCATCTGCAAAATGGGAGGTAATCTATTCAATAGCCAATACTTACAGAGTGCTGGCCACGTGTCAGGTACTCTTTTAGGCACTGGGGATAATAGCGCTAAACAGATAAATAAAATCATGAGTCACATGGAGCTGACATAGAGGAGGAACAAGAGCATTTGTCTCTGAGAGTTGGCTTGAGGATTAAATGAAATAGAGCAGGAAAATCATCTAACATGGTGCCCAGCACATTCAAAGTGCTTAAGAAATGTTAGCTGCTATTGTTATCAGCAATCTGCCCAATGCCCTTCTCCCACAGCCTTGTTCCCTGGGATGGTAAGCACGTAACATTCATGCCTCCACTTCTCGTCCAGTACCCATTGCAGACATTGCTAATCAATCAGAGTACTTCCCTACTGAGCGCAGAGGTACTGATGGAATTCCAGGAACTGAGAATTAGGCCACACTCTTAGATACATCTTGTCAGAACTCACAATCACCCTCTTCAACATCACCTCTAAATTCCCCTAGTAGCTGCATGGTGCCTACAATCTGGTATGCTGTCTGCCTTAGGTCCTGTCTGCAGAGTTCAAGCTCTGACTCTGACCCCAGGCCTGACCCTTCTTAGGGGAAAGTGCAAGTGCAGATCAGTACCTTGTCAGCTGAGCAGCTGGTCCTGCTTTGACCTCCTGCCAGTAACTGGCTTCTTGTTTCACTGCTTCTTGAAGTGGGGTCTGGCTGTGTTCTCACCAGGGCTGCTGCAGCCTTGAATACCGTTCCTCTTCTTTATTTAAGAAAAATGGATTGTTTCTGGGCTAGACAAGCAGTCCGGTCAAAAAGGCCTGACTGAAACCTGGCTCCGTATCTGAAGTAGGAAAGACAGACACGGGAACATGCACTTGTAACATGGTGAGATAAGGCGGAGAGCAGAGGCTGGCCCTTGCTGTGGGAACCTGGGGGAGGACAACACTGGGTCCCTGGGAATCTGCTTTTGGGGGAGTGCCCTCCTTCTCCTGCATTGGCAGCCAGACCCTTTGAACTGCCTGTCCTAGTCCTACCCTCCCCCACTGCAGGGTCAGACCTGGACCACCCGACCTGACTCAGCAGGGCTGCCCTTTCTCTGGATCGCTATCATTTTGATTCTGCTGGTCACATTCATTCACTCATTCAATTATTCGATCGGCACAGCGTGCTGTAACAACAGGTGTTGTGAAGATGTCTAAATTAAACTCTGGCTTCTGCCACTTACCAGCTGTGTGACCTTGGACAAATTACCTAACCTCTCTTTCCCTTGCTTTCTTCCTCTGTGAAATGAAGTTTACAGTAAAGCCTATCCGCCTCCCCTCTGTGGAGAGGACTTAGGATGATGTCCCCTATGCAGTATTGGCTCACCGCTACTGTCAGTCACATGCACACCTCTAGATCCTTGGAGTTTTATCTTTTACTCTGTTGGCATAGTTAATTGCATGAATGAAAACTTTTTTTCAAATGCTAAATTTTCCTGGCACCAGGGATACAGATTATCTGCTCATGATATATTAACTATTGGGGGAGTGATGTTTGAGCTGTGTTTAAAACGGTAAGTGGGAGTTTCCAGGAGAATGAGAGAGGAGAGGGAATCCCAGGCAGAGAGAACAGCATGTGCGAAGGCCCAGAGGAGTGAAGCAACAGACAGTCAGGGAAGAACCCCAACTGGCTGGAATGTCAGGGTGCTTGCAGGGAACAGCAGGAATGACAGGTGGACAGGGGCGACTGGACTCCACGAGGTCAGAAACCCTTCAGCACTGAGCTGGATGCCTGGCAAGGGTGGTTGAAGTAGCTTTATTATAAATTCCACAAGCACACAATGAATTTTGGGAAGCGAAGCTCTTGGATCCTAACTCTTTGTTACATTTATATATATTTGTTGTCTGTGTCAAAAATTTCAGCAGCCTTGAGGCTTCTTTTTCCTATATAACCCACAATCCATAAGTAGAGGACACTGCCCAGGCTGTGCCAGGTCCTGCCTGCTGTGACCATCAGTGCCTTCTCTCCTTGAGTGCCTGGAAGGTTCCAGCCTCCTCCCCTTGAGGACAGCCTGCAGCTAGCCAGTGGCTGACAATAAACAGGTGTGATGATCTGGCTCTTGCCTCAAGGTAGAGAGGACAGTTTTGTGGTTCTGTTCATGCTCCAGAGTTCCTCTGGGGTCAAGTTAAGGCTACTCTCCCGAGAGACCACCCCTTTGCCAGGCTTTCTTACTGCCCTGTGCTGCATCCTCAGCTCCTTAAATTTTCTCCTGAGAGCTGTCTATTAATAAGTCACTGCGTGAGAATCCAGGTGGCAGGTTCTGTGTCTTAGAAACCTGACCTAAGACACCACAGATGAACAAGTGAATGAAAGAGCAGTGATGTGGGTGACAACTGTTGTTTTTTTCTGCTTTTCCTTCTCTCCCAGTCCTGACCTCCCACCCCGTCTTCCCCTCCTTCTTCCACCAATCCTTTTCTCCTTAGTCTGAGTTCTCCCAGAAGCAGCCCCAGAGGCTAGAATTAAGCTTCAAGTAGATACTTTGGAAAGTACAGGAAACACTAATGGAGAGGAGTGTGGGGAGACAGAGAAGGAAAGAGGCCCTAACAGCAGAGGTCAAGCAGCCACTTCTGAGTATGGCTGGAACTTTACAGGGAACTCTGGGAAATATTGGAAAACACACACCTTAGAGCTTTCCCCTCCAAGGGTGGGGCAGATGGGGTACTTGTACAACATTCCTGGTGCGTTTTGGCTGACAGCTGCTTGTTAATTAGCCTGCATTTCCAGCCTGCTGGGCCAGTGGGCAGAGCATCTCCTGTGAATTTGGAGCAAAGCCCTCAGACTCAGACCTGCAAATCCTGGCAGCTGGAGAAATAAGGCCCGAGGAATATGGATGGAACACCGACAGTAACAGTTGCACCTTCCTTTAGGGAACCATTCCTCTCCAAAGTCTTTCCAAAAGCTTCTGTTGGAGCTGCCAATCTGAGAACCTCACACAGCTCCAACCACAGGTGTGGTCACATGATTAATGTCTAGCCAATCATGGTAGCCAGTTCCTTGACTACCGTGATTGGCTGAAGGGGTGGACTTGTCATCCAAGCTGGGCCAATCAGAATTGTTCCCTGAGATTTTTATACAGTGTCTGGGAGACAGAAGTTCTCTCTTCTCTCTGTCACTAACTGGGGAGGGTATAAACTCAAATTCTGTACATGGAAGTAGCTCATTTGCAATAGAAGCGAATGTGGCCAACACTCAGAGAAACAGAACTGAGAGATGAGAGAGACAGAGGGAGAGAGAGGGTGAAGATGATGACATTGAATCCCTGGTCCTATTGTACCTCTAGTTTCTATCAGTGGTTACTTGTGCCTGTAAATTCTCCATCATTTTCCCCCATACCATTGGCTTAAGCTGGTGTGATTTCTGTTTCTCTCACTTGCAACAGCTTAGTCCTTACTAATGCAGAGTCTATTCATGTTTTAATCCCTTAGACTCAGAAGTGGCAGCATTTCAGGGGTGAAGACATATTTGTTGACTGAAAATCTTGGATTATGAGTCTATGTACTTGAGGCCAGGCCATTCCCATGCTGTTGGTTCCTGGAAGGCTGAGCTCAACTGGAAAATTTCATATTTTTCTTTTCCAAGTTACATAATACATGTGACTTCAGAAAGCGGAATTCAAGTTGGGGATGTGGGACAGGGAATCAGAGATTGTCGGTCAAGGGATATACCCTTAGGTCATCCAATGCTGGGGTGACTGTGTGGGACCTCTTGCGGAGCCCATGAAATGCATCTCAGAACTGTCCACCCAGGAGATGGAAGGATGGAAGGGGGACATATTTGTTTATTGATTCCTGCACCACCATTGTCAAGTTTAGCAATGGGAGTTAACCCCACCACCAGTTCCTGGGTTGTGCAATGTGATTCCCTAGAGGGCCATCGTGTTGAGAAGTCTGGGGACTGAAGGTGAGATGAAGGTTGGTCCTGGCTGTGAATCCCCATCATTTTGCTTTTGCACAAAATAGGTGAGGCCTAGGCAGAACTGCTAGCTGTAGAAATAGGAGTAAGAAGTGGGGAGAGAGGATCTGAAGCACTGGCCCTCCAGCAAGTGACCATTTCTCATCTAGCAGATTGAAGACCACAGTCCACCCTTCCTGGGACTTTCTCAGATCAGGACAAGGACTGTAGAGTTGTCTCTGCCACAAATCTTATCTGATTGTTGAGCTTCAGTCCTTGCCAAGTCCCTTTTCTGGTCTAGGTGTCACCTTCTGGGCATCCAGAGATTTGGCAGGCCAGGGTTTGCATATTGGTTCCCTCCCCCTCCCCACTCCCTCTGACCCTGTTGGTGGACAGGCACCAATACTGCCCTGGCAGGCATGTCCTCCCCTGGCCCCTTCTTGGGTCAGTCTCAGAGAATTCTTTAATTTTTTTTAATTGAAGTACAGTTAATTTACAATGTTCTGTTAGTTTCTGGTGTACAGCAAAGTGATTCAGTTCTACATATATGTACATATATTCTTTTTTCAGTTTCTTTTCCATTATAAATATATATGAATATATATATATATAAATATATATAATGAATATGGTTCATTCCCTGTGCTATATATTAGGACCTTGTCTTGAGAATTCTTAACATTGTAAAGGAAAAAGGAATTCTGACCCTATCAATTCTGCCACCCATTGGCAAGCAGGGTGGGCTGGTTATTCCCCATTTGTTTGCTCCCCAGATCCAGTCTCCACTTTCTCTCTCTCCTGGAAGTCTGACCTTGATGGATGGCATCACCTGGGCTCCCTCCCCTATGACTTCTTGTTGGGTTCAGCCAATGGGAGGTACCAGCTGGAGACTGGAGGGTGGGAAGAGAGAGGTTGGGGCATTTTCCCAGCTGCGTATACCCCCTGCTTTGGGCTGAAGCTCTATCAGTGGCTGCAGTGACCACAGCTCCTACCAGACAATCCTGTTAAAGAGAAATTATTCTGACGCTTGCTAAAGATCCAAGATAGAATTCATTCAAGACTACTGCAACAGGAGAATCTCCGCTCACCTCTGAAAATAGCAGAGACAGCTAAGTTTTTATAGCAGAGTAAGAGGAGCTGTCAAAGGTTGGGAAAGTCTTGCTAAAGGCAGGCCAAGGACTTAGATATCAAAGGTAGGGGGTGAGGAATTTGACCAGTTATCAAGAGTCTGGAGAGTCTCCCTAAACTGACTTAGTGGGTTACTTTGCTAAAACTGGGGTCAGCAAGCCAAAGACAGGAGGGGGCCATGGTCGAGGCCTTGTTGAGAGCCTGACTAAAGTCTGGCCAAGGAGGAGTCTTTGCAATCCCTCCTCCAGGCTCCAGCCCCCCAGGCCCCAGTGATCCTCTTTCCTGCCTCTGTGTCTTCAGGCCCAGGGTGGTGACAGCTCCGTTCTTGCTAGCCCTGGGTACCTCAGTAGCCCTTGCTGGTTCTTTTAATGCAGTTCTGTACATAGTTCTCTTAAGAATTCCATCTGATGTGTTTTCTGTTTGCTGTCAGCACTCTGGCTCCCCCCACTGGGAAGATTTGTCTTTCAATCCAATTATCTGTCATTTTCCCGAAATGACTTGTAGAATTGTCTGCTTTCTCCCTCTTACTGTCAACATGGAGAACCTGAACTTCTGGTGAAAGGGGAAGATAAATATGAATCCACCACTTTATGTCAGGAAGACTGTGAGGATCTATAATCAGGAGAACTGGGTTTGAGGCCTGGCTCTTTTACTTTCCACATGTGTATGACAATGGACAGGTGGCTGAGCCTCAGT
The DNA here is from genome assembly GCF_048773025.1 of Camelus bactrianus. Lineage (NCBI taxonomy): Eukaryota > Metazoa > Chordata > Mammalia > Artiodactyla > Camelidae > Camelus > Camelus bactrianus. The sequence goes on from NC_133547.1 coordinate 49,192,886, forward strand.
CTCCCTGTCAATAAAATGGGCACAATAAAGTGATCCTGCCAATCAGCCTGTGACAAGCATGGTGTCTTGTATTGTGAGGTCACAGAAGGAATATTTATTGAATGTAAGAAAGAGTGGGTGACTGAACAAAACAAACGAACAAAACGAATGCAAAAAATGCACCTCTACCTTCTAATGTCTAAGCAAATTTCAATTTCTTTCTTTTTTTATTGAAATATAGTCAGTTTATAATGTGTTAATTTCTGGTGTACAGCATAGTGATTCACTTATATGTATTGTATATATACTCCTTTTCATATTTTTTTCATTATAGGTTATTACAAGCTATTGAATACAATTCCCTATGCTATACAGTTGGACCCTGTTGTTTATTTTTTTCCAACTTATTTAAAAAATTTTTTAAATTTATATATATATATTTATTGAAGTATAGTCAGTTTACAATGTTGTGTCAATTTCTGGTGGGCAGCACAATGCTTCATTCATAAATGAACATGTGTATATTCATTTTCATATTCTTTTTCACCATAAGTTACTCCAAGATGTTGACTATAGTTCTGTTTATCTACTTTATATGTAGTAGTTAGTATCTGCAAATCCCAAGCTCCCAATTTATCCCTCTAAATTTTGATTTAAAAAATTTATTTATTTATTCATTTTTGGGGGGAGGTAAGCAAATTTTAATTTTTCTACATGTATTTTGGAACATGCTCTCTCAACCACCTCCCACTTAACTGACTCACTAGATTAACCCCCTTGTCGCATTTCTTCCGTGAAACACACCAGCACACCTCTACCTACATGCGTCCTCCCTACCTGTTGGCCTCTATGCTCAGGTAGAGTCAGTTGTATTTGCTCCCAAACTTATTTATGGCCATTGTGTTTATTCTTGTCATTGACTTATTTAATTCTGTGTTATAGAAATTGTGGAAACATGAGGGTGAAGAGAAAGAATATTGTCTCTATGAAAACTGAGATGAGACATGGGAAAACTTGAAGCCAGTGGCTAAGGAAATTGATGTCAAATTAGCTGCAGAGACTGAGGAAGATGAGATGGAAGGGAACTGTGAGCCCCAGGAAGAGGGTGTCATTCTGCACCTAGGTGACTTTGAGAGCATCTTTAGGTTCTCCAGCAGCTATAAAGAACAGGAAATTGGAAATTGTGGCAGAAAGGTTGTAGACATGTTCCATGAAAGAAGAAAGACACAGGCCTATGTTAGCATGTGCTCAAAGAAGAGTGTACACTCACATATGTTACGTCAAGTCACATACACACTGTCTGGATGAATTTAAGGTGACTTCCTGGGACAACTGACTTCTTAGATTCACTATTAGCTGATTGACCAAAGTCCTGATTTTATAGGATAAGAAACTAAGGATAACCTGTCTGTCTGAAGTTCTCTGTCTGCTTTTTTTCCCTTTTCTTCTGTTTTTTCCTTTTCTCTGCTATTTTTCCTCGCCTTTTCTCTGTCTATTATATGTCCAAATATGGAACTGGTTTTTAAATTTACTTAGCTTCAATTTTATTTAATATTAAAATTGAAATTTATTTTTAACTTATAATATTTAATGAATTAAATGAAGTATTCTTTGTTAATTAACTTAAATAATATTTCTTTATCCACTGTATGCTGCGGTTATATGGTGCTTAAAGCCAAAGGGATGCTTGTTTTAACAAATACTGCAGACATTTGTGGCTTTTTATTTGCATATTGTTCACATTAATTTCTTCCTCTCTGTAGGCCTCCTCCATATAATAGCTTCCTTTCTCCAGCATAAAATAAACATTTCCAAAAAAAATCTTATATGAACCTGAAAGTATATTTTAACCATTCTAGGGAAAATTGTTGTTTAAAAGAATTCAGTGGTAGTTTTTTTTTTTTTTTTGGTTTGTTTTTAGTGAAGCCAAGAACCAAGATTTTCATACACTGTGTTTGCTTAAAGTCAGGCAGATCTACAAACACCTTCCTGTCTGTGAGGAATTATAGCCTGTTAAAGGGAAGTAAGACAGAGGGTTTTTACCAGGCAAGTTTAAAAGTTTAACTGATGATACAAGATCTTCTGTGATACTGAAACTTCTTTGACAGGTCAAAAATCGAAGGTAGTCCAGAATGGTAACAGTCACTAGAACTAACTCATGATTCCTTTGTTGTGATGGGGAACTCACTACCTCACAGAAGAGCTCATTTCATCTCTGTTGGATAGAACTTCTGTATTGACTCCAACTCTGTCTTCCTGTAACTAGTTTTTTTTTGTTGTTGTTGTTGTTGTTTTGGGGTTTTTTTTTGTGGGGGGAGGGAGGTAATTAGGTTTATTTACTTATTTATTTTAGTGGAGATACTGGGGATTGAACTCAGGACCTCGTGCATGCTAAGCACACTCTCTACCACTGAGTTCTATCCTCCCCCTGTAACTGGTTTTAATCTGGTCCTGGAAGAGTCATAGAAGACTATCATAGGCTGCAAGAAAAAACCCCCTCTCAAATGGAGAGGCCATTCTCCTGTCCTCCAGGAAGCTGCTCTCCTGCAGGATGAACTGCATCTGTGTCTTCTCTCCCCTCCCAGTGTCAGCCAGGGTCCTCCGTTAAGCATAATCACCATACCAGAATACAATTTTCAAAGTGTGGTCTGACCAGCTCAACCCTGTCTTCTCCTTCCCTGGTTCTGGGCATTAGTGCTGCTCCTCCCACTTGCCCTCCTCTGCTCGGAATGGCTGGAGGTGGCAGTGGAGTACAGGGAGACCCTTCCCTCAGACTGCTTTTCCCAGTTCCTAGTCAGAGGCAACCTATTGGGTCTGACAGTGGGAGACATGAGTGAGTGGAGGGTGGGAGGGAAGAAAAGGCTGGGCTATTTCTACCCCTCTCTGGAGCAAATCTCCAGCAGCCACACCTCCTCTGTGCTGCAGCATCCTCTGCGTGACCTTGGCCCCAGGGATCTAGTGTCCCCCTCTTCCTCTGTCTGTCTCTCTAACCCAGGGCTGTTTGCTAATCTCTGCGCTGTGGCTGATTTCTGGTGGTGCTCCATCAATGTGCTCAGCTTCTCAGCTCTGCCATCCCTGCTGCAGCCAATACCCTGCATTCAATTCTTCCCACTTACGTACTTCTCTCTCTCACTCTTTTGATTATTTGTATATATACAGTTTCTGTTTCCCAGTGGACTCGAGTGCAGTGTGCTATTTCTAGGAAGGCAGTTTAAGATTGAATGCAGATTGGTGGGAGGGGGCTGCTGGCACCTAAAATACCAGCTGCTGTTATACCCTTTTACATGCATTTTCCACATGTGATCCTCAAACAGTTCCTCTGTGGGAGGTACCCACTTCATGGAGGAGGAAACTGCGGCTCAGGAAGGGTGTGACCAAGCCAGGATTTGGGTGAGTAGTTGCCTGAACCCTTAGCCATTAAACCATACTGCCCTACTCAGAGACCTAGACCCACCCTGCCCTTACTCACTGGTAGATAAAATCCCTCTTCCACTGTCTTCCTGCTGGATTTCTGGAACCTGACTGTTCTCTCTAAGCAACTCAAAGTTCCTGAGAAAGACCATTCAGGAGGTAGGTATTACACTCCCTTGGTCAATAGCTGAGCATCTTCATTTCCCACACGTTCCTGGGAGCCTCTTTTCAGAGATCTGACAATCAGTGAGCTCAGTGCCCGTTCTATAAATAATCATTTTCTATAAATATCCTTTCTGTGTAAGGCACCTGCTTCAGAATGACAAACACCTTGCTGAGAACAGCAAGTTTCAGGGTTATGTTTTATTCCCATCTCTAATTACAGCTGAGCTGGGATTTCTTTCTTTCTTGAAATTTATAGCACCAAGGAAAGTGTGGCAGCCAGGACACTGACCTTAAACATTCTGCAAGGTTTTTTTTGTTTCATTTTGTCTTAAAAATGTCAGCCCAAATGTTTCTAGTATCTCAGAGCACAGGTAGCTGAGCTACCCTGGGTCAATGTCACAGTCTACTAACTCTGCTTCTTGAAGGAGAGGCTCAGACCCCGGAGGTCACACTGCCTGGGTTCAAGCAGTGTCCCTGCAGTGTTCTTGCTGTGTGACCTTGGGGAGATGGCTCTACCTCTCGGTGCCTCCGCTCCCTCCTTTATGTTGGGGGGTTAGGGACATGGTCTCCTTGGGCTGATGTGAGAATTACCTGAGAAAATAGTTGTAAAGCATTTAGCATGGTGCCTGGCAGAGAGCATACCACCAGAAAACATTGCTGTCACCAGTACTGTATAATATAGTTACTATATCACATATAAGATATGTAATTACTATTATTACTAATGTATCGATATATATTATATAACTTGCCCATCTGCTACTCAAAAGAGGTAATAGTACCCATTGATGGACCTAGATATGATCGTACTAAGTGAAGTAAGTCAGACAGACAAAGGCAAATACATGATATCATTTATGTGTGAAATCTGAAAAAAATGATACAAATAAACTTATTTACAAAACAGAAAGAGACTTCCAGACATAGAAAAAAATTTATGATTACCAAAGGAGAAAGAAGGGAGAGTGATAAATTAGAAGTTTGAGATTGACATATACACACTATTGTAGATAAAATAGATAAACAAGGTCCTGCTCTATAGCACAGGGAACTATATTCAATATCTTGTAATAATACATAATGGAAAAGAATCTGAAAAATATATGTATGTAAATGTATGACTGAATTTCTTTGCTTTACACCTGAATCTAACATTGTAAATTAACTATGCTTTAATAAAAACAAAATTTTAAAAAGTCTTGTAATATCCTATCACAGAAAAGAATCTGAAAAAGGATTTATATGTATTTGTGTATAATATATATATATATACGTAAAACTAAATCACTTTGCTGTATACCTGAAATTAATACAACATTGTCAACTAACTGTATTTAAATGAAAAAAATGGTTAAATAGGAAAAAATAACAAATCAAAAAATTTATTTGTTCACTGTCTCACATCCCCTCCCCACTTGCTGCTCCCTTCTTCTCCCCTGCCTAATATTACAGGAATGGGTCCTAGCTTGTCCCATGCTGGTTGCTCCCCCTTTCCTGAAATGCCACCTCTCCTGGGCTTCTTCCTCCCTCTCTGGAAAGCCCTTCTCTACTTCCTAGGCTCCTTTTCCCTTACATGCTGGTGACCCCTGGGGCCATACCATAGACCTTCTTCTACCTAAGAATCCTCCGCGGGTCCTCTCAAACACCTCCGCCTGATCACTACCGGTAGACCCGAGGTCTCCAGATCTGCATCTCCCACCCAGTCTCTGTTCTGAGTCTTTATCCTATAGCTCTTCTGGACGTCACCACTTTGATGTCCTATGAGCAGTTCAAATGCCACCTGTCTCAAGCCAGACTCATCTTCTCACTCACCCAGATGCTCACACCCCAACTCCAAACCCAGGAGGCTTCCTTCACTCTTTTTTGGGGGGCGGGAGGAGGTAATTAGGTTTATTTATTTTAATGGAGGTACAGGGAGTTGAACCCCGGACTTTGTGCATGCTAGGCATGGGCTCTACCACTGAGCTACACCCTCTCTCCCTTCACTCTTTTTAAAAATTTCATGGAACATTTTTAAATTGAGGTACAGTTGATTACAACATTATATAAGTTTCAGGTGTACAACAGAGGGATTGACATCATTAAACATTTTTGAGGTGTGCAGTTCAGTGGTTTTTCATATATTACAGAGTTGTGTGACCATCTAATTCCAGAATATTTTCATCAACACCCCCACAAAGAAACCCCATAATCATTAGCAGTCACTCACTGTTCCCTCCTCCCTCCAGTCCCAACAACTACTAATCTGCTTTCTGTCTGCATGGATTTACAATTCTGGACATTTCATATAAAAGGAATCTTACACTCTGTGGGCTTTTGTGACTGGCATCTTTCGCTCAGCATAGTGTTTTCAAGGTTTATCTGTGTTGTAGCAGGATCAGTACTTCATTTCGTCTTATGGTCAAATCATGCTCCATTGCATGCATAGACCACATTTTGTTTATCCAATCACCAGCTGATGGACATTTAGATTTTCACTTTTGGGCTACTGTGAATAATATTGCTATGAACATTCACATACAAGTTTTTAAAAAATTTAATTTATTTAAAAAATTTTTTCCACTCAAAATGTAAAAAAATGGAAGTATAGTCAGTTTACAATGTTGTGTCAATTTCTGGTAAAAAACAGCGTAATGTTTCAGTCATACATATACATACATATATTCATTTTCATATTCTTTTTTATAGGTTACTACAAGATATTGAGCAAGATGGACACGGTGCCCTCATGGACTGGATGTTCTTCTGGGAGTAAGCAGACAATATACAAGTGAAGAGAGACATGAAAAAGGTGATTTCAGATCACAATGAGTGCTAAGGAGAACAAAAGGTTATGTGGTAGAGAGTGACCAGGAGAGGTCACAGAAGGGGCTCCTTTATATTGGGATGCTGGGGAATCCTCTTTGAGGGGTAACATTTGAGGTCTCAATGAGAAGTTATCCACACAGAACTGGGGGTAAGGTGTGCAGGCAGAGGGGCAGAATTTGCCTGAAGATGAAACTGGCACAATAAAGAGAGCAAAGGAGAAACATGCAGAAAGATAGAGGCAAAGCCCAGATTAAACCATACCTGAATTCCGTTAGCTCTGGGCTTTCCCATCTTGCAACCATTGCTTTCTCCCCACTGTTTAAGCCTATTTGAACTGAGTTTTCTGCTGTTAACAGTCAAGAGTATTTATACCGAAGTTAACTTTTCTTCCCTTCTTGACTGCAATCCCCAGGACGGCAGGGAGCATATTTGTCTAGTTCAAATTTGCATGCAGGCAACTCTTACATGAAACATTTAAAAATTTTTATTGAAGTAGTTGATTTACAATGTTGTGTTAGTTTCTGGTGTGCAGCATGGTGATTCAGTTATATATACATATATATTCCTTTTCATATTATTTTTCATTATTGGTTTTTATAAGCTATTGAATATAGTTCCCTGTGCTATACAGTAGATCCTTGTTGTTTATCTTACATATAATAGTTTAATCCCAAACTCCTAATTTATTCCTTCCTACCTCCTTTCCCCTTTGGTAACTATAAGTTTGTTTTCTCTGTCTATGAGTCTGTTTCTGTTTTGTAAATAAGTTCATTTGTGTCATATGATCTTACCTGCAACATTTTTATTGCCCAAGTTAAAAAAAAGCAAGAGGTTTCACAAACAGATCCAGATTTTTGGCTTTTCTTAGACAATTGGAAGTCTTGGCTCCATTATGCTAAGATTTCTGCATGGCAACCTGGGTGGATCTGAGAACCAGCGGCTCTCTTTAGACATCAGTTCTGAAGATGAAACTGACACCCAGAGGAGGATGACCTTGAGAAAAAATTTTCATAGGAGCAATGTGCTTGGCTCATTTACATTACATGCCTGCCCCCTACAGGCAAATGAGTTTGTGAATCCTTTGGACACTTAAGGGGCCCAGTGCCAGAGATGAATGAATGAATGAATGAATGAATGAATTTGTACACTTCCCCAATTCTTGACATAGTGTATAGCACATAATGTATCAAATATTTTGATATGATTTATCTTCTAAAGAAACATGGACCGAATTAGATTCAGTGTGTGGCTCTCAATTTAAACAAATATTCACACACAGCATTTATTTCTGGTGTGCAGTTTATTTTTCTGCCTTAGGTGAGCATGTTGGCCTCAGGGCACTCAAAATCACAGTTCTCCTTAAAACCAAGCCTTTACATTTTCACTCCAGTAGAGGGCGAAAGCAACCACGATTAAGTGAATGGCGGTTAAAGGTGGAATACCTTCAAGGCACGCCCCACCAAGGAACTGAGGAAGGAGTCATAGTCAGGATGGGAGCCACTTTGTTGCTGTTATTTAATATTCTTTTTTTTCTTTTTTCAACTTTTTCTTATTTTTAGGGTTTTTTGCTTGTTTGTACTTTTTCTTATTTATTTTTTTTTGGGGGGTGGGGTAGTAATGAGGCCATTTATTTATTAATGGAGGTACTAGGGATTGAACCCAGGAACTCATGCATGCTAAGCAGGCAGTCTACCACTGAGCTATACCCTCCCCTCCAATAAACCCTCCCCCCACTTTACCCAAAAGGTAGCAACACCAAAAGGTGTTTCAAACATACTGTTCTGTACTTTGCTTTGTTCTCTCATGATGTGTCTTGTAGAACCATCCATATCAGCACATAGAGAGAAGGCTCCCCATTATTGTCTATTCATCTGGCCCCCTAGCAATGGGGGACTTCCGCTACTAGAAATAAAGCTCAATGACCTTGAATATATTTTGCACACAATGGAATGTGTCTATAGCAGTGGCCATCAGCCCCCACTGCACATAAGAATGGCTGAGAAGGCTTTTAAAAAATCCCACCCCCTAAGCCATACCTCAGAATCTCTGATTGTGGGACCTGGGCATGTAAGGTGCCCTATGTGCTCTCAATGTCTAGGGGAAGTTGATTGGTGGCGATCATACAGATTTGTAAATTTGCTAGATATCAACCAATGGTTTCCCATAGCTGGTTGTGCCAACATGCCCTCCCACCGGCTTGGATGAGAAGGCCTGGGTCTTTAACGCCTCGTGCTGGTCAAACTGCTTTTTGCCAACCTGCTAATATCTCAGTCTTGCTCTAGTTTGCATTTCTCTTATTGGGGCTTGAGATTGAGTGTCTTTTCATGCGTTTAAGAGCCTCTTGGAGGTTGAGGGTATAGCTCAGTGGCAGAGTACATGCTTAGCATGCATGAAGTCCTGAGTTCAATCCCTAGTACCTCCATTAAAAAAAAAAACTCAAAAAAATGTTAAATGTTAATCTCATCCAAAATGTACCTTTTTGAAAACATCTAGAATAATGTTTGACCAAATATCTGGGCACCATGGCCTAGTCACATTGACACATTAAAAAACCAGAATATATATACATATATATATAGCTTCTTGATCTGTCTGGTCATATCCTGTGCCCATTTTTCTTTTCTTATTTTTAGGTTGGCTTCTTCATATGCCAGCAAGACAAATTCTTTGTGATTTGAGTTGTAAATACTTTCCACTGCTTTGTCTTTTTTTTTTTCCCCTTTGAAGAAGACTTTTTATATATTTGAATGTATCCATATGGATTTTGAGTCATGGTTAGAAAGACCTTTTCCATTTCAGACTTATAAAGGAAGCTTCCTACTGTATAGTCCAGGGAACTATATTCAATGGCTTGTAGTAACCTGTAATGAGAAAGAATATGGAAAAGAATATGTGCATATATATATATATATATATATATATATATATATATATATATATATATATATATATATCTGAATCACTATGCTGTACACTTGAAACTAATACAACATTTCAAATCAACTATACTTCAATAAAAAAATAATAAAAAAAGAAGCTTCCCATGTTGTCTTCTGGCACTTTTGTGGTTTCCTTTATTTACAGGCAAATCTTTGATCCTTTTGGAATTCACCCTGATCTATGGTGTGAGGGGTGGACCCATCCTTGTTTTCCTCTCTAATGGCCAATTGTCCCACTACCTTTATTTAAGTGTAAGCTAGGAGCTGCTTTGGGCTGGGCTGCATCAAACTGGAATTTCTCTGTTTTTGTCTTTCTATTTATAGCACACCAGCTACTACTTTCCTGAAAATGTGGTCCCATCCACCACCCCCACCCCTACTTTACCTGTCCGTTGCTTGCTTGATTGATTTCCTTTTGTTTGTTACTGTGAATTTTATTATTAATTGGAAATTGTCCCTGACCTTTAGGGTTTCTAGTTAGATCTATGTTAGCTAATAACCAACAACGATGACCTTTTGTTGAATGTCTAGTCTAACATATTTGTTTACAAGTATCTGTTCCATTAAACCATAAAACAAACTTATAATGTCAGTACTATTACTATTCCATTGGAGAAAGTAATCTCAAAGTTTTTGGGACTTGTTCAAGGGCCCACAATCAGAGGCAGAACTGGACACAATTCAAGAGCTGGGTCTCTGGGGTCCAGCCTTTTTACATTGACCCTGTTACTGGTCTTTGTGGAATGACTGCAGGAGGGAATGAATGAGTGAGTCAGTGAGGGATGGAAGAAGATAGAATGAGTCAGCTCCAGCACTCAGAGGAACACAAAGGGGAAGATAAGATGTGAATGCAAATAACCAGAACACAAAGTAAACAGTGATCCCACCAGCGTTTTGGAAGCAGTCCACTTTCTATCCCCTCTTATTTAAAATGCTTAATTCTTTCCAACTCCTCTCCACCTAGAAACCACGGAGCCACACACTGGGGTGGGGGAAGTCTCCTTTGGTTTGATCCATTAAGTCACTCACTCAGAGGTCCCCTGTGAGGTCCCCTGTGGAGCGCAGCAGCCTTGCAGCCTGGGAGCGGAGGGAGGAGGGAGAAGGATATGGAGGAGGGAGATGCAAGGTGGGGGAGGGGAGAGGAAGGGAAGGAGAAGGACGGGAGGATTAGAAGGAGGAGGGGAGGCAGGAGGAGGAAGAGGGGAAAGGAGTGGAGGTGGGAATAGGTAGGAGGGACAAGGGGTCAGGGAAGCGGGAGGAGCGAGGAGGGGAGGCGGGGGTGGGGGGTGGGTACGGAATAAGGAGGAGGGAGAGGGAGTAGAGAAGAGGGAGGGAAAGGAGAAAGAGGGCTTGGGGAGAAGGAAATGGGGGGAGGAGTTGGGGGAGTGGAAGGACGAAGAGAGGGTTGGGGGAGGGAGAAGAGAGGAGATGGATTGACGGGTAGGGAGGAGACAAGGGGAGGGAGTGGGGGAGGAAGGAGGAAAAATCCCTTTCATCAGCCCCTACTGCAGAGTTGCGCAACTCACCCGGGCCGGAATTGGCTGCAGGCGAGTAAAGACGCTCCGCCCCCGAGGCTCTACTACCAATGGAGAGAGGGGGCGGAGCGGGCTGCGTCCTGGGCGGCCAATGGCCGGAGGGGGGCGGGGTGGCGCAGCCTGAGTCTGGCTCGCGGTCCTTGCGCGCTCAGAGCCACAGCCGCTCTTGCCATCCGCAGCCCGGGACCCAGCACCGCCACCGCCGCCGCCGCCGCCGCCGCTGCCGCCGCCGCCGCCGCTGCCGCCGCCGCCACTCGCCCTTGGCGCTTCCCCGCCTCGCTCCGCTCGGATCCCTGCAGCCGGCCCGGAGCGCGATCTTCAGTCGCTCCGGGCAGAGTATCCTCGTTGCAGCCCCGCGGTGATGGCCACCAAGATCGACAAAGAGGCTTGCCGGACAGCGTACAACCTGGTGCGCGACGACGGCTCAGCCGTCATCTGGTGAGGAACTTTCCATTGCTCTCCAAGCCCCACTCCCCGAGCTCGCGAGGGGCCTGGTGCACTGAGCCGTCTTCCAGACGGGGCGGATTAAGGGTCATCCGTGCTGTCTTTTCGCAGCCTTAACCCAGGACAGCGTGGAAAGTCAGCGCTGGCTTCTCCCTAGCCAGAGCATCTTTTAGATTGTCCTGCTGGAAGCTCAGCACCGTGCAGCTACCAACGCTGATATGTGTGTGTGTGTTTTTCTCTTCTCCCAATCCAAAGGGTGACTTTTAAATATGACGGCTCCACCATCGTCCCCGGCGAACAGGGAGCGGAATATCAGGACTTCATCCAACAGTGCACAGGTAGGGAGAAGCGCCTTCTGGGGAAATTCTCCGTCTTTTGGGAAATTGTCAAGGCCAAGGTAGGAGCCTGTGGCCACCCTGGGCTCCTCTGGCGCTGGAGGAACCAGATTTGAGCATATTAAAGCCTCATAGGTCCTTCTCCCCTCTGGACATCTAGAGCAACCACAGGTGACCACCTGGCTTCCTTGCTCCCACAGTACCCTTTAAAGGCACGACAGCTCTTTTGCCCCCTATAAGTCATTAGTTTTCCACCGTTAGCTCACTCAGTTCCAAACTCCAGTGTCCAGCCCTCCCCGCTTTCCCTTTTCATTGATCAGTGAGCCAAAATAACAGTCTTGGAGTTTATTGTCGAAAAAAGAGACTGTCAGCTGTACCTTCCTTTCTCCTACAATCATTGTCCATGTGCTGGTGATGTGTTTTTATTCGTAGAATATAGAACCTACAGATATGAAAGTGTACTTAACATATGATTCAATTTACATGAAATTATAGAAAAGGCAAAGGTAATCTGTGGTGTGAAAAGTCAGAGTAGTGGTCACATTTTCCAGTAGATAGCCACTGACTAGGAGCGGGCACATGGAACTTGGGAGTGGGGACGGGTGGGGTTGGAAATGTTCCATATTTTGATCTGGAAGTTGATTACACAGGTGCGAACATACGTAAGAAATCATCAAGCAAAATACTTAATATTTGCAAACTTTGTGCCCTTCCCTGGGATGTGTTGAACCATTAAGGGGAATGAACGCATGGATGTGTAATCACAACCCACAGACAGAAGCAAAAGGTTCAGCATCGTTGGTAGTAGGGCCCCTTAAAGCTGAGATTGGCGAATGATATTTATACTGGTCTCTGGTCTCCAGCTTGGAAATAGATATATTCAGACAAAGGCAGTGAGCCTGGAGGTTAAGGTGAGGACTCAGAGTCAGCAAGGTGGGTTTGAATCCCTGTGTGACCACTTTCTAGTGGTGTGATTTAGGGCAGCTTAACCTCTGGGGGCCTTGGTTTCCTCACCTGTAATCTGAGAGGGCTGTTGTGAGGATGGGTGAGTCAGTGCGTGTAAAATGCTCAGGATAGTGCCTAGGCAAACGACACAGTCGTTTGTGAAATAAAGAAAAAGTACACTCTTGTGCAAAGGATTGTGTGACAGCCCCTTTCCTTTATTCAAGTGATATTTACTCTAATTCAAAGAATATTTATGGGGGGTGGGTATAGCTCAGAGGTAGAGCGCGTGCTTAGCATGTGTGAGGTCCTGGGTTTAGAGCCCAGTACCTCCAAAAAAAATTTTTTTATGAAGTGTCTGCTATGGGCTGGGTGGTACTAAGGTTTCTTTTCTTTTCTTTTCTTTTCTTTTCTTTTCTTTTCTTTTCTTTCCTTTCCTTTCCTTTCCTTTCCTTTCCTTTCCTTTCCTTTTCTTTTCTTTTTTCTTTTCTTTTCTTTTCTTTTCTTTTCTTTTCTTTTCTTTTCTTTTCTTTTAAATATTCTCCCAACTAAAACATCTCCCTGAGAACTGCCTCTAGATGTTCACTCATTGCTTTTGTATAGGGTTGTTTAAAATATCAGATGTGTAAAGTACTATAACAACCTGTATTTAATGAGGTGCTCAGGGCTTCTTGTGGAGAGCTGGTGGGGTCAGGATTGGAACCCAGGCCCCTGACTCAGGAGCCCTGTCTCTCCACCACTTCTCTCCTTCCACCACCATGATGCTTTTGCAAGTGGACTAAATGTAGACTCCTGCTCTCCCGTGGTTTGGTGCAGAGCTAGGACGTTCAGCAGCTTTTTTTGCCTTGTTGGCGTGAAGCTTTCTCAAAGGCCAGCTTCCTTCCTCTCTCAACAGTAAAGTAGCACTTTCTTTCCTCCAGACTGCTGTTCATCACCCCACCCCCCACCAGACTGGAGTCCCCTGCTTCCCCCAAGCTATTGTTCTCCATGGAATAGTGGTCGAATAGTAGAAGGTGACCCGGGGAAGAAAGAGCATCCTGTCAGTAGATTCCAAACAGATGCTCCTGGCCATCGGGCAGGCAGGGAGGCTTTGGTCAGAGAACACTTCCTCCTTCCCTGGGGCTTTGTGGTTTTCTCCTCTGACCCTTCCCCCAATGACAGGGCCGGCTGTGGGGAGGACCTGGTGGGTGAACTAAAAATGTTTCCCCTGCTGCTCATTGATCTTGTGAATGGGCCTTGGGATCTGAAGGCTCCGTCTGCTTTGGCTGGAAGTCTGCCTTCCTTCCTCAGCCATCTGTTAGACAAATGTATAGGCGAGTGGTGGTTGCCGTGTCTGCTCTTGTTTGTCTTAGAAAAGCTTGTTGTGTCCCACTGCCATGTCCTCATCACCCGGTGACAAAGGATTGTGAATGCTGACTTGTAACTTTCTCTATGCCAGACACTGCCCTTGACAATGCCTTGTCTCCCTTACTGAGCTTGTTTCCCTTCCGTAGGGGAGGCAGCCAAGGCCCAGAGATGTTAAGTGACTTGCCTGAGATCACACAGGTAGGATGTGGCAGAGCTGGGACTCGAACCTGGGCAGGCTGGATCCCAGGCCTGTGATCTCGGCCTCTTCTCTCTAAGGAAGTGGTTTAGATTCTCATCTTCAAGCCAGGAGGCTCCTTCAGGGGTGCAGCAAGTTCTGATTGGGGCTTGGGGGATTGTTAGCAGGTTACAAAAGACACTTTTGCCCATTTGTGTGATGCAGGGAAGGCTCTTTGTGGCCCTAATTCCCAGCCAGATGTCTTGACAGGCCCTTGGGTCCTGAACTCTGAAGACACGCTCCCGCTCTGACACTGCCTTCCTATTTCCAAACATCTTCTCAACAAGACGCACAGTGGATTTGGAAACCTGGAAACAGGACCTGGTCTCTCTTCCATTGGCACTGGGGTGGCAGGGTGAAAGGTTTCTTCGTGGGCTCTCTTTCCTCTCTGACAGCCCCTCCTTGGGCATCTTCTTTCTAAAACCTCCTCCCCCTCTCTCCACCCTCTGGCTACTGTCTTCCTTCTCCTGTCCTTCCCCCAGGTTTTCCAGAAGGGAATCCTCCTGTCCAGCCTCTCCCTGTCATCTCTCCTCAGCCCCCAGGCTGGCCTCTCCTTGTCTGCAGGAGCTGTTTTCTGAAGGTCATGGATCTGGAAGGTTGCTGGGCCCTCACTCTCTTGTTTCTTTCTGCTGGCGGGATTTGGCACTGTTTGTGCCCTGCACTAGGTCTTCTGGCACTGGGCTCGCCTGTCCCCACTCCTCTTGCACTAATCACTAGGTCACCACCTCTGCTCTTGCTTCTTGTCCCAAACTTCAGTCTGCGTAGGATGGTTGGAGATCTTTCAGGTGCAGTGAAAGAAGACCAGTGCTGTTAGCTTAAGCAAAAAAAAAAAAAAAAAATAGTCTATAGTTGCCTTGGTTGGAAAGTTTGGGGGTACTGCAGGTGAAACTGCCCAAGCTCAGTTCCCGCCTCTCCTCTGACTCCCAGCTCTGCCTTCCTCCTGTATCACCCCTCTTGGGGGCAGGAGGGCACATTCTCCCTAAGTGGTGATGTACACAGCCACTAACCATCCTGGCTTCCAGGCCACAGGCAGAGCCATCCTGATGGGGAGAGAGAGAGATTCCTCTGCCAGTGAATTCAGCAGAAATCTCCCAGACTGGCAGACTCTCTTTGGGCTGCCTGGGTTCATATGCCCATCCTGAACTAATTACTGGGTTTCTGGCTGGCTAGACCTGGGTCAGTGCCCACCCCTGGAGTAGGGAATGGGCAGCCCCACCCAAACCAGGAGACAGAGTAGGGGAGAGTGGTTTCCTAAGGGAAGAGGTAAGGGGGAGGCCATGCTGCTTCCAGAAGAGGGGCAAACCAAAAACAGGTCCATAGCCCCTCCCTCCACCCTGCTTTACTGCAACTGTCTCTTAGTCCTTGGTCTTTCTTGTCTCATATCCATTCCACCCCGCCTTGCTGGAGTAACTCTTCCTAGCGTGCAGCTCTAATCAAGTCACTCATTAACCTTCTATGGCTCCCCTCTACCCATTGCATTAAGCACAGGCTGTCTGCTTGGCATTCCAGTCAGTCTGTTCCCACCCACATCTCCTGCCCAGTAACCCCCCCATGCCCTTCTTTGTGCACCTGCAGCCTGACCCTGTATAACACCCCCAGCCATCAGGCCTGTGATTTTGGAGGTTCCTTCCAGGGGGAATTCCTCTTCCCTGTATCAGTCTAAGATTCAGCCATCAAACCAGCCTCCTGCAGTCTCTTCTGTATTTCAACAACCAGGATCCTTTGGAATCAGAAAAACCCTAGATTCACATCCAAACCCTGCCTCTTGCTGTGTGGCCTTGGGCAAGGATATTTCTTCCTCTGCCACAGTTTTCTGGTCTGTAAAATGGGAATTCTGTTGGTGCCTGCCTGCCTCTGATGGTGACTGGGGGTGTTAATTGAAATTAAATGTCTACAAATAAAAACTACAATGAGATATCACCTCACACTGCAGAAGGCCATCATTCAAAAGTCTATAAATAATAAGTGCTGGAAGGGATGTGGAGAAAAGGGGACCCTCCTATACTGTTGGTGGGAATGTAAATTGGTGCAGCCACTGTGGAGAACAGTATAGCGTTTCCTTAAAAAACTAAAAGTAGACTTAACTATATAATCCAGCAATCCCACTCCTGGGCATATATCTGGAGAAAACTCTAATTGGAAAAGATAAATGCACCCCAGTGTTCATAACAGCACTATTTATAGTAGCCAAGACATGGAAGCAACCTAAATGTCTATATATATATAGACATATATATATATATATATATATATATATATATAAATATTAATCAGCCCTTAAAAATGAAATAATGAAATAGTATGTCTAAAACAAAAGCACAGCGCCCTGATGCACATTGGCTGTTGTTACTATTACTTTTTATATCATTTTTACTCTCATAGTGCTTATGATGACAGTGTGCTTTCTGACCTGAAGCATGCCAGCTCAGCGCACAGTAGGCACTCAACTCTGGGTTTGCCCACTGGAGGCGCTTGACCCCAGGCTGGCATGCATCAGACCTTTGGCCCTGGGTCTGCATGCAAGAGGTGCTCAATACATGGTAAGAGGGTGGTTAGCACAGAGGTTAAAAGTTTGGGCTGCTTCAGATGGCCTGGGTTCAAGCAGTTGCCAGTCACGTGACCTGGAGCAGGTCATCCTTTTGCTATAATGTGGTCATTAGGAGGATTAAGTAAGTAAGTCCAGGGTGCCAAGGACACAGTAAATGCTCCATCAATGTTAATCACTGTGATTGTCATCTCATTGGTGGAATTTAACTGATGTGATTGTAGAGTATGTTGTCCGAGAGCAGGAAGGTAGGAGGGAGAAGAGATGATCGGGAAGAAATGGGTACTGAGCTGTGCTAGGGAGTCTCTGGTTCCCCTGACAAGAGCCACAGGGAGTTGGGGGAGCCAGGGCTCAGCTGGCAAGGGAAAGGAGCTGTTTGCCAGACTGACTGGCCATGTGATCTCTCTGATCTCATCAGAAAGGGCTCACAGATCACTTATACATATCAGAGCAGCGGCTTGGGCTGTCTATTAAATCGTGTTTTGTTTATGCATCTTCCAAGTAATACATATTCTTTGTAGAATATTGAGAAGACAAGAACAAGCAAAAAGAAGAGACTAAAAGCCAGATATGGTTCAGATATAGTTTTACCACTCAGAAATTTGTTCATTCATTCATTCACTCCCCTTTTCCCTCTCTCTTTGAATGTATATGAGCAGCTATAAATAGGCACTCTTAAGGCACTGAGGATAAATATCAGCAGAGAAAGTCCCTGTCCTCAGGGAGCTGATCTTTTATTGTCATCACCCAGCCTTTAAAGTGACTCCAAATGTTCTCCTGTATAAATGTAACATTGTTTAACAGATCTTTTATTGATGGACCCTAAAGTACTCCATTGCAAGCAGTTTTATTTTAGCAAGAATCTAGGCATCTGGGAATGAATCCAGTTTTCTGTTGGTGCAGATTTTAGAGATGACTGGTTATGAGCATTGATGGTGGAGCCAGGATGTCTTGCCTTGACTTGTAGCCTTGCTGCACTGTGTGACCTTGGGCAAGTCTCCCAGATTCTCTGTTTCCTGTAAGATGGGGATAATGATTGCACCTAAGGCACAGGGTTGTTGTGAGGATAAATTGACGTGGTACACATAAAGCTTGCAGGGCAATGCCTGGTATAGAGTCAGTGCTCATAAATGTGGTTATTGTTAATGTAGCAACTTGGAAGGTGGTGCCCATCAATAGGTGGGTTGAAATAAACTTGGTGTGTGGTATGGCTACCAAAAAAGGTGCATGCATGGAGGGCAGTGTCAGCACAAAGCTTGACTTGGGGTGGATACTCTGTGGTATTGGCTGGATGATGGTGTATCAGGGTGCAGATGATATTCCCATGATGCTCTGGTGAGTCTGGAGTGTTAAGCTCAAAACATCACTCACAGAGAGTTGTGGGGTTCCATGTTTTTGTCTGTCCAGCATCCCATCCTTTCACTCTTACTCTCATTTCATAAAAATCCTGCACAGCCAATGTAATTCTGGCGAGGCTGACTCTGCTCCTTCCCACTGGGAGGGCTTATGACCCAGACCTAACCAATCAGAGTCAGCCATCCATCTGTTAACTGATTCGTTCAAAGTTAGGCACATGTGACTCAAGTCAAGCCAATCAGCTCCATCTCTTAGACTTTGGACAGTTATTGGGAAAGTGTCCTTTTGTCATTTTTCTGGGATCAAGCACAGTGAAGACTTGGAGCTTGCAGGGCCCATCAACCATTTGGAGAGAGAACTTGTCTGAGAACTCAGGAATAGAGCCAAAGATGGAGGGTGGACACTCAATGACATGGCTTAAACTCTTGGATCCAGCCATGCCTGAAGCTCTCTCCTTGGGCTTTTTGCTTTCATGAGTCAATTAAGTTTTTTTTTTCCTTAAGCTGGCTTGAGTGGGTTCTTTATCATTTCCCTCTAAAAGTCCTGGTCGTAGTCCCCAGGGTAGATGGCTGGGGCAGGCTAAGAGAGGAGAATCCAGGTTGGGTAAGGAACTCAACACATTTCATGTGAGAAATGACTGAGGAAATTGGGCATATGTAACTTGGAGAGTCACTTCCGTGGGACATGAGTGTTGTCTTTAGATGTTTGAAGGGCTGTCTTGTGAAAGGTGTGGATTTCTTCAGTGTTCCTACCCTTACCCCAACCCCATGTGTTAGGAGACCAAACAGCAGAAATTGCAGGGATAGATTTTGGGTTTGCCTGAAGAATTGGCCTCAAGTTGGAATGTAAGGTAGTGAGACCCCCATCATGGGACGCATGTCACAGGGGGCTGCCTGACCACTTGGCATATAGATGTTTAGGAAAGGGATTGCAAGTGGCCCTTCTTGACCATGCATTCTTCTCTCTCACGGCCCCCTTCTCTGGTCTGTTTTCTCCCGGGAAAAGTGACAAGTGCATTAGCTTAGGCCTGGGCAGTGCCCATTTGGGATGGGGTCAGCTCCATGGGATGGGGACTGAGTGTGGCAGTAGGATGGTTCGTAAGGAAAACGGGGGTGTTTTTACTGTTGAAGAAAAAACATGCATTTTAACACTTGTTAATGAAGAGAAAGGCGGACTTTGTTCAGGGGGCTGACTGTTGTTACAGGTGGAGGGACCACTACAGGGGTTTTGCAGTAGTGGGGAGAGGTCAGGCTCCACTCTGAATACAACAAGAAAAAGTGGGAATTTATAGTCAAGAAGCAATATGAGGATCAGTGGATGGGAAGTTACCACGAGGAAAGGGCAGTGGGGAGGGGGGATTCTGGCTAAACTGACCTAACAGGATTCTTGCTGAAGGCAGGCCAGGGATCAGACATCACCTGGGGCATGGTGACAGACGAGGAGCCCGATGAGATATCGAAGGCGATCAGATATGGAGTATGAGGGACTCTGGCTAAACTGATTTAGCAGGATCCTTGTTAAAACTGGATTCTGCAGAGATGAACACAGAAGTCCAGAAGTTAAAACCTAGTTGCAAAAGAGCTCAGAAGAGCCTGTTTAGGGTTTCGTCAAGGAGAGAATCTTTGCTATTCCTGAAAAAGGGATGGGATGCAAAAGAGACAAAAACGCTTGGTGTGTATGGCTTCTGTATGTGCAGCTGTACCACACACATAGAAGTGGCAGTCTATTTATCCTGCTGTTCCACACTGGGACTTCTTCCTGACTAGTTGCACATACACCTTCCCCTCCCCTCAGCATCACTTATATTTAGAAATTTGAGTGAAAAGGGAAGGAGAGAAATTGTCCAGTGAGGCTAAGGGAATATGAGGTCAAAAGGAAGCTTTCAGTTGGTGACAGTGATCTGGACATTGCAAAGTGCTGAACAGTCTGTCAGTCATGTGTTCAACAAACATTGATTGAAAGATCTTTTCTGTTGCTCCAGAAACAATGTTGGGTGATGATTCTTAAGTGGCACCTGAGGGGCCATTGAGCCATTGCCTCCACAGTTTTTTGCAAAATTCAGTCTCCCACTGCCTTCTTTGTTCACACATCTGTTGCTGGGAGGGCCTGAGGTACTATATACCTTCTTTGTTTCATAAGATGTGTGGGCTTGGTGACAGCTCTTTTGGGGGTTATTTGTGCTTGCTTTTGAGTTTGTGGCTATGGAGATGGTTGCTAGATGTCCATTTTCTTGGGTGTCTCTTGTTTAGAAGAAGTATTTAATTTGTTGAGTTGAACTGAGTTTTTGCTTCTCGAAAATCTCGAGGAGGTAATGCAGAGTTTTTGAAAGCATTGCTTGTGGACTGTATAGATGTTATATCCATGTCCTCATCCCCAATCCTTTCTTCACCTCATTACATCCTGGTGTCCTCCCATAACCGGAGCATGGTGCCCCACGCCTAGGTCCTTAGTAACCTTCTGGTGGCCAAATGCAGTGACCGTTTCTTTGTCTTCATTGCACGTCCCCTCCCTCTAGCATTTGTCAGTGACTGCTGCTTACTGAGAAGATAGTTTTCCCTTCCCTCTGCTGCTGCACAGCAGAGCTCACCGAGTTCCCCTTTTATGTCTCTCATCTCTTGTTCTCACTTCCTTCTGCTGGTTCTCCTTCTTCCCTCCCCTCTAATAAGTGTGGGAGTTTCCTGGGCTCCACCCTTGGCCCTGGTTTTCCTTCTCCAGGACATTCATTGAGCACCAACTGTATCCAAGCCCTTTGCAGTGTGCTGAGTTGGCCCTTTCCCGACACTGGTGAACTCGCAGTCCAGGCTGGGGCGGGGTCGGGTAGGGGTGGGGTGCCTTCTCCACTGCACGTCAGCTGATATCACTTTCTCTCCCCTACACCTTTCATAGCTTTTGCCCATAAGGTCCAAATGCTTAGAGATGACATGAGCTGCCCTTCAGAATGGGATGCTTACCAGCTAACCCCACCAACGCACATCCCCCAAACATGATTCTGACCTCATTGGTACTAAATTCCAGGCGCTGTGGGTGCTTTGCCTGTATTAACTCATCTAGTTTTTATTATCCATAAGGGGTATATGTGTAACGAGTACAATGGCACCAAAGTAGGAGTCATCCCCATTTTACTGATGAGGAATATGATAGTTTCCTTGGAGTATCAGAAGTCACTTGCTTGATAGACTCACAGATACAGAAATCATACTAGTGGTTACCAGTGGGGAGAGGGAAATGGGAGGGGCAATATAGGGGAAAAAAGGGGGTTATTATGGGATTATATGAAATCATGCATTTGAAACTGTTGAAAATTGTAAAGCGCTATAGAACTTAAAGAATTTTCCACTCAATTAAAAATTTTTTTTTGAAAGTTACTTGCTTGAGATGGCACAGTAAGTAGAAAAACTGGACTTTGAACCCAGATCTGTATCTGAGACTCCCAGCCTTTCCCCTGCACTGTGCTGCCCTGCCCTCCTCCTTCCTTGTGACCAGTGCACAGTATTCCCTCTTTTGGCCCTGTCCTTGTCCATTTTGCTTTCCTGGAGGACTCCTATACATCTGTCAAGGCCCAGTGCAAAAATCCCCTCCACTCAGATGCCCTCCTTGCTTTTGTGATGCTCCCTACATTGTGCGGAGGTTACGTGTGTGTCTATGTCTTCAATTCCACCGTGAGATCCTGGAAAGAGGCACATTGTCTCTCCGGTGGTGATGTCCTCAGTGGAGCACCTCCACCCTTCTCGGGTAGCTGGTCCCAATCTCTTTTCCCCAGTGGATGCGTCACTTCCTTGTGTGGGCCCAAGTCATGTGCTGTAGCACTTACCAGCTCCCCAAGTGACATCCACACAAGTGTTCATGTAACAGTTGTCTGACTCTCCCGCTGGAATCTGAGATCCTAGGGGCAGCATCCTGGTCTGTTAGGTTTTCTTGCTCTACTGTCAGCAACTAGAACAGCATCTGGCATTCTCCCCTGATGTATGTAGAAATGATGAATGAACAGGCCCCCGAGATACCTGAGAGCTGAGCTCACCCCGGAAGGTCTGCTGTCCCCTCTGCCAGCGTAACAGCCCAGTGACCCTTATGAATGGTCTGCAAGCGCCGAGGCCCCTTGCCTGATGCCCCTGCCTCCAGTGGCTTCTGGCCCAGGTCCCTGCCCTGGAGCCCCTGCATGGCTGCACTCCTCACTGATTTGACTTGATTTTCAGATTCTGCTCAGTGGCCTCAGCAGGGGCAGGTGCCCAGAGGCCAGCATGTGATGGCAGGGCTGTTACCTACACATTTTCTGTATTATTTCATTAGTGCACTTGAAATTAACATGCCTTGTATCCTGTTTTAGTTCTGGACTTAGTTTACAGTCATTCAGCTCTTTTTCTCTCATGCACTTTTTCTTATTTTATCTTCTGTGTATTTGTGTCAGCTTTCATGCAAATAGTAAGTAATAATAAAACTTAAAAAAATATCAGTAAACACTCTACCTTTATTGTGCCCGGAATTGTGCTGAGGTCATTGCATGAGCTTCCTGTGGCTGCTGTAACAAATTATCACAAACTCAGTCACTTAAATTAATACAGTTGTGTCATCCAATAGTTCTGGAGGGCAGAAGTTCAAAATAACCTCCCTGGGCTAAAATCAAGGTGTGGGGAGGGCTGTGTTCCTTCTGGAGGCTTGAAAGGAGGATCCATTTTCTTGCCTTTCTCATCTTTTAGAGGTGCCTGCATCCCTTGGCTCGTGGCCCCTTCCTCCAGCTTCAAGGTGGCAGTGGCTGGTTGAGTCCTCATGCTGCCATCTCTCTGCCCTCCTCTCTTTCCCATTTGAGGACACGTGATGACACTGGGCCCACCCAGATCATCCGGGATAATCTCCCCAAGCTGAGACCCTTAATTTAATCACATGGGCAAAGTCACTTCTGTCATGTTGAATCACATAGTCACGGGGTCTGGAGATTCGGATGCGGACCTCTTTGGGAGCCATTGTTTTGCCAGCCAGAGTCGTCTAGTTCTGATTTCATTTCATTGACACTGTGACTGAATGTGGTGGCCCAGTTGTCATTCCTATTTCACAGGCAGGAAAACCGAGGCTCAGAGCCACAAAGGCACCGGCCCACAGTTGTGCAGGGGCTGAGCTGTGCTCCTTACCCAGTGCCTGCACTCTTGGCCACCACTCTTGACACCCTGCTGCTGCCCAATACTTGCAACTGAAATTCTTTTGAAACAAGGAGGGAGGACCACAGGCGAACTCTTTTCTTTTCTTCTTTCCTCTTTTTCTCCCCCAGTTTTTTATTGAGAAATAATTGACATACATCACTGTCTAAGTTTAAGGTGTGCAGCACAATATTTTGGTTTATATATGGTGAAACAATGACCGTAGTAGGTTTAGTGAACATCTATCATCTGATATCGATACAATAAAAAGAAAAGGAAAAAAAATTCTCCTTGTGGTGAGAGCTCTTAGGATCTACGCTCTTAATACGTTGCCACAAGCTCTTTTCTTGGATGCTCAGGGGCAGACCTGAGGCCCATGCCGCCTGCTAGTGGCACTTCCGTGGGAATGGGCAGCTCAGAGGTACTTTTTCTGCCTTGGTTGAAGTGGAAAACCTGCGATGGTCTCTGGGGAGCAACCCTCCTTAATTCAAACGCCTCCATTCTTTCCGGGGAAGAATTCTGACTCCGATGCTTTTGACTGAAAGGATGTCCCTCGGAGGTTGGAGGTTGTCTGGTCTGACCCGGAAGTAGTTTTCCTCCCTCTTTTGGCTCCCATCTACCCTGCCTCTAGAATGGAGTATACTGTTCGTGGTTTGCAAATAAAGGAACGGGTGGGCCAGGGGCCCCTCTGGGTCACGCTGGGGCTTCTGGGAAGGGGTGAGAAGAGCCAGGCTTTGTGCCACCCCTGTGTTCCCCCCGACCGCTCCTGTCCAGTGGAGGCCTGTGTTCACTCTGGCGAGCTCTGGCAGCCTGGACTGGGATGCCACTTACTCTGTTCTTTTTTTTGCAACATGTAAACTAAAAACATTTTTTTTTTAAATTGAAGTATATATAGTTGATTTACAATGTTAGTTTCAGGTGTACAGCAAAGTGATTCAGTTATACATATACATACATGTATATGTATTTCCAGATACTTTTCCACTATAGCTTATTACAAGAAGTTGAATATAGTTTACTGTGCTATACAGGAGGTCCTCATTGTTTACCTATTTTATTTATAGTAATGTGTGTCTTTTAACCCCAAATTTCTAATTTATCCCTCCCCTCCCCCGCTCTGTTCTTGATTTGGCAAAACCTACTGCTGTGTCTCCGAGTTGGTGAAAGTCACTTATTCTCTTCTTTGGTGCTTTGTAATTACTCATTCATCCAACAACTAGAAATCGAGGACCTACTATGTGCCAGGCACTCTGGATCCTGGGAAGGTCGAATGATCTAGATCACAGAGCTGACTTTCCATTGGGAGTGCAGAGACAGATAAAAGGTAAGCTAGCAGTTCAGATCCTTTCAGAATAGATGAAGGCCAAGAAAATAAAATGAAGCAATGGGCCAGAGACGGACTGGAGGGAGGCCATTGTTAGCCAGGTGGGTCAGGTGAGTCTTAAAGAGGAGGTGACACTGAGGCCAGACCTGGATGAATAGCAGTTGGGCACGTGGGTGTCTGGGTGAGGAGTGGGCCAGCTAAAAGGGAGGTCCTCAAACCATATACTTGGCGATGGTCTAGCTTCCAGAGCATGTAAAGAACTCTTACAACTCAACAGTAACAGGACAACTAAAAGTGGGCAAGGGATTTGAATGAAAAAAAGAAGACATACAAATGGTCAATAAACACATGAACAGATGCTCAACATCATTAGTCATTAGGGAAAGGCAGATCAAACCACAATGAGCTAGCACTTCACACCCACTAGGAGGTTATAATATCAGGTGTGGGGAGGATGTGGAGAGTCAGTACCCTCAGGCCGGGCTGGTGGGAGAGGAAATCTGTGCAGCCACTGTGGGAAACGGTTTGGCAGTTCCTGAAAGGTTAAGCCTAGCGACCCTATGCCTTAATATCTACCCAAGAGAAAGGAAAACCCACAAATACTGGTACATGAATGTTCACAGCAGCATTATTCACAATAATAGCTGAAAAGTGGAAACCACCCAGATGTCCATCAGTTGATGAGTGGATTAGGCAAAACGTGGTCTGCCCATCAGTGGAATATCATTCAGCCATAAAAAGGAATGACACACTGACATGCGCTAAAACAGGGATGAACCTTGAAAACATGATGCTGAGGGAAAGGATCCAGTCGTGAAAGGCCACATATTGTGCAGTTCCATGTATTTCAGGTTTCCAGAATGAGAAGATCCATGGAGATAGACAGCAGATTTGTTGTCGCCAGGAGTAGGGACTGGGCAATGAGGAGTGACTGTTCATGCGCCCGGGGTCTCTTTTTGGGGTGATGAACATATTCTAAAATAGACAGTGGTGATAGTTGTACAACCTTGTGGATGTACTAAAATCTAGTCAATTGTACACTTACAAGGGGTGAATTCTACAGTACATAAATGATATCCTAAAGAACAAAAGGGATGAGAGAGAGGGCAGAAACTGAGCCAGGTGGTGGCCCCGCCTGTGCAGGATTGTGGGGTCCGTGGTGAGGACTCTGATTTTGCTTGAACAGCATGCATTTTATTCCCACGACCTTTGTCCCACGACCTCCTAGAATTTTGCCATATGCCTTTCTGTGGTTAATTCGCAGGTCAGCATTTTTGGCTCTGCCACTTTTCTCTCCAGTACAGACCTGCCTTTCTCTGGGGTGATGGTCCAAGCCCCAGGGCCCAGACGCACTCAGCCCCACCCGCATGCTCCAGTGTGGACTTGATTTTGCAAGTTCTCCTTTCCTGCCACCTCTGTGTGCTCTGTCCTAATTATCTATGTCCTTGTCAGCATCACTGTCCGGTGTCTTTCGTGCCACTGGCTCTGTGCCAGGCCCAGTTCTGAGCCTTTATCCACAATTCTGATGAGAATTTATAGCCAGACCTGGCATTGGACCCCCCCAGACCCACAGCTTGGTTTTCACCTTCCAATCCAGGGCCCGTACAGAGCTGGTGTTTAGGAGATGATTCTTTGCCTGCAGCCCTTGCATAAGAAATGGGTACTTAAAGGAAAGTGGACAGTCTGTCTCAGATATTCATGTGGGTTAAGTAAATGAATCAATAAAAGAGTGGCACGAGTTGGCTGTAAATTTGTGGGTGAACTCGAGGGCAGCGGGTGTCAACAGCCATGGGGATGAAAACCACATGGGTGTCTGTCCCCGCCACCCCAGGGCTCTGAGGCAGGCACAGAGAAGCCACCTCCTGCCTTAGCCCAGAGCACTGGGGATCCAAGGCGGGATGCCGCTGGGCCCTGGTCATACGATGGAAAGAGGCAGAGCTCGGACTCAAACCCGGGTCTCCTTGCTCTCTTAGGTTGTTGAGGGCTAGAGTTTGCTTTGCTTCTCTGGGACACTGTGCTTGGTGATGTGAGCATGGGAGGGAGAGACCCCCCAGGTCATGCAGGCATTGCTAATCCTGGCAATATTATGTTGTTGGGCTTCCCTAACTATGCACTTTTTTTTTTTAACCATTCTTTAAAAACTGAAGTATAGTTAATTTACAATGTTGTGTTGGTTTCAGATATATGGCAAAGTGATTCAGCTATATATACATACTTTTTCAGATTCTTTTCCATTATAGGTTATTATAAGATATTAAATATAGTTCCTTGTGCTATACAGTAGGTCCTTGTTGTTTATTTTATATATAGTAGTATGTATATGTTAATCCCAAACTCCTAATTTATCCTTCCCAGCCCACTCCCTTTCCCCTTTGGTAACCATAAGTTTGTTTTCTACTTCTGTGAGTCTATTTCTCTTTTGTAAATAATTTCGTTTGTATCTCTTTTTTTGAGATTCCACATATAAGTGATATTATATGATATTTGTCTTTGTCTCACTTACTCCACTTAATATGATCATCTCTAGGTCCACCCATGTTGCTGCAAATAGCATTATTTCATTCTTTTTCATGGCGGATTAATATCCCACTGTATAAATATACCACATCTCCTTTATCCATTCATCTGTTGATGGACATTTAGGTTGCTTCCATGTCTTGGCTATTGTATATAGTGCTGCTATGAACATTGGGGTGCATGTATCTTTTCCAATTAGAGTTTTCTCCAGATATATGCCCAGGAGTGGGATTGCTGGATCATATGGTAAGTCTATTTCTAGTTTTTAAAGGAACTTCCATACTGTTCTCCACAGTGGCTGTGCCAAATTACATTCCTACCAACAGTGTAGAAGGGTTCCCTTTTCTCCACACCCTCTCCAGCATTTATTATTTGTAGACTTTTGCATGATGGCCACTCTGACTGGTGTGAGGTGATACTTCATTGTGGTTTTGATTTTCATTTTTCTAACAATTAGTAATATTGAGCATCTTTTCATGTGCCTGTTGGCCATCTGGGTGTCCTTTTTGGAAAAATGTCTATGTAAGTCTTCTGACCATTTTATGATTGGGTTATTTGTTTTTTTGATATTCAGTTACATGAACTGTTTGTATATTTTGGAAATTAATCCCTTGTTAGTAGCATTGTTTGCAAATATTTTCTCCTAGTCCATAGGTTGTCTTTCATTTTGTTTATGGTCCATGCACTTTTATTTAAAGGACAAATTTGTCCAGGCCAGTCAATTGCTATCTGTCTGTTCCTATCTGATTATTTCTGCTGGTCTATTCATTTTACTCTCTGGAGGTAGAAACCACACCTTTAAAATCTGGGGAGAGAATTGGTTTTATTCTTAAATAAATAGCAGCCCCCACTGAAGTGACACAACTGAGGATGAGGCACTGAAATGCTTCTAAGCAGCTAGAGATGGGCTCAGGCTCCTCTTTTTTTTTTTTTTTTTTTTTTAATTGAAGTATAGTCAGTTACAATGTGTCAGTCAGGTTCCTCATTTATTCAAGAAAGATTTATTGAGCGTGAACAGTGTGTCAGGCATCGTTCTGGGCGCTTGAGACGTCATAGGGAGAAAGGTTCCTGTCCTCCTGGTGCAGGGATGAGCAGGCTGTCGGAGCCTTGAGGGATGTCATTCTGAGCCTTTAAACTCTTGTTTTACACAGAGTAATAATAAGCTAATTGTATGCCCCTCTAGCCTGTGGCAAGTCAGAAATAGAGAGGGCCTGGTAGAGGAAAGCATTTTAAATTTGCCTGTAGAAGCTGATGCTTTTGTCTGTAGAGTTCTGTCAGAATCTATCCCTCAAGTTATTAACTGTAGGCCCCCGCCTTCCTTGTTACCCTGTTAGCTGGATGAACTCTAGATCATCCTTCAAGACCCAGATCAAACATCACCTCCTCTGTGAAGCCTGCCCTAATCACCACCCCCCAGGCAGAGTTCATTTCTTTCTTTCATGTTCCCATATGTATTGTGATACCTCATGGCTATGGTACCAACTTCATTGTATTCACACACTGGTGTTTGGTTTTGTTTTTTTTGCCCTGCTAGATTGTGTATTTTTTGAGGGTTGAGATTGTGTCTTATTCAGCAAATTCACGAATTGCAACAAATGTTTGTCAAATAATTAACCAACAGCATTGGAAGAAAGAGCAAAGTTATAAAAAGTGGATACTAGAATGCCAAGCAGTGTACACCAAGGGCATCTAGGGCTCAGGTAATCAGAATACTTCAGTGTCCCCAGAGTGTCTCACTGTCGATGCTGCAGTGATGGCCTCAGAACCTCTAGGAACTGGTTGTAACCATTCTTCTCTAAGTCAGAAGGTGGAGTCTGGTATAACACACTGACTTCCATTTAAGGAAGTAAAAGTAATCGTTAAAAGAAAGGATCTGGTGCTTTGTCACTGGGGGAAAACTTTCACTATATTGATAATCTGGGTCTCCAGATCAGCCCATTCCCTGAAGTAATCATCTTTCTTTACCTCAGGGTATCCTGCACTCCATTTTCTCTTGTTCTCTGTCAGACTAGGGAAGCTGGGTCATTCTGTGTTTATGAAAATTCAGTGAGGAAGGAGTCATCTGGGAAGTCTCCTGCTTTGAGGAAGTGGTGGGACAAAGAAGTAGTCTGGATAGACAGTGTGATCTCACATACAGTGACTCGGTTCATATCCATGTGTACACATGGGCTGTAGATGACATAAGGATATAAAATCTCTCTTCTTCCGTTACAAGGAATAAAGAATGTCTGCTGGTTTTATTCCTAGGATAATGAGTTTTCTTTATTTATTCATTTATTTATTTTTATATTTTTTTTCTGGGAGGAAGCTAATTAAGTTTATGTATGTATGTATGTATGTATGTATGTATGTATGTATGTATGTATTTATTTATTTATTTTAATGGAGGGACTGGGGATTGAACCCAGGACCTCATGCATGCTAAGCACACGCTCTAGCACTGAGCTATGCCCTCCCCTCACTTACACATTTATTTTTTTAAATTGAAGTATAGTTGCAATTGTGTTAGTTTCAGATGTACAGCAAAATGATTCATTTATACATACATATATATGTATTCTTTTTCAGATTCTTTTCCATTGCAGGTTATTACGAGATATTGCCATTGGATATAGTTCCCTGTGCTATACAGTAGGTTCTTGTTGTTTATCTATTTTATATATAGTAGTGTGTGTCTGTTAATTACAAACTCCTAATTTATTCCTCCTCCCCAAAGTTCTCATTATTTTTTATACTTTTAAATATTTTGTGTAAATTTTTGAGTGGGACAGGAAGATTTTTTTGTTTCACTAATCAGAACAAACAAGAAAAGTCACTTTGAAGAAGAGGGAGAGAGTGACATGGGGCCTTTCAACAATGATAGCCCTCCCTTCAAGGGAAGGACTGGCTCCTTTAAGCCTCAGACCTCAGTCACCTCTGGCCCCCACAAGCCCTCATCCTCTGTGTCTGAGAGAGCGGACATTTTCCGCTTCCCTGGTCCTCATCTGTTGTTGCCTGGGCTCCCCCATCCGCAGCCCACTGGAAGTGAGTGAGGCTGTGACTACTGTCCTGCTGTCCCCCTGCCCAAGCGACAGGATGTTTGAATTCTTTCCCATTTCCTTTCATGCCCCCTCCTGGGAGCTCACTTGGTGGAGGCTGACAGCTCAGCTTTTTGGTGTGTGGGTTGTTTTCTTCCTTACTGAACCTTGTTTGCTTAACTTCTCAGGGTGTCTATATAAGGTAAGGTCAGCTGCAGGCGAGCTGCAATCCTGCCCTGTTGTGCTCTGGGGCAATTTCCTGCTGTCTCCTTCCTCGTTTCTTTTGTCTTGCTCTGAAGTTCAGTGTTGGGTGGAAATTATAAAATGATTACTTCTCTCTCTCTTTTTTTCTCTCTGTTGGTCAGCAGATATGTATTGGGCACCTCCTGTGTGCCTGGCACTGTGGTTGGTGCTGGGAAAATGGCAAGATCTGGACAGATCTCAGCTAAAAGATCAAAAAGACAGGTACCCAGACCTCCTGTAGAACACAGGGAACTATATTCAATTTCCTGTAATAAGCTATAATGGAAAAGGTTCTTGAAAAAAGATATATCAGTATGTATATATACAACTGAATTGCTTTGCAGTACACCTGAATCTAACATTGTAAATCATCTATACTTCTATGAAAAATAAAATTAAGAAAAAAAAGGACATGCAACCAAAGGTTTACTTAAGTGTTATTAGGGAGTTTACTTAGGTTTATTTAGGTGATGGACGCCCGCCCTCTTATATTTTGCTTGTTTGCACTTCTAATTATACTACACACAGTATGTGTTCTGTGTGTAATGAAAAAAATTGTTCAAACCATTTGCAAAAGTGTGAGAAAGCCTCACACTGCTTGGCCCATGACAGATCCTCAGTCTCCTCTGGGTTTTGTCCTCCATCCAGTGCCAGCTTTGGGAAAGGGCAGAGGGGAAGACCAGGGTCTTTTAGGGGGCAAAGGCAAGGGTCCTCGATCAGTGTGGATCCTGTGTCGGGGTCACTGTGGTGAGAATACTGAAAGGGACTAGTCAGAATCTGCCCCTTGGTGATTCTGAGCCTCAGGAGACTTCAAGTCTGGGTGGGAGGGGTGGAGGAGAGCAGGAAGTCCTTGAGAATTTGGTAAGGATTATGTGCTGTTCCTAGTTTTTGGGAAAATTATTATTAGAGCAGCTCATCTTGGTGGCCTTGGTGATTCCACAGGAATCTGATTCCCCCTTTCTTCTTCATCCCTATTCTCTTGCCCTTGGGTCATCTCCCAGTCTTTGTGTCATTCTGTTTCTTCCTCCACATCCACTCCCCTACTCTCCCTCCTTACCTCTCTCTGTTTTCCTAAGTTGCTCTCTCCTTTCCAGCCCTAGACAGAGAGCTGGAGGAGGGAAGAGAGGGGTGGTAAAAGCAGTGGATAGGAGCAAGAGAGGAAATGCAAGGATGAGGAGGGGATAGAGGAGGGCCTGGGGAGGAAGGGGCTGCAGAGGAGAAGACACCTGGTGAACAGAGCCGGCATTTTTGAGCGCTAGCTGAGAACTTTACATGCAATGACTTTACACTGCAAATTAACTTCCTAAGTAGATAAAGGCGAGGAGCCTTGAAGAGAAGAACAGGACTTTGAGCCATGTGGTGTCTCTGGGTCCAGGTGGATCCTTAAGGCTGTGGGATTGGTGGGTCCAGGAGCTGTTAGACACTGATAATCAGTCATTGGTCTGTGATGAGGCTTCACAGACCAACCGAAGGGCCAAGTTCTTTTGAGAGTGGACTTATATTAACTCCCTATGAGGACCAACTTTTCATGAACAGGACTCTCATTGGGTGGGAAGGGGAGGGTGTCCACAGCCCTGAACTGGGAGCACCTAGCACCTAACGTGTAGTCAGCCTCAACACTGAGCCCATAGCGGGGGCCAGAAGGAGTGAGCAGTGGTGTTGACCATCCTCGGAGATGGGGTTCCTAACCTCTGTCATTGGTTGATGGCTCCCCCGAGAGGGGGCTCTGTGGTTTTGTGATGCATTTGGGACTCCTTGTTAATGATGGCTTATGTCAATTGAGGGAACAGAAAAACTCCCTGTTATCCAGCAGCTCTTTTTCTAAACACAGCTCTCCTCTGTGGGACTGGGGGAGAGAGAGTCTCTGGGGGGACAATCCCGATGGTCTTTGGCGGTGAGATGCTTAGGAACCACACTTAGATGCTTCAAATTCTGTAAATTTCAATGTTGAGGAAACAGACCATACCGGAAGCTCCTTTAGGCGATCACTTCCTTAAAATAAAACGGTGGGGATGGGGAAGTGGGGGTGGGGCTGAACTCTGGGCACTTTAGCCCACAAGACCTTTTGTCTCGCCCACTTTCCTGGCTGCTAGGGAGCAGGTCCTCTGAGCTGAAAGCCCCATCCTCACCTCTTCTCACCGCTTCCGCTAGGTTAGTGGTTCTTGGGTTTTGGAGGCATCAGAATCCCCCCCAACCCCTCCCGCCCCCGCCCGAGGCTCATTCAGACTGACTTCCCACACCCCATTTTCCAGAGTTTCTGAATTCACAATTCAGTGAGTTCCTGGGCAATACTGTTGCTGCTGGTCCAAGGACCATACTTTGACAACTGCTGCTATAGACATAACCAGTTTCCATTGGGCAGGGAACCAGATGTCTGGCTCCAGATCACTTCACCTCTCTGAGCCTCAGTTTCTCCATCTGTAAAATGGGATTGTGAGCCGTGCTGACCTGACACAGAGGTCAGGCTGAGCAAATGGGCAGATTGTAAGTTCTTAGAATGGCGCCTAGCACGTAGGAAGTGCTCAGTGAACAGCCTATTGTCTTCAGGGCCCTCGCTGGTCTTCTCTGTGCCCACCCCAGTGCTTAGCCCTGGGCTTAACACAGAATACGTCCTCAAGAAATACTCATGGGACCAGCAACTACATGACTGTGTGCACCTAGGAGCGCCCCTACTTTGAGACCCCCGGGGGTGAGCATGGTTTGGAGGGTACAGGAAGGCAGCAGGGAGGCTGGCAGGAAAGACCTCTGAGGGTCGTTTCACCACATGGCTGGGAGAGGAGAACAGTAACCATCCCCATCAGCCAAGCCTTACATGTCAATTTTTTCCCCCGTTTAATTCTCACAGCCTCCTTATGAGGTAGGTATTTGACCCGTTTTGCTAATGAGGAAACTGAGGCTTAGCGACATCTGGGAATTTGGTCTCGCCACAGAGCTGGTACAAAGTGGTGATGAGTATCTCAGGGATTCCAGGACTTGGACTCCACCTGGACGCTGTAGACGGGGGTGTCAGGGTGAACTGTAAAGGGAGCAGCAGGTGTAGGTAGCTGTGCTGAGGGCTCTCACAGAGGGAGCTCAGGGTTTCTGTCCCCTGGTGTGAGTTCTGGGCCCGGCTCCTTTCACTGGCCCGTTGGGGACCAAGTGGCACCACGAGGGTGACAGTAACCTCAAGTACTAACCTTCTTCTGGCCAGTTTTGCCACCGTAGTGTGTGTGCCCCCACACGTACATCCACACACATGCAAGAACATGCACACACATGCACCTGCAGTACAAGTCACCCCCACATACTCATATACACGCATATGATGGAGTTTAGCT
This sequence comes from Camelus bactrianus, assembly GCF_048773025.1. Classification (NCBI taxonomy): domain Eukaryota; kingdom Metazoa; phylum Chordata; class Mammalia; order Artiodactyla; family Camelidae; genus Camelus; species Camelus bactrianus. The sequence continues at coordinate 49,226,474 of NC_133547.1, forward strand.
CTGCCTTTCAGGTGATACACCCCGTGGACATCTGCATTCCATCTGCCTCGTTTGTTCAGAGGAGGGAAATTAGCCTCAACCAGCGATTCAACTAGAACTTCCTCCTGCACTGAGCAGTTGGAGGTCAAATGAGTTTAGAACCTGCTTCAGGATGAGCGGTAGAGAGGTCTGTGTGGGCAGCTGTGAAAATGTTACTGAGACGAATACGTTTTTCATCTCAGACCTTCAGCTGACTTTTTGATGTCTTGCCAAATCCTGAGTGGCAAACATTTGTAACCATAACATGACTTGTGGATTTTCAAAAACGTCAGCAATCTTCCTGGCTGGATAATTTAAATACAGTTCTGGAAGGTCTTAAAAGCCAAGTTGCCCGCATCCTTGAGGGTGGAGGAGAGACTTATGGTGCGTTGTCTTTACCAGGTCCTGGGCTGGTACTTGAAACGCATGGTTTTTAACTTTCCCACATGGAGGCTCTGGCCAGCGATGGGGCAGTTGGGATCCAAGTGTGGTCATGGGAACCCAAACATCCAGGCTGACCAATGAGGAAAAGGGAAATAGAGTGGTTGCCGTGGAAACAGACCAGGGGTTCTTTCCCTTGTATTGTCTCACATTAGCAAGTTGGGAGGCATCTGATGTGTGGCCCGCCTCCCGCTCGGGTCAAGGCTGCAATTTAATTAAACACTTTGGAGCTGGTTCTCCTGTTCCTCCAACAACACTACTCAAAACAGTGCGCTGGCTTCCCAAACACAGCCACGAGTGCCGGGAAATGCTAGGGAACAAAAAGGCTTCTCCCCCACACTCTCTGTCTGCACCAGCCATGCATGGCTGCGTGAATTTCACTTCCTCAGCCCTACCAGGCACATTTCCTGTGTGCACTCCCCACCTGCAGCTCCGCCCTGTGGCTCAGGCTCCAGGGAGAAGGTTCTATCATTTCAGTCCAGGCGGATTTCAAAGCGTCCTACTTAACCTTCATAGTTGACAAATGAGGGAGGTGTAAAATCACCTCAATTTGGAAAAATCCCAACTATCCATCAGTGGTTAAATGGATGAACAGAACAGAATGTGGTCTATCCATACAATGGAATATTATTCAACCCTAAAAGGAATGAAGTACTGATCATGCTACAATGTGGATGGACCTTGAAAATATGCTGAGTGCAAGAAACCAGACACAAAAGACCATATAATGTAGGATTCCGTCTGTGAGAAATGTCCGGAACAGGCAAATCCAGACAGAAGGCAGATTAGTGGTTGCTTAGGGCTGGAGGGAGCAGGGGTGAAGAGGGACTGCTTGGGGGGGAAGGGATTCTTTCTGGGGTGGTGCAGATGTTCTGGAATTAGAGGTGATGATTGCACAACATTATGAATACACTAAATGCTGCTGAATTGTATGCTTTGAAACAGTTAAGATGGTGAATTTTATGTTGGTTGTGTGACTTTTAGCTCAATAAATTTAAAAAAGGACAAAACTATCACCCCATTTACAGATAAGGCCGCCGAGGCAGAGATGTTTGCGGATTAAGTCAGATTCCCTGGGGAGTAGGAGATGGAGCTGACATGGTCTCTTGTCCCCTGGACTTCTCCTTCCTGACTCCTCGTGGCCTGCCAGTCACCAAGCATGTCAGTTTGGCCTGTGAAGTGTCCCTGAGACCTTTCTTCTCTGTCCTTATGGCCTTGTCACTCACTGACCCCTGTGGTCAGGTCCCAGGCTGGGTGCCCATCACACTCCCATGGCTGGGAGGGGGCAGTGCCCCAAGGGAGAGGGGCTTGACAGATATGCCTGAAATGTCCCAGACCTCCCTCTGCTTCAGGCTGGCTTCATTACCTTGGGCACATCACTTGACCTCTAAGCCCCATCTACCAAATGGTTCTTTGGATGTCAATGAAGGTGACAGTGATGTCCCCATGGCCCACCTCCCAGCACCTTTACGAAGACCCAATGAATAGTAAAACACAGACTGAAAGATGCTGTGATTATGATCTGTTTTCTTTAAGAAATGACTGTCATAGAGTCCCTTGGCCTGGATCTAGAGTTTGAATCAGAGTCTGTGGCCTGCCGGGACTGTGACTCAGCTCCCACAGGCCAGATGGTTCCCCATCAGACGGGGTAGCTTGTGGTCCAGGGCACCCTCGTGGCTCAGAGACCCTTCTGGGGATGTGGATCTGGGGTGTTTTAACCGAGCACTGTGCCTTCCTTTTGCCGTTGGTGCAGATGATGTCCGATTATTTGCCTTTGTGCGGGTCACCACTGGGGACGCAATGAGCAAGAGGTCCAAGTTCGCCCTCATTACATGGATCGGCGAGAATGTCAGCGGGCTGCAGCGCGCCAAGACCGGCACGGACAAGACCCTGGTGAAGGAGGTCGTGCAGGTAATTGTCCTTGTGTTCTTTTAGGGCTGGGGTAGGGGGTCATAACCTATAAAGAGTCACCATTCAGCAGGGACACAGCAAGGCTGGGTTTGGCTCCTTGGTCTCTGACTTTGAACATGTGCTAAATCTCTGAACCACTAGCACCGCTGGTGACATGTACCCCAAATTGTTTTCAGGGTGTGGGCTAGGAAGTAGGTTGCTGCATTTGCGATCCTGACCATTGAATACCAGAAATGTGGTGGCTGGAGTCTACCTTTTTGGGTGGGGCAGGAGAGGGTGCTGGAGGGATGACCAAAATGATGCCCCTATCTGACTGGGTGATAGATGACTTCCAATGGTGGCCGTGAAGACCCAATGGGAGAATTCATGAGTGCCCTCTGAATAGTGTCTAGCATGCAGTAGGTGTTCAATAACACTTTTTGAATGAATAAATGTCAACCATATGAACACCAGTAGGGTTTTGATGGCCACAGAATAACAGGCTATGTCAACCATGGTGCAGTCTCCTAGCCTGGGTAGCTGGGCCCTGGCCTTGGCTGACTTATACCTGTGTCTCTGTTAGACTGAAAGGAAGAGGAAAAGGTGGGTGTCCCTTTGTGTATGAACAGTTCTGCAGCAGTCTTTATTTTAAAGTCCACCCCCCCCATTCTGGACATAAAAACTGACACTATCACAAACTTCCAAAGCAATTTATTTGGGGCTAGGACATAGGGTCATGCTAAGGAAAAAAAAAGCAAAACCCCTGAATTCCAGAAAGATAAACCATGGAATAGAGGTGAACAGGAGAGTTTTTTCCTTACCAAAGGGTTCTCCATATTGCAAAAGGATTTCCCCAAAGCCAGGAAAAGGAGGTGGTAGTTAACATACATAGGGGTTCTCTTTGAGGTGATGAAAAGATTCTAAAATATTCTAAAATCTGTGGTGATGGTTGCACGTCTGTGAATATACAAAAAGCATTAAACTGTAAGAAATGAAAACAAAATGCACATACACGCAAATCGGCTCTATGCAACATGGTATCCTGGCTTGGCTCCTGGAACATAAAAAATGATGAAATCGGAGTGAAGTCTCTCCTACTTCTGCATGGCTGTGGTCACACCCTGCAAATCATGCCCTAATCAGTTTCTTCCTTTTTTTTTCTTTTCTAACATAATTTCATAATGTATGTGGCTGCAGAGTGTGGGAATGAATGCTCTTCTGGCGGCCGAGTGTCCAATTTCACAAGTGCACTGTGATTCCTGAAATTTTCCCTGGTGTTGGCTTCTTGAGTTGCTTCCAGTTTTTATTGTTATAAATAATGTTCTAACCAACATTTTAATACCCGTAGCTCCTTTCTCTCATCTACTGGATTATTTCTGTAGAATATGTTTTCAGGAGGTGGGGTTCCAGAGTTAATAGGGGTAGCAATCGTTTTAAAAAGGTAGAGATTGTCAGAGAAACTTCTAAGGGTTAGCACTGTGCCTGGGACATAATAGATGCTCAATAAATGTGTATTCCTCTGCCTAATCAGCATTACCAGTGAACACGGCTGTTGGCACCCTTCCTAGCACAGGCATCCTTACTTTGGACGGCCATCCACTTGACCCCATGGGCTGTTTTTCTCCAAGGCAGTTGGGGTTTTAATGGTTAACCGACTTTCAAGGGTCTCCTTTATGGTGGCAGTATGGAAAATGCAGAAGAATTGCATGTTCATGGCCAAAGGTCCCCCGCTGAACTCCACCATCCACACTTAGCCCTCTTGTTGGCCAGCCTGGTGTGGCCAGGGACACAGAGAACACAGGGAGAGACTGTTTGCTGTGGCACATCCAGTGGGGGCAGTCTTTTGAATCCCGCAGAGTGCCTTTTTTCTTTCCATTTTGATGACTGTGGTGAAATACAGCAACATAAAATGTTAGCTGTTTAAAAGTGTATAGTTCTGTGGCGTTAAGTCAATTCACAGTGCAAGCATCACCACTGTCTGAAAGTTCCAGAACTTCTTTATCATCCTCAAGGCAACCCTGTCCCCATTAGCAGTCTGCAGTTCCTTTTAAATCTAGACCTCTTCTCAGTTTGGTTAAGTGGGTTAAGAGGGTGATTTGGAAAGGTAATTCTTTGATAGAAAGACTCCAGTTGTGAGCATTGGTTATAATTCATTTGTTTGCAAGCTTAAATAAAATTGCAGCAAAGAGGGGAATTGCTTAGCTCTCTGACCTGGGAAGTGCAGGGATTGTTGAATCTAAGGCTGAAGCATTATCTTCTTTTCATCTCTCTTTTCTCTTTCCTCTGGGTTTGGCCTCAGATGGGCTCTGTGCAGCAGAAATTGTCCAGGTATAGTGGTTCTTCTGGGTCTTGATCCCTGGGGAAGAGAGAGCCCTCCTCCCTCAATGTCAATCATCCCCTTAAAAGGACCCAATTGGCCCAGGTCACATGTACATCCTGTGGGGCAGGGAGGTGGAGGCCTCATGACTGGCAGCTCCAGATTGATTCCACTTGTTAAAAGAAAGGGATGCTGATAGAAGAAAATCACAGATGTCCGCTTTGGTGGAGAAACTAGGATGCTGTCTTGACCATGTCCACCTCTGCATTTAAAAACGTTTATTACCTGAAGCTATTACAAGACCTCATATTTATCCTCCAGTTGCAGATACAGCCATAAATTTATGTTACAAAGGGTCAGTTTTGCTAGCATAATGGTGTCTTTGGACAGTCACTAAAATCATGCTGGTCCTCGCATGTCAGTTGTTCTCTCTGCTTGGTAGAAACTCAGAACAGATGTCTCTAAGGGGTCTCCAGATGGACCACTCTGGATTCCATGTCTTGGGGACAGGATCACATCCCCAGCTGCCTTTTACCATGATTTCCATGTGAAGAATAAATGGATTGAGTTTTAGTTAAAGATTATTAATAAATCCTGGGGTTTTATCATAATAAAAATATTATACATATGTATAAATACATCCTTATGCTTCATGTGAAACATGGAGAATATAAATTAATGTAGAGACAGTTAAATCAAGAAGGGTGAGTGTTTTTTAGTGAAGTTCAGTTGATTTACAATGTTGTGTTTCTGGTGTATAGCATAGTGATTCAATTATATATATATATATTATTTTTCATATTATTTTCCATTATAGGTTATTATAAGATATTGAATATAGTTCCCTGTGCTATACAGTAGACTTTGTTGGTTATCTATTTTATATATAGTAATGTGTATCTGCTAATCCCAAACTCCTAATTTATCCTTCCCCCTCTTCCCCCTTTGGTAACCATAAGTTTATTTTCTATGTCTGAGTCTGTTTTGTAAATAAGTTCATTTGTATCATTTTTTAGATTCCACATATGAGTGGTATCATTTGATGTTTGTCTTTCTCTGAGAGAAGGGTTGGTCTTTACGCCACCTGCCTGCCTGTGGGCAGATCTCTCTCCCTTCCTGGGCCTCAGTTTCCCCATTTAGAAAATGAGTTGGATGAGTTGATTTGCTGTGTGATATTCTGTTTTGATATATTCTGAAATTTTTTCTTTCTTAAAATGGGGTCCTTTGTTTATGACAGCCCATTAACCTTATTTTTTAATTAAAAGATTTTTTTTCGTGTTACCTTTAAAGGAAGCTTATTTTACTTCATCAGACAAAGAGACGATGCGTAGTGCAGTGGTCCGGGGGGAAGCCTTTTGAGCCAGATGGTGTGAGTTCAGATTTCAGCCCCACCGTTGGCTGTGTGACCTTGGGCAAGTTGCTCTCTCTGGGGCTCAGTCTAAAGCAGGGCTAAGCATAGGATCTACCTCTTGTGAGGGGTTTAAGTGAGCAACTCTAAGGCAAGGGCTCAGAACTGTGTCTGTGAAAGACCCAGAAGTAGCTGTCTTTGCTCCCAGCTTTCCTGTTTAGACACCACCAGGATGCACAGCTTTCTGCGCTGTGCCGTGTTTCCCTGGGAGCTGGTCGGTCCACATGCTAAGCGCTGGCACTGGCCTGAATCTTGTGATTGAACCACCCTGCCTAATTGTCTTGCCAATGGCTTGGACCAGAGTCACATCCATCAGCAGCCCTGGAAGGTCCTGGCCTCACCTCCTCTGGCCTCTGCTGACTTCAAACAATCCAAGCCTCCCCTGTGACCTGCTGGCTGCATAGGTGCATCAGCCTGTGAGGAAACTGGGGTCCAGAGCCATGACAGGACTTGCCTCAGACCCACAGCTAAAAAGCAGCAAGTCCGGGCCTGGAGCCCAAGGAGTTAAAGTCAGCAGGTTTGACTCTGGGTGTCTTTAGTCTGAATTCAGAGCCAGGCTGAGCAACTGAGCTGCATCTGTGGCTGTGGAAAAACAGAACAAGAACAGCAAGGCACGGGCAGCAGAGGGTTGGACCAAGGCAGGCTGGGCGTTGATGACACCCGGACTTGAGCCCCAGGAATGTGCCGCGTGGACAGGGTGCAGGGAAGTGCCCGGCTGGTGCCGGCGACACAGTCCCATTGTCCTGGCGCCTCGGCAGGATTACAGGGACAATGCAGTTCCCCTCTGTTAGAGACCTGCCCGCGCCGGGCCGGGCTGTCTCGATTTAGAGCAGACTCGGTTGATGAAGCATCGTGCTGGCCTTGCAGAATCGCTTTTTTCACATAATCTTTTCATCTATTTTTTTTTTAAATGGAGGTACTGGGGGTTGAACTCAGGACCTTATGCACGCTAAGTATGCCCTCTGCCACTGAGCTCTACCCACCCCCCATCTATTTTTTATTTTTTAATATCATATGAATGCTCAGGGAGCCAGGTAACCAGAGGTACATCTCAGCTTTCAGCGCTGGGAAAAAGAACAGCAGGGAACGTTTGCTCCAAGGAGATGTGGAGGTGGGGATGAAGGGCTGTCAGTAACCACGTAGAACCATAACTGTAGTCTGTATTCCGATGGCTTTGGACCCCCAGGAGCAGAGGCGGCTTACATTCTGGACCCCCTACCACCCCGAGGGCCGGGACCAGATGTCCTCTCTTCTAGAAGGATCATGTTCGTGTATCAGTGTGGTAATAAGATGAATAATGAGTTTTAGTGTGCCCCTACCACATGCCCAGCACTTTCAGGGACTTGCCACATAGTCAAACCATTTATTTTTGGCAACAAGGCCAGTTCTGTCATTATCTCCATTTTATTGACGAGTTGCTAGGACCTGGGGAAGTTGGGTGAGTTGGTTAAGGTCCTCAGTGCTTGCAGACTGGCCCGAGGGCCCCAACTCAGTCATTTCACCCCTCTTCCTTTTTCCCCAAGTCCTCTAGCACCAAGCAGAATGTTCTGAGGCCACATGCATTTTGGAAGCTCTACTTTCATAGACTCACATGGTGTATTAAAGGCCCTGAGAAGTTCTGCAGGAAACAAACTTTCTACATTTATTTATTTATTTTTAATCTTTTTTGTTTGTTTGGTTGGTTTTGGTTCATTTTATTTTTTGGAGGAGGAGGTAATTAGGTTTGTTTGTTTATTTATTTGTCTTTTTTTTTAATGGAGGCACTGGGGATTGAACCCAGGACCTTGTGCATGCTAAGCACGCACTTTACCATTGAGCTGTATCTTCCCCCTATATTTACTTTTAAATTTACTGATCCGGTGCTCAATCTTCCTTGATAGTAGAACCCCCCTCCCCTCTTTTTTTTTTTTAAACTGGAAACTGAACATCATTGCCCAGTGCTTATTTAAAAAAAAAATGCTGCTGTGTCAAATGGGAAAGATCATGGGCTTAAGGAGTAAAACCCAAGTCGCTATTTCAGCTCTATCAAATTCTCACCCTAGGACCTTGGGCAAATAACTTTATCTCTATACTCTGCTCTCACTTACGAATAAGAGACTGTTCATTTTCATAGAGCTGTTGGAAGGATTAAAGAAAAGCAAAGGATGTGAAAAAGTTTCCCCTTTTGGTGACTGTTGAACTCCTATTCATCCTTCAAAATCCTGATTGTTTACTCCATTCTCCTACCAGCCTCAATCAGAATTAATTGCTCCTTTACGTGTGTTTGTACTATGACCCAAATTTCATGAATTATGGTTGTGACCCTAGAAGGACCATGCCCTCTGTATTTGGTAGTACTCCTCATACTTAGACAAGTACTAAAACTGAAAAAAATCAAGAAACGAATGTGTTCATGTTTGCGTGTCTTGGCTGTGTTCATGTCATGGCTCTAGTCTGCGTCTTATTCTTTGTATATACCTAGGACAGAAGCTGGTAAATGTCAGTAACTTCTCTTTGGGCTGAATTAAATTGTGGAAGCCATTTACACTCAGGGAGGGATTTGGGGGTGGATTGGAATTTCCAGAGGCTCTGCTTTTGTTTCCACGGAAGGCAGAGGTGAGAGCTGGTTAGGTCAGCAGGGAGAACCCACGCCCCTTGGCCTAATGAGATTTACGGGGCTGCTGCTTCCGCTTGCAAAGCTCTGCTGCTGCCGGGCCCTTGGGGACCAGCTTAGACGCTTCATTCCTCCTTAAAGGGTTTTAGCTGTTTGTTTTTACGGGGAGTTTTATGCTTCTTCAAGCCCATGGTTCATGAAAAGTCCTTTTATTCTTCTCAGAACCAGATAAGGCCAAGGTCCTGGCAGGAGGGCTCCATCGCACATGTCATATATTCAAAATACAAACCACCTGATTCCAAATTCAAAGCTCCCATACAGCCTGTGATGGTAGTGGTGGTGCCGGGGATACTGTGTGGAGGGGCCGGTGCTGTTATTACACCCAATACACAGATGGGGAAACTGAGGCTGAGAGAGATGTGTCCTGAGGCCAAGGTTAGTGTTGAGACAGACTCCAGATGATGGGGATCAGAGATGCCTTTAATGGTGGGGAGGGCAGTGGGGAGCCCTGTGGCCACGTCTGCAGTCCTACTACCAAGTGGTTAAAAGCCCTGGGGAGAAAGAGGAAGATGCCCACACCCTGAGCCCAGAGGGTAAATGGAAACTGCTTTCACAAGCCAAGAGCTCTGCCCAGTGGGCTGTGGTCAGGTGCCCGTCACTAAACCCTAGGTGGGTCCCACCCTGGATCTGCTGGCCCTGGTGTGGTGCCTGCCGGGTCACCCGCCAATGCCCAGCAGTAGTCCTCCTGATGCCCCACGTAGTGATACCTGACACTGTCAACAGCTGACAGTTTCCAGGCTGTGAGGATGCCAGATTAGAACATGTGCAGGTCTTCACAGAAGGAGCCCAAGCAGGAAGTCCAGGCAGGTCCCCATGGGTGACATGCACACCCATGGTGCTTGTGGGGGCTGAAGCCTGTCTGCTCGCTTTACCTCTGGAGTCTTTCACATTTTCCCTCCCTCCTTCCCACCCCTTCCATTGTCGTGCTCCCACTTTTGTCCTTCTCTTGTCATAGTTTGTCCCTGTACATCCTGCCCATTTAGAGTCCCTCCCAGAACAAGCGACAGGCTCTCTGTTCTCCCCATTCGTTGCTTCTCCCAGGGCGTTGTAGTTTTGACAAACAGTTCAAACAAAATTAAGGAATTAAATGACAATCAGCCACAATCCTCCACCCAACACCGTGATTTTCGTGAATTCCCCTGGAGCCCTGGCCACGTGGTACGTGTTAGGACAAACCTGCTTAATCATAGCAGAGGTACAGTGTGTGTCCTTTCACTTAACATTTCATCAGTGTTTTCAGTTTCCATAATTTCAGTGGCTGAATACTGTTCTGTTCAGTGAATGCAGGATTACATGTGCATGTGTGTGTGTGTGTGTGTGTGTGTTCACTTTCCTAGTAAAGACCTCTTGTGAAGTTAAATGTGGGTTTTGGTCCCAGCCCCACCACACACTCACCACTGTGTGTGTGACCTTTTGCTGCCTACTTCACTTCTCTGAGCCTCAGCTTTCTCTGAAAATTAGAGATGATTATATCTAACTTCTGGAGTTGTAAAAACTAAATGAAATACTGCATATCATAAGTACCTGCTATATATGAAGTGTTCAAAGTAGACATGATTCACTCATTTACTCATCTTTTGTTGGGAAGTGGAGGTAGTCTGGTATTTACTGACAATGAACATCTGTGAGTATACGTGTTGTAATTGTTAAAAGATTCTGTTGAATTATTTATTTGGGAAAAATTCCCCAAAGTGGGCATCACCAGGGAACAAGAAATGCTATGTACAATTTCCATCAGGCAGAAACTGAAGTCCTAAACCTGGATTTGGTATTGTTTGTCAGTTGAGGGATAGCTGGGACTCTTTGGAGGTCTGGGTTAAGAAGGATTCTGAGGTGAAATCTGGACTCAGTGGGGAAAGTGCCATGATTGATTTGTGATGTCTGCCACAGATACAGGAAGAGAGAATAGAGTTTGTTTCCCACATTCTTACCATCCCTGATCTAGATAGAGCTATAGACAGAAATCAGGCAAAGGGGAGTCAGAGCTTCTGTAAATGTTCGTGGTCAGGAAAGCAGGGGTCAGAATCCAGGCAGTCACCCAAATGCTAAAGAGGTGGGTGGCCCTGCAGGGGTCAAGATTCAAGGCATATGGACAGCTGCCCCATTTGGTTTGGACCTAAACCTACCCCAGCATGCAACAGGACAGCATGCCTTCCCGCCATCCGTCTATGTTGGGCAACTGCCTTGTGTCCACTCAAAATGCCACTGCAGGCCTCTCTCTCATCCTTTGTCTTCTCCCTAGTAAAACATGGTTGTGTCATTTGTGACCTGTGCCGGTGAGGCAGGTGCCTGTGTTCCCAAATCTGTCAAACACTAGGCCATACCATTTTGATCTATTTGTTTTTCCCTTGTCTGTGATGACTCATACCAGTTAAAAGAACCTGTCCTTTCCGAGTAAATTACACCTTGCTGGAAGAATTTTGAAAAGCTTAGTCTCTGAGGTGCTGTAGAGTAGTTGTAGGAGGGAAGGTGTAGGGGGCCCAGGAGGGGCTGGCAGGTTTGCTGCTGTGCATTTTCATCTGGCTCGTGTTTCTTGAAGGGTGCCTTTTCTCCTTGCAAGATGCGGGCTGCTGAGCACTGACTGTGTTTCTTCAGCATGCCAAGGTCTTTGGTTTATAATTAATCTTTGCCCACTTGCGGAAAAGATACATTATCGTGGCCAGCATGTGTCTTGTCCGCCCCTATCCCACCTCACATATGTGGGAGGGGAGAGTCTATCCCCTACTTTTTTGCAGGAATTTGGGACTGGCCTGAAGCTAGCACACAGCCTTTCTTTGGAGAGCCATGCTCTAATCCCAGAGTTGACTTTTCTGTGTCTGATTCCCCATTGCTGCTTGGCTTTGGTGTCCAAGGTGGAACTTTGTCTCACATGATTTGGAGGGTTAAGTGCAAATCTGTGGATGGCTGGTGGGGAAAAGACTGGCAAAACCTGTTGTCAGCCCTTCCCTTACCAAGGTAGAAACCAGGGCCCAGAGCCATTGACTGCTTCCTTCAGGGCATTTTAGAGCCCCCTGCTTCTCTTTTTCTGCCCTTAAACTCTCAGAGGGACCCCTATCGACTGGATTTTCATTTCCCAGGGCCTAGGAGAGTGTCTGGCATATAACAAATGTTCAGCAAGCCTGTATGTATTGGAAGAATGAATTGCATTAGCTCTTACTGTTTTTGGATACAATGAAGGTCAGTCACCTTTCCCCCCTGGCCCCACTTTGTAGAAACGTACATTTCTGGCATCACAAACTCCCCACTTACTTTTTCTTCCCAGACTTCCCTGCACCCATGTTCTCCGCGGAGGGTAGCAACCCACCATAGTCCTAATGTTCTAGGTAGAAGACCAGACACTCCTACCCTGACATCCTCCCTCCCTGTCCTCCCAGGGCTAACCCTGTGCTCAGCTTTTGGGTGGGAAGCTGGATTGCTGTCTCCTTTCTGCATGGGCGAGAGGAGCTGGTGTCACTACCTTGGTTATTCTGAGGAATTCCCCAGATTTCTCTTCTTTAAAAAGTAAACAGCGGGGATGGAGAAATCTGTGGGTGAGAGAAGAGGAACAAGCCACTCCTTGTGCCTTCACTCTGAGTATTTCAGAAAACTTTTTTTGGGGGGTGGGGAGGGGAGGTAATTAAGTTTAATTGTTTATTTATTTATTCATTCGTTCATTCATCTTAATGGAGGCACTGGGAATTGAATCCAGGACCTCGTGCATGCTAAGCACGGCGCTATACTACTGAGCTATACCCTCCCCGCAAAACATCTTTATAGCTCAGACTCCTCTAACACCCCTTTGAGAACAAAGGTAACCCAGGATCATTTAAAAATACTACCTAATCATTCTTGAGCACTTCTTCTGTGCTAAGCACAGTCATCAGAAGCTCATAACCAGCCTAGGACATAGGTTCTCTTATTGTCCCCACTTGCAGATGAGGAGACTGAGGCTCAGGGATGGTAAGTTTCTGGGGAGGGTCTGCAAATGGACAGCTGTCCCTACTTATATTCGGCACAAACTACTCCCAGCCTGCTTTGGGACTGAAGCTGGGGTTTAAACCCAGGCAGTTGGGAGCCATCTAAAAATGAGATAATTTAAAACCAAGGGTAGGAAAATACTTACACACTTTTTAAACCAAGCTTGCAAATAAATTCTTCACTATATACAGAGCCCCAGGTCCTAACCCCACTCCTCCTCTAGAGGCGTCTTCCTTGGAAGCAGACCGATGTCCATTTTATGTCTTTGAGTCATGAGCTGAAATGCAGTTGAGAAAAGTCACAGGGACAGAATGTGTCCTGAACTTGATTGGTATGTGTTTCCAGACCATCTTGGAGTTCTATTTAGCTGGATGGAGACTCTTTGAAAAGTCCTGCCCTGGTGAAAAAGGGAGAGACAGGGTCTGGAGGCAATCAGCCAGGGGCACTGAGTTCCTAGGCATGACAGAGAAGATCTTTCTGGAACCAAAGGTGACAGTGCCCCCAGTCCGGCACATTTTGCTTTGAAGTCTTCGGCATGTGGCTTTGGCAGCATTAAGGGTATGACGGATGCTGGCGTGGGAGGCATAGGCAGCCTGGAGCAGCCCACTGGGTGGGATGCAGAGGATGCTGAGGAGAGAGGACCTGCCCCCAGGGCCCTGCCTTGAGGCTGCTGTGTGTCCTGGGAGGGATTGCCTCCCCTCTCTGGGTCTCTTGCTGCTTCTTTATCAAATGAGAGGGTAGGGGGTGAATGTTGGGGTTTCAAAGGCTCTTTCAGCTCAGTTCCCCACATCCCAACCTTTTTTCTTAGCCAAGGTATAATTTACGCAGAGGAAAACGCACATCTTAGGTGCAGAGCTTGATAAAATTTTTGAATTGTAAAATTTTGAATTTTTGAACATACCTATGAATCTATTGCCCAGATCAAAACATGGAACATTTCCAGCCCCACCTCCCCCACTGAAGACTGCCCCTCCCCGACTCAGATCAGCTCTAATGTTTTGGGATTAATGATTCTCCTTTACCAAGCGCGATATTCTTTCAGACTCTTTCCTGTTCTATCTAGACCTGGGCTGCCACTGGCAACGTGTGGCTGCAGAGTAGAGGAGGTGTGCCTTGTCAACCCTGCTGTGCCCGAGAATAAAATACACACCAGCTTTCTGAGACTCAGTGTGGAGAACACAATGTAGAGATTTTACTAATGGTTTTGTATATTGATTACATGTTAAAATGACAATATTTGGGGTGTAGAGTTCGATGAAATACTATTACAGTGAATGTCATCTGCTTCTTTTTTTCTTTTTTCTTTTTTTTAATTGAAATATAGTCAGTTACTATGTGTCAATTTCTGGTGTACAGCATAATGTTTCAGTCATACATATACATACATTAAATATTTTCGTATTTTTCATTATAGGTCTTTTTTGCTTTTTTCAATGTGGCTACTGAGAAAATTTTAATTTCCCTATGTGTTAGTGTTGTTCTGGGCCCTGACAATCTCCTTTCTCGCTGGAATTCGGCATCTCGCATCTCGTAGCCTTCCGTGTTGCCTGCCTCTGCTCCAGGAGGTGCTGGGTGGTGCGTGAAGGGGGCCAGGGACAGTGACTGAGAGTGTGGAGGTGAGAGTGTGGCGGGGAGGTAACCTGCTGTGTGCAGATGTGTTCTTTGTGGTTTTCTGCACAGGTGAATCCTTGCAGACCCCTCAGGTCCCGGGTGTTGTTCCCAGGTCAAGGTCTTGACTGTCCACAGAGCTGTTTTTGGTCTGCTTCTGCCTATTTTTGAACACTCACATTTAAGCCCACTCCCCAGAGGTGTTGGTTCCTCCTTTGTCATGTGGAAGGCCTACTATGTGAGGACCCTGGAAGGAACAGAGGTGGAGAAGTGTACATGTCATTTTGAGTTGTGTTTAGTTTGACTCAGACCTTTTGGGGACTTTTTGCAGAGTCCACACCCTGTAGGGAAGCGACATCTCACCTTTGAAGCCTCTGCTCCTCCCCAGCCCCGCATCCTGTGATGGGGAGGCCCATAGCCAGCCACCTCCTGCCTGCCCTCTGCAGGGCCGGGGCGGGTTCACATAGTGGGGGTGGGTGAGGTTTCTTTTCTGTATACTTCTGTTTCATAGAATCATTTTTTTTGGCAAATCTTTTGGTTTTAAACATGTCTCAGATGTATAGGACTTGGGGCTTTTTTTTTTTTTTTGTACTTTCAGACATAGGTTTTTGTTTTTGTTTTTGTTTTTTTAGCTAATATTGTTCATTTACATTTATTGTTATGTTACATCTTACTGGGTTCTGCTATCCTGATTTGCTCCTTTTGGCTATAATTGAATTTCTCAGCCTTGTGGTTTTCAGGTGGACTGTGCACAGCTCCAAGTGCACTTCGATTATGGATTTCTCAGACCTTATCAAACTTCTTAACCCAAATTGTCTAATGGCTAACAGACACAAACACCACTTGTTTCTCTAGATTGCCTTATATAGCTATCATGGGGCAGAGGAACTTTGGACTTCCTTCTATGGGCATCTTGAGCTGTGGGCCTCCTCTTCCTCCTGGTCTATACTCTTCACTCCTCCCTCTGTAGCTGGGGCTCAGGTTGAGAAGCACGTTACTTCTGGGTTCCCCTTTCTGGCTGTGCCATCCTGCTTGTGTTCACTTGTGTGCTGATGACGTACAGAGACACTCAGTAGCACAGCATGGCAGACTGGGAGTAGAAAGGATTGGAAGGATGCTTAGTCATCTGGGCTACTTACACAATCTCTCCAAGCACAGCCCATGGGTCTTATCTTTGAAAAAAAAAAACTGATAGACTAAGGGAGGATCAAGTAAGAAAATGTGTGAGACTGTACCTGGCACATATTAATTGCTTGATAAATATTAACCCCCCATTTCCTCCTTGTTAGTTTTCTTGATGGCTTGGCATGGTAGAGGTTTTGTCTTAATGCTGTGAAACTTGACCTTGAGAGCTCTCTTGGTTTAGTCATTCTTTTTTTTTTTCCCTTAAATTGACGTCAAATTCACATAACATAAAATTAACCACTATTTAAAAATATACAATTCAGTGGCATTTAGTACATTCACTATGTTATGCAGCCAGCCACCCCTATCTAGTTTCAGAATATTTTCATCACCCCTAAAGGAGATGGCGATGCTTTAAAGAAGGCTAGCTTTATTGGGGGAAGGTAGAGCTCAGTGGTAGAGTACATGCTTAGCATGCGTGAGGTCCTGGGTTCAATCCCCAGTACCTCCACTTAAAAAAAAAAAAATAAACCTAATTACCCCAAAAAGAAAAAAAAAAGAGAAGGCCAGCTTTAAAGTCAGCTGGACCTACTAGCTGTATACCCTTGGGCAAGTGTCATAATCTTCAGCATTTATTTTCTCTTTACAATAGAAATAATATTGATCATTTTGCAGGACTTTTAAAAAAAACACAGCAGCTTTATTGAAGTATAATTTACATACCACAAAATTAACTCATCCTAAGTGTACAATTCAGTGATTTTTAGTAAATTTACACAGTTGTAAATCCACAACTTGTGGTGTGCTATCACCACAATCCAATTTTAGAGCATGTCCATCATTTTCTGTTCCCATCTCCAGCTCCTAGAAACCACAAATCTACTTTCTGTCCCTCTGGATTTGCCTTTTCTGGACATTTCCATATAAATGTAATTATGCAATATGTGGTCTTTCATGTCTGGCTTGTTTCACTTAGTATAATGGTTTTGAGGTTTATCCCGGCTGTAGCCTGTGTCAGTACCTCATTCCTTTTTAGGGCAGAATAATATTCCATTGTATGGATAGACAATGTTTGTTTACCCATTCATGTGTTGATGGGCATTTGGAATGTTTACACTTTTTGGCTGTTAGGACTATATGTGTTTACAAGTGTTTGTGTGGACGTATGCTTTCATTTCTCTTGAGTAGATCTCTAGGAGTAGAATTGCTGGGTCATACTAAAAGGTTGGAAGAATTAAGTCTGCTAATGTGTGGCAGTGTCTGGTACACATAGATGCTTAATAAGTGGTGATAAATGTTTACCTTATTTCCTTGTGGTCTTTTTTTTTTTAATGTGGATGATTTTCTGACCTTCTAACTTGTTATTCATATTTTGGCAATTTTTTCTGTATTCTTATCTGTCCCTGTCCTGAAATTTTCCTTGTTTATGGAAGTCTTGTGATGCATGTATTAAAGTAACTCTTGATTCTTCATGGCTTAGGGTTATTTGATAAGTCAGATCACTTGCTTCACTCATTCACGCCACAAGCATTTATGAGAGCCACATGTGTGCCAGGCTGGTGGGGTTTCATGGTTGAAGCTTGTGCACCTGAGAGGGCACAGTGACTTTATCCATTTTGCTAATCTCTATAGCTCCATCACACAGCATGGTGATTGTTGAATGAACACAAACAAATCTCCTGCCTTCTACTAAATGAGTATAGCTGAAGAGCCCAGAACTTATTTCAGTGTGTTCAGTGCCCAGGCTGATCACTCAGACCTGGGACCGGAAGCCCTGCATCTCTACGACTGGGGGACTTGGGGGTGCCTGAACCTAGCACCAGCAGATGACAGCCAGTCATGAAACTTGTTCACCTGTATACAGTGACATCCTATTGGTAGCTTGTAATCAACCACTGTGGGACTATTTACACATGGAAATGGGCAAAAGCTACAAATTAGGGCTCCCCCAACCCCTTTTCTTTTGGACAGCCAGGTGTTAAACATTTATCAGCACACCAGCCTGCCTTTTCAACTTCATCTTCTTTTATTCTACTGACAAGATGAGTTTTCACAGATGAAGAAACTAAGGCACAGAGATTTGAAGCAAGTTGCCCAAGGTCACTCAGCCAGAAAACAACAGAGCCAGAATCTGAACCCAGACCTGACCTTGGCCTATCCTCATGGTCTTGGGACCAGTATATCAACTTTAGTCATTTTCAGATCTCTGGTCATGTTTTTTGTTTTCCTGCCAAACCATTCTGCCACCAGATTTTCATTTTGATCGTTTCTTAGTATTTTAGGTGCCAAAACTTCCTGGTGTGTTGCCTGAGCAACGCTCAGATCCTGCCCCCTCCTCTTTAACGGGAACTCTGTGTTTTATTTTGTTCTTGCAGAATTTCGCTAAAGAGTTTGTGATCAGTGATCGGAAGGAGCTGGAAGAAGATTTCATCAAGAGTGAGCTCAAGAAGGCGGGAGGAGCCAATTATGACGCCCAGACGGAGTAACCCCCCCTTGCCAAAGTCATCCGCCTGCTCCCCAGGGGAGGGGACCACAGCCTCAGCTACCAGCCCACCAGCCCATCAGGGAGAGGAGATATGATGAGAGGCAACGCCCACCACCCTGGCCAAAACCCAGCTCCCCTCCCCGCTTCCCTTGTGCACCTGCTGTGTCCTAACCTATGAAGCTCATGGAAGATCTTTCTTTTATCTGTTTTTCTTTTTACCCCGCTTTCTTGTTCTAAAGAAAAATCATTTTGATGCCAAGGTCATGCACTTCATCAGGTTGGAGGCGCCTCCCGTGGTGACCGTGCCTGGCATTTGTCTTACGCACAAGCAGCCTGCTTGGCCTCACCCACCAGCCTCGTGTCACTTCTGGCACCGGGGCCAGGGCCGCTATCTTGGTTTTCTCTGGCGCCTGCCTGCTTCCTGCGGTGGGGGGCAGCTGTGCCAGGAGCTGCACCCTCGACAGCGGCATCTGTAAGCACACCGTGTCCCGTTGGCCAGGTTCACCCCTCCGAGAATTGCTCCACCACCCCATTCCGAGTTGCCTAAGTTCCATGTCCAACAGAGACGGTGCTTGGTGGAGATACCTGCAGGCCTGACTCAGACCGAACGAGAAGAGAGAAAATTTGCCTTAAATGTTGCCTGGCTTGGCCACTGGTCTGAAGCAACCCATTCCCACCCTTTCGATTGAAATCTCATTATGGCACGGAGTGGGGCCAAGGTCTGAGTCCAGATTTGACAGGAGGAGTCTTTTCAGGGTTCATTTTCCGGGCTCCCCCAGTATTGAGAACATTTGGGAGAGAGGCTCGGGACACGGGATGGGAATCTAGGTCGAACAGGTCCTCTGCCTGATGGCAGGGACAGCCAGGGACAGAGGCCTCCTACTAGGCCACCTCAGCCACGTGTGCAGCAGAGCCCTGCCCTCCTGGGACCAGAAAGTGATTTTCATCTGAGGTTGCACCCCCGCGGGCAAAAGGATTTTCCTTTTTTTATTTTCCTCAAAGAAAGATGAGATTGGCTTGGTTCTCCAAGAGCACGTTTGGTGGCATTCTTTTCTCTTTTCCTTGCTCGTTTCATTGGGGGAGGTTTGTGCTGTGTTGGGGTTGTGGAGGGCATGAGCACTCAAATGGTTTACAGAAATAAATGTTTTTTTGTTTTTCAAAAAACGAGGTTGGCTGATGTGTGTCACAAAGCTCCTCTCTTTACTGGAAAAATGACGGTGGTTGTCACATTCAGATGTAATAGGCATTCGTGGAGCTATTGGGGGCTAGGCATATTCAAATACGGTGGCTTATTTAATTTTTAGCAACAACCAGAAGAAATAAGTGCTGTTGGCATCCCCATTTTATGGAAACTGAGGCCACCCTGCTAGAAAGTGGAAGAACTGGGATTCGAACCTGCATCTCTGTTTGGCCCTGGGGCTATAGCTTGGGAGGGGAGGGGAGGAGAGAGACCCCAGGTTTGACAACGGCAGGATTGTCATGTTTCTTATGTGGTCAGAACCCTTCAGACTGTCTATTCAGGGAAAGCTGGGAGAGAGCGTCCTCCTCACTTGGGCTGTGACATCCTTTCTAAGGTTGTCCTGGAGCTTAGAAACGGGACTTCCAGCACGCCAACCCCAGTGGGAGCTCAGAACGAGGCCGGAGATGTTTCAGACACACAAATGGATTTGGAGGAGTTGAGTGTGGTGCGGAGAGGGTGTGGGAGAGGGCAGAAACCAAAATCAGAGCAGGAAGGAATCCTGCAAGATGTGGGTAAGGCCAGAGGTCACCCTGGGCTCACAGCCAGCCATGCTTCTCTGCTCATAGCTGTGTGGCTTTCGTCAAGTTAGTCAACCTCTCTGGGCTTCAGTTTCCTCAACCATGAAATCCTTAAGGAGCAGCAAGGATTTTGAGGGTGTCAGTAAGGCTCAGTTCTCATCCCAGGAGGCCCGCTCTGAGGTCTTCTTAGCTCTCCGTGCCTCAGTTTTTTCCTATACCTAGAACAGAGGGAGCTGACGTAGGTCTCTGGCTTCCTGGCCTAAGGGTTTAGCTCCTGTCAGAGAATTTGGGATGATTACAAATGCGGATAAGCCCCCCTGGGAAGAAAAGCCAGGTTCTATGAGAGAAAATTACAAAGGGATTGGGCCTGGTTAGGGGCATCAAGGAGGGCTTCCCTGAGAAGGTGACATCCACACCAGAAGAGAGGAGTGAAGCAGGACAAGGGGACCAGGCATAAAGGCTTTGCAGAGTGTTTGCCGAGGGGAAGAGCAAAGAGGGTGGAGCCAGGTTTATCTGTCAAAGAGCCTGATTTTAATCGAAAGCTGCAGCTCAGGCCTTGGCTGGGATTTCAGAGGGCGCCTGACGGGATCTCGAGGTCTTCAAGGGCAGAGAGACCTTGCCTTTATCTCTTTATCCCCTGTAACTAGCATCTAGCAGGTGTCCAGTAATGTTGCCTGGAGCTGCCTCCACCTGCTCCTGTCTCTGCCCAAGGCCCGGACTTGGGGGTGGGGTGGAGCTCTGGGTCCTTGAGTCTGCTTGCTTGCATATATTCTGAATTATTTGACACATTGTTCATTCAGCCACTGTCCCAAACTGGATGGTGTAAAACAACCATGTTAACTTGCCCTTGATCTTGTGGAACAGGAATTTAGGAGGGGCCCCACTGGTGATCTTGCTAGCAGGATCTCTCCTCTAGTTGCGGTCAGATCGACTCTGCTGGACATCCAAGCTCACGTGGCTGGCAGCTGATGTCAGTGCTGGTCTGGGAGCTCAGCTGGGCTGTGGATTGGAGCACCCAGCAAGGTCTGTCCCACACGGTAGTGTCAGGGCTGTGGATTTCTTCTCTCAGAGTGGGCATCCCAGAGGACCAGGGGAGGCTGCACGGCATTTTCTGACCAAGCCTCTGTTGTTAACAGGGCAGCATTTCTGCTGGACTTTATGGGAGAAAGTGGTCATCAGCCCCCCAAATTCAAGGGGAGGGGACACTGGTCCCTCTTTTCAGTAGAAGGAGTGGCAGTATGTGTGACCTTCTTTAAGCACCATGCTGTGACCAAGCACTGCCCTAGACCTGGGGCGCCTTGAGCTCAGGGGACCTACATGAGGTTGGGGGTGGGGTAGAGGAGATCTACAAGGAAACAAGCCAGTAACAGTAAGCAGCGTGGCGTTTCTGTGCCCTCCCCGGGGTTGCTGCTCCTAGCTGATTGATCCCTGGGGGAGGCTTCTGTTTCTCAACTCTGCCCACCCTCCTGATGGCCATTTACTTTCCAGGAGGCTATCTGAGGCCGAGAAAGGAGGCCAGCCCCTGGATGCCACCCTGGTCTGGGGTGGGGGCCTCCTGATGCCCCCACCCCCAGGATGAGTTGTCCTGGTTATCAGCTTCCTGCTGCTTCCTGTCCCCGTGTCTTAGTGAGTCACAGAAGAGAGGTTAAAAACAAGAACCAAAAAAGGTCCGCTGTGAGGACATGACTCATCATGGGACTGGAGGCAGCTCTGTACTCAGGTTGTGTCAGGTCGGATGTGGCCAGCCAGGTGGTCTGGACCAGTTCCTTCACCCCTCGGTGCCTCAGTTTTCTCCTGATGGCACGGGGAAGGTAAAAGGTTCAAATTCCAGCTGTACCACCTACAGGCTGTGTGACCTCAGGTAGGAGGCTTGACCTCTCTGAGGAGTAGCCAGGCAAGTCATACAGTCAGGATGAAGTTCAGCGGGGCAGGGATATATCACCAAAGTATTTGTGAATAGAAATAGAGTCCATCACACACACCTAGTAAGTGGCTGAGTCAGGATTTGAACCCAGGCAGCCCTGGGTTCAAGCATCTTTTCATCAGCCTTTTCTGTGGGGTTGCCCCAGGAATGAATGAATGAGCCCACAGGAATGAATGAACAGGTGAGCGCCAACATTCTGTCCAACAGGAAGTGGCTATTTAGCCTCACCTGGGTCCCCAGATACCCGCTGGCCAGGACAAGTCCCCTTGGTAGGTGGTCCCTCCAAGGTGTAGGCAGGACAGAGCAGGAATTCCAGAAATTGGGCTCCAACCCAAAGAAAGACAGATAAACATCAGGCAGCCAGACACCACGATGACCATGGTGCCATAATGGCCTGAAACCATCCCCTTTTCCCTCCAGTTTGAAACAAGAGTAAAGGAAAACTAAAGGGGTGTCACGGGTACCACATGATGCTTTATCTGGGGGCCAGACAGACATGTGGGACCACCTTATAAGACAGACCCAGAAATGTCACTGGATTGTGTAATCGGTTTCAACTGCTGAAACCCAATGTTGGTTCTCCTCATATTGGTCCAAGTGTCACCACAGACGCCTTAGAAATCCTAACGTAGAGATGTCAAGAATTTCGCTGAAACCCACTTGTAAATCTGGCCAAAGAACAGGTACAATGCGCCCTTCCACGAGAGCACCCAGGTACAACCCGTGACGTCATCAGACAAGGCCCAGCTGTGTCCGACATCTGAGGCATCCTCTGAGAACTCCATTCTGATGCAGGATCAGCTCCATGGGGTGGTAG
Source organism: Camelus bactrianus (assembly GCF_048773025.1). NCBI lineage: Eukaryota > Metazoa > Chordata > Mammalia > Artiodactyla > Camelidae > Camelus > Camelus bactrianus. Next base: position 49,248,875 of record NC_133547.1, read on the forward strand.
GTACTGACCCATCTTCCCGCTTCGCTGTGAGTGGATATGTGTCAGAACACCCCCAAATCTCAGGGGGCAGTTCCAGCCTCATGGGATAGGGAGGACAAAGCGGGAGGCACTTGGGCTACTGGACGCCACAGTATCCGGTAGAGGAGTCCCGTAGAGGCTGCTCTCTCGCGAGACTTGGAGGGATAATCCCAAATCAGCGTCGCGGCTTAAGCTCTCCGCTTCTTTTCAGCCTGAGCTCTGGGAGTCTGACCGCCTTGTAGCCTGCAACACGGCTTTTTTTTTTTTTTTTTTTTTTTTTTTTTAATGTAAATTCCTAAGGCAGGAAACTAAGAGAAAAACATTTTTAGAGCTGATTTCTTTTCAAGATGATGCTTTAATTTCCAGCCTTGCCTATCAGAAAAGCTCATCCTAAAATTAGAAGAGAATTTCGCCCCTACCTGCAGCCCAGTCTTCGCCCTTTGCTAACGTCCAGCTATGAGCGCTTTGTTGCCCTGTGATGAAGTTTCAACTTCCGAACGGGGGTCCTGGGGCCCTGTTTGTCTCTCCAGCCGGGACCCTGTCCACTTCCTCCTTGGTCCTGGATCTGGCTGCCTTTCATTCCTTCACTTTCCGGAAGGCCCGCTCCCTCCGTCTGGAGCGAGACTGGTCCCTACTCAGATTCGCTTTTTCAAGAAGGATGTCCCACACCCTGCCTCAAAGATTCATCCAGAACCTGTCCACAGGACCTTACTTAGAAACAGGGTCTGTGTGGATGTCATCAAGTTAAGGATCTCCAGGTGAGAACATTCTGGATTTAGGGTGGGCCCTGAATCCAATGACAGGTGTTTCTTATAAGAGAAAGCAGAGGGAGACTTGAAACAGAGACACAGAGGAGGAGGCTGTGGGAAGATGGAGGCAGAGACTGGAGGGATGCGGCCCCAAGCCAAGGATGCCTGGAATCACAGAAGCTGAAAGGGACAGGAAGGATCTTCCTGAGAACTTCTGACCTCTGGAGGGAGCCCGGCCCCACCATCATCTTGATTTCAGACTTCCAGCCTTCAGAACTGTGAGAGAACACATTTTTGTTGTTTTAAGCCCACCAGTGGTGGTCATTGTTACAGGAGACTTCCCTCTCTCGTTAGCTTCTACCCCTCCCCCACTAACTGTGGCCCTGTCAAGGACAGAGATGGTGTCCCCAGGGCCTCACACACAGTAGGTGCTCAGTAAAGAGTCTGTAAGCAGGGCTCCACTGGAACAGGTGTGCCAGGTCTCCGAGCCCCACTCAGAACCCAAGTCTGCCTAGATTGGGATCAGACCTGGTTTGTGCTTGACTATGCAAAGAGGTCCTGGGGCTTCCCAGCCTCCTCCACCCAGGACCTAGCTTTCACCTCACCTCCCAGAGGGCAGTACATACCTCATGTACCTGTCTACCTCTTTACCTGTCTCATGCACCTGTGGCGCTTCTCCATAGCTGGGGGCTCAAACCCATTATCGTGATTGCTTCTCACTTACAATCATCTCTGGAGGATTCTTTTTTTTTTAATTGAAGTATAGTCAGTTTACAATGTTGTGTCAATTTCTGGTGTACAGCACAATACTCCAGTCATATAGGAACATACATATATGTTTTCATATTCCTTTTCACCATAGGTTACTACGAGATATTCAATATAGTTCCCTGTGCTATACAGTATAAGCTTGTTGTTTATCTGTTTTATGTATATTAGTTAGTATCTGCAAATGTAGAACTCCCAACTTATCTCTTCCCACCCACTTCCCTCCTCCCCCGTAAATATGTTTGTTTTCTATGTCTTTGAGTCTTTCTGTTTTGTAAATAAATTTGTCTCTCTCTCTCTCTTTAAGATTCCACACATAAGTGATATTGTATGGTATTTTTTCTTTCTCTTTCTGGCTTACTTCATTTAGAATGACATTCTCCATGTCCATCCATGTTGCTGCAAATGGCATTTCTGAATATTTTTTATGGCCGTGTAGTATTTCATTGTATGAATATACCACAACTTCTTTATCCAGTCATCTGTCAGTGGACATTTAGGTTGTTTCTCTGTCTTGGCTATTGTAAATAGTGGTGCTATGAACATTGGGGTGCATGTGTCTTTTTGAATTACGGTTCCCTCTGGATATATGCCCAGGAGTGGGATTGCTGGATCTATGGTAAGTCTATTTTTAGTCTTTTGAGGAATCTCCATACTATTTTCCATAACAGCTGCACCAAACTAAATTCCCACCAACAGTGTAGGAGGGTTCCCTTTTCTCCACACCCTGTCCAGCTTTTATCGTTCATGGACTTTTCATTGATGGTCATTCTGATTGGTGTGAGGTGACACCTCACTGTAGTTCTGATTTGCATTTCTCCGATAATTAGCCATATTGAGCATTTTTTCATGTGCCTGTTGTCCATTTGTATGTCTTCATTGGAGAATTGCTTGTTTAGGTCTTCTGTCCGTTTTTGGATTGTGTTGTTTGGTTTTTTTTCTTATTAAGTTGTATAAGCTGTTTATATATTCTGGAGATTAAGCCTTTGTCAGTCTCACCTTTTGCAAATATTTTCTCCCATCCCGTAGGTTGTCTTTTTGTTTTGCTTATGGTTTCCGTTGCTGTGCAAAAGCTTGTAAGTTTAATTAGGTCCCATTTGTTTATTTTTGCTTTCATTTCTATTGCTTGGGTAGACTGCCCTAGGAGAACATTGCTGAGATTTATGTCATATAATGTTTTGCCTATGTTTTCTTCTACAAGGTTTATAGTGGCTTATCTTATGTCTAAGTCTTTAAGCCATTTTGAGTTTATTTTTGTGTATGATGTGTAGGAGTGTTTTAACTTTATTGATTTACATGCAGGTGTCCAGTTTTCCCAACACCATTTGCTGAAGAGACTGTCTTTACTTCATTGCATGTTCTTGCCTCCTCTGTCAAAGATTAATTGACCAGAAGTTTGTGGGTTTATTTCTGGGCTCTCTATTCTGTTCCATTGATCCATATGTCTGTTTTTGTACCAATACCATGCTATTTTGATTACTGTAGCTCTGTAGTATTGTCTGAAGTCTGGGAGGGTTATTCCTCCACTTCATTCTTTTTCTTCAGTAATACTTTGGCAATTCTGGGTCTTTTGTGATTCCATATAAATTTTAGGATTATTTATTCTAATTCTGTGAAAAATGTCCTGGGTAATTTGATAGGGATTGCATTAAATCTGTAGACTGCTTTGGGTAGTATGGCCATTTTAACAGTATTAATTCTTCCAATCCAAGATCATGGGCTATCTTTCCATTTCTTAAAGTCATCTTTAATTTCCTTAGTGAATGTTTTGTAGTTCTCCGCACTGAAGGATTCGTAAGATACCATGAGGGAGGCTGCTGCAGAGGCTGGAGTGTGCCCTGGGGCCAGGGCCACTGGGGGACTTTGGCTCCCTCTGAGTGGGACAGAAGGGGCAGTTGTGGCCCTTCAGCCAAGAGCCACACTAGTGAGTCTGGGCCCTGGACAGGATGCAGCCTGAAGAGACTTGCAGGTCTCCTCAGGACCCATGCTACGAGCCAGGGGAGGGAGCGGGTGTTCTGTCTGCTGGTGCCAGGGACCTAGAGAGGGAAGTCTCCAACCCTGGTTGTGTGCCCAGCAGCTGAGGGATAAGGGAGAAAAGAGGCCCCTTTGAACTGAGGGCTAACAGTCTGCCCAGGTTATTTCTGATAAATCCAAAAGAAGTAGTGCAGTCATTGGCATTCCCTGGGCTCATCCCCAGTAGGCCCCAGGACTGATGTCACTGCTGAGGACTTGGGGAGCCCGTGGATGTCACGCACAGGCGTGACAAACTTGTTCTTCCGATAAATCCCCAAACATGAAGGTGGGTGTAAAAGGCAACTTGCGAAACGATGAGGATATAGAATGGTAAGTGTGGAGTTAATTTTCACACAGAGTAACAGGACGTATTGGTTGTACATTGATACCCACGAGCAAAAATATGTCAAATGCTGTGAGAATGAAGGGTGAGCCCCCGGGGAGGGAGGGCAGGAGGGAAAGGTAGTGTCAGAGTGAGAGTCCAGCTGCGTCTGTTTGATTTCATCTATTTTTCAAAGAGCTGAAGGAAATATAGATGATAAAATGTAAGCATCTGTGTCATGGGCAGATGGGCATTTGTTAGATTTTCCCCCCTGTTTGTAATTCAGAAGCTTGGCAGTTTTTAAATAACAGACAAAAGAATTTGCATAGGGCACCCAACAACGCTAGGGAGGAATGTCAGAGTACTCACCTGGACAGGTGATTTTGTTTGAAGTAGAAGTGATGGAAGATGGGGGATAGGGTATAGCTCAGTGATAGAGTGAGTGCTCAGCATGCACAAATCGAGGTTCCCCAGTACCTCCATCCAACGTAAATACATTTAAAAACAAGAGAGAAAACTGATGGAAGTGTCCAGGGAAGCTAAGGGAGAAGCGATGAGTGTTCTCACAGAAGTCCGACCCAGAATGACAGCCTTGTTTGAAGAGTCCAACACCAACCAAAATAAGGCTGGTTGCTGTTGAGAATAAATTGTTGGTCTCAAAGATCAAGAGGAAGAAGAGCACCCTCTTATGCTCCCAGGGCCCTCCTCTAGGCTGCCTCCCTCTAAACCCGAGGCATCCATTGCCCAGGCCCCCTGCCTCCTGTATCCCCCGCCCCCATCTCATCAGCCTTCGCAGAAGCCTTCTATTGGGTGCCTGCTGCTTCTGGCTCTGCCCCAGGATCACCCCTGGAGTACAGGGATGTGCCTTATGCATCTGTCCAGCTCCTGGCACGGTGCCTGGCTTACAGTAGGAGCCCACTTAATACTCAATAAACGGATACCACCTCAATGAGCTTGCCCTACACAGAGATGCTGTGCTTCTCAAAAGATGTCCCCAGGTACCCACAGCAAAACCACTTGGCATATTTCCTAACATGCAGATTCCTGGGCCCCAAGCCAGACCCAGTGAGTCATGATCTTTGGGGATCATCCTGGAATCTGCATTTTTCACAAGTTAACCAAGTGGTTCTTAGGCACTCTAATGAGAATGTCTTTTCAGAGGGTAGAGCCTAAAGATGCTTTTCCTCAGTAGTTCTTAGTGTTTATCGTCCAGGGACTGCACCACTGTCACCTGGGAACTGGTGAAAAGCAAATTCCACAAGCCCAGTTGCTGACCTATTGAGTCACAAATTCTGGGGGTGAGCTGGGAAGTCTGCATTTAAACATGCCCTCAGGCCAAATGCTGAGGCATGTTTGAGTTTGGGAACCCCTGTTTTGGACCCCAGCCCTACTTTCCACCCTTTTGCTAGAAGAGAGACTTTGATTCCATTTTAGCAGAATTTTTGAAATGAACTTAAATTTTTTCATTGTCTAAATATTACTTGCCATCATAAAAACGTTGAGAAAACAGAGAAAAAGAAGGTAAAGATTAAAATGATCTGATACTCTTCCTCCCAGGTACAACTCTTGTCCCAATGGGGGTCTGCCCTCCCAGACTTTTTAAAGCAGCATATACATTTTTATTTTCAAAAATTGAAATTATACTCTGTTCATGTTTCTGTAACTTGCTCTTTCCACTTATCAATATAGGATGAACATTCACATCAATAAATACTACTATACTTAGCATTTTTTATGGCTTATATTGGATAGTTGGATAGCCATTGATTTAGCCAAACCTCTATGGCTGGATGTTTAGAGAGTTGAAATTGGCACGCTGGTGACCCACAAGGCAGATCTGGCTCCCTGATGGGTTGGGACTGCACATATGTAGCTGTACAGTGTGTCCATGCACAACCCAAGGGGACACTGTTCCCTTGAACTTACATGAGACTAGTGACCCCAGAGTTATGCAGTGTACAGCCTGCACAATAGTACTCAGAAGCTCTACTCCAAATCTTGAATTGGTTGCCAGTGTTTAAAAATGGAAAGTCTTCACATAAAAACCCAGCTCTCAACTTTTCTTGACAAAGTCGAAGATCCAATAACACTGGGATTCCGTTCCAGCAGAGTGAGAAGGGGCTGGGACTGAGACGGCTGCTCTTACAGATGGGGATATGTGTGCACTCTCCAGGGTCCTATAGCCCCCAACTCTCTGGTTAATTCCCCTGCCATTCGTTTACATGAATTCCTTTATGTTAACGGTCTTATCCTATAAGTGTTTCAATTTGCCACCCCTGGATGACACTTTTAAATGCTGGTTGAATGAGGGAAGGAATCACTTTTCAAAGCCACAATAGCCTGGAGACAGAAGATTCTTCTTTTATTTCTTTTATTTCATTTAAATAACGCAGATGGGGAGTTGCTATAGCAACTCTGGGACCATGTTGTAGATTACTTCAGGGATGCTCACAGAGCATCCTCCAAGAAGCAGCATCCTTGTCTCTCCCAGTCCCCGACTCCATGGGTAGTCACTTCCAGCATGGCTATAGTTACAGCTGCTGTTTCACAGTGGAGAAGTAGGTGTGCTTTTAGAACAGAACGTTGGCTCTGGAAGGAACACAGGTACCATTTAGTTACTGTAGATCCTGGTTTCTCCTCCACAAAGGATTCCTTTTATTACTTACCTCCCTGTGCATTCCATGTTTGGGAACAATTGTCTTCCAAACAAACTGCACTTAGGAAGAACAGATTTGTTTTCTTATTTAAAAAGAAAATTAAAGATGAGTAGTGGTAGCCCATTTCAGGTCGTGGTTAAGTCAATAGGTTTTAATCCTGGTTCTGCCGTTCACTGGCTATGTGAACTTGGGCAAGTTTCAAAACCCCTTTGAACCTCAGTTTCATTACCTTTTTAATAATAACAATAATAATAACAATAGCCCCCATCTTATAAGGTTGCTGCAGAGGATCTGATACATGGTAATGCATGAAACACTCAGCACAGAGGTTGGCTAAAAATGGTAGCCACTGGACAGAGAATGGCCATGAAAATTTTGATATTAGCAGTAGTCACTGTGTGAGTTTAGCAGTTAATTTGCATAGTCACACAGAGAAACATGGCCCCCATTACTGCGGTTAAGGACCACTGGGATCATCCAAGAAACCTCAACTAGGGGCTGTATCAAGGCTCTCCTTGCTGCCTTGTGAGTGTGTTATTAGGCCTTGGGACAGGACTCTGCCCTGTCTCACAGGCCCCCATCTGAGTCCTTGACCACCTGTGATGTTGTCCCTCTCCTGGGTAATGACCCTGAGTATTCAATGTTCATTTTACCCCCTTTGAAAAGTTAAAAATGAATTTCCCAAACTCTCTTGGAGCTAGGGTTCTGGGTGTGAATTTGGTTGTGCCAATTAGATGTGTTCTCAGAAGATTTGGAAGATGGGAAGGAAATAGAAGCTGTCTCTCTGCATCCAGTTTTCTCTCAGCCAGCAGGGTCGTGGTGATACTGGCATTCAGTCTCTAGCTTTGGGGGTGTCTAGAGGCAGGTGCAGGGCACCACTGGGGGCTCTTACCCCTGGACTGCAGCTCTGAAGGTATGTTCCTGATTCAGCAGTCCCCTTGGCAGCTTTCTGATTCTAGCCCTCCTGATTGTGGCAGCTCCCCTGGTGGGTCAGTTTTGCAGCATCTGGGTGGAATCTGACCGCAGCTGAGCCTGGGGCTGCTCCTCCAGCCAGCCATCAGTTCCGTAAGTATCTAGTACTTTGTACTAAACTTTCTGCTGGAAATGCTTAGAATTGTGTCTGCTTTCTGCATGGGGCCTGACTCATACCCCCACCCATCCAGGTACCCCATCTTTGCTGGCCTGGTGTGTGTGCCTGCCCTGCCCTTCCATCAATAGTTGGGTCTGACTCTAACCCTGACTCAGATCTCAGGGGCTGTGGCTTACCTCCAGTGTAGACTACCCACTCAGACTGTGGACCAGAGGCATTTGAGCTCCTCCTCAATAACATTGTATGGGGTGTGGTTCCAGGTTCTCACTCCACTCGGATTTCTGAGAGCTCTCCCTTAGCAGTGAGTAAGTTCAGGAGTCACTAAGGAATATTTCAAAACTAAAAATGATGTGTCTTGCTTGAAAATTACTCCCAGCGACATCACATCTTAAAGGCCTGGGGGCAGGGACGGTGGACTAGTTTTCCTTTATGTTTCTTATGATCTCATGACTCCAAGAGTGACTAAATCATGAGCTTTTTCTTTTTAACATTTTAATATTTTTAAACTACGAAAGTAATAGATATTCAGTGTAACTAGTCCTAATAGTAGAGAACTATGTAAAATAAAAATCAGGAAGAATACAGACTATAAATTGTGGGTACCTCAACCATCTGTACTCTTCCAGGCTTTTCTTGTCCTTGTACATATGCAAACACACACGTATATACAGGCATGCATAGATAAAATTTTTTGATAAAATGAAGTTACATATAAGTGAAATTGTACATACATGACAAATTCTACATATACTACACCTGTATGTAGTTTTGCAGTGTTTTTCACTTAACAATGCATAAGGAAGATGTGCTCCATCATTTTATTTCATTCTCTTCAGTTTTGCAGATCATGGAGGTACAAGAGTTTACTGGGCTTAGTCCTCTGTTGATGGACACTGTGGCAGGCCGAATTTTATGATGACCTCCGCAGGGACCTCAGCCCTTATATAGCCCCATTCCCTTGAGTGTGAGAGGAACCTATAAATGTGATGGCATGTCACTCCTGTGACGAGGGTGTGTTGTATGGCACTGTGATTTTAAGAAAGGGAGATTATTCTCAGTGGGTCTGACCTAATCAGGTGAGTCCTTTAAATGGACAGATATTTCCTGGTGGGGAGATTCTCCACTGCTGAGGGGTAGTGGGCATTTGGAAAGGCCTGAGAGATGTCCTCTGGAGCTGAGAGCCACTCCTGGCTGATGGTCAGCAAGAAAGGGGACCTCAATTATAAAGCCACGAGGCAATGAATTCTGCCACCAAACCAGATATGCTTATAAGAGGACTGTGACCTCCAGGTGAACCTGTAGCTTGCTGACATCTTGATTTTGGTCTTGATACCTTGAGCAGAGAACCCAGCCAAGTCGTGCTAGTATTCCTAACCTTCAGAACCGGGAAGTTCTAATGGGCAGGGGCTTGGAGTTTCCAAGTTGAGGGTAATTTGTTGATGCAACAATAGCAAACTAACGTGGCATTTAGGTTGTTTCCAGCTTTTGTGTGTTTGTTCGTCTTTAATTAACAGCTCTACCTTGAATCTCTGCACACACATATTTATTCCACAGAGTTTCTAAAAGATTTTTGGCTAAACCATTGAGATTACGACATGGACCACCAAATTGCCCTCCTGAAGCCCTGGGCTAACTTACACTTAACCCCCTGTCCCCACACCCTCGCCATCACTGGACATTAGCCATCATTTTTATTGTGGTGAAATGCACATAACCTAAAATCTACCTTTTTAACCGTTTTGAAGTGAACAGTTCAGTGGCATTACACACATTCACAACATCATGCAACCATCACCCCATCTAGTTCCAGAACTTCCCATCACCCCCAAAGGACACCTCATACCAGTTAAGCAGTTGCTCCCCAGCCCCACTCCCACCCCACCGGCAGCCACTAATCTGCTTTCTGTCTTATTAGTAATCTTTTTACTTTTTGTCAGTCAGATATGCAGATAGGGGTGTTTATTTCAAGCTGCTTTGATGACAGAATAACGCACCCTCTCTCCATTGTGTGTTTCAGTTGGGGCTCAACAGACACCAAATAGACACCTCCTTGCCCTCTGGGTCCTCTCTGTGTTCCCCACCTCTGTCAACCCCATCTTAGCATCAACTCAACCTCCCAGCTTAAGACCTCTGCGTGTCCTCCCTCCCTTCTTTGTCCGAGGGCTGCTGATTCTAACTGGGAAAGCCTCCTGCTCTCTGGGCAGGGAGCAGGGGCAGGGAAGGAGGCTGAGTGCCAGGGAGACCGCAGCGAGAGGCGGGGACTGTGGCTCCAGGGAGGTGGGGGGAGGTCATACCCTTGTAAAGAGGGCAGCTCTTACCCACACTATGGTGGCTGTGTGTTCCCAGGTCTTCTGATTTTCAAAAGAAGCCCCAGAGCTGAGTATTTATATAAAAGGGATTGGTATCTCATTCAGAAAGTATGCTCCCTGTTTCTGGACCACATGGGGAAGCGGGGGTGGTGGGGAGCCCAGAGTCATTTCACCTCACAGACAGCTCCTTTCTCCAAAGAATGAGAAATGTGGGGACAGTGGGTTGCTGGAGGCTTGAAAAGCCCCAGACAGATGCCCTTGGCTCTGTCTCTAGGCCCAGCTCGCTCCTGCCAGGCCCTTTAAAGATTCGGGAACGTTCTTTCTAGCTGCCCTTGTGACTGTTTCCATAGCACTGCAGGGCTCCTATGTGTCACTTTCCCAGAGCAACTCAAGACCCCTCTGGGCCAAGCACCATACCCTGTGTGACATGGAGATGCTAGTCAAGGAGGGGGTGTCCCGGTGGATTTATGAGCAGCTGCTCCAATCTGCCCTGCCTGGTGAATTGTGCTGAGAAAGGTGTTGGGGGCTAGGGCCATTCTGGGTTGAGAGAAAGAAAACCCCAACCACAGGCCAGGCTTTGGGAGCAGAGCTAGGGGCACACCAGCTGTTAGGGAGCGGCTCTGGTACCCCAGGTACAGGCGGCCCTCCCAAGGGCTGCTGAGCTAAGGGTGGGCAGGAAATGCTGGCCCCGGCAAGCTGTGGGGGACTTTAGAACCTGGCTCCTGCTTGCAAGTTTTTCTTTCTTTTTTTTTTTTTTTTTTTCAATTTTTTAATTGAAGTGTAGTTGATTTACAATGTTAGTTTTAGGTGTACAGCAAAATGATTCAGGTATACATACATACATGTATATATTTTCTTTTCAGATCTTTTCCATTATATGTTATTATAAGAAATTAAATATAGTTTCTTGTGCTCTATGCTCTCAAATTTTTCTAAAAGGCTCTTCTTGACAACAGCCATTAGGCCCAAAGATCTGCTGTCAGGATCTCAGGTTTCATTGACACATGGGAAGGCATTAGCTCTAGGCTCCCAGGAGACCACCCCCTAAAACCTCTGTATGGAGAAGTCAGCAGAGGAGGTTGGTGGAGGGGAACAAGTGGCCCTCCCTTGAAGGAGGAGCTAGCATTTTCATCGAGGGTCTACCATGGGACAAGGGAGTGTCATTCTCATCTAGAAGGCATGTGATATTGTTAAACCATTTTACAGATGTGGAAGCAGAGGCTCAGAGAGGCCAAGCTACTTGCCTGAGGTCACAGAGCTAGGAAATGGGGATTTGAACCCAAGTCTGTTGGCTCCAAAGTCCATACTTAAGTCTTTCTCTCCTTCCTGCCCTTGCTCTTACTCTCCATCCTTCCTTCCCTCTCTTTCTCTCTTCCTCCCTCCCTCCCCTTCTCCTTCCCCATCCCCTCCAGAACCATCCATCCTCTGGTCTTTCATGCTCCAACTTGGATGTTCCACAGGCTTCTCAAGCTTAGCAGTTGGAGCTGGTCCAAGCTGCCACTGTCCTTCATATGGCTCATCACCACAGTCTCCTGACTCCCCTCCTTGCCTACTGCTGTCTATTCTCAGCCAGCAGCCAAAGTGAGGTTTTCAACATCTAAGCCAGAAAATATCCCTCCTCTGCTCAGGTTCTGCATGGCTCCCCATTCACACAGAGCAAAACCCAAAGTGGTAACAATGGCACCAAGGCCAGATGTGACGGACCCCGATGTCTCACCAACCCCACCGCCTACCCCTTGCCCCACCACCTCTGATCTAGGTGCATGAGCCTCCTCACTGTGTTTCATACTCATGTGATACAGCCTCAGGACATTTGCATAGCTCCCTCCCTGCGCCTGGAGCTCACTTACCCGATTTTCTTGTGCTAGATCCCCCATTCACACAGCTCTCCGCCCAGTGTCACTGTATCAGAGACACCTGCCCTGACCTCTATTCTAAAACAGTACCCTGCATGCTTCTCCAGGCCCTGGGCCTGGCTTATTTTTCTTCAGAGCACCTGTCACCACCTATACCAGATGTTTGTTTGTTCACTGGCTGCCTTTCCCATCTGGAGTGTCATCCCCAGGGGAGCAGGACTTTATCCCATTCCCTGCTGTTCCCTCAGCACAAAGAACAGTTTCAGGCACAGAGCAGGTACTGGAGAAAACCCATTGAATGAATCTATCTCGGCATCTGTCTGTTTGCATCTATATCTACATCTGCATCTGTAGCTGTTTCTATATCTGTATCTGTATCTCCACCTTATTCATATCTGTCTGCATATCTATCTGTAACTAGAGCTATGTAGATACATAGCTTAGGGGGTTTAAACAAATGCCTGCAGTTCTATGACCTTGTTTCACCTTGTTTTGGTGCCCTTGATACTTCACTGCAGACAGACCAGTGATCGTCAGCCACAGGTGACTTCACCCCCTAGGAAATGTGTTGGCAATGTCTGGAGACATTTTGATGATCTTGACTGGTAAGATTTGGGGGTGGTACTTGGCATCCAGTGGGTCGATGCGGTAAATGTCCTCCATTGCACAGGGAGGCTCCCACCACAAAGCATGACCCTGTCCCAAATGTCACCAGTGCTGAGACTTAGAAAGCCTGGTGTAGACATAGCATTCATTTTTTCTTTTGCGTGTTTGTTCATTGATTCGTGCATTTATTATTATTATTATTTTTTAAATTGAAGTATAGGTGATTTACAATGTTGTGTTTGTTTCTGGTGTACAGCATAGTGATTCAGTTATACATATATATATTCTTTTTCATTGTAGGTTATTGTAAGCTATTGAATATGGTTCCCTGTGCTATACAAGAGAACCTCATTGTTTATCTATTTTACAAATGGTGGTTTGTATCTGCTAATCCCAAACTCCTAATTTATCCTTCCCCTCTTCCCCTTTGGTAGTCATAAGTTTGTTTTCTATGTCTGTGAGTCTGTTTCTGTTTTGTAAATAAGTCCATGTCATTTTTTTAGATTCCACGTATAAATGATTTCATATGGTATTTTTCTTTCTCTTCCTGGCTTACTTCACTTAGTGTAATAATTTCTAGGTCCATCCATGTTGCTGCAAATAACATTAATTCATTCTTTTTATGGCTGTATAGTATTCCATTGTGTTTATATATTTACCACATCTTTTTTATCCAATCATCTTTGGATGGACATTTAAGGTGGTTTCCATGTCTTGGCTACTGAAAATACTGCCATAGCATTCTTTTTTTGACAATATATTCCACAGAATAAATATACCATAATTCATTTAACCACTTGCCTATAGGTGAACATTCAGGGTAGTTCCAGTTCTTGACCACTGCACACACTGCTGCGAGGACTGTCCTGGTGTGTGCCTCCTTGGGCCCCTGTGCAGGTATTTTCTGAGGACATGTAGCCAGCAGAGAGTGAAAGGAGGACATGCCCCTTTGAAATGGGGAAGGTCCTGCCTTGTCACCTTCCAAATGGGTTGTACCAACGTCCACCCTGATGCAGCATGGGAGGGCACCCATTCCCTTCGTGCTGTGGGCAATGCTTTCAGACCTTCTCCAGGGGCCACAGCACAGTGCCCCCTAACCAGATGGATAGTGGGGCCGTGGGGGGAGTACGGGCTTGTCCTGAGAACAGAGCAAAGGAAGTCACTTGGGGTCTCTCCCTCTGAGTGCCAGCTCCTCACCACGCCTCTGTGAGTGTTCACATCTTGGCCCTGCCATTTACCAGCTCTGTGACCTGGGTAGGTTGCTACACCTCACTGTGCCTCATCTTCTCCATGAAAGCTAACCAGAGCATCCCAGCTCAAGGGGCGTTGGGGGTTAACTTAATTAATACTGACAAAGCCCTTCAGCCTGCTGAGCACACTGTGCACATGGGCTGTTTGTGTCTGACATTCTTCTAAGGCAGCTCTCTGCTTCTATTATATTGTGATTTATAATGCTGACCAATCAAGGCAGCCGGATGTCCCATGGTAAGGGAAATGCCATATGCTTTATGGGACTTCCCCTACGTGGTATGATGGTCAGGCTTTACCAGTGGTTCTGGGACCTAAAGCCAGGGCTCAGCCAGGAGGAGAGGAGAAAGAAAGCAGCCCTGATGAAGTGAAAATCCTGAACTGACTGAGGAGTTGCCCCAAAGAGGCTTTTAAGCCAGAGGGGATATATCTCCTTCCGCTTGGGCCAAATGCCATGGACCAGGGTCTTCAACAACAGACATATATTTTCTCATAGTTCTGGAGGCTCGAAGTCCAAGATCAAGGTTCTGGCTGATTTGGTTTCCCGTGAGAGCCTGCTTCCTGGCTTGCAAACGGCTGCCTTCTCACTGTGTCCTCGCGGGTCCTTTTGCCCTGTGTGTGTGTGTAGAGAGCTCTCTGGTGTCTCTTCTTATGAGGACACTGATCTCATCAGATCAGGGTCCCACCGTTCAGACCCCATTTAACCTTAGTTACCTCCTTGGAGGCCCTGTCTCCAAATACAGCCACACTGCGGGGTTCGGGCTCAACATACGAATTTGGAGGAGCACAAACGTTCAGCCCATAACAGGGTAAATTATCTTAATGTGCCAAGATTAACAATGTTCTACTCCCGCATAGCAAACTGAGCGCAGTTAGAGAGAGATAAATTTCATTTTTGCACATTAAAAAAACAAGATTCTGGGACTCTGCCAGAGGAAGTGCCTGGAACATGTGACATAGGAGGCAGTGGGCATCCCCTAGCCCTGGACCCCAGGCCTGTAAGTCCACCTGTGGGCTTACAGCAGATTATCTCAGGCTGTAATGGGCTGATTTAGTCTCGTGTGTGCCAGGCTGCCCACTGCTTCCCGTCCACTGCGGCTCCATCTGCCCCTTCCTGTCTCTTTTTCTAGCACCTAGGAGGGCGCCTGGGCCATAGTGGGCGCTCAGTAAATGGGGGTTACTGCCTTTGCCCTAAAATGTCAGCAGTGTGACAAGGATGGGGAGGGAACGTGGGAACATTTGTAAACCTTGTGTTGTCTAGGCTTTGTGACATCACATAGGGGGCTAGTTTGTGTATCAGTTTCTCCCAAGGCCAAACATGTGACTTCACTAGTTATTTGTACTGAAGTCAACAGCATCTTTAATAAACCTGAAAGGAGAGGGGGGATGTAGGGGTGAGGACTCTAGGTCAGGAGGAGGATGGTGCCTGTGATAAACTATCCCCCTAGGGGACCCCTGTGGGTGATGACTGACTCTTGGGGACCCCTGGTAGTAACAAACCACATCCACACATCCTCAAATGCTATGGGAACCCCTGGGAATCTATCCTAAGGATAGGACAAGGCAGCTATTTAATTATCATGATTAGAACTTTTATTTCAGTTAAAAAAAAGAAAAAGTTAATAGCAGAGGCCACCTTCGTGGGGCCCTTGGGTTCCACCCTGACACGCTGCTTCTGAGCTCTGGTTTCAGGGTCTGATTTCAACCCTGGATGATTTGAGCCCCTCTGCCTTCAGGTGCCAGGTGGTGACCCAGCGTCCCCATCTGTCACGCACTGGGAGTGGGAACCTGCATGCCTGGGGTCGTGCAGCCGGCAGTGGTGGGGTCGGCACTTGAATGTCTGACCCCTAAACTGGTGCTTTCTCATGTGAAATTGTGTTCCCTTCATCCGGTGGGCATTTGAGAATAAATGTACCCACCAAGACAAGAGAAGGCAGAATGCCAAAGTCATCAGGTTGACCCCAGGCATCACTGAGCGTGACCCTGGCTAGAGAATGGGTCGGGAGCTCGGGGGCCTGGCTCTGACCCTGGTTGTGCTGTGGATGAGCTGTGTGGCCCTGGTGCAGCCCCTCTGCTTCCATGGCTTTCAGTGTCCCGGAGAGTAGGTAAAACCCTCCCCCCGGATTGCTAGATATGAGACTGGCAATTTGCGTGGTGATTTCAGGGTACCTAGAGGAACTGTCGTTATGTTAATCACCCTATAATTATTGGAATGTATTAAAACATATAATAACAGGAACTAACATTTCCTCCCAATGTTCTGACACCTGGGCATGCACAGATCCCCCGGAGAGTGTGTTAAAATGAAGATCCCTGGGCCCACCCCTGGCGTTTCTGATCCAGTGGGACTGGGCAGGGCCCAAGAATCTGCATTTCTAACAAAGTCCCAGGGGGTGCAGATGCTTCTGGTCTGGAAACTCCACATTGAGAATCACTGATTGACATAATGCTCCCTGTATGCCCAGAGGTGCGTTGGCTCTGGCTAGACCTGGTGCTCACCTCTCCCAGCTCCACCTTTGGTGATCTCACATCCATAGATTGAAATTGGCAGTGATGGAAATATTTACACCAGGGAAATTGAAAATCAGCAAACGCTGCAAATCAGGGCTCCCTTCAGAGCCAGTTTTTTTTTTTTTTTTTGGAGGGGTGGGATGGAAGGTAATTAGGTTTATTTATTTATTTTAATGGAGGTACTGGGGATTGAACCCAGGACCTTGTGCATGCTAAGCACACATAGAGCCAGTTGTCAAACGCCAGCATCCCACTGCCTGTCCAGAGCTGTTCTAAGCACATCACATGGATTAATTCATTCAATCCTTTCAACCACCCCATGCCGTTCAGGCTCTTGTTATTTCCACTCTCCAGATGTGGAAACAGAGGCCTGGGAAGTTTGAGCAACCTGCCCAAGGTCACACAGCTGTAGAGGATCCAGGCTTTTCAACCTAAGCATTCTGGATCCACTGTCTGTATTGTTAATCACTCTACAGCGCACAGAAACCCTGATTTCACAGGGATCGCCTAGGGTCAGGCTAAGGAAAAAAGACCACAGTGGGTTGATTTTTTTTTAAAATATGAACTAAATACTAGTACTGTTCTGTTGCAGACAGCAGTTATCCCAGATGGCAGGTGGGCTTTCCTAGGTTTCTTTATAAGGAAAATGGGTGCCCTCCTATGGAGGAAAGATTCCAAAGCATGTCCACAGTGAGAGTTGACAGGCTGGGGCAGAGCTGAACAAGTGGGGGACTCTTGGGGAATCAACGTGTTCAGACACTGTTTCTAGATTTTTCTGAGATGCACATGACAACTTTGAATTTCAAATGGTGACGCCAGCTTGAACTTGTCCTAAAATTTGGGTCTATGCACATTCCTTTGAGATCTTATCAGGACATGAATAGAAAACAAGATTTTATTTATTTATTTTTGTATCTTAATGTACAGGGTATTTATTTGTTAGTTTATTTCTTAAAGTATAGTCAGTTTATAATGTGGTGTTAGTTTCTGGTGTACAGCACAGGGATTCAGTTATACATATATATTCCTTTTCGTATTCTTTTTCATTATTAGGCTATTACAAGGTATTGAATATAGAAAATCAGATTTTAAAAATCTGCCCTACATAGTGCTGGGACATGAGTAAGTCCATCTAGGTGGCCTTGAATGAAGAAGTCCTTGAGATGCCATGTGCTCTCATGGGACCAGAACCAGTGTTGACGGCACACCGCAGATGTCCTGAGTGTATTGTGGGTATTAACTGCATACATTACGTTATAAGGACCATCTGCTGACTGAGGCTCAGGGAGGCTAATTATAGAGAACTCCAGAAGTGAAATTCAGGACTCCCCGACCTCATGTTCCTACCCATCGATGGACGCCTGTGCTATCGCAGCGCCTCTCCATCAGCTGAAAACTCTGTAAGTCTGTTTAAAGACGAAGTGCCAAATAGTGTACTGTGCTCATACTACACGCCAGGCTCTGTGCCATTGCTGGGCTAGCAGAAGCAAACGATAGAGACATAGATGGAAAATAAAAAATAGGTAAATACTCCACATCATTGTAGTTAGTGCCCTGAAGGAAATAAGCAAGAGGGCGTGCTCAGGGCATAGTTGTGGGTGGGAGTCGTGCTGGAGCATCTTTAAACAGGGTGACCCTGAAAAGTCCCTGCAGATGCTGAAGTTTAAACTGAAATCAGAAGGCTGAGGAGACATTGTCTGTGGAAGATCCCAGGGTTTGGGGGAGAACTGTGGTAAACTGCATAACAGCCTTCTAGGATGTTCAGATCTTCATCCCCAGAACCTGGGAAATTCGTTATAGCCAGAGGGACTTTGTGGGCGAGATTAAGTTAAGATTCTTGAAATGGGGTGGCAGGGGGCATTATCCTGGATTATCCAGGTGGCCCTATGCAATCATACATGTTCCTCCAAGAGGGAAGCGGAGGGATATTTGACTACAGAAATCAGAGATTGGAGTGACATGGCCATGAGCCAAGGGATGTGAGCATCTCTGGGAGTCAGAAGAGGCCAGAAATGGACTCTCCCCTGGAGCCTCCAGAAGACACTGCTCCTGCTGACACCTTGACTTTAGCCCCGTGAGACTCATTTCAGGATTCTGACCCGCTGAACTGTAACAGAATAACTTGTATTTAAGCCACCGCGTTTGTGATTGTTTGTTACAACAGCGAGTAGTAAAGATTAACCTTGCCCAGTTTGGGAAGGTGACCTTGGAATGCCTGCGTAGCTTTGTTTACCTGGAGCATTAGGCCAGACTGTATCATCTTTGTCACCAGTGTGATCTATGGTGGGGGCGTTGGGCTTGACCTCTGGAGGGGCTGGAGGTTAAGGTCAATCATGTGAATGGTCAGCCAAGTCCACATGACTGAGCTCCAGTAAAAACTGTGGCCATCAAGGCTGGGTGAGCATCTCTGTTTGGCAGTACTCTGAGTGTGCTGTCACATCAGTGCTGGGAAAAGTAAGTGCTGTCCACACAACTCCTCTGGGAGGGGGCGGTTAGGTGCTCGGGCCTGGTGACCCCTGGACTCTGCCCTTTACGCCTCTGCCCTTGGCTGATTTTCATTTGTATCCCTTCACAGTAGTAAATTGCAATCATGACTGTAATGGCTTTTCTGCGTTCTGTGAGCCTTCTAGTGAATTATCAAACCAAAGGGTGACCTTGGGGACCCCCACTTGCAGGTGGTGTTGGAAGTGAGGTGGTCTTGGGATTCCCAAGCTTTGTGTGCAGCAGTGGGAAACCACTACCACATGCAAAGGTCCTGTGGTAGGAAAGTCACATTATGCACTGGGAGCTTCACTAGAGCCAGTGTAGCCGAGACATAGAGAATGATGGCGGGTGGGGTCTGCCAGCCATGGAGACAAAGGGACAGCATCTCCACCACTGACCACTGCCAGTTTCCCTAGCAGCCATCCCTGCTGGAGAGGGGCCTCCAGAGCTCAACTATTACATGCCAATCCTTCACTTCTCTGCCTGGCTGTATCTGTGAGATCCAGAATCTGTTCTGGGATGTTCCCTGGGCTCCTCTTACATCTCTGCTTCTGCACTGGCTGCAGGGAAACTTCAGACAGTGTGTCCACCAGGCAGGTCTTGCTGTAAAGGAATCTGGATCAGTCTGGTGGATGTGTTTTAGTCCAGTGTGTCCTTGGGTAGCATGAGCCTAGGTTCCCAGGAATCTGTCCCTCAGGATGCTGACAGTTTCATCATGGGACCGCTGGGGGTTCCACGGGTCTGGGTAGATTGAGACATCGGTAATGTCAACAGGAACCACACACAGGACAGCATTTTGGGAGTTCTCACCCTGGGCAGACTGGGCGATGAGCCGCCCAGCCTCGCCCCGTTTGTCGATTATTCCCATTTCACAGGTGAGGGTCCTGAGGCTCAGAGGGGCAGTAACTGACCCTGGGAAGTGGCTCACATGTGACGGGAATCCCAGTCTGATTCCAAAGCCTGGCTCTTAGGCCACGATGTGCAGGGAGGCTTAACAGACCCCAGGAAAACTGTTTCTTCAGTGGTTTGCTCAAAAATGGTTTTGGAGTGCCCCAGCTGCCAGCCTCTGTGCTGGGGATTTCATGGTTGATTAGCTTGGGTTCCCAAAGCAACAGACCTCGAGGCCAGGATTCAAGTGCAAGGGTTTAGTTGATTTTTTTTTTTTTTTTTTTTAAAACAAGGCATTTTGCTGAGGCTATCACAAAGACACAGGGCCATCCATGATGGGGGGTGGGACCATGGGTCACATGCCAGGGACATCCCATCTTCACACACAGTAATGCACACAGGGAGCCTCACGCTTGTCACTTGTGGTCACATGAGCAGGTCACATATACCCTCATTCAACAAGCCTTTATCCACGTGTGACTGCAGTGTGATGGCCTGGACACAGCAGGAACTGAGCCACTGCCTGGGCCACACCCCAGGCCACTGCTCTGGGCAGGGCTGGGAAGCAGCTCCAAAGGGGTTGGTGGGTAGGCAGGATACAGGGGAGCTGGGCACAAATGCTGGTGATACAGTCAGGTCCGGGATACACTGGCAGACCCAGGACCGCAAGGGGTTCATTTGGGAGGTAGTCCTGGATACCGAGCAAGGGGGTGGGAACTGAGACAGAGAGGGAAGGAGCCAGTAACAAGAGGGGTTGTGATTGCTGAAGGCCACCCTGCGGGACACACCTGAGTGTCTTCCCACCCAAGGTCAATGCAGCTGGTGCTGACCCTCCTCTCCAGCAGGCATCGGCTCAGGACTACTCTCAGGAACATCACATCTGGTGGGCCAGCCTCTCAGGTGGGCAAAATGGGCCCCAGCCAAAGAAAGACCCACTGGGCAGAGAAATGCAGGTGCTGGTGGTTGTGGTCAGGTAGGGACATCACTTGATAAAGGCAAAGGGAGTCAGGGGCTGGAGCAGCAAGACAGATGGGGGGCATGCAATCAACATATAATTAACAGGGTCCCAAACTGCGACTCTGGGGCCAGAGGGACCACAGATGAGCAAATGGACTGAGTGGGAACCAGGGTGGCCAACTACCCCGGTTTGCTCCAAGACCGTCCAGTTTTAAAATTGGAAAGCCCACATCCCAGGCAATTCAGAATGGTTGGTCCCCCTACCTCCTGCCCCTTGGGGACTTCAGGGCTGTACAGAGCAGGTGCTCTCTCTGAAGTGACAGCCCCACCTAGCTCAGCAAACTTCAGCGTGTTGGGAGTATGGCACAAGTCTGCCAGATCATCTCATGTTTCAAGAAGAGTCAGAAATCGAGATTTTATGTGATATTTCTCAATTTTAATTGTTTGAAATTAATCCACATTTTAAAAGCTCTAGGTGTGTCTAGGGAGTGATGGGGACAGCTTCCCTGGTAAGCGGTCAGAGGTCGTGGCTTTGGTGAGCAAGGGGCACCAAGGGGGCAGGACCTGGGGCAGAGTGCTTTGTCCTTTGCTCTTCTGTCCTGCAGGCTGCCTGTGTCGGGGGTCATAGCCGCCCATGGGTGCCCAGAAGGGAGCCTGTGGGTGAGGCTGGCCCTCTCTGGGTCTGCGGAGCCCCTCAGAAGGGAGCTGAGTACCTCTGAGTCCAGCTCCTTGTCTCACAAAAGAGGCCCAGAGGCTGAGAATCCTACCCAGAGCACAAGAGCAAACTGTGAACCAGTGTAGTTCACACATCCCTACTTCTCTCTGGCCCCCATCCTCTCCCGCCCAGACACCCCTTTCATGATTTCTTTCACTCCATCTCAGATTCTTCTTGAACGCAAACACCATGGACGAGTAACAAGATCCTTTGGCAAATCGAGAGGGCCGAGGACACAGCTGCTCTTGAGGTTTTATTAGAAAGAGCTGCCCAAGGAAAGGGAGATCTTTCTAATTAATTCTTTCTCATAAAGGAAATTGCTGCTTGACTTTTTTTTTTCCAAAACAAGGAAGCTAATAAAACATTATCTTTAGAAGAAGGATAAATATGCCCTTTCCTAGTTTATTTTTCAAGAATCTAACCATGGAGAGAAGCCAGATCTCCTCTGATGTTGCTTTTAACACGTGATTACTTTAATTACAGAAGTTTGGGTTTCTATGCAGCCTAGACCATTAGTTCTGAATCCTTTCAAATACAAACCTGCTTCCTGCAAACACGGAAATTGGGGTTGCAGTCGTTAGCGTTGTTGGGAGCCACCTGGGAGAGCTTAAGGGTTGAATGGGGTAATTTATCCAAAGAAATGGGGTTGACTTCTAGTGACCAAGGGTGACAGGGCCTGAGGAGGGAGTGAGAGCCAGAGAGAAGTTCCATCAGACACCCTGGTAGTATCCCTTCTCCATCTTCTCTCCCTGCTAATCTGCTTACTCTCCTTTACCCACGGGGTCTGCCCCCAGCACCTGAAATTACAAATCACAAATCCAGGACACCATGTGGTAGAGGTGTAAGATCAGGGGAAGAACCTGATTGGCCCAGATTGAGTCAGGTGACCAACCCAGGTCCAATCACCTACAGCTAGGGCAGCTGACTCTCAAGGTGCAAATATGGCCACCAGGGTCCGTTCCGGTGCATCTGGAGAGCAGAGTCTCTGGGAGTTGGTGTGGAGGACAGAGGCCCGACCCGTGCTTTCTATCCTCTGGTGCTTCAGAAAATACCCAAGGACAAGAGGCCACAGCAGATTTAAGACACCAAGGGTAAAGGAGCATGTGTTTTATTCCTTTAAACTTCATTTACATAAATTTGTGAAATAACAAATATATATTGGAGCCATTTTAAAATTATGTTCATTAGTGGATTGCAGACCCATTGCAAGGACCCCACCCACAGCCTGAAGTTCAGGAATGGCCTCAGTTACCTTCTTGCAAAAGGTGAATGAACCCTTTGCCAATATCCTATCAGCCTTTCTCCCTCAGGGATACTCCACCTGTTTTGGCCCAGGGAGGGAAGAGTTCCTTCTGTCTGCTTTTTACACTGTCCCTCTGTGCTGCAGTAATTCCCACCAAGCTCGGGTAGGGAGGACCTGCCTGCATGTTTTCTCTGCATCCTTAACTGGGTTGGGGAGCCAGGAATGGGGGCAGGGAGGGGAGGGAGGAAGCCAGAGGCTCAGCAGGGGGGTTTATCAGCTAATCACTCACCTCCGCCTTCACTCTGATTACTCATTCCATTCTCATATTCATTTCTGCCAGTATTGTTGAGCCCACACCCAGCGCTAGACACTGGGTGGGTGAGAACACATTTTCATGGTGCTGAGAGACCACTCTAATGTAGGGGTGTGAGGGCACAGGAGCTTGGGGAGGGATCTATCAGAGGCTTCAGAGAGGAGACGTCATTTGAGCTGAACTTAAAAGGTGCACTTGTTCATTCACGTATTCATGCAGTCACCAAGTCCCTAGCTGTGTGCAGACATTGTTCTGGATGCTGGGGACACACGGGGGAGATGGACAACAAGATCCCCACCCTTGTTACAGGCCAGGGAATTGATTCCACGAGGTAGGGGCACAGCCAGCTACCAGGGCTTGGGCCCACAATGCTTATAACCCAGCAAAGGGCTCATGGGCCCTGGGTCACAGAAAGCCCAACTGGCAGCAGGAGGTAGCAGCAAAGTAAGGATTTATTGCAGGGCGCCAAGCAAGGGAGTGGGAGACAAGCCTCAGGAGCACTCCAGCTTTGTCTTTGAGTTAGGGGTGTTTTCAAGGGCAAGAACAAAGAAGCTGGGGTTAGTCATCGTCTTGTGGCATTCCTGTGACATTTTCTTAATAGTAGTTTCAGGAATCAGAGTATCTCTGGTTTATGATTCTCTGGCCAGGTGGTCCATGGCTAGGGGCGGGGGCGGCAGAGGGTGTAGTCTATGAGCTCATCTTGCCCTGGAGAAACAGCCTGAGTTTGCAGTTAATGATGAGGCCTATAATAGCAGCTTTAGTACATTAACAATGTTATTGACAACAGCTGTTTTAGAACATTCGCGATGTTATCAACAACAGCAGTTTTAATCATCTGATTCTGGTTGATTAGTGTTCAGTTAGCACAGAATTAAGGCCAAAGGGGACAAGAAAGGGAATACAGTTTCGGGGAGAGAGATTAATCATAAACTGGGGAAGGAAACTGGTTTTAGGAGGACTCGGTTTCATACTCGGCTGGTGAGACTATTGGTGAGAATCCCCAGGCTGGGGTCAGCCCCTTCTCCCCAGCTGGCATTTATCGAGCACCTAGTGCAGGCCAGGCACCGAGCTGACTTTCTCATCCAGTCTTCACGCCTCAGAGGGCACGCATGTAAGCCCCACTTTGCAGATAAGGGAACGAAGGCTTAATGAGGTTAAGCGATTTGAACCCTCTTCCCACCTGTGTGATTTGCTGTGTCCCGTGTGCCGAAAGATGTGTCTGCTACGCTGTTATAGTTGTCCGTCCATTCAGGGCTCTCTGGAGGACAAGGACATCCCCTAACATAGGAAGTGCTCATTAGGGTTCGTGGAGGGGACCAGTGCCTCCTTCACCCTCGGATCTCAGGTATCTGGCCCCCCACCTGGGAACACTTGCTCTCAGCTCCTTCCTCCACGGTGAAGGCCAAGGACTGATAGTGGCAAAGCAGCAGCCTTCCAGGAAAAGAGAAACAGGGACATGTATGGAAGCTTTTGTGCTGAAATTTCAGGATCAGGTAGGGGAGAAGATTTTAAGCCCCACTTTCCTTGCTTCCAAAAGTCGCCCCGTGGAATTGGTTGCAGTAAGAGTATACAGGTTGGGGAAGGATCTGAACCCAAGATTTTCCATGTCTGTGAAACTGATTTACTGGCCTGTGGGACCCCTGCCTGCATTGATGCCCACGGGTCTCCTGGATCTTGGGGAGGGTACCCTACGCTCCTGCTCTCCAGAAAGTCTTCCTCGGGTTAGGCAGGCATCACAAGGGGGTCAGTACCTGTTTCTCGGTAGGTCCCATTGCTTCAGTTTACTTTGTTCTTTAAACATTTTTTAATCTTTATGGGGGGGGCGGAATTAGGTTTGTTGATTGATTGATTATTGCCAGTTTGTGTTATTGATGCCTGGATGCTCAGGCCTTAACCACGTAGCTCTGCAGTGGGTACAGCTGTTCCCACTGCTGCCTCTTGGTCTTCAGGTTGCTGCTCATTGAGCCTGTGGCGCATGGCACATATTTTCTTGGGCCACAGATCCAGGGGCTTGTACTTTTTGCTTTCGTAGAATTTCCTGAGGTTCTTTTTCTGAGTCTGGTTAATGATGGTGAGAACATGAGCAATGGATGTATGAACAACTTGGATCTTGGAGAGCTTAGAAGCCGCGCTGCCTGTCACTTCAGCAACGTGCAGCTGGGACAGGTCCACTTTCAGGTCCTCCAGTTGTTTCAGCAGCTCCTCCTCCTTGATGCAAAGGTCTTGAGCCTTAATCTTGGCCATGGCTGTACAAGCTGCCGCCATGTTTATTTATTTTAATGGAGGTACTGGGGATTGAGCCCAGGACCTCGTGCATGCCAAGCATGAGCTGTACCATTGAGCTATACCCTCCGCCCCACCTAGTTACTTTAAGAATGAGAGAAGAATCGAGAACTGCAGGGCTTGAAGCAACACACTTTTTTGGGCAATCAGTGGATTTCAAATCCAGAGGGGAAGGGCCCCTGGCCTCTGTTCACTGCAATCATAGCAAGAATGCAGTTTCACCTCAAATGTGACGCTGCCTCCTTCCAGCCCAGATGAAATCACCCTGACTGCACAGGGTGACTCCTGAGGGCCCAGAAACCTGGGTTTCAGCTGTGTCTGTGCTCTGTTGCTGTGTGGCCTCAGGCAATTCACTTCCTCTCTCTGAGTCTCAGCTTCCACGCCTTGCAAGTGAGAGACTGCAGACTCAGGTGCTGCCAGGGGCCAGGGGCTGGATGAAGTAGAGAGTGAGTGAGCCTGGGAGACCCCTGCCCTTCCCATGCGGGGACCAGGGTTCATGTTTCTAGAGCTGCTGATTTTTCAAGAGAAACCAGAACTTTGGAATTTTTCTTTTTTAATATTAAGGTTTTATCATCCTTGCTTTTGTCATTTTAAAGGTTTTTAAAAAAATTACATTAATTAACAACAGTATCCGTGCCCCCAAAAAGGTATTCAAGTCAAAAGTGTACAGCTATCACATGTTCATAAAACATGAAATTTCCAATCGTTACATCCTTGTGCGTTCATATTTTTTGGATCAAGCATCTTGAGTGAACTACGAGTTATTAAAAATAAAGACATTTTGTTCTTTCATTATTTGATAGGGTCCTAGCTTTACATGCTTATCAGGCTAAGGAGAAGGTAGGGCAAGATGGTTGAATCTATTTTCAGATAACTTATATCTATGAATAAAGTGTCTACATTATAGATCCTATATGTATCCAGCACTAGATACGTGGGTTTAAATGTGGTAATTCTTTCCCAATCCCTTGCCCTGTAGGAGAGAGACAGGTTGGCTGCTCAAACTTCATTTCTTAGGCATCATCAGAGATTGATTGACTGGCTTTGTTGCCTTTTCAGGAATGTGATAATCAGGGCATATTCTGTTGTATGTACCCTTGAGTCTTTGATCCTAAGACCACCCCTGAAATTGTTTAGGTTATTTACATGCACATGATAAACTTCTTGAGATTCTTTTTCCCCCCTTTGGCGGGATGGTGTCTTGCTGCAGGTAACTAATGAAGAAGTGGTCAACCACAGAGTCTTAAAGAAATAAGAAATTCTGTGCCCCCTGAAAGTGGTTCTTATTGGTGCCTTCATTTAGAAGAGCACTCTTTAAGATTAAAGCGAAATGTTTTCTGATAAAATAACAAATTTCATTTAGTACAGGTTCTTAGTAGAAAACAATGACAAATTGAGTATTGTTTGTAAAAGACTAACGTCAAATCGGCTAGAGATAAATGTATCATGTTTTAAATTAGGTTTTGTGAGTAGACAGATTAAAATTCTATTTTATTTTTCAGCCGCATAACGATTTATTGAAATTGATGAGTAAACAAATTGTTTTTTAAAATACCTTTATTGTGGTATAATTCCTGTACAGTGAGCTACACATTTCAGATGTACACAAAATTCTATTTTAAATATAATACTTATAAAATAAATACTTTTGTATTCAAAATAAGTGTATAGCTATCAACTACACTTCAATAAAAGACAGATTAAAAAAAAAAAGAAGGAAAAAAGTGCATAGCTAGATGGATTTTTGAAAACTGAACACACAGTTCAGTTCAGCACCCATGTCAAGACACAGAGCACACCTGCCCTGAAATCCCACCTGCCCGCCAACCTCCTCTATCGCTGCCTCAGTGTCTCCCCCATCCCCAGAGGTGACTACTGTCCCAGACCTCTAACACTGGACGTCTGCTTTGTTGGTTTGTACTAGCACTTTACATCTGGGTATATATATATATCTTTTTTTGAGCAAGATTTTTATTAGTGAAGTAAAAAAATAGTAGAAGATAGTACACTCCTGAGAATTGGGAGCGGGCCAATCCAAGAAAGAAAAAATGGCCCATCTGGGTATACTTCTGTACTGTATTTTGTGGTGTGAATGCACCACACTTGATTGCATCTTTGTACTGTGGTGGGCATTTGGGTGGTTTCATGTGTGGGACTAGAATGAAGAGGCTGCTATGGATATTTTAGACTGCACCTCTTGGTTCACATGCGAATGCATTTCTTTCTAATCCGTTCCAGGGGTGGAATTGCTGGGTCAGAGGAGGGCAAGTGTTCAGAGAAAGATGAATGTGATCTGAATTCTCCCTACTTCCTAGCGACAGAAAGCAATGAATATTTGTCTAAACGAGAATTCAGCCAAGTTAAACATTTTTCAGGCAGATGAGGCCTGCCGGCAGCCACTTCATAAACTCTAGGCTGGGCTGGGCCTGACAGTCTGTGTCACCCCTCCTCGTCTGCAATGAGCTTTCATCTGTGTTTTGTCTTTATTTCCTTTCCCCCCCAACTTATTTATTTAAATGGAGGTCCTGGGGATTGAACCGAGGACCTCATGCATGCTAAGCGCACATTCTACCACTGAGCTCTTACCCGCTCCCCCCCTTTGTGTTTCGTCTTGCTTCTTAAATTTGTATAACATTTTTCATTATAAAAGAACTATAACTGCTACAGAAAATTCAGAAAATGGAGAAAAGTAAAAATAAAAAATCCCCAAGAGTTCATTCCTCTAAAGCAAAAAGAGTAGTATAGTTGTATACTGTGTTCTAGTGCTTTTTTCCCCCTGTGGATATATGTCTTTTTTTCTTTGAAATTTGCAATATTGCTCTGCCTAAATTATATGGTCTGCCTTCTTAACTCCATCATAAGCATTTGCATGTTATTACAGGGTCTTCCTATCCAACCATGGTTGGTTTTAGATTCATTTAATGTTCTGGGTGGAGAGAAGACAATTCCAGTCTCTATTTTTAGATTTATCATTATATCTATAAATAAAAGGGCTGCTGGTAAGAGAGCTCAGTCTCCTGTAATAACAAGGCTTTATTCCAGGCGCATAGGAAAGTGGTTTTAAGAACGTGAAATCTGCAGCCCTACTACTTGGGTTCAGAATCCTAGTTGTCCTGATCCCCACTACGTGACAGCTCCAGGCCTCAGTTTGCCTTATCTGGAAAATGGGAACAATGACCAGTGTTTGCCTGGTACTTTGGTGTGAGAATTACGTGAGGCACATGCTTAGAACAGGGTTGGTGCTTTGTAAGCATATAACAAGGGCTAGCTATTTATTCTTTGCTACAAAGAACTGTTTTTTAATGTGTACTTTTCCACATGTAAAACTAATACTTATTCATTATAGAAACTTAGGAATACTTAGAACCCTGCTAGGAACATTTATGTGTATATTTTGCCAGTCTGGTGTTAGTGTTTATGTAACGTGTGCATATCTACTCAAGGTCAAGATCACAACATCTGGGTTGTTTTGTGCCCTGTTTCTCAGTCACCCCATATTTCTTTCTCTGTCATTGCTGGGAGCTGGTTTCCATGGGCCTCTCAGGTTTCTACATGTCTTCAAGCAGAAGCATTGACCCTCTGTTCAGGATGTTTGTATAGCAGTGATCAGACAAGGTGCTTCCCTGCAAGCAAAGGGCAAGTTGTTTTCTGCTCACTATAATAGAGTCTCTTCCAGGACCAGGTCAGGCAGGCTTCCTGCCCAGTGGAAGAGATTTGGGTTCCCTAAGCCCACGGTTTCTCTGGGGAAGATCATGCATTGTGTACAGCTTCACTTCGCCCCGTGGCATCTGCAGACTTGAGGCTTATGTTGCCTGCTGTGCTACGAGTGATAAAGTCCTTTGTCTCTGATCCAGGAGTCTCCTGTCTCCTCCAGCAGCTGTGAAACTGGCAGGCCACCTTGTGGGCTTGCACCTTAGGAGCAGTCTCTGCTCATTCACAGGCCTTGAGAGTCATTCCACGGTCTTCTCCAGCTTGATTTCCAGTGGCCATGTGGTAGTCCCTCGTTTTACTTTTCCATCACTCTTTGGACCAGTCTCCCATCACTGGAAAAATAGGTCATTTTACATTTTTTCACTATTTTAAACAATGTTGCAGTCCTGGAGCTAAGCTTTGCTGTCCTGTGACTGTTTCTGTACCATAAGTAGAAATTCCGAGGAATGACAGGACACTGAGGTTGGTGTATCATTACACCCTTTGTAGATTGAGACCTAACTGATCCCGAGCCCCTGGGGTTTTCTCTGAACCAGATCCTGAGCTCTTTGAGGGCAGGGACATCCTCATCCTTGAGTCTGTAGTACCAAGCACATAATAGGTGCTCATCCAATATTAGTTGGACCCAAACAGGGAAACAAATAAAATCAAAGAGGATGCCACTGCACCATATTTCATGGCGTTGAACCTGCCGGTTCTTGCTCATCACCACAGCCCTCCAAGAGATAGTCTGAATGTCACAAAATCACATTTAGTGTAAGGAGATAAGAGACAAAGGAAACCTAGGGCTTGGGGGGCGGCACTAAGGGAGGGGCCCGAATCAGCTCCTTAACCCCCTAAATCATCCCCACAGTGAGCTCCTGGGAAAGGTTATTCTAATGTCTTACTTTTACTTTCTATTGAAATACAGTATCTATAGAGAAGTGTACACATTAGAAGTGTACGGCTCCACGTATGCTCACGCCCTGAACACAACCACAGGATCAGCACTGAGCTCAAGAAACCCACCGTGACCAGCCCCCCAGACCCCCTTGTGCCCTGTTGGACTTCCCCCACAAAAGTAAGTACTATCCTGCCTTCTGGCAGCAGAGATGCAGTGTCTTGCTTTTATACGTGGACTCGCACACACCGTGTCTTCCTTTGTGTCTGGTTCCTGTCCCTCAGCGTTATGTCTGTGGGGTCCAGCCCTGCTGTCATGTGTGCTTGCAAGTCATTCTTCTGTGTGGGTCCTGTCATCCAGAAATACCTCATTTGTTTAAGGATGCTACTGTTGATGGGTACTTGGGTATGATATTTTCAAGGAGGAGTTCTTGTGAGCAGTGTTGCAAAGAATATTCTAGTACAAGTGATTACACAGGTAGGTGATCCTGTTAGGTGTACCACTGAGGAGTGGAATTGCTGGCTTATGGTATACATCTGTGTTCAGCTTTGTCGAAACTCCCAAATGGTTAGAAACTGTTTATTCAATGAATGACTTTGTTGAATCAAAGAATCAGGGTGATGGATAAATCAGACTAATCCTTACCGTCAGGGCTGGCCTCACGGGCAAATGGCTGTGTGCTCAGATGGGCCTGGGCTTGGGATTTAATGCTCTGCAGGAGCCTTCTCGAAATTTTAAAAAAAATTAAATAAAAAAAATTTTACATGGAAGTATAGTTGATTTACAGTGTTGTGTTAATTTCTGGTGTACAGCATAGAGATTCAGTTACACATTATAGGTGATTACATGTTATTGACTTGAAATTCTTAATTTCTCTCTGCCTTTGTGTTTTGTAAGTGACGTGTGAGGGACAGTGGAGCATATGCTGGGGGCTGGGCGGTCCTGCCTGCTGCCATCTCCCTGCTTCCTGGGATGAGTTTTCAGCCACCTGCTCCATTGCCCCCTCCTTCCCCCTGTAATCACTGCTGTTCTCCACCTACTCTTCCCCAGAGCATCCTGTGTCTGAGGGAGCATGTCATTAAATAACAAATGAAAAACACCGTGACAGGTTGAGAGAGAGAGAGAGGAGAGGGAATGGGAGAAAAAAAAAAAGATTTTTCTGCACATTTTCATGTTGCCTGGGCCCACAGATGATATAGCAGCCCCGGTGAGAGTTTTATCTCGTGCTCACTGTGGCCCAGGCCCTCAGTCAGCACTTTACACACATGGTCACATTTAACCTCTCAGCACCTGTGTGAAATCAGCATTACTGTCATCATCTCCTTTTTGCAGACAAGGACCTTGGAAGGAACCCTCCTGAGTGGGAGCCAGAAAGTGGGCCTTGGGCAGGTTTGAAGGCAACTCTGTCAGCCCCCAAAGCCCATGCTTGTCGACCGCTAGGAACCCAGTCTCCCTGCAGGAGCCTGGAGGGTCCAGGGGAGCTCTGCAGTGTGTGGCCGTGGATGGAGAGTTGCCGTTTCAGAGCGTGGAAGGCTTCATGAAATGATTATGAGGTCGCGATTCATACTGCAAGAGAGGTCGGGTAGGGGCGCCTTGCCAGACACAAGGCTTTTGTTCCCAGTGCGGATTGCGGGGGCACTTTCCTCATAATCGTCTCAGAGAGGAAGGAAGCAAAGATTTATCTCCCAGAGTCTAATTAACTTCCTTTGGGGAGGCCAGTATCTGTCCCACACAGGACTCTGAGTGCCCCCCAGAGAATGCTTTGCAATGATTCACTAAGGGTCAGACTTTGAAGGGCCAAAGATACACAGTTTGCTTACAGAGTCTTCGAAAATATACGTTCTTGTGTGTGTGTGTGTGTGTGTGTGTGTGTGTGTGTGTGTATGTGTATAGCTTCTTTCCAGACCAGCCATTCCCCAGATATCTGTATTGTTTACACTCCCTGCCTCTTTGTGAAGTTTTTTGTTTCGGTTTGTTTTTAAATAGGAGAAGAAAGAAAGTGACCAGAGGGGATAGGATTTGCCCAAATCAATAGCTCAGCTGGAAATGGATTCAGGGTCAGAGGTCCCCTAATCAATCACCAGATGGGTTTTGAGGGGCTTCTGCCTAGAAGGGAAGTTCATGGGAGAGTGAGCACGAGGTGGTTAAGCCATAAATTCTGGGCCGCTGCAGCCCGGGGGCTGCTGACCGCGTGTCATGGGAAGTTTCAAGGCAGACTCGTTTCTTGCCAACTGCTGACTCTGTTTTCTGCTTTCTGGAAGCTGTGGGACCCTGCCCCCCTGGGCCAGCACTGATTGCACCAAGGCTGGACACCTGACCCAGGCTGGACCAGTCAGCATCTCTGCCCTGTCAAACTGCTGTCAGGACTGATCCTGAAACAGAGGAGATGAAGTCGGGTGGGGCCGGCAGCCATGATGTCTTGTCCACAGTCTTACCTTTGGGTTCTCTGAGACACCCCCTTGACTTGCCCATAAATCTCCTTTGGTAATTCAAGTTTCTAGAATGGCTTTATGCAGGTCCAGCCACATAAGGCATGGGGCTCAATGCAAATGGAAACCATAGGGCCCCAGGTTCAAACATTTTTAAGAATTTCAAGGTGGTGATAGCAGAGTGTGAAACCAAGTCAGGGCCCTGCTAAGCCAGGTCCTGTGGATGGTAAGGTTGCAGGCCCACGGAGCTGCCCTGGGTCTGTGTTACCTGCAACCTAAAGAGACTTGAGCAAGACAGACAGACCAGGCTGGAAAGGTTGTCTTCTGTCTTCCCATCTGAAGGAAATGTGTTTCAAAATTCTTCCCAGAACTTCATCAGAGGGGGCAGTCACAGGCCAGGAGACCAGAAAGGACAGAAAAAGTCCAGGAAGACTGAATAAATGCAGGAAAAGCCATTCCCAGGGCAGGCAGAGAGCCCTGGGGTGGGGTGGGACTGGGAGCAGACTCCTTTAAATTCTGGCTGCCAGTCAAGTGCGGACCGAGCCCAGGGTCCAGGGAGGAAGGCTCCGAGGGCAGAGCAGTGCAGCCTAGGTGTTACCTTAGACTCCTTAATCAATAGAAATTGATAAGAGGCCAGGCAAGGAGTTCAGGCAAGGCTTTACTGGGACTTGTGCTGCAAGACAGTGAAAACAAGTAACAGGTTCCCGTGCTCCCTCCCCAAGTGACAGGAGGTGGGGGAGCAAACTGGTTCCTTAAATGGGGTAACAACAGGGGCAGTTGTGTGGGTTGGGCTGGAGTGGGTGCTTAGGTGGTCTGCCCATCCCCTTGGTGGGGCTGTGTGCAGGGATCATGTGCAGTCCCCTGCTTTTGCTCCTGACACCTCAGAAACGGCCATCGATTTGTGGCCTTTTTGTATCTCATTGTTCCTATTGCCCTGACTGTACATGTGTGTAGTTATTTTCAGTCCCTCATAGTTTCTTTGTATAGACATTTGTCCAGGTGCAAGCACTCCAGTAAAGGATCCCAGGTGCCAGCCTGTCTTACCAGGAGCGCCCCAAGGGGACCACCACTGTGCATAACAGTGAAGAAGGGGGTCTGGACCAGATCAGAGCAAAGGGAGAGAATGTTCCCTTTGCCCAGTGCAGCCAAGGGGCCCCATCAGCAGTGCAGACAGTGGGGGCCGCAAAGCACCATGGGCACCTCTCAGTGCACCTGCACATCTGTGCTTTGGTGTCTGTTGTTATGTTTAACTGAGGAATTTACTGAGTTCTCTACTCATTCTCCATGAGTTCAAGTATCCCATCTAAACCCCGCAAAGGCCCATCTCCAAATGCCATCACATTGGACGTTAAGGCTTCAACATACAGATTTTGAGGGGACACAAACATTCAGGCCATCACATCCAGCTGTGGATCTTTCTCTTATGATCTGGCTGTGTAGCCTGACTCTGTTGCTGTAAATACATCTTCACCGTGACTGAGACCTGTGAGTTCTTCCAGTGAGTATCTGAACGTTGGCGTGGTCTTGGGAACACTCCCCACTGCAATGAGTGTGTGTGATTTCTTGCTTTTTGTTCCTGGAAGGTAGTTACATTACTTTCCCAAAGAACAAATAAATATGCTTTAAATTTTTGTCAAACGAAGCTGCAGCCATGATGTTTTTTCAGCAGCAAGGTCACGTTGTTGGTGCATCACCTGCAGTGACAGTTTCCAGCAGCTTCTCCGTTGCGTGGCTTCATTCCCACTCCTGGCCCTTGGCTCTGACAAACTTCCCTGATGCTGAGGTTGTCGGAACCTATGCCCACCTCTCTTCTTGCTGCTGCAGCTGGGAAGCGGCAGGGATGTCCTGGAGTGAGGCCTTGCCTCTCGAAGGGCACCAGTTTGCAGGCAACAAGAAACCAGGACTCCCCAGTATAGGAGGAGGTTGTGAGCAGCCAAGGAGAACACTTCCAGGAACCGCACCATGGTCCTCAGTCGCTCCTGGGGAATTCCTCTCCCGAATGCTGAGGCGACGGGCCATTCTTTTCTGGAAAGGTCACAGTTTGCATTACATTCACTGTCTCATGACTGTCCTGGCTGCGGCAGTGAATGAGAGAATCAAATGGAGTGATTTCAGCAAGCAGAGAGGGCAAAAGGACGCGGAGCCAAAAATGCAAACCCGGCAGCCCAGATTGCTCAGAAATGTGCAAGGTGGTAACATTTCTGTGTCTCTTTGTTCGAGTTCTGGCTTGTCTGCTTGGAGAGCGTGTTTGTCCAGAGTTTCCCAACTGGTCCCCGGGGAGATGCTGCCTCTCCCGGCCTGTGGAAGTGAGAGCAAGCCCAGAGGTGGTTCTTAGAAACACAACCGCACAAGACTAGGATCCCAAACCGTGCAGGTTGAGTGACATGGCAGGGGGGCTGAGTGGTTAGAACATGAGCTGGGGCACCAGACGGACTTAGTCCCCACTGTCTGCCTCGGCCACAGTGAACTAGGACAAATCATGGGACCTCTCTGAACGTCTGTTTCCTCATCTGCAACGTGGTGACAGTAGTTTCTACTTCACTCTGAGGGTCACCGTAAGGATGAGATGCAATTGTGTATATAAGATGCAGATTTGGGGCAACTGTTGTTAATTGCTGTCTTCTCAGGGTGCATGGTGATCACATGTTGGGGGAGGGTGGGGTTCCTACCTTCCTGTGGGCAGAAAAGAAAAGGAACTAACTTTTCTTGAAGTCAATAATGTCATAGAAACTTTACATTTTATTTACTCTAAACGAGAATCCTGAGAGGCAGGGCAGGGCTTTTCAAAATGTACCGTGCGCAGATTCCCTGGAGGGTGTTGTTAGCTGTAGGGTCTGATTCAGCAAGTCTTGGGGTGAGGGCTGAGATGCTGCATTTCTAACAGTCTCAGACCATGCTGCTGTTGGTCCGTGACCACACTTTCCCGCGGCCTGGCCCGATTTCCCCCCTCCCTTCTGTCCATCTCCTCAGGCCCATCTCTCAGGTCTTGGCTTAACTCTGCTTCCTTAGGGAAGCCCCCACCCTCCCTGGCCTTTCCTTCTATGACACTTCCTCCTGGCCCTGTTATAGTCTCCTACATAGCACCTGAGCTTAAGTGATTAAGTATGGGATCCCTGTATGATGGTGTCTGTCCATTTAGAATGTCCTGGTATCAGTAACTATGCTGAATGTCTGCTGGTGCTTAGCAATGTGCCTGGCCTATCATTGGTCCTCCAGAAACATTTGTTGAATAAATGAATGAATGAATTAATGAGAGCTAAGGGGTCTAGCTCTCCTTAGACCCCTTCAGTCTCCAGCTCCTGAACCTTACAACTCACAGTGTGAACCCAGGGAGGAGCTCACTTCTGGGGCTCTGCTGTTGAAATGAGAGAAATTATCCATGGACACAGTTGTGACCCCTTGTGACTTTTTAAAAGTCATAGTCATCATAAGCCCCTTGGTCCACACATGGGCATCACTGAGTCAGCCTGGACAACTCTGATCTGGGGCTGCATTATCCCCTGAAAATTCACTCTGACTTCCAGAGAGTGATGAAGTGCCAGTGGTGGAGGAGGAGGTGGTGGTGGTGTGGTTTGGCGGGAAGTGTGGAATTCAGCAGAAACACAGGAATAATCCAGTTCACCTCTGTTGTGCTTAAGAGGGGCTGAGCGCTGTTCTGAGTGCCCCACTCACTTGGTGCCCATTGTACGAGGGAGGTACTGCCATCCCCACTTTCCAGATGGGGAAACTGAGGCCAGTTAAAGAGTGGACACAGGGCATATGGCTAGTGGATCTGCAGAGCGTGGCTACTTGGCCGCCTCTCTTTAACTGGAAGCTCTGCTGTCTGGTTGACGGTGCATCATAAGAGCTGTTCCATGCTACAGGACAAGGGGACAAGGTCTGTCCTTAAATTCAGTGCATTTGGATCCTGTTCATGAGCCAAACCTGCTTCTCTTTGTGTTTCCTTTCTGTTCTCTGTAGCAGAGGGCAGCAGTTAAGGTGACTGTTTCCAGAATCCAATGCCCGAGTGTAAATCCCAGCTCCGACATCCTTGTGCGATTTTAAGGAAGTCAGTTGCCTTCCTGTGCCTTGGTTTCCTCCGATGTAATACGTGACTAACGCCTGAACCTGCCTCAGAATTGTGCAGATGATCAAATGAATCACTGTCGGTGAAGGGCTCAGAACAGTGCCTGGGAGGTTGTAAGTGTAGTTTGTGTGCTTGGTGTTATTATATTTTAAAATAATGACAAATCTCTATTTGCTCGAAGAACAGATCTTTGTTGGAAAATTCTTTTGATTGGTTTCTGGGTGGCCAGACAAACAGTCCTCTCTGTTTAGAACAAGGGGCCCCGGTCCAGCCCTGGCCCCGGCCTTTTTAGCTGTGTGACGTTGGGCAAGTCCTTAGACCTTTCTGAGCGTCCATTCTCCCAAAAATACAATCAGGGGTCATCCTCCCCATTAGATTCCTGCGAGCAGTCAGAGAAATTCTGGATCAGAAGCCAGGGGCTGGACATGAGGGGCTCTTCCTGGGAACCAGTCATCTAATAAGACAAATACGATATTGGACAGGGACTTGTGTTTCTCTGAGCGGGGCATGTGCACCATTGGAGAGCCCCTGGGTCATTACTCTTACAGCCGCAAAAGCTGCAGCCACTGTCTTTTCCTCTTTTCCACCTCTTGGGTGGCTGAGGGGCTGGAATCCTCATCTCCACAGTGGGGTTGGTGGGTGTTGGAGGACCATCAGGAACCCTAATTCCTGACAACGAAGGCAAAGTCCCCATGGGGCTCCAAGCTGAGGCTTCCACTGCGCATGTGCTGGGGCATGGTCTGCCAGCCTCACCCTGGGTGTCACAAGGCTTTCGTGAGCCAGAGGTGCTGGACTGTCTGGGGCAGCCTCTTGGACTGGAGGGGCTGCTGGGGTGGCAAGGGTGGCTTGTGCTTTCTGAGGGGGATTTGCATGGAATGTGCTGACCCTCCTAGCTTGGCTGGTGCGGCTGAAGGAAAGATGGAGGTAGGGGCCGCAGGGGTGGCACGTGCCTGCAGGGAGGCGAGGAAGGAGTTTGGGGAGGAGCAGGAGAGGGGAAACTGTCCCCTAACCTGGGGTTGAAACTTACCTGCACACAAGACCAGGGCCTGCCCACCAGCTCCTGTTGTCATTTCCAGTCCAAGGATGGGCTGGGAAGATGGGGTGATGGGGGCCAGAGCTAATCACTCAAGGGGGCACCTCTGAGACAGAGCTCTTCAAAGTGTGATCAGAGAACCACTGTCTGCTCCCGAGGAGCCTTCCTTAGGTTCTTCTGGGCAAATGGTCTGCAATTCTCTGGACTTTCATCTTTATGTAAAGTAGGAGATGCTTAGCTATAACTCAAAAAGCGAGTGTAGTATCATTAAGTTGGTGTCCATGGGCTGGGGAAAATATTAACAGAAAGTATGCACATCCTTCTCCACCCTTCCAACTGGGACTGGTGGCAGGACAGATTGGCACACTCTCAGATCTTTATGGCTCTGATCAGGGAAGTGGGTAAACATTTATACAAGAAAAGGGCATGGTGAAGAGTTGCAGAAAAGGAGACCATATCTTCAAGGGGAAGGAAGGGTGGGAAAGAGGAGAGAGCAAGGGGTGCCAGGGAGAGAGAGGGATGCAGTCAGATGCTTGGAATGGGACTTTGGAGAGACAGATGAGCACAGAGGACATTTGTTATGTTGTGGCCACTGGTGTCTAGAATCCCATTCCTGGTTGGGGAGACACACCCACCAGATGAGTCCTGAACTAGTAGCCAAGTTGAACTCTGTACCAGTTCACATCCCATGGGAAGCAGATGCCTGGTTGGAATTCGATGTGCAAGAGGCCTACTGGGTGGGAAGCCTGTGATGGGTGGGGGAGAGGGAGCAGGAAGGGAGAACCTTCTGCCCACAGTGCGGGTCTGACACCCAGGAAAGGGGAAGCAGAAAGAAGGAGGGTTGGGTGGGAAGAGGTTCAGTCCACCAGGCAGCAAGGAGGGAGTCTCAGAGGGAAGGTAAGTTGATGGAGGAACCCCACATAGGGCCAGAACAGCCTGTTCCTCCAGCTCTGTCCTTGGTTGGGAGCAGGGAGGCTGCCAGGTTCTCTCTTGGAAGGAGATCTGAGCAATGCAGCCCCCTGGCCACTGCAAACCTGAGAGTATGGACAGAGTAGCCCCAAAGAGGGTGGGTTCTGGAGGCAAAGGTCCACTGCATGAGCCAGGCTTACAAGGTGAGAAGGGGTCTCAGGTTGAGGGCTGCAGGGGGCCCCAAGGGATGGAGGCAGAAGCACAGCTTCTCATGCCACTGTTGTTTCAAATAGGCTGCCACGTGGGCTACCACCTTGCCCTGCAGTTCTTAAAGATGGCTCTGGGTGCCAGAAGGCCTCACATCCTCCTGTAAAGCCCCAGCCAGGACGGCAACAGCTGGTGATGGCATACCTGTGGTTCCAAGGCCGGTGTGCGCTGGAACCCTGGGTACCTGAGCCCATCTCCCCGAGCTTCCTTTCAGGTGACCTCCAGCGCCCAAGCCCTGAGGCCTGGGGACACTTAAATTCAGTGGGTGTCATCAAACCAACTCCCAGATCCTTTAGTGTCGGGTGTTAGATGTTTCAAACAGCACTGCTGGAGGAACATCCTTTTCTTTGGGGCTGGATCGTTCCTTGGTGGCCTCTTTTGGGTATTGGTGCCCCAGTTTATTCCGTGAAATTTGCAGGCTGGTGGGTGGGGCCCCATCTCAAGGCCACACCCTCACCCCTGGGGGAAGAGCGTCACCTGGCAGCCCCTCTCTGGCCCTCGGTTTCCCCGGTAGGCATCAGAAGCCACTGGTGTTGTAACCGAAGCTGTCAGCACCTGCCTGGGTGGACGCAGCCTCCTCCACCAGCTGTCAGGGACTGAAATCTCTTAAAGGAGAACACAGCCTTTTTTCCTCCCAGATGAGAGTGGACACTTAAACATAAAACCTCCAGAGAAGACAGGAGTATATACTCATAGGTGTAAGCCACAAAGCAGACCTGTGGTGGGGGGACCCAAAAAAAAGTTAGGTCTCAGCCCTCATGCCGGACCCCTGTGCACATGATCTGATTTGGAAGTAGAGTCTTTGCAGATGTAATTAAGGATCTCAAGATGAGCTCATCCTGGATTAGGGCCTTAAATCTAATGACTGGTGTCCTGATCAGAGACAGAAGGCACAGCCTCAGAGAAAGCCGGGTGATGACGGAGGCAGAGATGAGTCTATCAGTTCCCTAGTGCCAAGGAGCGCTGGCAGCCACTAGTAGCTAGAGAGGCCTGAGATGGACTGTCCCTCAGCCCAGAGGGAACCCACCCTGCCAACACCTTGGTTTTGGACACTGACCTCTGGGGCTGTGAGAGAAAATGTTGTTTCAGCCTCATCTCCTCCCACCCCACCCCCAGTTTCTGGTGCTTGGTTAGAAAAACACCAGGAAATAATACAAGACCCATTCATGAAAAATCAAGCTCCCACATTGGAGGAGGACAGCTAACACCTGTGTATAACGAGGGTGGGGCAGGGCTGGGAGGCACAAGCCTGAAAGGCCACATGCGTTGACTGTGTCTCTGTGCCTTGCTTTTAAGGGACCAAGTATAGGCTGGACGATACCTAGTCACCTGGGGATCTTGTTAAAATGCAGATCCTGACTCAGTAGTTAGGCAGTGGGTGGCGGGGAGGTGTGCTGGGGGATGAGATCCTGCATTTCTTTTTTTTTTTTTTTTTAATTTTTTTTTATTGAGTTATAGTCATTTTATAATGTTGTGTCAAATTCCAGTGTAGAGCACAATTTTTCAGTTATACATGAATATACATACATTCATTGTCACATTCTCTTTTGCTGTGAGCCGCCACAAGATCCTGTATATATTTCCCTGTGCTACACAGTACAATCTTGTTTTGGCAACCACAAGTTTGTATTGTATGTCTGT
This sequence comes from Camelus bactrianus, assembly GCF_048773025.1. Taxonomy (NCBI): domain Eukaryota; kingdom Metazoa; phylum Chordata; class Mammalia; order Artiodactyla; family Camelidae; genus Camelus; species Camelus bactrianus. The sequence goes on from NC_133547.1 coordinate 49,288,841, forward strand.
GAGTCTGTTTCTGTTCTGTATTTATGTTTTATTTTTTTTTAGATTCCACATATGAGTGATCTCATATGGTATTTCTCTTTCTGACTTACTTCACTTAGAATGACATTCTCCAAGAACATCCATGTTGCTGCAAATGGCGTTATGTTGTCAGTTTTTATGGCTGAATAGTATTCCATTGTATAAATATACCACCTCTTCTTTATCCAGTCATCTGTTGATGGACATTTAGGATGTTTCCATGTTTTGGCTATTGTAAATAGTGCTGCTATGAACATTGGGATGCAGGTGTCATTTTGAAGTAGGGTTCCTTCTGGGTATATCCTTAGTAGCGGGATTCCTGGGTCTTATGGTAAGTCTATTCCTAGTCTTTTGAGAAATCTCCATGCTGTTTTCCACAATGGCTGCACCAAACTGCATTCCCACCAGCAATGTAGGAGAGTTCCCTTTTCTCCACAGCCTCTCCAGCATTTGTCATTTGTGGACGTTTGAATGATGGCCATTCTGATTGGTGTGAGGTGATACCTCATTGTAGTTTTGATTTGCATTTCTCTGATAGTTAGTGATATTGAGCATTTTTTCATGTGCCTGTTGATCATTTGTATGTCTTCCTTGGAGAATTGCTTGTTTAGATCTTCTGCCCATTTTTGGATTGAGTTATTTGTTTTTTTCTTATTAAGTCGTATGAGCTGCTTATATATTCTGGAGATCAAGTCTTTGTCGGTTTCATTTGCAAAAATTTTCTCCCATTCCGTAGGTTGTCATTTTGTTTTACTTATGGTTTCCTTTGCTGTGCAGAAGCTTGTAAGTTTCATTAGGTCCCATTTGTTTATTCTTGCTTTTATTTCTATTGCTTGGGTAGGCTGTTCTAGGAGAATGTTTTTGAGATGTATGTGAGATAATGTTTTGCCTATATTTTCTTCTAGCAGGTTTATTGTATCTTGTCTTATGTTTAGGTCTTTGATCCATTTTGAGTTTATTTTTGTGTATGGTGTAAGGGAGTGTTCTAGCTTCATTGATTTACATGCAGGTGTCCAGTTTTCCCAACACCATTTACTGAACAGACTGTCTATATTCCATGGTATATTCTTGCCTCCTTTGTCGAAGATTAGTTGATCAGAAGTTTGTGGGTTCATTTCTGGGCTCTCTATTCTGTTCCATTGGTCCATATGTCTGTTTTTGTACCAGTACCATGCTGTCTTGATTACTGTAGCTCTATAGTATTGTCTGAAGTCTGGGAGAGATATTCCTCCTGCCTCTTTCTTTTTCTTCAGTAATGCTTTGGCAAGTCTAGGTCTTTTGTGGTTCCATATAAATTTTATTATGATTTTTTTTCTAGTTTTGTGAAATATGTCCTGGGTAATTTGATAGGGATTGCATTAAATCTGTAGACTGCCTTGGGCAATATGACCATTTTAACAATATTGATTCTTCCAATCCAGGAGCATGAGATATCTTTCCATTTTTTAAAGTATTCTTTAATTTCCTTAATCAGTGTTTTATAGTTTTCCGTGTATAAGTCTTTCACCTCGTTGGTTAGATTTACTCCTAGGTATTTTATTACTTTGGGTGCTATTTTAAAGAGGATTGTTTCTAAGATCCTGCATTTCTAACAGGCTCCCAGGCAGTGTTGTAGACCTAAGGACCACACTCTGAGCAGTGAGACACAGGATGCTGTGTCTGTGACTGCTCCCTGGACCACATGTGCTGGGGCCTCCTGGAATGCTCAGGAAGAATGGAGGTGTCCCAGGCACCACGCCTGATCTACAGAGTCACTCTCTGGGATCATGGCCTGAACCAGCGTGTCTAACCACTTCCCCAGGAGAGCCTTACAACTGCTGAATTTAAGGTGCACAGGACCATGTGGGTTTCTGGGGTATGCTGGGCTGGGAAGATAGTGGCCCTATGCTGGGGGAGTCTGAGTGTCTTTCTTATTGAGGCAGGGAAAAAAGCATCTGCATTAAAAAAAATTTTATTTTGGTAGGGGGAAGTAATTAGGTTTTTTAATTTACTGGTTTAATGGAGGTACTGGGGATTGAACCCAGGACCTTATACATGCTAAGAATGGGCTTTACCACTGAGATACACCTTCCTCCCTTTCATTCTTTTTTATGGCTGAGTAATATTCCATTGTGTGTACGTGTGTGTGTGTGTGTGTGTGTGTGTACAAATATACATATACAGGCATTACTTTTTTTTTTAAACATCCTTAGTCATTAAATAAGCAGGCAGCTCTTATCAGCCCCTTGGTGTTTTTAATTAGTCCGTGAAATCCACAAATGTGGAGACCTCAGTGTTCGGCCGTTGGTTTAAAGGTATACGCACAAGGATGCTTCATGCCACATCGTACATAAAAGCAAACAATGGGAAGCGAAGGAAGTGCTCACTCACAGGGGATTGGCTTAATCAGTTACATAGTCTCAGACAGCAGCATGTTACCAAAACAGAGGCTGTGCGGCTGCAGGATGGATTAAGTGGAGGAAGAACAGTTGTACAACTGTCGGTGGCTTCTGGAGTGTGTGTTCAAGGGAAATAGATGGATGTGAGGATGGAGTCAGAGCAGAGCACTGGGAAAATCCCCAAGAAGCTTCTGGCCATGGTGGCCTCTGGGGAGCAGGGCTGGGAACTGTAGTGAGGAGATTTCCTTCCTCTCTTGGACTGTTCGCAGTTGTTACTGTGTTCATGTATTAGTGTTTCAACCAACAAGTTAATTAACAAGGAAACAAGTTAGGTGGAGATGTTGGTTAGGTCAGGAAGGACCACCCGACTTGTGGCCAGTGATGGATTTGGCTTCTTTATACTGATGATTCTTAAACTCCCCACGGCTGGTCCGGATTGAGGCTGTCAGATACACACACAGATTGGGGCCCACACCTCTCTAAGGCTCTGGTCTCCACTTCAGGCTGAATGGGGATCACCAGGAGAGCTCATTCAAACCCAGCTTTCCGGGCCCCATCCAGAGCCTCTGGGACAGGCCTGCCTGGGGCATCTGTGTTTCTAGCAAGCTCTCAAGTGGTGCTGACCTGCTGGCTGAGGACCTCAGGTGGAGGAGCCCTGCTTTGAGGGCTCCAAGCCTGGTGTTGGGTATTTCTCCCTCCAGATAACTTGCTACCTTTCCCCACAAAGCAGTAGGTAGTAGATGGGGGAGTTGCTGGCTGCTGTTATGGGTAACTGGGGAGGCAGAGTGGTGATTCCAGCCCGGGATGCACCAGGAATCCCTCCAGAGTGTTTAAAAACGCCTGCATCTGAGCCCCCATCCCAGACCGGGTAATGTCAGAACCTTTCCTTGTAGGCTTAGCCAGGGGTTGTTTAAAAAACACCGCAGGGAAGCTTTGATTGCAGGCTGTGTCTGAAGGTCCTAGGGCTGTTGCAGCAAAGTCCACAAACTGTGGCTTAAACAACAGAAATGGAGCCAGAAGTGTGAACTCAAGTTGGCTCTCAGCAGGATTGGTCCTTCTGATGCCGGCTGGGGAGGATCTGAACCAGGGCTTCTTCCTTGAAGCTGTCTTCTCTCTGTCTTTTCGCATCATCCTCTCTTAATGCATGCCTGTCTAATTTTAAAAATAAGAACACCAGTCATATTGGATTAGGGGCCACCCCAGCCATACCAGTGTGACCTCATCTGCACTAATTACCTCTGCAGTGACCCTATTTCCAAATAAGGTCACATTCTGAGGTCCTGGGGGTTAGGACTTCAGCATATGAATTTTGAGGGCCATAATTCAACGATAGACTGGGTGTAAGGCTTCCTTCTCAAACTAATGTGCCCACGAATTCTTGGGGACCTTGTGACGATGCAGACAGAGCAGGTCTGGGGCAAGGCCCAGAACTCTGCATTTCTAATCAGAGTCCAGAGAGTGAGGACCAGGTTGTATTAAGGAATTGATGTTAATGACATTGTGATTGGATAAGAAAGTGTCATTTCTTTTTTACAGGATATGTGGGCAGACATAGTTAAGGTTAACATGTCAGGATGACTATCATTTTCTTTCAAATATTCCCATGAACAATAAAGAGGAAATAGGGGCAAATGTTGACAAGTATTAAATCCAGGTGGTAGGTGTAGGAAGGTTTGTTTTGTTAGCCTGCTTTTCCTCATGTTAGAAATTTTTCATAGTAAGAAATTAAAAAAAAAAAAGAAAGAAAGAAAAGCTTTCCAGGTAAACCTAAGGAGCACCTGGGGCTGAGTGGATGGTTGGATGGAAAGACAGATGGAGGATGCTTGGGCATCAGGCATTGGGTTCCAGGACTGCTCACTGGGAACAATAACTGTGTGCACCAGCATCCTCTGTGTGCACTTGATTTTTCTACCAACTGTCTCTTTTTCCTGTTTGCCTCCGAGTGAGTTCTGGGAGGTGTCAGGAAGGGGGTGGGGTTCTGGGATTGCTTATCTGGATTGACTGCTCTGGGAGCCGGGGACAATTCAGGTTTCTGGGCAACAGTCTTTGCTTCTGTGTCCCCAGCTCTTAGCATAATGCCCAGCACACAACAGGCACTCAATAAATGCACTGAATAAATGAATGAACGATTGTATACTTCCTCTGAAGGCCCGGTCTACTGCAGAGGAGCCAGGCTCAGGGAGGTCAGGTGACCCATCCTAAGGGCTGCACTGGGTCTGAACTTCTAAGCCTGTGCTGTCCATTGGAAATAAGTGGCAAGTCTCGTACATGATTCTTAATGTTCCATTGGCATGTTTTCAAAGTGAAAAGAAACGGGCGACATTAATCCTGATGATATATTTTGTTTAACCCAATACAGCCAGGATAATATTTCAGCATGTCATCTCTGTTTATGATTACAGAGAGGTAGCACAAGGGGGATCTTTGTGGCGAGGGAAGAGTTCCATATCTTGATTGTGGCGGTGGTTACATGAATATATACATATGATGAGAGGACACAGAATTATACACACATGTCAGTTTCCTGGTTTTGATTCTATACGATAATTATGATAGTTACCTAAGATGTCACTGTCTGAAACTGACTGAAGGGTACCCGGGACCTCTGCTTATCTTTGCAACTTCCTGCGAATCTATAATTCTTTCAGAGTCAAGCTTAAAGTGTTTGCGGTATTTTACAATCAAAAAGAAATTTTAACTTAACATTAAAAAGTACAGCCAAGTCTCTGAACTCTGGTGTGTGTCCTACACTTAAAGCACATCTCAGTTGGGACCAGTTCAAAGGCTTGATGGCCACACGTGGCCCTGCGGCTGCTGCATTGAACAGCATGGGTGTAGCCTTTGCTTCTTGTCTTCAGCACAGTGCTCCTTCTCACAGGGGGATTCCTGGAGGCCTCTTCTGTGTCTCCTGCTTGCTGATTGTCTGATAGATAAGTTACTTCTCCCTTACATAAGTTAGTGCCTTCTGATAAGCCTCAGTTTTCCTTATCTGTAAGGTGGGACATATCCCATCCCAGCTGTTGTGAGGGTTAAGTGAGATACTGCGTGTTGGGTACTCGGTTAGGACCTGGCCCATCATTCACGGGAAGCCGACATTTACTAGTATTGTCATACTTGCAACCCCAACCTGCATCTTCACCTGGTTCCCCTAATGTTATGATACGCTCCTGCCTCTGTCTGCTGGCCTCCCCAGGCGATGAATGCCCGAGCATCTCCTCTGGTTTCCACTGAGGGGCAGGAGGTAGGATGACATCCCCATGGATCCTTGGCAGCCAGCTCCTGGTTAGATACCCTGTAGTGAGCTGGCTGCGGGCTTGGAGATCAGACCTTCTGCAAAGATATGTGCAAAGCCTCTTGTGAAACTGAGGACTTCCTCTCTAAGCCCTGGGCTAAACCCACAGCCCAGCCGGCAGGCAGTTGCTTTTTGCCTTATAAGGCAACCCCTCGAAGCCGGTGCACAGGTGAGCAGGCAGCTGCAGGGGCCTTGCTTGGCTCAGCCCCCAAGGCGCTCCCAACTGAGCCTGTGCACAGAGGATCTCAGCAATGAGGGGATTTTGACACCTTTTATGGTTTTAGAGAAGAAGACACAGACCTGTGAACCACAGAGGCAGAAACCCAGAGCTTTATCATGGTGAGAAATGCTGGGGTGACCTCCTCGACACTTTCTGCAAAACCAGGATGTGACTAACCCCGCAGAATGGCTGGCTCACAGAATACCACTTAGGAGACTGTGTGTGCCCCTGGGTTAGCCGGGTGGCAAGAGGCAGTCACAGGAGTCAACTGCAGGATTTAAGCAGGGGATGGTGATGTCATTGGATGGGGTATAAACCCTACCTCCACCCTCGTCCGAGCCTCAGGGCTCGTCCTTGGGGTCTCCCTGGTGGTCAGGTTAGGTTTTCTCACATGGTCCTTGAACCCTGTTCTGTCTTCGCAGGACAGCACCCTCTTTGCTTCTCATTCATCTCGGCATTCACTGGTGGTGGGGATCTCTGGGAGATATGATCTGAGCTGAGGCCCAAATGGGGAGGGAGTGAAGAAAGTGGTACACTGTCCTGGCTGGAGTGGAAGGGCTGGTGTGAAGGCTCTGAGCTAGGGGGTCCATGTGCTCCAGACCCGATGGGTGGAGAGATGGCTGGGCCCAGGGGGCAGCGGTCACATGGTCTGGTCTGGATGGGACGATGGGAAGTCACTGGAAGGGTTTTTATGCAGAAAAGTGTGATCTGACTTAGTTGGTGGAACCTCGCTGAGCTGCAAGGAGGACAGAGTAGGGGACAACCAGCCTCCACTGATGCAGTGGCTTTCTCTGTGCCCCCTCTGTGGGTGGGGCTTGGGGGACACACGCGTCACTGTGCTCTTGGGGACACTGCATCCTTGTGCTGCTCACAGGGCAGAGGGACGTGGTCCCCCTCACACTGCTGTCCCTGGCTGCCCTCCCCTGGGTCCTCCTTCCTGTGACCCCTTCATGGATAATGATGAAGTCTTACTTGGCTGATTGGCGAGATGGGAAGAGGCAGGAACCCCAGGTAACTGTCTTAGGCTCCAAACTGTAAACCACTGGGCTTCATGGCTTCAGTTCGTTCTCATGCCATGTCAGGGCCATCCCTGCCCCCAACTTCTCACCCCATCCCCACTGTCCTCACTATACCAGGGGCAACAGGAAATGATTTTGAAAAGGAAATCTTTAAAAAACACATGATCCAAAGATCGTGTGATGGAAAGGAGGAGAAAATGGAGTGGAGAAACTGGACAGAGCCGAGTGCTGAAGGCCAACAGCAGTGGTAAGGAGTGTCGGTGACAGCGTGCGCCTTTGGTGTGCAGCGATGAGAAGGGTGCTTGACCTCCAGGGTCTTCATCCCATCAAATCACAACCCCAGTTTAATCATGAGAAAAAGCTCAGGCAAATCCCGCTGGAGGAGCGACCTTCCAAAGCTGCCCAGGTCATCACTACGCTAGAACTTGTACTGTGAAAACCCTGACCAGAGCGAATGATTTTGCAGCGGTCATGAGCGCCACCTTGTGGGCAAAGGGCTGCAATAACTGTGCTGAGTGTAGGCAGAAACGCAGAGGTGCAGACCTGGCTTGGAGCTCGGAAAGGCTTACCATCCTTCGGGGCAGCGGCTGCTCATCCATTGGGGAAAGGGCAAAGCAAATGAGGGACTCCTCGTTTCAGCAATATCTGTTTGCATCTTTACCTTTGGCCGGAGACGGAGCTGATCCAGCCCATTGTCATCAGTCCAAGACAGCCTGGCAGGTGCAGATGAAACCGGCTTTATTAACGGCTGCCCCTCCCACCTGCTCCTGACAATGGGCAGAGAGCCACCTTCTTGTCCTTGGATGAAAAGCCCAGACCTTTCCCTTGATTTTTTTCGCCCTCCATTCTTAGGAAATTAGGTCCTGGGGTCACTTGAGATTGACAATGTTCCCAACTCATTAATTAAACATGTCCAGTCCCAGCTAACAAAGCTTGGAGCTTGACTGAACGTTCAGTTCCTCCCCTCCCGTCTAGCACCTGCTGGGAATCTCTGGGGACAGCAGTTTTGCTCTGACTTGCTCCCTTCTGCCCCTCAGCTGCTGTTTCTGGCTAGGGTTGCCAGGTAAAACCAGAATGTGCAGTCAAATTTGTATTTTAGATGAAAAACAAGTAATTTCTTCGCCATCTAAATATGTCCCATGCAGTATTTGGGACCATTCATACTAGAAATTGCTCATTGTTTATCCAAAATTTGAATTACCTGGGTGACGTGTCATTATTGGCTACACTTGGTGATCCTATTACTGTCCCATCCAGGGTCACAGCATTGTTTCTCATTGCTGCTGGAACAAATTACCACAAATTTAGTGGCTTAAGACAACAGTAATTTATTCTCTTACACCGTTCAGGAGGTCAGAAGTCTGAAATCAGGGTGTCTGCAGGGCTGAGTTCCCTTTGGAGTTTCTAGAGAATTCCTTCCCTTGCTTTTTCCAGGTTCTAGGAGGTCCTTCTTTCATCCTCAAAGCAGCAAATATAGCATTTTCCAGTCCCTCCCTCCCTCCCCTTCCCACTCCTTCCATGATCACATTTCCTTATCTGACTCTGACCGTTCTGCTCTCTGTGATGACACTGGGCCCACCTGGAAAATTCAGGGTGATCTCCCCTCCTGAGGTTCTTACCTTCATCAGGTCACATATCCACAGGTTCTGGGAATGAGGATGTGGGTGTCTCTAGGGCTGTTGTTTGGCCTCCCATAAGGGGCAAGCTGGCTTCAGGTCATCTGGGCCTAGCCCATGTTTCCAGCAGCCTTTGATCTCGTGACCACTTCTGTGCATCCTTGGGAGGCCTCCTTGATCACTGCAACTCCCCTGCCTGGGCAGTGCCTGTCCTTCGGCTCCCAGTCTGCCCTGGGCTGGCTGACCCCCTCCCTGTGGCCTGTCACTGCAGGTCCCTGGGGAGATTCACTGTGACTCCAGGTGGCCATGCCCACTGTGAGTCCTGAATCTTGTCCCAGATCCCGCACCTCTGATGGTCTGCCAGGTGGCAGCAGGGTCACTGCCAGGAGCAGACCCTGCTCTGCTGCCCCCACACTCAGCTATGGCACATGTGACGTGGCCATCGGCTGGAGCTCTTGGAGGGGCACTGTTGTCCCCACCCACTATCGGAGCATCTACACAAATTACTGGGCTTTGTCAGAAAGGGAGGTTTGCCTCCTCTTCCATTTATTTAGTTAATCATGTGTCTATGAACATGTTTTATTAACTCTGCTTCCCAGATGCTTTCTGGGAAGCAACAGCTGTAGGCACAGGGAAAGCCTTAAGCCTAAGGCTATGTTTGACAGAGATTCATACACATTTCGTTACACACTACAGTCCAGAAACCAAAAAACCATTCATGCCTTCATTTCTTTGGGATTTATTCTAGAGGCTTTTAGATTGTTCTGTAGTTGAGAACTTTTAACCACAGAAGTGCCAAGTGGCACTGATGCAGCCCAAGGCCTGTTTCTTGGTCTTTCCAGTCACTGTGCTTCTGATGTTTATTTCAAATCTACACTTTAAAGGCAGGAATACATGTTCCAGGAGGGGCTGGAGGCCCAAACTGCACCCCGAATGAGCTCAGAAAATTCTGGGTATTTCAGACTTACTCTTAAGTCGAGTGTCTGTAGCTGGATCCACGTGTGCTGGGGCCAGATCTATAACTAGGTATTCTCCAAATAAACCTAGTTTATTTAAAAATACATTTATTTTTTATTGAACTATAGTTGATTTACAGTATTGTGTTAGTTTTAGGTATACAACAAAATGATTCAGTTTTATATATATACATGTATATATATAAAATCTTTTTTCAGATTATTTTCCATTATAGGTTATTACAAGATATTCAGTATAGTTCCCTGTGCTCTACAGTAGGACCTTGTCGTTTATCTGTTTTATATATAGTAGTTAGTATCTGATGATCGTAAACTCTTTTCCCTTTAGTAACCGTAAGTTTGTTTTCTATGTTTGAGTGTTTGTTTTGTAAATAAGTTCATTTGTGCTATTTTTTTTAGATTCCACATATAAGTAATATCATATGATATTTGTCTTTCTTTGTTTGACTTAGTTCACTTAGTGTGATAATCTCTAGGTCCATCCATGTTGCTGCAAATGGCATTATTTCATTCGTTTTTATGACTAATATTTCATTATATATACACATGTATAGTATATTTAATATATATTATGTAACATAATACTATTCCATTATATATACATGTATATGTGGTGTATATATATATACATTTATACACACACACACACACACACACACACACTACTTTGTCTTTAGCCAGTCATCTGTCGATGGACATTTAGGTTGCTTCCATGTCTTGGCTGTTGTAAATAGTGCTGCATGTATCTTTTCAAATTAGTTTTTGTCTTTTCCAGATGTATGCCCAGGAGTGGGATTGCTGGATCATATAGTAAGTCTATTTTCAGTTTAAGAAACCTCCATACTGTTCTCCATAGTGATTGCACCAATTTGCACTCCCACCAACAGTGTAGGAGGGCTCCCTTTTCTCCTCACCTTCTCCAAAGTTTATTATTTGTAGACTTTTTGATGATGGCCATTCTGACAGGTATGAGGTAATACCTTATTGTAGTTTTTATTTGTATTTCTCTAATAATTAGCGATGATGAGCATCTTTTCATGTGCCTGTTGGCCATCTGGATGTCTTCTTTGGAGAAATGTTTGTCTAGGTCTTCTGCCCATTTTTGATTGGGTTTGTTTTTTTGTCATTGAGTTGTATGAGCTGTTTGTATATTTCGGAATTTAAGCCCTTGTTGGATGCATCATTTGTAAATATTTTCTCTCAGTCCGTAGGTTTTCTTTTCATTTTGTTTATGGTTTCCTTTACTGTGCAAAAGCCTGTAAGTTTAATTAGGTCCCATTTGTTTATTATTGCTTTTATTTCTATTTCCTGGGTAGACTGATCTAAGAAAATATTGCTACAATTTATGTCAGAGAACATGTCACCTGTGTTGTCTTCTAGGAGTTTTATGATGTCATGTTTTATATTTAAGTTTTTAAGCTATTTTGAGTTTATTTTTGTATATGGTGTAAGGGAATGTTCTAACTTCATTGATTTACATGTAGCTGTCCAACTTTCCCAACATCGCTTGCTGAAGAGACTCTTCTCCTTGGTATATTCTTGCCTCCTTCGTCAAAGATTAATAGGTATGTGTTTATTTCTGGGCTGTCTGTTCTGTTCCATTGATCTTTATGCCTGTTTCTGTACCAGCACCATGTTGTTTTGATTACTGTAACTCTGTAGCATTGTCTGAAGTCTGAGAGGGTTATGCCTCTAGGTTTGTTCTTTTTCCTCTGGATTGCTTTGGCAACTTTGAGTCTTTTGTGTTTTTGTATGAATTTCAGGATTATTTGTCCTAGTTCTGTGAAAAATGTCATGAATAATTTGATACGGATTGCATTAAATCTGTAGATTTCTTTGGATAGTGTGGCCATTTTAACAGTGTTAATTCTTCCAATCCAAGAGCATGGGATATCTTGCCATTTCTTTGAGTCATCTTCGGTTTCCTTTATCAGTGTTTGATAGTTGTCAGCGTATAGGTCTTTGACCTTGTTGGTTAGGTTTATTACTAGGTATTTTATTATTTTTTACTCAATTTTAAACAGGATTGATAGACCCAGTTTTAAAGGTAAACATAATAAAAATATCCACATTTGAAGCTTATATAAATATTATTCAAATGTAACAGTAACTGCAGTCACTGTTAAGAATAGGGGCTAGCACACCATGGCTTGTAAACCAAATCCAGCCACTGCTGCTTTTGGACAGCCAGTGAGCTAAGAATGATTTTCACACTCTAAATGATTGGAAAACAAAATCAAAAGAATAATATTTCATGACATGTGAAAATTCTGTAAAAGTCAAATTTCAGTGCCCATAAATAAAGTCACAGAGGAGCACACAGCCATGCCCAGCTGTCTCTCTGTTGCCTGTGGCTGTTTTTGTGTCCCAACACCTTTGAGTGGCTGTGACAGAGATGGTCTGGCTTGAAAAATCTAAAATATTTGCTACCTGGCCCTGTACAGAAAAAGTCTGCCAACCCCTGGGTTAGCCCAATAAGTGGCTTTTTCAGGGAGGAGAATGATATCACTTGATGTTGCTGAGAATTGCCAGTGCTTGATGATAAAAAGCAGGCAGACTTTTAGTTGGTTTAATTGTCGTAATCTCTGCGGCTAGGCAATCCCCGCCCCCAGCCCTTCCATCACCACGCCCCAGTGCCCACATCTAGGACTGTCATCATGGCCCCTGCCCTGGGTGTGCTTTTGCCTATAGGAAATCGCCTTTTTGCATAGAATGCAATCACCCTGGATATTCCTGATTTATACCCCCAACGTTTGTGTGCCTAAGGACAAGGGATCTAATCCTTCTACTCCCTTGGCTGCTGGTGGCAGAAACCTAACTAGAGTGAGCTGAGGTGAAGAGTTGAGGTTACTCAGTTCGTGTCCATGACCCACAGGAGGGTGGAGGTGGCTGGGCTTCGGGACGCTTGGCTCTCACAGGACGGCCTCAGTACCCGGACTGACCTCTCCACTAGAAACTGTGCCTTATGTCAGCAGTCAGGCAGCCTCAGGGAGCAGGCGGGAGGGGCTCTCTTTGCTTGGTTACAACTTGGAAAGGCATCTGATGAGCAGGGAGGATGGGGATCAGGGTAGACTAAAGAGCTTGGAAGGCAGACCCTTGACACACAAAAGGGAAATGTTCAGATGATCTCAGTTTTTCAGCCTGGAAATCCCTGTGTACGTCTTTCTTTCTTTCTTTTTTTAATATTGCTCATTGCAGTGTTATTTTAATAGCCAAAAGGTAGAAAAAACCTGAACCACCAACAATAGAGAAATAAACAAATAAGTTTATATGTGGTGGTAGCTACCAAAATGTCATGTTTTCCACGTAAATGTAGTAACATGGAAAAAGGATTAAAACATTGTATTTATTTATTTTTTATTGAAGTGAGGTCGATTTACAGTGTTGTTAGTCTCTGGTGTACAGCATAGTGATTCAGTTATACACATAAATATTCTTTTTCATTATAGGTTATTACAAGATATTGAATATAGTTCCCTGTGCTACACAGTAGGACCTATGTTTTCCCTGTGTATTTCTTAATATCCCACCTGCTTTCCCGACATAGCCTCTCACTGTTCTTGTTTTTTCTCTGCTTATCTTCCCCAGGCCTCCCATCCACAGACATATGCCCCCAACCCTCCCTTCCCCTCAGCTTAATCATTCCTCCTTCCCACTTACTCAGTAAGGTGGGACTGAATGATAAAGGATTGTGAGGGTGAGGACTGTGATCCTCCCAGAATAAAGTAAATAGGAGACTTTAGTTTTGGAAGGAAGAGGACTTGTTTGGGTTTGGCTGGGCTGAGGCTGAGGTATAGCCTTTTGGACAAATGGGCTCTGAGTGCAGCCGAGATGACCAGTTTGATGTGCAGGTTTAGGGGTCAGCACAGTAGACAGATGGGAAGTGAAGTCATCAGGAAGGCTGTCAGCAGGAAGGACGTTAGCTCAGAGAGGATGCTTGGGGTGAAAGGAGGGGGCCAGAGGGAAGGCATGAAGAGCTCCCGGAGAACAGAAGGCAGAAAAGACCGAGTGAAAACTACCAGGGAGGGCATGGGAGAAAAGCCAGGGCTGAGTGACCCGGATCCCCAGGAGAGAGAGTCTTAATAAGGAGGCGGGGATGCCGACTGTAGTACATCTGGACTGAAGGTGCCCGACAGTAGAGAGGTGGAGGGATGCCCCAGGAGAGTTGCCTGCGTCTTGAACCAGAGGCCTCAGTAGTGGAGGGTCCCTCGGCTGGGTTACCTGCCTCTCCCTTCTCTCAGTGTGTCTCTATTGGGCCCACGCTCCTCTCTTCCAGCTACGCTCTCATCCCAGCCTCACCCCAGCTACCACAGCCCAGACCGGACACTCTCCCATCCCAGGTGCTCCTCCCTGGCTCCTCCGCGAGTCGTCAGCCACTCTCTTTGGTCTCCAGCTCCTTTCCCAGCTCTTCCCCAGGTCTGGTCTCCAGCCCTTTTCCCAGCTCCTCCCGCAGCTGCGCGCAGGAATCCCACCTCTTTCCTTCCTGCCAGCGGCTGTCCGCGGGCCCCGCCCACAGCCCCGTCCCCATTCGCCTGCGCTGGCCCACGCCCCATGAGGTACATTGCTATTGGCTGGGTCGTTTACGGGGCTCCGCCCCCTAGGCGTTCACTTCTGCGACTGGGGCAGGTAGCCGTCTGTCAGCGCCGTCGCCTGGCAACGGGGTTGAGCCGTTCCGGGGTGGTGGTGGGAAATCTGTGGACCACGACTGGAAAGGCAGGTCAGGTCAGCGCTGGGGTGGAGGGCAAGGGCATCGGTGGGGTAGGGGGGAGGTCACTGGCCCGGGGGCTCTGGAAGGAGCAGCCCGGCTAGGGTAGGGATAGGGGCAATGGTCCTGGTCCCTGGAATGGACCTGGGCCCTGCCCCTCCCTGGCTGCCCGAGATTCTGTGTCCCTTGGTGGGGTTTGGAGTGGTGGGACAGCTCTGAGGAAGGGAGGGAAAGAGGGTCAGTTGGCACAGAAGCACTCCTCACTTTCTGCCTTTCGTGTGGTTGAGATCAGAGGGTTCCTGCAGATGCTTTCCCTAGGGTCTCCAGGGTGGAGGCCAGCTGTCGAGAAGGGGCAGAGAGCGAATGGACGCGGGAAGAACTGGGGAGCATCTGACGGAGGAGGCGAGGCAGGGGTTGTCCTGGAGTGTGTAGTGGGGTGGGTGACCTTCCTTCTTGTCTTCTGACCGCATGCTGCTCTCTGTCCCAGGAGAGTGGAGCTGATGGCTAAACTTAGGGGAGAGGAGAAGAAAGCACTCCCAGGTCAATACCCAGCAGATCAGCCAGTGGGGCCTCTGGAGGGAGGGAAGCCAACCTTGGGCAGGAGGACCAGTCACCTTCTGGCCCACAGGAACTCTGTGCATTGTGGGGCTGGCCCAGGCTCAAGCTGACCCTTCACATAAGGGCTGCTGGTTCTGGGATGTAAACAAAGCTTGAACCAGATAAGGTAGCTGGAGGCTTCCCAGGAAGTGGGTACTGAGGGCCAGGTGACTGCTCCCAGGACAGTGGCCCCTTGGAGATAGGGAGTCTGGGATGTCCTTGGAGGACAGGAGCCATCAGAGATGCTTTGAGAGAGTTGGCTGAGCTGTCCTAGGATGCCAACAGAAACTGTGGCCCATTCTGCAGAAAAATGGCTCCTGGCTCCCTTTCCAGCACTGAGGGTGTTTGTTCCTTCCAAGCTGGGCTGTTTCCGTTGCTGGAAGTCGAGAACTCTACCTTCTGTTGCCTTGGGCTCAGCTCTCTCTCCTTCTCTGACCTCTAGAAAGCAGAATTAAATGTTCTGTTCCCTCATTTAATCCTTTCCACCTCGTTACAGGGCTGGTGGCCCTTTCCCAATTTTACTAAGTTTCGAAGAGACTTAGTAATTTGTCCCTGGTCATAACATCAACCAATGTCAGAACTTGAACTCAGATCTGCTCATCATGGCTTACACTGTAACTTCAGAGCCTGGGGGCCTCCGTGTGGGAGGCAGGCACTCTGATTATTAGTGCATTTCACTGCCCACCCTCCCGCTCTGCCCCACAGCCCCACATCTTTGGAAGCTCATTTCTCATTCCCAGCCTTACTGACATTTGGGCCAGGTACTTCTTTGTTGCATGGGGCTGTCCTGTGCATTGCAGAGTATTTAGCAGTACCCCTGGTTTCTATCCATTAGAAGCCAGCAGCACCCTCTCTCTGGCTGTGACAGCCAAGCATCATTGCCAAATGTCCCCTGGGGGACAAAACTGTCCCCAGTTGAACCAAGGTAAGCAGTCTGAAAGGAACGTTGAGGTGCGTTCTCCTGAAAGAAGACTTGATAGATGCAAACCTGCGGAAGACTCAGACCAGTGCTGGGTTGTTTTATACACAACTTGCCAGGAAAAAAAAAAGTTTATCCTGCATATGGAGGTGCACCTAGTACAGTCCGTGAGGAAACCATTGTCAGGAATTGAAAGAAAGTTCAGGGATGTGCATTTGGAGAGAAGTAGGAATGCATCATTGGAGGCTTTTGTTTCCTCCCCGAAGTTGGTTACAGAGATTTCTGTCCTGATTAAAGTGAGTCTAGGCTGGAGGAACTTGGAAACGCTGTATTGCTGCCAGTGCTTCCCTCTGCCTTGCGCGGGGTGCTTTAACAGGAAGTGGGGCATCCTTGGAGCTGTTTGGAGATGCTCACCTGTGCCCTGTGGGGGTGCAGGGTTGTGTTCTTAGAGGCTGTGCATCCTCCCACCTGTCATGGACTCCAGTCCTGTGGCTCCTGCTTATGGCTGCGACATCCCGTTCTCCCTTCTCCTTGAAAGAAAAACTGGTGTTTCCAGCTGTCTGGCTGCCTTGCTTCCAGGCCTTTCCCTGATGTCTCCTCCCGATGTTGTCCTGTGCCCACTGCACGCCAATGGTCTGCACCTCTGGCCCTCCCTGTTGGCATCTTTCCCAGCCACCGTTGTTTTTCATGGGCATCTGAGCCCCACGGAGGCTGGCCAGGCTACTGTTTTCAGACAACAGCGGAGGAGCCTGTTTCTGGTGGGACGGGGGTGGGGGTTGGGGAGGGCTGGAAGTGAGGGGCTGGGTGGAGGCAGACGAGTGCCCCCTTGCTCTGTAGCCTGCCTCCGGTACCCTCCCCACATCAGACCTCGCCAGGATGTGGGATGATGTTCCTTTCACCCTGTGCCTTTGTGTGCACTGTCTGACTTCCCAGGTGAACTGCCTGTGGGCACCCGAAGACCCAGCTGGAACCTGTCCCTTGGATGTTTTCTACTCTCAACCTCTGTTCTCTCTTCGCCCCAAGCCTGTTAATCCCCCGAGCACTTCTTGTTGGATGGGACGCCCCTGCAGCTTCTCTGTATGCCTGCCCTCTGCCGGGCATTATCTGGCCCAGGAGATGCTGTGTTACCTGTTGGAAGGAATTAGATGCCTGTGAGGATGTCAGGAAGGCCAATGTCCTGGAGGGGCTGAACCTGTGACCTCTGAGTGACACAAACCCTTGGCTGTGCTGATTCCTCAATTGTTTGACATCTGGGAACTTCTGAGGAGGGCCATTTAAGTGTTGGCAGCCTTTTAACTCCAGACTGCCCCTGAAAGAGGCTGGTATCCCCTTGGTAGAGAGATTCCTCGGTTTTGAGAAAGAAGGAAGCCTTCTCAGGATTTGCGGAATTTGAGGGGTGGCATTTAGATCGCTTCACCGTTAGAGAGGTGGAGGTGGCATTGGCTGGAGACCCTGTCCTTGCTGTCAGGTGCCTCTGGGCTTTTTCCTTCTGGGGAGCCCTTGGAAGCCTGCTTGGGTGGGCATGGCTGTCAGCTGGCCTCAAGGGTCCAGCTTTGATGTGAAGCTGTGCCAATGTCTCAAAAACCTTTCCCTCAAGGTGTCGGGAGGCCACTGTCTCTTCCAGTGTTAGGTGAGTCACAGGGTTGGTTTCTCATGTCACAAACTTTCAGGTGTTCTATAAGAAGTAAAATGTGTGATTGTCTTTGTTAGAAAGACCTGGAGAGTGAAATAGAATTCACTAGGGAGCATCTTCATACGCTGACATTTTCAGGATTTCAGCAGAAACGAGAGGGGCGCAGGGAGTGTTGTGTGATAAGTGTTTTGGTGACTTGATATGTTAACACAGATTTTGAGAGAATCTCAAACCTCCCTGGTTGGGGAGGGTATGAATCTAACCATACTTTTGACTAAAGCTGTCATGATTTACTGGTAACATAAATAAAGCTGGAACCAAGCAAAAGCAAAACCACGCTTCGTAGATGGATCGGGTCACTAGCCAGGGTCCCAGGGTAACCCACAGCCCCTTTCCTGGTCAGTAGAGCAGTGGAGCGTCCCTCCTAATTATTACCCTACCCCCTCTGTTCCTCCCGCATCCTTGATGAAAAGTATTGTCCAGTGCCCCCTCCACGCCAATGGTCACTGACTGAACGGACCCAGTCACTGACTGAACCTTCCCTTCTTTGAGCCTTCCAAGAAGACATCCCCACTCTACGCTCTCACCCAGGTCCCCCCACTTCCTTGCCACAGCTGACTGGAAATACAGCCTGACTACAGCCTCATCCTTAGCCAGTGGGCATCGACCTACTTGCTAGTGTGATTTCTCCTGGGCGTTGCCTTCAGACACTTAATACTTACAGCACAGGTTTGCAATAGGTAGAATATATTAAATTTATGGCAGAATTGATGATGTTCATACCTTCTTTCTGTCTTTGTTTGGCACTCTTTCCTGCTCCTTCCAGAACTGATGAGTATTTAGAAGTCAAACGACAATGGCACATCTCCTCATCAAGTCACAAGTGTTGACTTGTGACAGGTTGTTTCTTGGGACTCTCAGAAGAGTTGATGGAGAGGATGGATCTGCCTTGGCGTAGCTGCTTGAGCTGTACCTGCTGCTGGGGACCAGGCACCAGCTGGTGCCACACCCTGTATCTTAGAGATGAGGAAGGCTTTAATTAGGCTGGACCTTGAGCCCAAGGCTAGAGGTTTTCCTTCTTGACTCTTAATGCAGGTGAGAAACTTGAGAAGTGGAAGCATTTAGATCAGATGGCCCCTGAATGGCAGCCCCAAATGAGGTTGTGTAAGCCCCCATCTTCAGCCCACCTTTATAAGGGTGATATAGCCCCTCTCCAAGGAGCCTTCAGCTGGAGGCTTCCTGTTCAGTGCAGAGGGGTCCCCCAGCCAGAATGGCTCTGATTAAAAAAAAAAGATGGAAACATAACAAGAGTGTTGGAGAGGATGTGGAGAAATTGGAACGCTCATGCTTTGCTGCTGGGAATGTAAAATGGAAAATAGTTTGGCAATTCCTCAAAAATCAAACATCAGGTTATATGACCCAGAAATTCCATTCCTAGGTATATCCCCTTCAAATTTGAAAGCAGGGACTCAAACAAGTACGTGGACATGTATGTACACAGTAGCACTATTCACAACACCCAAAAGAAACAGCCCAGATGTCCATCAACAGGTGAATGGATAAACCAACCGTGGTATCTCCACACACTGGAATATTAGTCAGTCATAAAAGAATGATGTATTGATCATGCTACAGTATGAATGAACCTTTATTATTTTTTAAACATTTTTTATTGATTTATAATCATTTTACAATGTTGTGTCAAATTCCAGTGTAGAGCACAATTTTTCAATTATACATGAACATATATATATATATATTCATTGTCACATTCCTCTCTCTGTGAGCTACCATAAGATCTGGTATATATTTCCCTGTGCTATACAGTATAATCTTGTTTATCTATTCTACAATTTTGAAATCCCAGTCTGTCTCTTCCCACCCCCCACGCCCTTGGCAACCACAAGTCTGTATTCTATGTCTATGAGTCTATTTCTGTTCTGTATTTATACTTTGTTTGTTTGTTTTTTAGATTCCACATATCATATGGTATTTTTCTTTCTCTTTCTGGCTTACTTCACTTAGAACGACATTCTCCAGGAGCATCCGTGTTGCTGCAAATGGTGTTATGTTGTCGATTTTTATGGCTGAGTACTATTCCATTGTATAAATATACCACATCTTCTTTATCCAGTCATCTGTTGATGGACATTTAGGCTGTTTCCATGTCTTGGCTATTGTAAATAATGCTGCTATGAACATTGGGGTGAGGTGTCATCCTGAAGTAGGGTTCCTTCTGGATATAAGCCCAGGAGTGGGATTCCTGAGTCATATGGTAAGTCTATTCCTAGTCTTTTGAAGAATCTCCATACTGTTTTCCACAGTGGCTGCACCAAACTGCATTGCCACCAGCAGTGTAGGAGGGTTCCCTTTTCTCCACAGCCTCTCCAGCATTTGTCATTTGTGGACTTTTGAATGATGGCCATTCTGACTGGTGTGAGGTGATACCTCATTGTAGTTTTGATTTGCATTTCTCTGATAATTAGTGATATTGAGCATTTTTTCATGTGTCTATTGATCATTTGTATGTCTTCCTTGGAGAATTGCTTGTTTAGGTCTTCTGCCCATTTTTGGATTGGGTTGTTTATTTTCTTCTTCTTGAGTCGTATGAGCTGCTAATATATTCTGGAGATCAAGCCTTTGTTGGTTTCATTTGCAAAAATTTTTTTCCATTCTGTAGGTTGTTTTTTTGTTTTACTTATGGTTTCCTTTGCTGTGCAGAAGTGAATGAACCTTTAAAGTGTTATGCTGAGTGAAAAAATCCAGACCCCAAAGGCCATTTATTGTATGATTTTGTTAACGTGAAATGTTCAGAATAGGCAAATCCCGAGAGACGGCATATTATTGGTTGCAAGGGTCTGGGAGGCCAGGGGACGGAATGGGGATTCAGTGCCAGTGGGTCTGGGGTTTCTTTTGGGGTAATGACAGTGTTTTAGGACTAGATAAACGTGGTAGTCTCACAATGTTGGGAATATACTAAATGCCACTGAGTTGTTCATTGTAAAATGGGTAATGTTATGTTACATGAATCTCAGCTCAGTAAAAAAAAAAAGAAAAGAAATGTCCCAGCTGCACCCCATTTTCCCTTGAGGGTTTGAGCAGCCAGGTCTTGCTGGGCCTGTGATCCACGCTCCTCCTGCAGGGATAGCCTCTCCTCACCCACTGCCCCAACCAGCTTGCCCTGGTAGGGGACTGTGGGCTGTTGCTTTGGGGGAAGGTACTTGTCTCACCAGCAATTCCACCAATGCGGGTTCCAGATAAAGTCTAAAGACAGGAATTAGGAAGTCACGACACTTTGCCCCTTAGGTGGTTTCATCTCTGACTGTGCTTTTATTATAATCCCTGGATCAGAAGGGACTGCTTTCTGTAATGAGGTCTGTGACCTGAACAGGGCCCCTGGCTGCCTTTGGATACCAGCCTCTGTTCAGACTCCTCCAAGAGACGGGGCACTGGCTGGGATCTCATGGCTCCGTTCTCAGCCCTTTGCTTTGGCCGACGTGTTTCCCAATCACAATGGTCTGAGAGGGGGGCTGTGATTATTCTCATTTTACAAATGAGGAAACTGGGCACAGAGAGTTTCTGTAGCTTGCCTGAGACAGTGTAGCTAGCCAGGTGGAGCCAGCATCACAAAGGAAGAACTTGTCCAACAGCATGTTCGCTCTGAAGGCAATATTTTCAAGGCACTAATTGTATTCACATACCTGTGAACATCCAGCCTTAGAGATCATTTTAACTTAGGTTTTTAAAAAATTAGTATTCAGATTAAAATACTGCTTTTCCTACCTTTTAGTTACATTATCTTAGAACATTTTCAAATAAAGAAATCCACTGTTGCTCGGCAATTAGGAGCAGGCTTACACGAGATGTTAGCCACTATATATAAAAATAGATTTAAAAAAAGTTTCTTCTGTATAGCACAGGGAACTATATTCAATATTTTGTAATAACCTTTAGTGAAAAAGAATGTGAAACATATATGTATATGCATGACTGGGACATTGTGCTGCACACCAGAAATTGACACACTAACTACATAAATAAATAAATTAATTAATTAATTAATTTAAAAAATTAGGAGCAGGCTTCGGGCAGTCAGAGGAGTCAGAATTGGGTTTTCCCACTTTCCTTATGTGGACCATTCATTTTCTGCCACTTTGAAGCAACATTGGTTAGCTCTGCTGTGTTTTAGCTGCATTTTACAACCAAATCAATATGGATTAACTTGACCATTTGTTTCCTAGGGTTGGTACCCTTTGACTTCTCTCTCTAACTGGGTGTTAACTTTTCCTCTGCAGAGAATCCCGCCAGCTAGAAGTACAGATGGGAAACAGCAGGAGTCACCTGGGGCAGGGTCTCAGCTCACAGTTTCTTCCTGAGGAGCAGGCTGAGATTGACAGGTTGTTTGATGCTCTGTCATCGGAGAAACTCAGCTCAAATACGTCACCCAGATCCTTCTCTCTGCAGGCACTGAAGGCAAGAGTTACCCTCGGTGGTTTGTGTTTATTTGGAGCAGGGGTCAGGCCAAAGTTGGCTGTCTGGTCCTGTAAGACAGATGTATGGGGACACTGAGAACCGTGTTTTCTGTAAAGGGACAGATAGTACCTGTTTTCGGTTGTGTGGGCTCTGTGGTCTCTGTTGCACCTACAGCAGTGTTTTGGGAACATTTCCACCCTGAGGTTGACTGGAGGGGCTGGCCTGCTTCCTGTCTCTGGGACCATCGTTTCCTGATTTCCTTGCGGACAGGAGACAGGTTGCCCTAGCTTTATTTGTGGGTCCAATAACTGCAAAGTTTCAAGCCTGCCTTTGCCTTGAGGATTCGTAAGCATTTGATGTCCTGGGAATTTTGTGGTTTTTGTTACAAAATAGCCAAGTTTCAGATTCAAGGGTCATCTGATGAGGAGTTAAAACTGCCCTTTTCCCCATCTTTTGGCCCCATTTCATGGGGCCTTTAACCGCATGTTTGAGTGCTCAGACAGAATGAGGCAATGACAAAGAGATACCATCAGCCCATCTTCCTGGGTGTTGGGGAGGCCACGCAGTGTGGGGAGGCATTTGAGAGGCTCCTCTTTTAGAACGTGCAGAATGGGAGCCGACAGCATTGGGCTGCCCCAACGTCCTCACCTTCCAGTAGAGGAAACTGGCTGAGGAGATTATTGGAGTCATAGATCCGTGTGTGTGTGTGTATCTCCACTAGACCAAAAGCACCCTGGTCTTCTGGGTCACCCCCTAAGCTGGAGCAGACAAAACCAGACAGACCAGTTAGGGACTTGACTGCAGAGTTGGTGACAACCTTCCCAAGTATTTATTAAAATAAATAGAGATGGAGGAGGGACGGTATAGCTCCGTGGTAGAGTGCATGCTTAGCATGCACGAGGTTCTGGGTTCAATCTCCAGTACTGCCAATAAATAATCAAACAAACAAACAAACCTAATTACCTCCTCCTCTCCCCTGTGCACACACAAAAAAAGATGAATAGAGTTAAAAGTTGATCAGAAAAGCTTGGTGACCGAATCTAGGTTCCTTTGGGAAGGAATTAACAGCTACTCTTCAGGAGAACTTTGAAAACACTGACAGAAGTAGGAAGACTCTTATTGAGCAGTGAGCTTGGGAACCGGCTTCCCGAGAACCACAGAATGTTGTCACTGACTGCATAGACATGGTGAAGTTGTTTTGGAAGTGTTCAGTGTTCAGATCCTAATGATTTAGTTCATGATTTACTTTCTCTCACCATGTATTTGCATATCCCTGGACCAAATAAGATTTGATGTTGGAGTCAAAGAGAAAAGGATATTTACAGAATATTACTTCAAGACAGTGAAGAACTAGATTTTAAGTTTAAGGAGAAATTGATGAAAAATGCATATTGAGCATAAAGGACTTGGATAAGAAGCAAAAGCTCACTGATATATTTGGAAGTTCCTAATACAGAGGAGACCAATTTTACCACTACACAGACCATGTGTTCCATGTCGTAATAAATTCAGGCCTGCAAATGACAGATACTAAAATCTAGAATGGAGAAGATGTTGTAAGCAGAGTGAGGAGCAGATAATGTCCAGAGGCAGGAATGACATGGCCCTTCTCGGGAGACTGGTAAGTTTGGAGGGCAGGATGGGAACAGATTATGGAAGAGTCTGATGGCCAAGATGAGCCATAAGCCAGAACATGTTAGGTATGTGTGTCCTGGGGTGGTGTGATGCTCTTAGGTGGGGACAGATGGTGCATGTAGGATTTAGGAAGGTTGTGTGCAGGTAGCAGTGGTTGGTCTTGGTCCCCTAGATATTTTTCCATCATCCCTACTGGGTTTGACTCACACCCTGTCTGGCCTTTTCTCCTGCTTGTCCCCACAGAATCATGTTGGGGAAGCACTCCCCTCGGAGATGGTCACCAGACTATTTGAGGGCATGCGGAGGGTTGACCTGATGGGGAAGGTAAAGGGGCCTAGTGAGAATGTCTCCCAGGAGCAGTTCACAGTGTCCATGTCCCACCTGTTAAAAGGAAACTCTGAGGAGAAGAGTCTCGTGATCATGAAAATGATTTCTGCCACAGAAGGTCCCGTGAAGGCAAGAGAAGTCCAAAAGGTAAGAGGCCCCCTTCGCAGCCATCCCAGGCAGTCTTGGTGTATGCACGTCAGGGACTGAGGATGATTAAACAGCGGATGGAGGCATTGTGGAGAGGTCCACTGCTGGGGGACCCTAGACCACATAACTGGTCAAGGTCCGAACGTCCGAACCCTTGGACAAAGAGGCTTTGGCCAACTAACCAGCCAAGGGTATCGTTAGAATAATGAATAACTACTCAAGTTACATGATCTTTTCCCACATGGTGGCCCATGACAGTTGGTCTTGAAGAGAGATAAAACCCTCTTCCCCACGTTGATATGATATAGGTCACAGGTCACAACAGAAACATGATTAATGGTAAAATTGTGGTTTTCAAGTTTACAGAGGATCTGGTTGGCTCTGTGGTACACGTGCTAAACTACAGACAGGAGCTGAGAGGCTGGACTCAGAAGCAAGCCCTAGGTTCCCTGCCCAGGGTGCAGGTGCTGGCTGCTCAGCTGATCTCCGAGATGAAGCTTCCAGGCAAGTGCCCTGCATCAGACCTTAGACCTTGGCGTCGAAGAGTGGTCCATGCTGTTTCGACTACTGTAGCCTTGTAGTAAAAATTTGAAATCAGCAAGCATGGGTCTTCCAACTTTGGAGGACTATTTAGATTATCTAATCAGTTGACATACAATTGTTCATAGTATTTCCTTATAATCCTTGTTTCTGCAAGGTTGGTAGTGATGTCCCGACTTTCATTTCTGATTTTAGTCATTTGAGTCTTCTCTTTTTCTCTTGGTCATTCTAGCTAAAGATTTGTTCACTTTTTGTCATTCCCAAAGAGCCAACCTTTTTGGTTTTGTGGATTTTCTTTGTTTAATCTATTTCATTTATCATCACCCAAGTCTTTTATTTCCTTTTCTTCTGCTTCTGTTAGATTTAATTTGGTTTTCTTTTTCTAGTTTCTTGAGGTAGAAGGTTAGGTTATTGATGTGAGATCTCCTTTTTCGTATAGGCATTTGTGGCTGTAAATTTCCCTCTAAGCACTGCTTTCACTGAACCCCATAAGATTTGGTATATTGTGTTTGTTTTCATTCATCTCAGTATTTTCTAACTCCCCTCATGATTTCTTCTTTGGCCTATTGGTTATTAGAGGTATATTCTTTAATTTCTACATGTTTGTGAATTTCCCCACTTGCCTTCTGTTACTGACTTGTAATTTCATTACATTGTGGTTGAAAAAATACGTTATATGATTTTAGTTCTTTTAAATTTATTGGGGCATGTTTTATGGCCTAATGTATGGTCTGTTCTGGAGAATGTTCCATGTACACTTGAGAGGAATATGTATTCTATTGTTGGCTGAGAAACTGTATATTTAAATTTACTTGGGATTTAAAAATACCTTGTGGTGAATCTCTTTATAAAGTAGACTTGTTTTATAAAAGTTTTACTTTACTGTAAAGCTGCATTTTTAAACAGTTTGAAAAACTAAGTGAGGGATTTAGATTTTTTTGGTTTTGTTTTATTTTATTTAAGTATATTTGATTTACAATATTGTGTTAGTTTCTGGGGTACAACAAAGTGATTCAGTTGTACATATACATACATTCTTTTCAATTATGGTTTGTTATAAGATATTGAATATAGTTCCTTGTGCTATACAGTAGGATCTTGTTGTTTATCTATTTTATATATAGTAGTGTGTACCTGTTAATCTCAAACTCCTATTTTATGCCTCCCCCATCCCCTTTCCTCTTTGGTAACCATAAGTTCGTTTCCTATGTCTATGAGTCTATTTCTGTTTCATAAATAAGTTCATTTGTGTCATATTTTAGATTCCACATATAAGTGAAATCATATGGTATTTGCCTTTCTCTTTCTGTCTTACTTCACTTAATATGATAATCTCTAGGCTCATCGATGTTGCTATAAATGACATTATTTCATTCTTTTTATGGCTGAGTAGTATTCCATTGTGTGTGTGTGTGTGTGTGTGTGTATACACACACCACATCTTTATCCATTTGTCTGTTGATGGACATTTAAGTTGCTTCCACATCTTGGCTATTGTTCATACTGTTGCTATGAACATGGGGGTGCATATATCTTTTCGAATTACAGTTTTCTGTGGATGTATGCCCAGGAGTGGGATTGCTGGATCATATGGTAACTCTATTTTTAGTTTTTTTATGGAGTCGCCATACTGTTCGCCATAGTGGCTGCACCAGTTTACATTCCCTAATGAGGTATTTGAACTTGGAAAGAAAAATAACATAGTATATGATACCCTGATATACATATGAAGTGCCAGTAGTTTGTCTTCTGACATTACGGCTGTTCTTAGTGGGTAAGAGATGGAAAGCAGGATGACGGATGCTCGTTGGAAACAATTAGGCATAATTTGTAGTTAATGAAACCCCTCTTCCCACATAAACTAGAGGGGTTCCCAGAAAGTTACCAACCTCTGCCCTGACTTGGCTGGAGGATAGCATGCTTCTAAATCCTTTCCAGATGACTTTGTTAGGACTAGTGGCTTTTGGTGTAGCTCTCTCAGGAAGGACTACTGGGGAGTTTTGGGGCCCTGGCATAAGGGTGTAGCTATCTCCTGGAGACTCTGAAATGCAGCTTGGAGCAGAGAGAAAAGATAGAACACTGATGTCGAATTGTTCAGATGATCACTGTCCAACAGAGATAGAACGGAAGCACCAAAACATACCACATGTGAAATCGTATTCTAATAACCACATGAAAATAGCAAAAGAAACGCGTGAAATTAATTTTAAGAATATGTCCAAAATATATTTAACATTGGCAATCAATGTAAAAAAAATGATCAAGACATTTTACATTCTTTTTTCTTTCCATGCCAAGTCTTTGAAATTGGGTGTGTGTTTTACACTTACCGCGCATCTCAGTTCAGATGAATGGCGCATCTCAGTTCAGGCGAACCGTGCACAGGGCTCCCCTGCTGGACCTGGCAGTTTAGGTAAGTAGATAGGAGATGTAATTGCCCACTTGTACTGTTTTCTCTTCCCCTAGATGG
Organism: Camelus bactrianus; assembly: GCF_048773025.1. Classification (NCBI taxonomy): domain Eukaryota; kingdom Metazoa; phylum Chordata; class Mammalia; order Artiodactyla; family Camelidae; genus Camelus; species Camelus bactrianus. Next base: position 49,315,807 of record NC_133547.1, read on the forward strand.
CGAGAAGCTTCTGGGGCCTGAGCAGCTGGCACATGACTGTGACCGAGCAGTGATCGAGGACTGGGTGTTCAGAACCCCCCATGTGGCCATGTTTCTGAGCGTGGTCATCCACAGAGGCTTTCTGCTGCACTTGTCCCTCGATTTGGCTACCCTGATCCCTGAGCGCCAAGTGGACCTGGGGCGGGAGTTTGCAAGCATCCTGGATGTCCTATCCGTTGTCTACATCAACTCCCACCTGCCCGGGGAGTGGCGGCACCGCTGGCGCCTGCTATTTGCGTCTGAGCTCCACGGGCACAGTTTTGCCCAGCTCTGTGGGCTCATCACACACCGGGGGCCCTGTGTCATGCTGCTGGAGGACCGCGACAGCCATGTGTTTGGTGGCTTTGCCTCCTGCTCCTGGGAGGTCAAGCCTCAGTTTCAAGGTAAGACTTGGCCACCAAAACCCCAAGTGGTAGCATAGTGCTCCTTACAGGATCTGGTCAGATGGCTGCAGCCTGGAGACCTCTGAGCACCGACAAAGGATGCATGTGTTTCTTCCATCTCCTCCCCCAAGTGTTTTCCTAGATGTGTTTGGGAAGCTGGTGACACACAGGGCTTCTGTATGGTGGTTTAACACTTCGTGGATTTCTTTATAGATTCTGGCTGTAGGGTGAGGCAAGCAGGAAAGGGATCCTCACCCCTGGATTTCAGATGAGGAAATGGCGTCTCAGCATCATTAAAGGGTGCCAGGTCCAGGCCACAGGAGAGGCTGGGTTGTGGATGCCGTGTGAGGGACCAGGGAGATGCCAGCTTTTTCAGGTGGAGGTGTGTTTTCCCTTGAGGGACCGTCATCCTTTCCTGGAATCACCTCTGTGTGCGTGCTTTGCTGCTTCTGCCTGCAGTTTTTCTGTTTTGTGCTTTTGCTGGAGATTGGAAGCTCTGTGCCAGACCTTGAATGCCCTGGATGGAAGGCCCTAAGTAAATCCTTCTGCTCCTCAAAGAAGGTGCTCCGATAAACGCTTTTAAAGGGCTCTTTGAAAACACTCACCTCCTGGCAGTGGGCTGTCCTCGTACTCAGAGGTGAACCTTCCTTCGCAAGATTGATGTCACTGCATGTTTCCCAGTGTGTGGCCTGGGCTGCCCGGGTCTGTTCTCACGAGGTCTCCTGGGGGCCAGTGGCTATGAGATGGAGGGCTTTTCCTAGTGACTCTGAGCAGCCAGATCCAGGCCCACCCTCACTGTCCTGGGCCAAATGAGACGGCCTGGCCGTAGCAGTTCGGGGCGGTGGGTGAAGGGATGGGACTAACACCCTCCACGCTGAGTCAGCAGAAGGGAGGACCCAAGGTTCTGAGATGTGAAAGACTGGGTAGAAATGCCCCATGCCCCTCTGGGGCGGGGTCTGCACATCAGAACCACACTGTCATCAGTTGCTGTTTATTCTGCCCGTGCCCCCTCCCTGCCCCTTTTCTCCACCCTGCTCTCCCCTGTGTTATTGCAGGTGCCTTCTAACTGGCCCTCAGCTCTTAGTCTCACCAGTCCAGTCCCTTTGCCACATCCCAGTATACCCAGTGTGGTGCTCTTCCCCTGGTGACCCTCAGACAGTCCCCTCACTGCACTCAGAATGGCACTCCCTTTATCTTCAGCCTCACACCCCTCCTTCTCTCCTGCACTCAGTGCTCAGTCTCACTGAACTACCTGCAGTTTCCAGAATAGGCTGCACTCTTGTCTCAGGACTTGGCACACATCTTTCTCCCTCTTCCACCTGTTTGCACAGCCAGCTCCTTGTCGGGACTCAGTCCAGGGTTACCTCCTCCAGGAAGCCTTCTGGACCGCACGAGGGCCGTGCGCTCCTTGTGGTCCTGTGTCAGATTGCATGCCTCTGGAATTGTTCCCATCTTCCCTGCACTAGAGAGAGCTTCTGTCAGCCGGGGAGCCGTGTCCAGGTGCAGAGGCGCCATTGTGGGAAAGGTTTTAGCAGCAGTGGGTGGCTATTGTCTGGGATGGGTGGAAGGGATCATGAAGTGACTGTTGGGAGCCTCTATCCTTGAGGTCTGGTTGTTTCCAGAATTTGGTTTTCTCTAGGTTTTAATCTAGTTGCTGCTACCAGCCCTCCCCTGCTGTTTCAGGGTCCACAAGACTGCTCACACATCAGTGTTGTACTAGGGGGACTCGGGGACTCAGCACACGGCTGTCATCACAGCGGGTTTATCACAGTGCCAGGATGCAGAGCATGATCCGCCCAGGGGACAGGTGTGAGGGGTGAGGTCCAGGGGAGCCTGGCTCCAGTCTCCAGCTCCTCCCCTGGGGAGTTGCACAGGACACGCTTAACTCCCCCAGCAGCACGTTGTGACAGCACATGTGCGGTGCTGTCCATCAGGGACACATTAGAAATTCAGTGCCCAGTGTTTTTACTGGGGGCTGGTCACGTGAGCACCCTCTTCCCGACATGCACGCAAACCCCAGACTCCCAGCAGGAATCTGGCATGAACCACACTGTTTGTACACACGATTTAGGCACAGGGAGCCACTCGTCAGTCCTGGGAGTGGGGGAGCCATCCCCAAATCCAAATTCCTGGATACCAGCTGAGGGCTGACCTTGGAAGCAAGCCTTTCTGGGGACCCCAGTCTTAAGCCTGCTGTGGGTGCTTCTGCACACCTACCTCTCCCTGTCACAGTGTCACAGTGAGGGGGAGTCTGGGGAGTGACAAATTGGGGCTCATGTGATTGAAGGTGCTGCATTAGGATGTGGAAAAACTCCGAGAATCATTATTGTAGATAAAACTTCCACTTCTTCCAGCTCCTTTAATATTAACTCAGGGTCAGCTCTGCTGTGTCTTAATATTTTATTAACAAGCAAAATTCATCTTGAAGAACTGTGGAAACCATGCAGTTACCAAGTTTTCAAACTTGAGCTCATTCTGTTATGAAGCATGAGGATGGAATTCCAGCAGAGGGCAACCTAGCTTCACAGATTGTGGTCAAGTTCAGCACGTTCTTGTCCGTTTGTCCAGAAATTGTCACCTTGAATAGTTGAGCCTTGAAGTGATGTGACAGCCACAGGGTCACTTCATTCTCATTTCTGTTGTCCGTGGGACAACTGAAGGCCTGAGGCTCAGGGCTCAGCACACAGCCACTGAGTCCCACTCTGTCCTGGGCTAGATGCTTAACGTTACTCTCTGGGCCTTGGTTCCTCAGAACCGTGGGGAACTGCAGCTTGTAAACCATCGGGCAGTGCGTGTTGTTGTCATTTTGAGAGTCGGGTGAGGAGCCCTTCTGTGGGATTGATGTTTTCGCAGGTTGTGTGACTCCTTTGTCCTTGCCCTGCACCCTAGAGGGTCATCTTCTCCATGTGGCCGTCCCCTCAGAGCATGGACCTAAGGATGGACTAGAGTGGGGTCTTTTGTAGCCAAGGGGCCTACACTCTGTGTCACCTCACTTAGCATCCAGGACCCAGTAAATATTGATCGAAAGTCAGCCTTAGGATTGCAAGGCCAAGTGCCTGGAGCTGCAGGTGGGCCAGACAGTTCCCTGAGTCCAAACCCAACCTTCTAGGGGTGCATGGACTCAAGCCTAAGTCTTTAGCCTGGAGGGAATCCCTGACTCCAGGAACCCTTGAAGGAGCTAAGTCTCTGCAGAGGTCCCCCCAGGGCCCATCTGGATTAGAGGCCTAAGTGTTACTGGTCCTGATTGTCAGTCTAGGCCCATCTGCCGAGGTCTGTCCTCCCCAAGGCCCCTCTGGGATTCCTATCCCCTTTGGTGTCTGCCTTCCACATTTGTGCTCCTGGTCTACTTCATGGAATTCCCTTCCCACCTAATGGATGGGCTGACCCCTAAGTACCTGAGCTCAGTCTTGTGTCAGGTGCCCTCACATTGTCACCATGAGGGGACAGTTCTTCCGGCCAGGATCTCATCACTGAGGGGAGCATCTCTGGTCTGGCTCCTACCTAGCCGGGAACTCCCTGGGTCAGGCTCAACCTGCATCCCTTTCCCTAGTGAGTGAATCAGAGAAGGGAGGAATCTCTGAGACTGAGGATGCTGTTCATTTCCAGAGTTCTGACTGGTACCGCCTTTGAATGGTGGTGTGCCCATGTCTGTGCCTTGGGTGAAGTTCTGATCACCTTTCATTGTGTATCCCCTTCCCTCCCTGGGGGCAACTGTGGTTGCAGGTGTCCTCTCCCCTCTGGATGATGTGCTCTTTTAGGCTGGGGCCAGCCGGACACAGTGTGATGTGCCTACCTGAGGCTGTGTGAACGCTAGGCCAGTACCATTGCCCTTAAGAGGAGACTGCATTTTGTGAGTCTGGGGAGCCACGGGCAGAGCTCCCGACTCCGCTCTCCTGGGTGGCGCTAGCAGGCGACAGCAAGCAGGTGTCACGTTCTTTTTTAGTGGTCACTCTCACGCCGCACCCCAAGTTCATCCTCTGGATCTCCAGGCAGTTACAGGGTCTAGGAACCTGCCCCCAGCGTCTGGGAACCCCATGCACACTGAGGACCTGTGCAGGAAGCCTGTGTGCTCAACCTTCTGAGCTGGGGCCTGTCTCCTGCTTCTTTCTGTGCCTGGCTCCGATGGATGATCCTGCTTCTTTTTGCTCTGGTCACTTTCAGGGGATGACAGGTGCTTCCTGTTCTCCATCTTCCCCCGCATGGCCGTGTATACCTGCACGGGCTACAATGACCACTACATGTACCTGAATCACGGGCAGCAGACCATCCCGAACGGACTGGTAAGGATGGGGTAAGGGCAGGGTATGTCCCCCACTTCATGATGTCCACTGGGATGGAACCGACCCTGACGTGTCCCACAGACACTCCACTGTGCATCAGGGTAGCCGTGTATGTTTGGTTCCATGCACATGCGCAGTCAGTTCCTTCTGCCTGGGGCTCAGGGTGGTGATGCCACGAGTGACAGCTAGGACAGAATTTCTATCAGAAAAACGGGGCCTCTGTTGGAGCGTTTCTGAGGTTTGTGTGCAAAGGACGGATCTGGCCAATTTTCCTGGTCTGTGACCTTCATGGCTGGAGACACCGCCCTGCCACATGCCTGGGCCATGAGCCAGGGGTGGTGCCACGCTGGGACTGGGCTCCCTGGACCCATCCTGACTTGTCTGCTCCAAGCTCCAGCCTTGATTTGGCCACAGGAAGGAGAGGATGAGGGTGAAGACCAAGGGCGGTAGAGAGGGTGGGGCGAGGGGGACAGGGCTGGGATGGGCGCTCACGTAGTTGCTTAGTTTGGGTGAGAAATGTGTCTGCTGGCAGCATCAGCCTATTTCTTTTCCCTGCTTTGAAACAAAAAGCACCTCTTGGGTTAATCCAGGCCTGTGCCTGGAGAGCCGAGGGTGCAGGAGTCTGGTCCACTTGTCTGCATGCAGAGGGCCCCCTGCTCCTTCCCATGCTCACTGTGCGGCTCCCATGGGGCCGCCTGATGACCCAGATGCCTCCCAGAAAGGGCAGTTGTGTGATGACAGGGGCGAGGGCCTTGGCCTCAGAAGCAGCACCCAGTGGGTCCCCAGTGGTTGTCAGTAATGGACTGAAGGGGAGAAGTGACCCTGAGGTCGGCTGCATTTCCTGCCCTGGTCTCTTGCTCAGTGCTATCTCCTGGCCCCCAGGGCCCCGGGGAGAGGCGGTGGTGGAGGTGGCACCCAGAGCAAGCAATCAGAGAGAATGAACAGCAGTTCTGTTCCTGTTGGCTGCTGGCTTAGAGCCAGCAGTGTGCCGAGTGGTTCCTACCTTCACCAAGGCTGCTTCCTCCTTCCCTCCTTGCTGTGGGCTTCACTGAGTAAGGGACATACCTGCTGGAGCACAGCACCCTGGGTCCTGGTCCTGGCAAGGATCAGCATCCCTGTCTGGGGAGCCTGGACACAGGTTTCCCAGCATCAAGTGCTGCGTAGACTTCTCTTATTTTACTGGTTTAAGTCTGTAGGCCTGATGGTCTGTGTTTTTTTGTCCTTTGCTGTCACCTGTATTTCCTGCCAGTGCAGCCCCATGAGAAAGTGGGAGTCAGGACACCTTGATGAGTTCTCTAGGAACTTGTAATGGGATACTTAAATTGCACCAATCTATATATTTCACAGTTAAAAAAAAAAAAAAACAAGGAAGAAAACCGCATTCATTCCTTCTCTGCCCCCGTCTCAGCCAGCACGAAGGCCGGTGTGGGCTGAGGATGTCTGATGCTTTGCAGGGCATGGGCGGGCAGCACAGTTACTTCGGGCTGTGGATCGATTTTGATTTCGGGAAAGGACACAGCAAGGCCAAGCCCACTTGCACCACGTACAACAGCCCTCAGCTGTCGGCCCAGGAGGACTTCCGGTTCGAGAGGATGGAGGTGTGGGCGGTGGGAGACGCCTCGGTGACACAGCCGGTAAGTGTGGGGGACATTTCTCCACTTCCTCGACTTTACCTCTTTTCTTCCTCCATCTAGAGATGGTTTATTCCACATTTGTTTCCAGCAGCTGTTCTGGCCAGGGGATGCCAGTGGGTGCAGAACAGAGCTGGGAGTCCTTTCTGGGATCTGTGGGGGTCTAGTAGAAAGACTCACCTAGGGAGGTGGGATCCCGAGTTATGGGGGGCTTGTCTGCAAGAAAAGCAGGGTCTGGGGTTCCCTGTCATTCCAGGGTTCTGTGATGAGGCATTGTTGGGCCCCCGCATCTGCCCCTGCACCTCATCACTTCACCAAGAGGGCGTCCCCGGTTAGGGGGCACTCAGTAGGAGAGCTAGAGCCCCCACCAAGTTTTCCTTATGGCAGCAGTAGGATCCTGATTCCACTCTGATAAGCTTCACACCAGTGGGGCATGACTTACTTTTTGTCATTGAACACACCTACCCTTCCTTTCCTCCCAAGGCCAAGAGCAGCAAGAGCATTCTGGACGTGGACCTTGAGGCCCAGAGCCTGTTGGAGATCAGTGGGCGGAGTCGCCACAGCGAAGGGCTCCGGGAGGTCCCGGAGGAGGACCAGTGATGGGGAGCCCCCAGCGTGGGCCTTCCTTGAGCTGGAGCACAGTGCCCCCAGAGAGCACACAGCCTGAAAACCCTCCCCCACCCCGAGCCGGCTTAACTTTAACATAACGTTTGCTGGTCACGTCCAGGTGGTCCTGGTGTGCTTAATCAGACAAAGTAAAGTTCCTCTGATGCCGTCCATCAATTAGTGAGTGTACCTGCTCCAGAAATCCTTAGTGTCACCTTAGCAACTTGATTCTTACACTTCTCTCATTTCGTATGGATGAACTCAGAAGAAGCTGAGACCTGCTGGGATTAGCTAGCGTGTGTTGGGCATTTGGGTTCTTGCTGTTGGAGGGAGGGGACCCACCCGCCGGGAGTCGCTTGGCCTCTGCTCAGGCCTCCCAGTCCAAAGCCCTGATGTTCCTTTTCTACTGGTAGAGGGCAGTGATGTGAATCTGGATGCTTTGGGGAACAGCTTCCTATGACATGGAACTTCTGTATTTTTTAAAAAGCATTAACAGTGTACTAATGGGGGAAATAGCAGAGGGTTTTGAGGATAACAGTAGCATGGGGCTTCAGTAGGTAGTGAATTATCCCTATTGACAGAGCTCTTCAAGAAGCTTTCACATCTGCTTTTTCAGTTTTTAAATGAATCTGTGCTGTGAGTAAAGGGGAAAACTGGGAGAGCTACAGAGAAGCGAAGTTGGGGTGCTCTTACTGTTTTAAATATGGGGACATTCAGGGCCCTAAGGCTGAGAGTCCTGTTCGTACGTGTACTGCTGGTCGTAGGAATTAGTGGTCGAGAAACCTGCGTGGGCTCCTGAACTCCTGGCGCTGCCCCCAGAGGGGAGGATGGGTAGTGGATTTGCTTTCAGCAAACCCCAGCGATCCCTAAACGGTAAGGAAGATGGGCCACCTCCTGTCCAGTCCCTCCGAGGCAGTCTGAAGAAACTCCAAGGGCTCATCTTCAAGACGTGTGCCTCTGCCTTTGCCTTTTGCTACACGTTAATCTTCTGCAGATCTGATGAAAATGCTGCATTATTAGAGTTTGCCTCGATTATAAGCCATAGTAAACGGAACTGTTTGCATTTTGCAGGTTCTGCATTTTCTACCAGGAGGCTGATCAAACTTTGCAGTTAACCCTGAGCTGAAGGCCTTGCTAATTAGCCTTCAGAGGAGCCGTGCGAGCTCAGGTGGTGTTCCCAGGGACAGCCACATGATGCCCGCAGACTTGGCCGTGATTGATTTTCCCTATAAAAAAGCCAGTTTTTTTTAATAGCTTCTCAGGTACATTATGTGACTTCCTAACTGATGGGAAGCAGATATAGCATATTAGGATCCTCGGATATCCTTTCTGTAATCTGGAGAATTAGGTCCTGAGTCTTCAGTTTGTTATGGAATGTTTTTGTCTTTTTTTATAAAAATGCAATGAAATAATACCTCTGTAATAAAAGATCCATTGAATACCACTTACCGCTGCCTCTGTGGCTGTCAGAGGGGCTAGGTGTGTCTGCCGGCCTACTTTCTGCTTTGAGCCTCTTCTAACAAGAGTGCAGGAGAAGGTATAGCTCATTGGTAGTGTGTGCTTAGTGTGCACGAGGTCCTGGGTTCAATCCCCAGTACTGCCATTAAAAAAAAAAAACAAACCTTTTTTAAAAACTTATAAATCTAATTATATTTATAAATACCCCCCCCCAAAGTGCAGATCACACATAGAGGCCTGACTGTTTCACTTACACGAGGAAAGGAGGACCCCCAGCCCAGGATCTTGGTAACCTGGGGGACACTGTCCTTACGGTGGGCGTGGTGTGGCCATGTGACTCCCCATTAGGTGTGGTTCTGAGCACACAAGCCAGTTTGGTGTCAGCCGTGCCTGGGGCCATAGGACCCTAGGACATGAAGAGTTTGTTCTCTGATAAAATGGAAATAAGAATTCAGGTTGTAAGGCTCCATATCCACCCATTTGTTCTCATGGTGTAACATACCACGAGAATAGATGGATGCCCCATCCTTTCTAGGAGCGAGCATCCTGGCTGGGGATGTTCTGTTTGTAGCGAATCGTTGCTGGCGTAGGTATCCTTTGTCTTGTGTGTGTCCTGGTGTGCTTTTGTCTGAGGATAAACTCTTTGAAGCTGAATTATTGGCTCAGAAGTTACAGGCTTTTTAATTTACATATTAACAAACTAACAAACCTCTTTCAACCTCAGTTTATGCTTCCAAATCTTGGAGTGCCCATTTGCCTTGTTTTCACCAACACTATATTAAAATTTAGTTTTTGTTTACCTGATACCCAAAACCCATAATTTTATTTTTTATTTCTCTTATGAATGACAGTGAACAGCTTCATCTTTCAAAACCCATCTGCATCATATCCTTCACCTGGTTTTCTAGGGTCTGGGTCTTACTGATTTGCAAGAGTGCTCTTTTGAATGAAGCAAAATAGCATTTGCTGTGTATGGTAAATATTGTTTCCAGTTTGTCTGACTTTATTTTTCTGTACATAAATTTTGCATTTTATGTCATCATATTTGCTAGCATTTTCTCTTAAGTCTCCTGAGATTTGTGATCTGCTGAGGAAGTTTTTCTCCACTCTGAGATTTAAAAAAAAAATCCATCTTTTCTTCTACTACGTCTGTGCTTTCTACTTAGACGTCTAAATCTTTGATCCACTCAAAATGTACTTTAAAATATACCTTTATCTTACCCCCAAATAAATTCCAATACATTTTATATTAAATGGCATGTCTCTTTCCCACCGACTTAAAATGCCGCTTTCTCATAGACTGTATTTCTGTATGAATTTAGATCTCTGTGTCATGTTTTAATTATCGGAGTTTTATGATTAAAAGATGTAAGAGCTAGTCCTCTGTTATTTTTTTTTTTTTTAATTTTCCTTCAAATGGTTGCCTGCTTATTTTCTTTGATCTTTGGTAACACTTTGACTACTTCGAAAAAGCTTGATACTGTTTTCGAGATGGCATTAAATGTAGACTAATGTAAGCAGAACTGACATTGGCTAATGCTGATTCTTCCTGTCCAAGAACAGGAGCATCTAAATTTGCTTTCTAAATTTTTCCTGTTGTTGCGGGCACGGTAAGTGGACATTTTCCCCCCTAACTAATGATTGTTTGAACCCAGGAAAGCTCTTGATTTTTCTACATTGTTTGGACTAAATTACCTTTCTGAATTCTGTCTAGTGGTTCTCAACCTTAAGCCTGCATCAGAAACACCTGAGGGCTTCTTAAAGTGCAGACTAGGGGCTTCCACCTACAGGGTTTGATTCATTAGGTCTGGGGAGTGACTTGAGGATTCACAGTGCTAATGAATTCCCAGGTGATGGTGTTATGACTGGTCGGGAAACCTCACACTGAAAAGCCACTGCTATTCATTGTTCTTGATTATCTATGGATTCTCAGGGAGTTTGCAGCTATTAGAATTTTTTTCTAAAAAAAAAACCTTATTTTGCCTTTATTTTCAAAGGATTGCTTTTTCTTTTCTTTTCTTTTCTTTTTTTTAAAGGTATTTTGACATTTTCCTCCTAGCATTTAGAAGCATCTTTCTGTTGTATTTTGGCTTGCATGATTTCTTCTCCTTTTCTCTGGCTTTATTGAGATACAGTTAACACATAAGATTGTGTAGGTTTCAGGGGTGTACTGTGTCAGTTGTGGCTGTTATGATGGTATACCCGGGAATAAGGATCATTTTTCTGCTTTTCTGATTTCTAGACCTTTCATTTCTTTCTCATGATTAATTGTATCAGCAAATACTTTTAGAATTTTAATAATAATGGTGCATCCTTCTCATTCCTGACTTTAATGGAGATGCATCGCCTTTTATCATTAAGCATGATGCCGGCTTTTGTTTTGAGATGTTTCTCATTTATATATTTACTTTTCATCCAAAGAAAGTACCCATTTGTATTTGTTATTAAGAGTGTCTATAAAGAGTAGATGTTGAATTTTATAAAAAGCTTTTTTTGATATTGTTTTTTATATGCATTTTTAAAAGCCTTTTATTCATGTTTTATTTTTTAATTTTTTAGAGGGGAAGGTAATTAGTTTTACTTAATTTTTTTAGAGGCGGTACCCCGGAACCCAGGATCTCGTGTGTGCTAAGCATGCGCTCTACCATTTGAGCTATATACCCTTCCCCCTTTTGTTATTTTTTATTGAAGTGTAGTTGATTTACAGTGTTAGTTTCATGTGTACAGCAAAGTGATTCAGTTATATGTACATATATATATTTTCAGATTCTTTTCCATTATAGCTCATTACAAGAAATTGAATATAGTTTCCTGTGCTATACAGTAGGTCCTTGCTGGTTATCTATTTTATATACAGTAATTTGTATCTATTAATCCCAGAGTCCTACTAATCTGTCCCTCCCCACCCCTTTCCCTCCTGGTAACCACAGTTTGTTTTCTATGTCAGTGAGTTTGTTTCTGGTTTGTAAGTAAAATTTGTATATTTTTTTTAGATTCCACATATAAATGATGTAAATATCATATGATACTTGTCTTTGTGTGACTATGCTTAGTATGGTAATCTCTAGATCCATGCATGTTGCTGTAAGTGGCATGGTTTCATTCTTTTTTATGGCTGAGTACTATTCCATTGTATATACATTCCACAACTTCTTTATCCAGTCATCTACGAATGGGCATTTAGATTGTTTCCATGTCTTGGCTATTGTAAATAGTGCTGATGTGAACATTGGGCTGCATGTGTCTTTTTGAATTACAGTTTTCTCCAGATATATGTCTGGGAGTGGGATTGCTGGATCATATGGTAAGTCTGTTTTTGTTTTTTTAAGGAAGCTCTATACTCTTTTTTTTTTTTTAGCATCCATGATTTTCTTCAGTTATTAATAAGAAATACGAAATTAGTAAGGTTCCAAATATTGAGCCATCTTTGTGTTGTAACTATCACTCTCCTAGTGTGTTAATTCAGTTGGCCCATGTTTGCCGCTTTTGTGGCAGTGTGTATAAATGAGTTGGTCTGTGGTTTATTTGTTTTGGCCAGATTTTTTGTTAAGTTATGCTTTAAAGTTGTGCTGGTCTTACAAAAATAACTTAGAATCTTTCCTTTTCCAGTTTCTAGAAAATGCAAGTGGAAAGGAGTTCCTTAAAGTATGGATAAAATTCATCTGGTATTTTTTGGTTTGATGTTCGAGGGAAGGGGTTAACTCTTGATAACCTTATCCGTTTTTTAAAAAAATCATCTGGGTTGTTTGAAATCTCTGCTGGGATCAGTTTTGATGATTTTTAAATTTCTTAGTAAATTTTCTGTTTCATTCAAGTCTTCAAATTAATTTATGTAAGATTGACCAACATATTTGAATTTTTTTTTTTTTTACTGTTGTGGATTTTTTTTTCTTACAGATTCCTTTCCTTTTTTTTTAGATTAGATTCTAACAATTTTGTTTTTAAATTAATCTTGCTTTTATATTATTTCCTCCTGCTTATGTTTGACAAATCAATTTTTAAAATTTGATTATTAACCAACTAAACAAAAAGACTGAAAGTAAATGAATATGGAGCTGCTCTTTTTCCTGTGAGCTCTGCTTTATGGAATAGCCCGGCACAGGCTCTGAGCTTCTGGATTTTCTGCAGTTCTATCTCAATTTCCTCTTGGGTCCCAGAGTTTTAACATATTGGTATGCTAGAGAATTTCCCCACAACTTCTGTTATGTTGTTTTGTTGAATGGCGATTAGAGAATCATCTGTGTTCTGTCTACTTGGAATCAATTGAGATTCCAGCTGTGTCCTTACCTGTGGCAGGTTATTGGTGAGAGAGGTCATCAGTGTCTACATTTTGGAATCAGTTTGTGTCCTTACCTGTGGTCCATTAAGAGTATCCTAAAGAAGTTTCTGTGTCTTTCCTTAATTTCCCATACTGTGCTCTTTGAATTTGGATGTTGGGGCATACACAGGCTTATCAGATTTTTGGTGGTGATTATGTCATTAATTTCCCTTCTTCTCACTGAATGCTTTTGGCCTTGATTTTGATCTTGTCTGACATTTATAGAATCACCCCTGTTGTGTGTGGTATTGTCTGCATTTGCCTAGTATATTTTTGCTCAATTTTTGAGTCTTAATTTTTTCCCTTATAAACTTTATTTTGAAATGATTTTAGATTGACATAGAAGTTATAAAAATAGTAGAGAGGTCCTATGTACCCGTCACCCAGCGTCCTCCAGTGAAAACATCTTAAAGAACCATTGCACAATGATCAAAACCAGGAAATGGGTGTTAATGCAATACTATGAACTAAATAGCTCAAACCTTACTTGAATTTCACCAGTTTTTCCATAGTACCTGATTTGAGGCAAACTTGAGACTAAGGGCACAGTCCTCCAGATGGCAAAGTCTGCCCAAGACTTCTGACCCCAACTGGAAATTGAGGGAACTCCTCAAACCACCCTCAGTTTGGATAATTCACTAAAAAGAAAAAACTCACTGAAATCTATCATACTGACAGTCATGTTTATTACAGGGAAAGGATGCAAATTAGAACCAGACAAAGGGAAGAATCTGGGAGGGTTGGAAACACAGAGCCTCTGTCATCCTCTCCCTGGGAGTCCTTCTGGAGAGGCACTGCACCTGAGAGTGGTCTTGGGGACACCTGCCACAGGTTATATGAAATTTTATTCCATGTGTAGAGGAGTGAAACTACCACTACCATCAGGATAGAGAACTGCCCCATCACCCCCCAAAGTCCTTCATGATCTCCCTTCCCCCCAGTGACCTCAAATACATTCTCCATCATTGTAATTTTGTCATTTTGAGAATCTAATGTCAATGGAACCATGTATTATGTAACCTTTTAAGACTGGATACTGTCACTCAGCATAATGCCCTTGAGATCCATCCAAGTTGTCCTGTGTATGTTCCTTCTCATTATTGGGTAGGATTCCATTGTCTGGATGCAGCTGTTTCTTTATCCATTCACCCTCAAAGGACATTTGGTTTCTAAGGCTTGGCTCTTATAAATAAAACTGCCATGAACTTTCACATACAGATTTTTGTGTGAATGTAAGTCATCTTTAGGATCAGTATCTAGGAGTAGAATTGCTGGGTCATATGCTAAGTGTATGTTAAACTTTACAGGATGTTGCCCAACTGTTCTGCAGAGTGGCTGCAGCATTTACATCCCCATCAACAATATATACAAGTTCCAGATGCTCCACATCCTTGGCAGCACTTAGTATTGTCAGTATTTTATTTTAACCACTTTAATAGGTGTGTAATCTCATTGTGGGTTAAAGTTGCATTTCCCTACTGGTTAATGATATTGAACATCTTTTCCTATGCTTATTTACCATGTGTATGTCCCCTGTGGTGAAGACTCAATTTAAGATTTTTCCTCTTTTTCTAAATTTTTTTTAACTGTTAAGTTTTGAGTTTTAAAAAATATTCTGGATCTAAGTCCTTTGTTAGATATGTGATCCGAAAAGTGTTTTTCTTTCAGTATGTGGGTTTAAAAAATTCTCTTAATTGTAACTTTCATGAGTAAAATTTGAAAATGTTTGTGAAATTCAATTTATCAATTTTTCTTTTCTTTTATGGATGGTACGTTGGTATCATGTCTAAGAACTCTTTGCCTAACCCTAGATTCCAAAGATTTTCTCTTTTGTTTTCTTCTGTGTTTTGGGCTATGGCCCATTTTCAGTTAATTTTTGTAGAAGGTGTGAGGGGTTCTTTTCTGCTTATGGATGTCTAGTTGTTCCAGCACCCTGAATTGCTGTTGGATTTTTGTCAAAAATAAATGGGTAATGACTTGTGTGGGGCTAATTCTGGCCTCTGTTCTGTGACATTGATCTGTGTGTGTTACTTTACCAGTATTACCTTGTCTTGATTACTGTAGCTAGACAGTAAGTCTTCAAATCAGGAAATACATTTCCTTTTTCAGAAATGTTTTTGTTCCTTTATCTTTACATATAAATTTTAGAATAAGATTGTCTACGTCTTTTAAAAAAAATCCTTCTGAGCTCTTGATGGGAATTGTGTTAAATCTGTGGGCCAATTTAGGGAGAGCTGATACCTTTACTAGATAGTCTTCCATATGAACACAGCATGTCTCCCCATTTTTTAAGGTTTTCTGATTTCTTTCATTGGCATTTTGTAGTCTGTAGCACACAGACAGATCCTAACCATGTTTTGTTAGTTTATACTTCAGTATTTCAATTTGCGTCATTATAAATGGTACTAAACTGTAAATTTCAGTTTCTAATTATTCATTGCCAGTATATAGAAATACAAGTGATTTCTGTTTGTTAACCTTCTATCTGTGACCTTCCTAGATTCATTTACTGGAAAGGTTTTTGTTTCTAGAGTCCTTTGGAATTTCTGCATAGACAGTGCCACTTGTGAATGAGGCAGTTTTATTTTCTCCTTTCAAATCTTGTTTCCAATGCCTTTCAGTTTTCTTTTCTTGCTGGATTGCACTGCCTAGGAATTCAGTCACCATGCCGAGTAGGGGTGGTGAGGCTGGACATCTTTGTTCCTAATCTTCTAGGGAAAGCACTCAGTCTTTCATCAGGAAGTATGATGGTGGCCTTAGGGTTTGTTTGTCTGTTTCTTTTTGTTTTTTGTTTGTTTTTGGAGAACCTCTCTATTAGGTTCAGGAAGTTCTATTCCTAGTTTGCTGAGTTGTTTTGTTTTTTTTTTTATCATGAATGGGGTTTGAATTTCATGAGTGCTTTTCTGCTTCAACTGATATGACTAATTTTCTTTCTCTACATTATTAACATGGTGGATTACGTTGATTTTTAAATATTGAACTAATCCAAGAATATTGAAATCTTGGATTAAACCCACTTAGTCATGGTGTCTTGTACTTTTTACATATGGCTGGATCCAATTTGCTAATATTTCACTGAGGATTCTTGTGTCTCTGTTCATGAGAGTGTTGGTCTGTAGTACTGTGTGTCTGGTTTTGGTATCTGGGTAATGTTGGCTTCATAAAATGAGTTGAGAAGTGTTTCCTCTACTTTTATTTCCTGGAAGGGACTGTGTAGGATTATTATTTCTTTAAATGTTTAGTAAAATTTACCAGTGAAACCATCTGGTTTTGGAGATTTCCTTTTGGGAAGGGTTTTAATGACAGCTTCAGTGTTTCTGCTAATTGTAAGATTACTCAGATTATCTATTTTATCTTCAGTGAGTTTAGTTTGTGGTTTTCAAGGATTTGGTTTATTTCATTTAACTTGTTTATGTGCATAACATTGTTCTTAATGTTCCCTTATTGTTGGACAATCTTGAGGGGGTCTGTAGTGATACACCATCCCTGGTTCTTAACATGAGTAATTTGTATCTGGTTTCCTTTGATGCTCCTCTGGCAAGACTGACACTTTCATTGGTCTTTTCAAAGAACTAGCTTTTTGTGAGATTGATTTTTTTTTCCATTTTTGCCTTTGACATCATTGTTTTTTGCTCTTCACTCTTTATTTTGGTGACCGGTCCTGTTTGGTGCTATTGATGGGTAGAGTTCTATAAATATAAATCAGGCAAAGCTTCTCAGTGGTCTTGTTCCCTCTAGTACATCTTTCATGAGAAGTGGGTCTTCACTTGAGTGTAATCCAGCTGATCCATTATATATTCTGTGGCTAGCACTTTGTGGCTTATTTAGTAAAAATGAGCCTGTCCCCATTTTTCCTTCTGAAAGCTTTACTGTTTTAGCCGTTCCACTTGTAGTGTCCCTTGGCTTGTTCTGTATGGTACAAGTAAGGGTTACGAGTTCTTTTTGTTGTTATTTCAAGTATCAGTCAACCCTAGTTATTTTTATTACTATTATTTTTAAATGAGAAGCATTTTCTTGGGCCAGCAATTTGCTGAAGAATCTTGAAAAGGGAGAGGGGCAGCAGGAAGTGTCCCTGACTCAGAGGGAAGCCGGCTGTGTGTGACGGGAGTTGGCCTTCACATCTGGGCGGTTGCTGAAGGTTGGTAGCTGTGGGCAGGTATCACCCCTGCACCAAAGGTGTCCTCCCCAGCCAGCCTCCTCCATCGTCCTCTTGCGGGGCTGGCACATGTATGTTTCCACATTGAGCTCTGGTGTCACTTAGTGGGTGGAGGAGCATTGTGACCTCCCCCAAGGGTGTGAATTTTACTTTGGAGGAATGTGGATTCTGCCTGGGAGCTGCAGGGACCTTCACCCTGTCTGGTTGTCACCACCCTGGGCAGCTGGGTGTGATGATTACTTTTATGTGTCCATTTGACTAGGCCACAGTGCCAAGATGTTTCTGGGACTTTTTAGACGTGATTAACCTTTAAACCAGTAGACTTTGAATAAAGCAGATAACCTTCAGAATGTGGATGGGCCTTATCCTATCAGCTGAAGGCTTCAGAGAAAAGATTGAGGTCCCCTGAGAAAGAAGGAATTCCATCTCCAGACCTGAGGGCTGCCTCAGACTTGAGCTACAAAATTCCTTCCTGAGTCTCCAGCCTGCCGGCCTGCCCTGAAGAAGTCAGACTTGCCACGCCCAACAATCAAGTAAGGCAATTCCTTAGAACAAATGTCTTTCTCTCCTCTCCATCCTATTGGTTTCGATTTCCTCTGGACAGCCCTGATTAATAACTGTGGGGCAGGCAGGTAGCAGCTGTGGCCTCATGTGGAAGATGGAGTTGTTTCTAGTTCTCTGTGGTCATTTTTGCCAGGCTGCAGACCCCTCTGCTCTGCCACGTTTCAGCTGGGACAGTGGCCATGTGTTGACAGTCTCGGGGCCAGTGGGAAATGAGGCCCATTCTCAGGCAGGAGAGGACTATTCCAGATCCTGGTTCTGGAGGGAAAGGACATGTACTGTTCAGCTTTAAGAGCTGAGGCTTTCTTTTTTTTCATGGAGGTACTGGGGATTGAACCCAGGACCACGTGCATGCTAAGCATGTGCTGCACCACTGAGCTATTTTCCTCTCCCCTCTGGCCTTTAGGCCATCCAGGATGTGGCTTCTCGCCACATACATGGTCATGACCATGGGGCTGTGGGTTAAACCTGGCCACTTGTAGGAAAGTGCTAATCAAAATCATCAGGCCCCTGGCACTGCACTTAACAAAAATACCCAAAGCCCCCATTTTAGGGGTAAGGAGATGGGGCCTCAAACGGGCAGAGAGACCAGAAGCCTGGGGCCTGTCCCCAGCCCGCCAGTCTTCCCATTGCACCAGGGTCTGCAGCACATCAAACTATGGGACAATACATAGCTAGATGTGGTTAATAAAAATCATTGTGATTTAATAAATAGCAAGGTGCTTCTGTGCAGCCCAGGGCCCAGCGGGAGAGCGTGATGGATGGACTCTGGACGGGGCCGGATCTTCCTGCTGGTTTCCAGGAACAACCAGGTAAGGACCTGATGTCATGATGTCCTAAAAATACCCCTTGGAAGAGGCAGGGTGAGGGGAGGGCCACAGTTACAAAAAAAAAAAATAGATTTAGGAGATATTATACAGGTCAGGGGCCACTATACATCTTCCTGGTGAATCTGGGCTTTCTTGGCTCTGGAGCAGAATTTTTCACATAGTTTGAGGAGCTCTGACAAAATGAACACAGACGAGGCCAATCCAGTTAAAAGCAATAGATCTGCCAAAAGGGGAAAAGAAAGGTCAGTGCAGGATGTGCCCAGCTGGCCTGGCTGCAGAGTTCAGGTTCCCTACGCTTGGTTCTCAGTTGCAGACAGAGGTCAGGGGCCCAGGACTTTCCCTTCCCCTGATGGGGCAGAGATCTCCCCAACTCAGGATCCAAAAGCCTGCAGAGCCAGCTCCACAAGGACCAACTGGTCTTTCCAGGTGGCTCAGAGCTGGGTGGGGCGGTATTACCAACGTCAGCTGTAAGAGACGCCAGGCGCCCCGTCCAGCCCCCTGGCTCGCCCCAGCAGACTGAGCCCTAAATTCTCCCTCAACCCCTCTCCTGGCAAACACTGTGCTCAGGCACAGTCCTGGCACTTTCCTTAGATTTCACAAGCTGACATAATCCTCCATGGATGGAAGCACCTGTAAAAACACTTTTTGGGTTTTTTTTGGTCTGTGCCCACAGGGCAACCCCCAGGGACCCTATCTTTTAGATTTTGGGGGAGGAAAAAGCTGAGTTTCCAGTCTCGCCTGCAGGTTTTCAGAGCTCTTGTTTCCACCACCTCAGATGCCACTGATCATTTCGCAATCCTTCTGGATGAGTGGGGACCCCCCCCCCACCAGTCTGCTTGGGAGGCTGCCTCACCAGCCCCCTTGCCCTGTGGCTTCCCAGTGGGATCGGCCAAAGGAAAGCTAGGGCCACAGGAAGGGAGGAGGACGGGGCGGGCAGTTTCCTGATGCTCTGGTCACCCCCTTTCCAGGCGACCCTCTCCCACTTCTGTTACTACTGCTTCAGACACAGGAGGCCAAGCCACCTGGGCAGCTTCCAAAGAATGGGGATCTGCCGGAAGCCTGGTGAAGATGCAGGGGAGTCACTGTAGTTCCGCACATGGCATGTGTGCTTGGGGTCCAGAGAGCTGGTCACTGCATGTGTGTCCCACTCCTGTCCTCCAGGAAAGTGGGGTCCCAGAGACACAGACCCTGTTAAAACCCCTGAAGGGGCAAACTTACCTCTAAGCTGGGGGCTTGCGGCATGTCACAGGCTGAGCCCAGACTGTAGCCCATCCCGGTGTCACCCCTGGGCCTCACTGTACCTGCTGTGAGCTGAGCCTCCTGCCCCAGGGGCAAGGGGTTGGCTAGGATGCTGAACCCCCTCTGCTTTCCTCCGACTCCTAGCTGGTGCCTCCTCCTCCGTGGTTCCCGAGTTCTCCATGCCCCCATTACATCGCCCCCGACCCAGTGCAGATGCCCAGGCATGAGCCTAGTCCTTTGAGGACAGAATGGCCCCACGTAGGGACCGTGGGCCTAGAAAGCTCTGCAGCTGCCCTGTGCAGGTGGCTCTGGTCCCAGTGACCCCTCCCACTCACCGAGCGCTCCCAGGTTCTCTGTCTGGAAGACCTTCTGCAGGGGTGGCACGTAAATCACGGCCATCTGCCCCAGAATGGACCCGAGCACGGAGTAGAGGAACGTGCGGTTCCTGAGGAAACCAATCTCAAATATCAGCTTGGTCTGTGGAGGAGAAGGGCACGGCCATCACATGCCTGGAGGTGCCTCCACGAAGCAGCTCCTCCAAGCAGAACTGTGAGACTCCGGCAGTGAGAACCGGATCCGGTTCTGCTGGGAAGACCAGGGCAGGAGGGGCTGGGGGGGGGAATGGAGCGGCATCTCACCTGGGAGCGGCAGGTCAAGGCGTTGAAGAGGTCGAAGAACACAAAACAGGTAAAGGTCATGGTCGTGGTGCGCGGGGTGCTCGCCTTGTCCTCCGGGATCTGGAGAGCGAGGACACAGGCTGAGCCGGCCCTAACCCAGAGCCTGGGGAGGGAGCTGGCATGCGCAGTGCAGGCCTGGTGTTGCTACTCCTGTCCTGGCCGCAGTGGGTTCAAGTTTTACTAGGACTGGGTCCACTGGTGTAGCCCAAGGGTGTGGCTCCCACCCACCCTGCGCTACCCAGCACTGTAAGGGGCCATCAGCCCTTCCTGAGGGAGTTCAGCTGCCCTTGACATGAGGGGGTGGAAACCTCGCACATGTAAAGTAGGTGATGTTGCCTTCTAGGAGGTGACCCCTCTACAGTGACACCCACTTAGCAGAATGTCACTTCCTACACTGAAAGCAGAAGACGCCGCCCCCACCAAGAGCTAGGGCCTCAGAGGCTGAATGAACCAAGCGGCTCCCCCCACCCAACCCCCCCCCAAGTCAGGACTCATTCTGGCTGACATTGTGGCAGTGGGGCTGCAGCCAAGGGTGAGAACGACTCCTGGGGAGAAGGTTCTGGCAGTTCTCACGTGACTACCCCATTGCCAGTGAGAGACAGCAGTCACACTCCTCCCTGAGTGCATCTGCTGGACCAGAGGTTCTCAGGAGATGCCCCTTGGAGGGGGGTGGTGTTAAAACAGTCTGACTCGAGGGGTCTCGGGTGGGGCCTGGACATCTGCATCTCACAAGCTCCCAGGGATGTGGGGACCTCACTCTGAGGACCACTGTGTTAGAACAGGAAAGCCTGTGCCTCCCCCACCAGCCCAGGGCTGGACAAAGGCAGCGCCTCTACCATCTTCCAGGATAGGCGAGTTGCAGGAAAGAGCCAAGCCCCTCTGGCAGGGGCGGTGGGGAGTGCTGGAAAAAAACTGGGTGGTTGTCCAGTGTCCCATCTGTCCTGCCCTTGGGTGACCTGGGGTCTAACTACCTGGACAGATCACCTAATTCTCCCTCTGGGTCACTGACCTCAGCAGCAGAGCTGCCTGCACCTGTAGGTCACGAGATGACCCACAATAAGATCCCCCCCAAATCACCTCCTGGGAGTCAGACACGAGTTGCTTTTAGTAGATTTCAGATTGTTCCTTGGTGACAGTAGAACGTAGGAGAGGCATTTGGACAAAAGTCTGATTTTTTTTCGCTGCCTATGTGGCTTCACCTCCCTTCTGCAGGTCAGCTCCTCATGCCCACCCCACTCCCCCTGAGTGTGTCCATTTGTCTCCCCTCCACCCCCTGCCCCATGTTTGCCCCACACAGACGCTCCGAATACCTGCTTGATGGGCCCACAAGGGCATCCCTTACCTCCTTCCAAAAGATAAAGAGGGTCCCACTGATGATGGTGGTGGCTGACAGGAGGATTCTCAGGACAAGGGCTCTGCTGAGAATTGTGTCCTTGATGTTGCGTGGTGGCTGCCGGAGGGTGTCCCTGTCGACCGGCTCTACCCCCAAGCTGCTCAAAACAAAAACCGGACACAAATAAACCACTGAAAAGACGTGCAGTGGTTAAATACACAAGGACACCTGGAGAAGGTCCCTGTCAGAGGCCTGGACAGGCCGTGACAATGTCTCCAGGTCCTCCCCGGCCCCTCCTGTCTCATGTCCTGGGCCGTCTCCCTAACCACCCAGCCCCTTGGCTCCTCTGGGTGCCCCTAACCTGGACCCCACCCTCACCTGTCCCCAAGCCTGGAGACAAAAAACCCACACCCTCTAGCTGACCACGTAGTCCTGAACCACACCTGGTTGTTCCTCAGAGGCAATTTCCATGACCTAGACACCACCCCCACCCCAGGGTGGGTCTGGCCAGGAGAAAGGGGGTCCAGCCCTGCCCACTGAAGAGCTCCCATCAGTGGGAGGAGGCTGAGGCGAGGCCCTCTCTGAGCAGATGTTGCAGAGTCCAGCTTCGCTCGCAGCCCCATCCTGAAGGAGAGCATGTAGGAGAGGGGACCCTTGCGCTGGGCATGGGGGGAAACAGTAGGACCCTCTGGCCAGCTGTCACTTGTGACGATTAATGGTAACAATTCAGCTGCACCGAGAATACCGCCCACTACGTGCTCCAGTGCACTGAAGCACCTCGCTTACTCATGCAGGCTTCCCGAGCACACCCACCTGCAGCATTCAGCCAGCCTCACTCTTCTGTTCACCCAGTCACTTCCTGAGCACCTACTAGGGCCAAGCACCATTGTGGGAGCCAGGAACAAAACAAAACCCTTGCCTCCAAAAGGGAGATGAATTATGATCAGGTAAACCAGGACATATGTTCCCTTCTAGGGAAAAATAAAGCAGGGCAAGGTGACTGGGAGGGAGGAGGCTGCTGCTAGAGCAATAAGGGAGAAATTAACAACGTTGTAAATCAACTATACCTCACTTTAAAAAAGTAATCAGCGAGGACTTCTTGGAGGCAGTGACCCCACATGAAGAGAGGGCTATGCGGGTAGCCCAGGGAGAGCACTCCAGGCACAGGGGCAGAAAGCTCCATCCGCCTGCCTGCCTGCCCACCCAAGCACTGCCTCCTGTGTCCCCCACTCTGCTCTCTCCACGTTCCCATCAGCTGGCTGCCTCACCTCTGTGCCGGCGGCCCGTCCATGATGATGTTGATCCAGAGGATCTGCATGGCATTGAGAGGGCTGGGGAGGTTGCACACAGTAGACAGAGTGATGAGGCTCAAGGCTGAGATGCTTCTGCGGGGCACACACACAGCACCATCACCAGCTGCTCCCAGATGCGCGCACAGCACCAGGCACCCTGGGGTACGCTGGCTTTGACTTACGTGCTCAGCTGAAATCGGACGAAGTTCTTGATGTTATGAAAAATCCCCTTGCCTTCCTCCACTGCATTCCTGCAAGAGAGGAGAAAGCATTTATCACAAAGAGGGCCTGGTGGGAAAGTTCAGCCAGCTCTGGGCAGCTGCTAAAGTAAGTGACAGTGTCACCCAGAGGTGATGTCATCCTTGCCCCCCCTCCATCCCTGTTTCTCCTTGCTGGCATTCTTGGAGACATACCAAGAGAGGATGATGATGTCCTAGTAGCTGACATCAGTTCCTGGGGACTGGTCTTCCAAGCCACAATTACCCTTCCGTCCAAAGATTATAGGTCATTCTCTCATCCAAGTCAGGGACCCAGCCCTCGCCCAGGGCTCCTGAAGTGCACGCTGCCCCTTGGGGATTCCCAAGGAGAAAAGGCCCCCATGACCCTGCTTTCAGTAGTGGGTGGCCCCAGGGACACCTTGTATATCCATCAGAGCAGATCCCAGGGCTGCCACCCCAGGCATTTTTGCCACTAAAAAAAAAAAAAAAACACCTAAAGAGCAACTTACATGATGGCTGAGAAGTCATCATCCACCAGGATCATGCTGGCGGCCTCCTTGCTGACGTCCGTCCCCATCTGCCCCATGGAGATCCCGATGTCTGCCGACTTCAGAGCGACAGCATCGTTTACTCCATCCCCTGTCATGGCCACGATCGCCCCCGACTCCTGCAAAGCCTTTGCAAAGAGGAAACCAGTGGAGGCAGCATGAGGACCATCCTTTTCCAGAACCTTCCTTGGCATCACCACGCCAACTAATAACTGGCTCGCCATCTGGTCCTACAACAATGAAGTCACCAGCCACTGCAGTCACTGACCTTCGATTCACCCTGGAGGGAGTTCAGGGCAGAGATAGGGAATGAGGTGCTCTGTGCTCTGGGAAAAACTGGCAGAAAGAGCCTTCAGATACTCTCAGGGGGAGATTTTATGAGCCCAATTTTCTTGCATCTTCTCATATCTAGGAAATCTCTAAGATCATTTGTGACTAGCAGCAACCTTCTGCCAAAATGTGTCCTTGATGGCACATACCCTCTTTACTAAGGCTCTCTTCCTGGTTGTAGTCCTCATTTTTCCCCAGATAAAACTTAACTCTCAACTCTCGCATTGTGCTTTTTTTTTTTTTCAGTCAACAACCATTAGCAAATCATAATTAACAACTCTTCTCCTGAACCCATGAGGTGCCTAGTAGGCATTAACATTTTCTTTGCAGGATGACTTACATAGAGCTTTATTCTCTAGAACTAAAAATATCCCAAAGTTGCATAAAAGAAAAAACACAAGCCTTAAATAGCAACTTTTCAAAGCACCCGTGTGCAGGAAAACCACACGTTTGCAGGGGTCTCTCATTCCCACACTTTCATTTTATGCACAATCAGAAGGTTAAGTCAACTCTTTACTGGGCACCTGCTTTGGGCGAGGGACCTGCTGAGAGCTTCATGGGCCTGGCTTCATTTCGTTCTCTCCCAACCTTGTGAATCAGCTGGTGTCACTCACATTATCCCCACTTTACAGATGAGGAAACTGAGGCCTGGAGTTGATTAACAACTCCAGGTGCAGCCAAAGGGCACCTGCCCAGTGAAGGCTTGGCCCTGTGTTTCTCCCTTGGCACCACCCAGTTCCTGCTCCCTGCTTTTGGTGTATGTGGCATGGGGTCCCAGTTCTGCCCTCCCCAGAGACTGCTGTGGCCATCCTGGGCTGTGCCCTGAGGGATGAGGGAGGAACACAGCTGACCTTTATGATTTTGAGTTTGTGCTTTGGGCTGGTCCTGAAGAAGACAGACACCTGGATACAGAGACAGGAAAGAGGCGGCCATCAGTGAATGCGGAGGTGGAAACACCGCTCCCCACCCCCTGGCTCCTCTGAACCTGGGAGGACCCCACCTTCCTGACGCGCTCATCCAGCTCGCCCTGCTCCGCACTCTCCACCTCCTCCCCGGACATGGCGTTCAGTTTCCCGTTGCACAGACCGATGCTCCTTCCTGTGGGGTGGGGACAGTCCTTCACTGCTCCGAGGCCCTCGCCCCTTCCTCCACCCACCTGACATCAGGCCCTGCCTTGGCCACCAATAACATGAATGCAGCCACGATGGCCCCAGTCACAGCCCACCTGCTATGGCATGTGATCTTAATTCTAGCCACAGGACGAACTGGCAACAAACGCCTTATGGAAACCGAGAGGGAAGTGACTTTCCCAAGGTCACAGAGCTGGTAAATGCTAGTCCTGGAAACTGACATAGCTCTTTCTGTTTGATTCCAGAGTCTATGATCCTTCCAAGGTGCCAGGCTGCCTCAAGACAGAAGAAGAAAACCAAGGTGTGACAGCCCTCCTAAGAGTAATAAGTAAAGCAGGAGGAGGAGGGTTGCTAGCCTTCTGCTGATGAAGACCCTGAGGGTCAGAGTGGCTCAGTGATTTGCCAAGGGCACACCGCTAGGGGCAGAAGCCAGACTGGAAACCCTGCACTGGGAATGATGCTGCCTGGGAAGGTGAGATCATGGATGGAAAGGCCTGGCACACAGGAGGTTTTCGGTACGCACAGGTCTTTTCCTCTTTAGGAGCACCTGCCGACATCTTAAAGATGAACACCCCCTCAGAAGGTGGGATGCTGGTCCTTGAACCTCAGAATCTCTTCCAGGCACTTGGAAGGGAGTTGTG
Organism: Camelus bactrianus; assembly: GCF_048773025.1. NCBI lineage: Eukaryota > Metazoa > Chordata > Mammalia > Artiodactyla > Camelidae > Camelus > Camelus bactrianus. The sequence goes on from NC_133547.1 coordinate 49,341,477, forward strand.
AGCTCTCCCGACCAGGACCACCAAGGATTAACCAGTGGTAGCGACCCTCACCCTCCACCCCCTTCCCCAGTTACCTATCGCCAAGGCTGTCTCCAGAGCATCTCCTGTTATCATTTTCACGGACATGCCTGATGCAGAGAGCACTTGTACTGCTTCCTTCACACCAGCCCTCGGGGGGTCGATGATTCCAATGAGACCCAGAAACGTCAGCCTCCCCAGCTCGGGCCCAGAAGCCAGGGCCAGCACTGCAGAAGATGTTTGCCTGCAGTCAGCCCCAGCCCCTCTGTGTCCCAGACCCTCTTCTGTCTACAAGAGGCTTGGGCACTAAGTTCCTGGACCACAAAGGGAAGGCGAAGACCTTTCCAGTGGGTGTCAGGCCCGTGTGGGGCATGGCTGTTGACGGCTTGCCCACAGTGGAAAGCAGAGCTGGAGACAGCTTGCCCGGGGAAACGGGGCTCTGTCCACTGTGGTCTAGTCCCAGACCCCACCCCAGGAGGGGCAGCCATGAGGATACCTGTGGGATGGCATACGAGGGCCACATGGATAGAGAGGTCTCTGGGTCAGTGGCACAGAAGCTTGCCCCGGCTCTTGGGGACAAGTGCTCTGAAAGGGGGTGGCATAAGAAGTGACCTTGCTTTGTCACCTTACTGATGCTGGAGGGAGGCTGTGGCCAAGAAATTCCAGCTGCATCCCCCTCAGTCCTTATTTGGTACCAGTGGTGCAAGGGGACACCCTCTTTCCCGAAGTGACCCTCCCCGCCCTGCTAGGCTAGGCTCTGTCCCAGCTCCCATGGCCTCACCTTATACACTTGTCAGCAAGCTGCTAGCAAGTTGTAATTACCATTCCCTGATGGGGAAAACCAAGGCAAGGGAAATCAATGTGGCAATCCAACGCTTCTTACTTTGCCCTGAGGGATTGCACGTGTTCTGGAGTGTTCTTAGACCCTTTTTCTGAAAACGGACAGACACTGTACAAGACACTGACATATGACACTATGTACATTTACGTACAAGAGCTTTGTGTCCTCCTGACAGTGAGCAGTAAGCAAGATGACCAGTCAGGAAAATCAATGTTTCTGGGGCATGCCATTTGTCTGCCTTAGAAAACTCAGGACCTTTTCTCGCACACCTGAGCTGCATCTGGATTAACATCTGGCATCATCTGGCGCCGGGGATGGGTGGGGGCTTCCTGTCTTTCATCTGCCCAGGAAAGTCCATGCTGGCTTTACTTGCATTAGCACCCGCCTGATGCCATTCTGACCAGCACCTTACTGACCAGGAGCCCTGCATATGAAAGCAAACTTAGAGCCCAGCACTGACCGCGCAGGCCAAGCGAGCCCATCCTCTTCTCCTCCTGCTGGCAGAAGGATCTCTGTTGAGGCGTCAGTGGCAGAGGGATGCCCCCGTTGTTGTACATGGTACAGTAATGAATCACTTCCTCAAAGGCCCCCTTCATGAAGTAAATATCTTCCTGCTCCTTGAAAAAAAAAACAAAACAAAACAAAAGGGAAAAAATCCGCTGTCATTGGCTGCTTCAGCTCTTGGTGGCCGTCAGCTCATCCACACAGAGATGTTCACGGAGGGGTTAGTTATCCTGGACCGTCATCGTTCACCAGTACAGGACAGGTTACAGGAAATCCACACGATGGAATGCCATGCAACCCATTAAGGTGCAAGGCTGATCTTTGACCCAAACCACCCCTGCTCTGCATCAGGCCCCCTTGTTCATGTCGCTCAGAGCACCCCCACTTTTCATTAGCTGGTCTTATCCCAGCCAGCACTGTGCCTTTAAGTGTGTGACTGCTAGACGTCAATCTCAGGTAGACTTCGGAGAGAAGAGGCACCATTTCTCTCTTGTCTGCAGCCGCACTTGCCTCCTAAGAGTGAGCCCACGTGCGCAGCTGACCCTTTTCCTGTATATTAGATAAGCTGTATCCCAGAGACCGTGAGCTCCAGGTGGCAGGCGCTGTCACTGGGGGTCACACTGTAACACCAGTCCCAGCACAGCGCCTGCCTGCTTACAGTGGGCAATGAACAAGCTTGTGTGAACTAACACGGAAAGCTGTCTGAGATAACATTTTAAGGGAAAAGAGCAAATTACATACTCTGTATATAGCGTGACCTTGTTTTGAAACCACCACCTCACGCGTTGCTAGTCACACATTTAGAGCCTGGAACACCATCCCACACTGTTAAGGGGAGTTAGCATGGGTAGGGGGTGGGTAGGGAGGGAAGACGGGCAGAATTATCAGGAGTTTCCATTTTTTAAAGTCACATTTCTATAATTTTTTTCATTGAAAATATATTACCATTGCCTTTGGGGGAAAATAAGTTTTGAAGGTATTAAAACATTAAAAAAAATCAAGCACTCCTCTTAAACACCCAGAATTTATATGCCTGTCCACTCAAGGCAAAGGCCTGAAATAAGCTGGCTGAGACGTCTACCACCGTGAATGAGATGGAAAGTCTCAGGATGGGTGAGATGTGTTAGATTCCAGAGAGAGCAAGAGAAAACGGAAAGATTGGAGAAAAAGTGGACGGCAATAAAAAATTTTTTTCATCGTAGAAAATCTTAAAAGCTACAGAAAATTTAAAAAGAAAAAAAAAAAAAAAAAAACGGGAGGAAAAAAAGTCAGCTGAATCCCTACCCAGGGACAGTCATTCATAGTCTGGCATACGTCCCCCTGGTTGCTTATAACACGTGCACACATGCGAGCTCACTGTTCACACCATCTGTGCTGGATGCTGGGATAAGCCTCCCGGATCCCTCTACAGGAATGAAGGATGGTTCCCCTGTTGTGACAGTTAAATGAGCTCCAGTGTGTAAAGAACTCAGCACAGGGATGCGGAAAGAGGATCCCAAGTTCGCAGCGGGGGTCAGTGTTCCCAGCGGGAACATGCAGTTACTCCAGCAGTAATGACTCAGTGATGACATGGTTGGCCAGTGAGTCTCACACTTGAATTTGCATCAGAATCCCCAACAAACACAGATTACTGGGTCCCACCCCTGGAATTTCTGATTCAGTGGGTCTGGGATGGAGCCTGAGGATCTGCATTTCTAACAAATTTCGAGGTACTGCTGGTCCAGTGATTCAGATGACCATCTCCGAAGAGGACCAAGATAATTGAAGGTTTAATTGCTATCAACTGTATTTTCATATATTTGGAAGCTTGTAGGAGTAGCCGGGAACTTAAAAGTCTTCTCTAGATGTCTGCATTTTGCTTTATGGGGGAGGTGAGGGAGCTGCAAAAGGGCAGAGAGGTAAACTCACCTCACTCTTGGGGCTGCACTGTACTGCCATCCACTTCTGCTCGGAACTGAATGGAATCTCTTTTTTTCTCACGTATGAATCTTTAATATCACTTAAGTCCATCTGGGATAATAAAATGGGAGGTTCTCAGTGAGTTAGCCTAAATTAATCTCCATGCAAAAGCTCAGTCCATTTAAATTAATTATTCAAACCACCTCAGGCAGATGAGAAATCCAAATGTTAAGCTCAGAGAAACCGGAAAAAATCTCTTTTCTCTTGTCCCAGGGGCAGAACCAGATGTTCTTTGCCACAGCTTCTAGCTGAAACCTGTGGGGTTTCTGCTAGGAGGAATGTTTCAGGCTTGAAGATGGAGCAATTCCCCCAGAAGGAGCCCCGGGATAGTGAGTGGCCTGTTGTCACCGCCTCAGGTCCCTGCCAGGCCTGACATTCGCTCGCTCTTTGATGGCTTTCAGACCAGTTACTTGACAGCCCTGAGCCTCAGTTTCCCCAATTGAAAACCAGTCCCAACCTGGGCATCCCATTGCCCCTTAAGGGGTGAAAATGGTTCTTAGGGGGCAAAAAACTACTGCTTTTATGTACCAAGCACAGATGTGCCCACAGCACATGAACAGATATAGTATATCTATGGTATTAACATCTCCTGGGAGGAGTGGATAGGGGAAAAAACCATCTAAATAGTCTCCTGAGGGGGGTGTCGTGGTTTGCATTGTGTCCCTCAAAAATGCATTGAAGGTCTAACCCCCCAGTGCCTGGGAATGGGATCTTATTTGGAAATAGTCTTTGGAGGTATAGCAAAGACGAGGTCATCAGCGGGAGCCCACTCCAGTAGGACTGGTGTCCTAAGAAGAGGACAAGGCCACGTGAGGACAGAGATCAGTAATCCATCTGCAAACTAGGGAGCAGCTAGGATCACCATAGTAGCCAGAGGCCGGGGGAGGCTGCCAAGCCCCAGCCACACCTTCATCCAGCTCATACTTCCAGGGCTGTGAGAGAATACGTTTCTGTCATTTTAACCCCCAGCTGGTGGGACTTTATTCCCACAGCCCTAGGAAACTAACAAGGGAGCGTTGGCGGGGAAAAGGTTTGAGGCTGAATGAGGATAAACACAAGTCCGGAGAACTTGCCTGTCACTCAGGAAGCACTGAAGACTTGTCAGCTGTTGTTTATTTGTAAAACCAGGTCCCTTACATGATTTAGACCCAGGAAGGAGTAAAACCATCCCACGGAGAGGAGACAGGGTTCTGGAACCCCTGCCCTGTCTAGGCTGCAGGGTAGCCTTGCGGGGAGGAGGGCAGACTCTGGACACCAGGGTTTTGTTCCTGCTCTGACAGCCAGGCCCGCTGTCCCTTCCCAGCTGGGCAGCGGAGCTGTCGAGTAGGGCTGGCCCAGACTGTTTTAATGGGGCAGGAATTTGCAATTGGTGTTACTGGCACCCAGGAATTTCTTGAGTGGAAGGAAAAGAATCTGGTGTAACGATTTCTGAAAGCACCGTGTTTAGCTTCACAAGGACTAACTGAAAGGTAAACCCTCCGTCCCACCCATCGCCCACCCAGCGTGGCAGTGAGGGGCCCTGGTCTCATGCAGGGGAGGGACAGGCTGACGGATGGATGCATGACAGGGCAGTGCGTGAAGCCAGCACACAGTGGGGAGCATTTCTCAAAGTCACAGAGCTCAGGTCCCACCATGGAGCCCTGGAGCCAACTGAATGTATTAAAAGGAAGGAGACCCTCCTGGATGGGGCTTGGTGAGAGCAGGAACTGTGCTGGGGGCCCCGGGGTGGGGTCTGAGCCCACAGGGTTCTTATGGATTCGCCGGACAGGGCTTAGAAGCCTAAAGAACTTTCCAGCCACGCAGCACCTCTGAGCACATCTCCCTCACAGTCGGGGATGGCCTGAGGATGTCCAGGCTGTTTTCTCCCATCATTGCTAAGCTTCCCCATTCCTGATTCGCTAGACAGGACCTTGAATTCTGCCACTAATTTGGCTCTGAGGGAAGAATTCCCCGCACAGACATCAAGGATTTCCTACCTTCATTGCCAGGGCGATCAAGGCGCCTTCTGTGGGCTGGCCCATGACAGCGTTTTTCCTGATGACAGCGTTGTTGGCAACACAGCCTGCCTGAAAGTGGAGGGGGGTGTTTTCTGAATGTCACTTGTTAATAATTGGAGCTGCACCTGCCGGAGTCCTGGGCTCACTTAGGCACATGAAAAGGTCCAGCACTGAAGGCTTGACCCATTTTCAGAGATGAGGCTGGGGTTGGGGTGAGGGACAAGTTTACTTGTCAGTATACGTCAGAGTCCCCGCTCTTCAAAATAAAAACAGTAAATAATTATTGACTCTGCTGAGTGTTGGTTGTCACAAAGCCTTCGTGAGGAATTACAGTGGGAAGGCAGGCAGAGTTGGTGGTTACCAGTGGGAGTGATGGCAATTGACCAGTAATGGGAACAGGGTTTCTGTTTGGGGTGACAAATGCCCTGGAATCAGATGTGGTGATGCTAAGCAACTTTGTGAATGTACAAAACCCCACTGAACTGCACACTTTAAAAGGGTAAATTCTTGGAGGGTGGGGTGGTAGAGTGCGTACTTAGCATGCATGAAGCCCTGGGTTCAATCCCCAGACCCTTCATTAAAAAAATATATATGGGGGGAGGGTATATATAGTTCAAGTGGTAGAGCACATGCTTAGAATACACAAGGTCCTGGGTTCAATCCCCAGTACCTCCTCTAAAAAGTAAATAAGTAAACCTAATTACCCCTCCCTAAAATTTTTTTGAATTAAAAATTAAAATATATAAAACAAATAAACTATATAAATATATAAATGTAAATAAACATATAAATATACTAAAAACATATAAATTAAAAAATTAAAGGGTGAATTCTGTGCTGTGTGACTTATATTTCCATTTAAAATAATAATTGGAAAAAGGGAAGTAGAAACAAATGGACAAAAAGAACATGGGGGTGAATCGCGGCTCCCTCCCCACCTGCTGTGTGATCTTGGACACTCATGTTACCTCTCTGAGCCCATTTCTTAATCTGCACAACTTAGATAATGGAACAGGCCTTGCAGGGTTGCTGTAATAATTGTCACCATGGAGGTGGGAGCTGTGCAGAGGGGTGCTCACTGATAAAGGAAGACTGGGTTCAGACCTCACGGGGGGATGTGAGCCCCTATGACCCTGGGTACTGCTCATACTACAAACACTGACAATCACAACAGGCACGACTCATCATGTGCTTATTTTCCAGCATTCCTGGAGCCCCGTCCCCTTCCAGCAAGCAGGGATGGGGAAGGGGTTCCTAGCTCTTCTCTTGTCTCCCATGTTCCCTTCTGTATCCCGGCCGCTGTGGCAACCTGACCACTGGGGTGTGGCCTGGTTGTCACCCGGAACCAGTTGGTCCAACTGCTGTCTCTCTTTCCAGAGAGAATCCCCATCAACTGTGTTTTAAATGCATATCTATTTCCACGATGGCGTTTTGGACACTTACCTCCACTAATTTGCCCACTGAGACGTTGGAAAACTCCTTAATGACTTCCTTTGAGGGTAAAAGACAGACAGTTCCTTTGCCGTTATATCCAACTCCGCTGACCTGCAGGGCGAAGTCACAGAAAAGGGTGTCACTAGGAGTCCAAAATACGCTCCCCTGGGTGACCCTGATCTTCTTTCTGGGGATCCATTACCAAGGACACAGTCCTAGCCATGAGCAAGGCTTCAAGCGTGATGGTGTTCCCTGCAGGATTACATGTTAATCAGGCTCCCTCACCAAGGGCCAGGCTTCCGTAAACTGCAATGGGACATTCTATAGACAGTAAAACTGACGGTTATGAAAGTCAAGTAGTAGCAAACCAGAGTGCCTATGTTCTAGAGAAGGGGTGGGCAAGCTCTTCCTTGCAGAGCCAGATAACAAGTGTTTCAGCCTTTGCAGCCCGTGCAGATTGTTGCCATTAATCCGTGGTTGTGGTGTGAAGGCAACCGCGGACAACATACAAAAACATGGGTGCAGCACCGTGCCAACCAAAGGGGGCTACCTTCCACCAGTCGTGTTCTTTGCTGCTATTTGTAGCAAGGAAGTTGTCCACTAACTCCCATTTGTTCCTTCTCTTTTGTTTTTTGGAAGGTTCCATGTGCTTTCTCTGGGTAGGGAAGGTTGGGTGGGACAGAACTTGGTCTTGAACCTCGTGAATTCATGCGGACTCACCTCGGCGTGGAGCCCATCAGACGTGACGAGCTGGGTGACAGTCATTTCATTGGCAGTCAGAGTCCCTGTCTTATCAGAACAGATGACATTACAGCAACCTGGTGTGGGAAGACATCAGAGTTTAGAGGGAAGAGGAGTGGTCGCCACCAACTCTCAGGCTTCCAAACCACCCAGGTTGAGTTATCATGGCACCAAAACACCCATTCAGGCCAATTTGTAAGACTCCAACCAGATGAAGTCCCTCACCTAAAGTCTCCACGATTGGCAGCTTCTTCACAATGACCCGCTTCCTGGCCATCCGCAGCACTCCCAGGACCAGCGTGACTGTGACGACGATGGGCAGGCCCTCTGGAATGGCGGCCACAGCCAGGCTGGATGGAAAGGCCAGATGGCTCACCTTTAACATACACTTAAGGATGACATGAATCCCAACTGGCATTAACAACATTTTTACCTGGAGGGGCCTGTCTGTGCTTTCCCCAACTTTTCTGTTCTAGTCTCCTTTCCCAGTGCCATGATATACCTGCCTCCTTCATCGGTATCCATTGCTCTGAGCTTCCCCCTGCAAAACCCTGCTCTCCTATCAGACATGCACACTTTAGTGTGAATTAGTCTGTTCGTTGTTTTGCCTGTTTAAGTGCTTTTGAAATAAAATTGTTGTCATCTGTTAGAAAAGTCTTGGGCCCTATGAAAGAAATGTCCAGAATCAGGCAATAAGTGGAAAGTAGAATTTTTTGGTTCAGAGGGTCCTCCCTGGGTCCCTTGACTTTTACTTTAAATTGGTCTAATGGTTTAGACGCTTCCTGTGAGAAAATCAGATAAGGAGATGAATGTTGAAGGAGGGGAAGTGGCACAGCTATGCCTTTACCTAGTGTAGCAGGACGTTTTGGTGTCACTCAGTTCCTTAGGACCCCCTGCCCACTCTTTCTGTACCTTGTGACCCCGCCCTCCCACAACCACAGCTAATTAGATTAGATGAGAGCAAGCTGAACCAGTGAGCTTCTACCTCGGGCATCTGCATGGCGATTGAGCACAGACCCTCTTCCTGTGTCAACACGTGGTGGGCTGTGAAGAGGAGACTATTTCTGCTTCAATTTTGGGCCCAAAACACTGGGGCTGGCTGATTCCCCATCCCTCACTCCCGAGCGGGCCTGACCGAGGCAGAAGGCTGATCTGTGTCTCACCAGTGATGACAGGCTGATAGGGGAGGCTGCAGAGCCGAGGGCAGACGGCGCAGAGCTGCGTGGTGACCATTGCCACACCCCACCCCTCTGCGGTCCACCCTCTGCACTACAAGACCCAGCCGAGCCCCACAGGTATTCAGTAAATACTCACTGAATGAACAAACAGGAGTGAGTGACTATACAGCAAGTGTGAGAGCCCAAACCCAGGCTGGCCTAGCAGGAAGTGAGCGCTCTACACAGGTCAGTTAAGAATCAGAAAGCCCCAGCAACCAAGGCCACAGGCGGCTACCGTATTTCATCAATTCTAAGGCACTGCTAATTGTGAAGGGCATTACTAAGAAAAGGGAAACATACTGCCCATTAATCAATGAAACAGTGCTTTCCTATTGCAACACTTGTAAGAAGCAGTCTGGCTCCAGAGAAGTTAAGATGTGAAGAAGAATGTGCATCTTAGAATCAAAGAAATATGGTATATGAATCTATGAATGGTGAGGGACAATGGAGCATTCAGGGATGAGTTATATAAACCAAGATGACTGAATCTGGTTTCAGGGCTGTGTCCTGTTTCTATGTGACAACAGGAAGGCTTCCTTGGTTTTATGGCACAGGCTGACAAGACGAGTTAGGCAAACATTTGTAAAGGGTTATCATGAGTGCTTTCCTCCAACGTGGCAGGGGAAGGGTGCTGCCTGCACCTGGATGCTTTCAAAATAATAAAACATTAATTGGCCAACTCATAAAGATTAGAGCAGACCAGGAAAAGCAAGTAGACCTTGGGTCATCTTGAATGTCACTCAAGGCAGAGGGAAGTGGGATAAAGTTTTCAAAAGAACGATTCTCATGTTATTTATTTTGGAGGATCTCTTCCTCCCCAGCTAGCCTGCAGTTTCTGCCTAACGATTTAGAGGCTTTGAGTGATTTTAATTCTGCTAAAAACTGAAGAAACCCCGTCCTTTCAAAGTCACAAGGGAAACGAACAGAGTCTATTATCTCTCAATCACAAATGCACCATGGATCGAGTGGGACGAGGAGAAGGAAGGGGAGGTTAAGAAAGCAGAAATGACTTTGGGGAGGTGAGGCTGGGGTGGACACAGGAGCCTTTCTTCCTCTTTACCTGGAAATATTTAATAGTCTTTGTGGCTCTTGGAACTCATCGTGGTTTATAAGACAGAACTGAGCACATCCTTATTTGGGGGAGGTTCTTACACATCATGGCTTCTGAGAGCTCTGCTTTTTCCAGGAGCCCCTCGTGAGCAAGGTTTCACCCTCTGCCATTGCACCTGCCTCTGAAGGCTGAGTAACCTGAATTCCCTTTTTGGGGGCTCAGCCTTCTACCCTGGAACCCCAACTAGGGGAGTTTCTAGTCATGGCCTCACTGCTCAGAGATACCTCTGGAACCAGCAGCATCAGCACTCCCGGAGCACATTTGGAATGCAGAGTCTCAGGCACCAGCCAGACCCTGAGTCAGAGCACTGGCCAGCTCTCCCAGGGATGCTTATGTGGGGAGGTTAGTTAGGCTCATTTCTAAGAACCCCGCTCTCCAGTGTCCGACTCTTCCAAGATGCCCTGCCTCGCCTCAAACTCCACGTTCCACGGCGCAGCCTGCTGCCCACTCCCTCTCCTCATAACAAGCTGGGGTCCACACCTCCCTTCGCCTTCCGTCTCTATGTCAGGAATGACCTTCACTTTTCATCTCTCTGCTCCAAAGAATAATAGAGATAGTCTGGTGTGGAGTTTGAGAAGGATTCTGGGGATGTGATGCGAATCCAGAGAAAAGGGGCCGGGGGCTTCCACAGGATCAGTCCTCTAGCTGACACCCCCACCCCCACCCCATCTTGTCTGCTCAGGCTCTGCGTCTCCCAACTCCAACTCCTCAGATACCTCCCCAGCCACCCTTTCAGGGCCCGTCCCTCCCTCCCTTTTAATCTCTCTCTCAGCAGTCGCTTCCTTGGGAGCACTGATCAGAAGTTGTGACTATTTTGCTAGCATTCACTTAAATTGTCCACGTTGACTTTCCCCACCAGCCTGCAGACTCTGGGATTCTGCTCCACCATCACCGGATGATGCAGGCAGAGAGTCAGCAGTTGTTCAGCAAATATTTATAAGGTGAATAAACCGAGTGCCACAGCCCGGAGGACAGGGAGTGGGAGTGGTGGCTCTCCCTGCAGGAGGGTTCCTGCCCCAATGAGAGGTGGCCAGGGGTACTGACAAGGACCCTGGCTTTGGATCAGAAGACATGGGGTTTCGAGCCTGTTTCCTCCACTCCCTGATTCTGTAACCACAGCCAAGTGCGTAAGCTTAACCCTTAGCTTCTCCATCTGTGAAATGGAGATGAGTCTGCCCCATGGAGCTGCGCCATGATGAACAAGGTCATGTGGTCCTCTCGACCCTTCCCCCAACCTTGACCCAGCGTCAGTAGACCCTGGCTATGCCCCCTTCAGTTTCTCGAAGATTCTAGAACCAACATGCCTAGCCTCTCTCAAATAATGTTCTTGGCAACTTCAACATCCACATCCATTTGCTGGTCCTTCCCACCCTGGCTTCCTCGGATTCCTCAACTCTGATGAGTCTGTCCTCCAACCATCCCAGCAGCCCCGCCTCAGTATTACGAGGTGTGTCGTGTCCCTCAAAAAAGACCCGCTGAAGTCCTGATCACCCCCCTCCACAGCCTCTCATGCCCATAAATGTGACCTTCCTTGGAAATAGGGTCTTTGCAGATGGGGCCAAGTTAAGGGGAGGTGATTAGGGTGCCCACACTAGTCTGGTATGACTGGTGTCCTTACAAGAGGAGAAGGGACAGAGGGACAGACACACAAGAGGGGCCATGTGACAACAGAGAAAGAGACTGGAGTGAGGCATCTACAAGCCAAGGGACCCAAGGATGGCCGATAACACCAAGAGACGAGAGGAAATCATGAGACAGACTCTCCCCTGGAGCCTTCCGAGGGGGCACAGCCCTGCCAACACCTTGACCTTGGACAGCAACAGCAGCAGGGGTGAGGGGTGGAAATAGGTCACCCTCCGGAAACCATAAGGGGCCTGATGTGGCTCCTTCATGTCCCAGGAGGGTCACCAGCTGCCCTTCCGCTGGGACACGCCCTGTTAGTGACAACCCCCGGCACCCCGTGTCCCTGAGCAGTCATAGAAAATCTGCAGCAGTGTCGCTCACACCCTGCACAGAGCCTGCCTCCCCCGCTCATCTCTGATCCTCCATGGGGACCTGGGGTGGGCTAGTCCCTTATTAGAATCATTACGTGGGGAAACAATAAATGCTCGAGAGGGTGTGGAGAAAAGGGAACCCTCCTACACTGTTGGTGGGAATGCAAATTGGTGCAGCCACTATGGAGAGCAGTATGAAAGTTCCTTAAAAAACTAAAAAGAAATACCATATCATCTAGCAATCCCATTCCTGGGTGTATATCTGCAGAAAACTATAATTCAAAAAGACACATGCACCCCAATGTTTACAGCAGCAGTATATACAATAGCCAAGACATGGAAACAATCTAAATGTCCATCAACAGATGACTGGAGAAAGAAGATGTGGTATATTTATACAATGGAATACTACTCAGCCATAAAAAAGAATAAAATAATGCCATTTGCAGCAACTTGGATGGACCTAGAGATTATCATACAAAGTGAAGTAAGTTAGACAGAGAAAGACAGGTATCATATGATATCACTTGTATGTGGAATCTACATAATAAATGAACTTATTTACAAAACAGACTTACAGACATAGGAAACAAACTAATGGGTATCAAAGGGGAAGGGGGTGGGGGAGGGATAAATTAGGAGTTTGAGATTAGCAGATACACATTACTATCTATAAAATGGATAAACAATAAGGTCCTACTGTGTAGCACAGGGAACTATATTGAGTAGTTTATAATAATCTATAATGAAAAAGAATATGAAAGATTATATATGTATAACTGACTCACTATGCTGTATACCAGAAACTAACACAGCATTATAAATCAACTAAACTTCAATAAAAAAAAAATTAAGATGAAGATCAAACTAGGAAAAAAAATCACCATGTAGGGGAAAGGTGAGCTCCCTGGGCTTAAAGTCAAGACCTGGATTCCCAGCCCTGCCGTCAGCTGTGTGGCCGCAGCTCTAGTCCTCTGTCCTCTCCTACAGCCGCCTCCGTCAATCAAGGGCCGAGTTCCCAATGAGAATATGCACACACGGTGTTCGGGAGGTGGCTGCAGGCACCTGAGCCAGCAACCCAGAGCATCCTCCCAGCACCCCTAGGAGGGCTGACATCACCCCTGTTGACAGAGGAGCAAACGGAGGTGCAGGAGGTGAAGAAGCTTGCCCAAGGTCGCACGACTGGCCAGTGGCAAAGGCAGAATTTAAACCTGGGCAGGCTGGCTCTGGAGTTTGTGCTCTCTACCAGGGAGACCCAAGCCCATGGGCCAGAGTGACGGAGTGGTAGTGTGTATGTGCTGATTCCAAACTCCTAATCTATCCCTTCCCCTCTTCCCCCTTTAGTAACCATAAGTCTGTCTTATATGTCTATGAGTCTCTTTCTGTTTTATAAATAAGTTCATTTGTGCCATTTTTTAGATTCCACATATAAGTGATCTTATAGGATATTTGTCTTGCTCTGTCTGACTTACTTCACTTTGTATGATCATCTCTAGGTCCATGGACACTGCTGAATCACCATGCTGTACACCAGAAACTAACACAACACTGTTGGTTGAGGGTAGAGCTCAGTGGGAGAGCGCGTGCTTAGCATGCACGAGGTCCTGGCTTCCAAGCCCAGTACCTCCTCTAAAATAACAACAACAACAAAAACCTCCAAAACACCCACAACATTGTAAATCAACTACACTTCAACTAAACAACAATACGAGTGACAGGAATGGGAACTCCAAATTGCTGGCCTTCATTCATTTTGTAGACAGTAGCTGGATATCCCACCTGGTAGATAATGTGCTATGGGGAGACTGTGGCTTGGGTGGAAGGGGGTACATATGCCCCACACTGTTCCTGTCCCCCAAATCTGCCCACTGTCTCTCACTGCACAGATGGAAGGGGACAGCCCAGCACCCTTACCTGACCCCGATGGTGAACATGCTAAGGAGCTGTTTCCCTTGCAGCCAGCCTGTGAACATGATGAGGCCTGGGGAAGAAATAAACAGATATATGTACATATATCTCTGTGTGTGTGTGTGTGTACATACGTACGTACACACACACACACACACGCACACACACGTTCCCTAACATCTGAAATCATCTTCCTAAAGAGTTTACAGGAATACAGACACAGGGCAATCATGAATAATACAAGTTTTTACAAACTCTCTCCTTTTTCTTTTTAAGGAAGATACCCTCCTACCTACAAAAGAGAATGGTTTTCCTTTTTCAGGGAAGGATCAAGCCAGTTCAAGTAAAAGAAAGAAACAGCCAACCAGTTTATTGTGGGCTGTTTTCAACATTTCTGTATTATTTCCAAATTTCCCATGTGTGGTATGCCCCCAGGACTCCTCACCCAGGTGAGTAGCAAGGCAGGTGAGAAAGCGCTGTGGGTGCTCAGGATGTCTCCCTCCTTGCCTCCCTCCCCTCCAAGACCAAGGGCAGAAACCGTTTTACCCACCAATGATGCCGAATGAGAAAAGTGTCAGCTGCTTCCCCAGCCTGTCCATGCTTTTTTGTAGAGGAGTTTTAGGCGTCTGGAAGGATGAGAACAGTGGGTTTGTTAGATAGGATCCCGGCAGCGTCCCCCAGCTTCTGCTTGGATTTTTTACATCTTGAGCTGAGAGACAATGACATGGGGACACGTATATAAACGTGCATTGCCTGCTACACTTAAGACCTGTGCATGTTGCTGTAAGTTCTCTCTTGACAAAAATCCTCACACTGATCACATCGGCCTCACTCCTAAGGGCTAGGCAGGACTGGTATGACTCACTGAGAGTAACGTCAGAACCCAGCTTATAAGACCAAAGCCCCACTGCCCTTACCTCTTCGGCTTGCATCATCTTAAACACTTCTCCGAACTGGGACCTCTCGCCTGTTCCAATCACGACGCCCTGCCCTCAGGGGAGACAAGTGTGAGTCTGAGGCTGAAAGCCTGTGGGTGAGGGAGGTTGAGGTCCCAGGCACCCCGGGGCGTACCTTCCCCTTTCCACACTGCACCAGGGTCCCCATGAAGACAATGTTGCTCAGGGTGGTGAGGTCACCCTCACCCGTCAGCGGGGTGTCCGTCTTACTGCTTGGCTCAGCTTCTCCTGTGAAACTGGACTCGTCCACCAGGAGGTCTGTGACCTGGGGGAGCAAAGGGAGCAGACGTGGCACCAGCCCCTCCCACCTGTGAGCTGGTTTTAAAAGCTGTCATGAGTACATGTGGCTTGTCTGTCACTCTGGGCTATAAACCCACGAGCACAGGCAACAGGTCGGTTTTCTCCCCATCTCCTTGGTACCAAGCACAGTTCCTGGCACAGAGCAGGTGCTCAAGAAATATCTGAGTGATGGGGATTTGGGGAGGGGTTCCCTGACGCAGGAGTGGAGGAGAGAGAGGCTCAGAGGAGGGCTTTGGGTGTGGCGGGCTGAATGATAGCCCCCCATCCCATCCAATCCCCCAAAGACGCCCAAGTCCTAATCCTCGGAACTTGGAAATGTGTTACCTTGATGGCAAAAGAGACTCTGCAGATGTGATTAAGTTAAGGACCTTGAGACTGGGTGAGTGTCCTGGATCCTGGTGGGCCCTAAATGTCATCACAAGGGCCTTATAAGGGGAGGATCAGAGAAGCATCTGAGGGTCAGAAACACAACGACAGAAGCAGCAGTTGGAGTGATCCAGGGCCACAAGCCAAGGAATGTGGGCGGCCTCCGGAAGCTACGAAAGGCAAAGGGAGCAAATTCTCCCCCAAGCTCCCGGAGGGAGCACGGCCCTGCCAGCACCTTGATTTCGATTCAGTGAAACTGAATCTGATTCTGACTTCTAGAACGGTAAGCTAACACATTCGTATTGTTTTAAGCCACTAAATATGTAGTAATTTCTTCAGCAGCTGTAGGAAACTGGTACCCTGAGGAAACCCAGAGGGAGACAGAGAGCCAGGAAAAGAGGCAGAGGAGGAGGTCACAGGGGAAGAGGAGATGGAAGGAATGTTTGCAGCTGAGGTATGGGGAAGTCATCCTGGCTGATGACTTGGCTTGAATTTCATGATCACCAGAACAGCCCGCCTTATGGCCTGGTTAACGTACACGGTACATCTGTTTTAACCATCAAAGGAAGGACTGCATTATCCAGAAGTAAAGAATGCCCACTTTGAAGACAGGGACAAACTCCTCCCTTCCTAGGAAGCCCATACTGGTAATCCACGCTTCTCACTGTCTACATACTAATCTGTCTTTTTTGAAGCCTTGAAGGAATGTGTCCCTGCCATTTTTGATGTATGTTTTTTGTTTTTCTTTGTTCTGACAAGATGCAAAGCTGTGCTGAAAACCATGCTTCTCCGGAGCAGTTTCTCAGAGCTGTGTAGAGGCTGTCTCCTGGGCTACAGTGTCAGTTTGGTGTGAATAAAACTCTTTTCTATTCTTATTACAGATTATTTATTGATTACTTGCAAGGGCCCTGGAACCAGATGACCCGGGTTCAAAGCTCCTCTGCCCCACTTACTGCTGTGTGACCTCAGGTGGCTCCTTAACCTCTCTAGGCTTCCATGTCCTCATTGTAAATGGAGAGTCCTGTTCTCTTAAGGTTGCTGGGAGATGAAGCAAGGCAGTTTTTATACAGTGGCTAGTGAAGACTTGATTTTTCTTATATGGCTGACCCTTGAGTAGCGCTGGGGGGTTAGGGCACAGGTGAAAATCCTCGTACGACTTCAGTCAGCCCTCTGCATCCCAGGCTCACCCAGTGACAGACCGTGCAGTGCTGGAGTATTTACTATTGAAAAAAATCTGCGTCTAAGTGGACCTGCACAGTTCAATCCTGTGTTATTCAAGCGTCGACTGCCTGCACATTATTTCTCTTCACGTGGAGAAAAACAAAGGGAGGCAGAGACGGAGGGGAGCATCTGGACCAATGAGGCACAAAGCTGGTTGTGTGTGTGTGTTTGGGGGTGTGGGGGATTGCTGGTGACCTCTCGGCATCATGTCAGGTGAGGGCAAATCTGAAAAGAGATTCGGGGCACAGAACCCACCAGATGCCAGTGACCACCAAGGAGATGATTTGGCCTAAAGACAGTACAATTGAGGGCCCAGGCAACCCCATCACTTCCTGCTCAGGGGCACACAAAGGCACTTCCTGTCTCCTCACACCTGCCCATGTTTCTACCTCGACAAAGCATCACCTGGAGTCCTGACAGATCCCATCCAGTCCCTTTTTCATTTTAGATATGATGGGGGAGAAAGAGCAAGCAGTGGGCCCTGCTCCACCAGTATCTCAGGTCAGCCTTTCACCAAGGCCGTGGCCTTGGTTTTAACTCTGGGAAGAGAAAATGTTCTGTGACCTGGACACACTTACAAAATGGGCTAGTATTTGCATTACTTATTTTAAGAGCTTTCTTGAGCCTGCCTTCAAGGAAGCCCACACTGTTTCCTGGACCTTGATGACTTTGAAATGTATATAAAGTTCTCCTGGATCTCAGAGCTTAATAGCTGAGAAAAATATTCCACCGTGAGTAAGCAAAACAATTTGCTTTTAATGGAGTTGCAAAGGACCAAAAGGAAATCTGTAGGGTGTTCATGGCTGAGAGCCTTGAACAAAGCCCTTGTGGTGTCAAATACCAATGACAATTTAATGTAATAGAAGCATGGTAGGAAGAAAGCCAGCTGAAGTAGTAAAGGAGTTATATGAGGTTTAAAAAATGGTTTCAAAGAACCATTGTAGAGACCAGTAATGATAAATGATAAAACCAACTGCTGGTATTCAGTGACTTTGTCCCCACACCAGGCACTGCAAGAGCAGGTGGCAGGTTTTGGATTGTTTAATCTTCACGATAACCCCATGGGAGAGGAATGAACGTTAACTCCCTTGATAGATGAGGAATAAGAGGTTCAGAGAGGCCAGTCCCTTCCTCCCAGCTGAGAGGTGCTGAGAGGTGCTGGGAGGTGCAGGGCCAGGATTTGAAACCCAGGCTCCTCTGATCTCTACCATGCACCACCACTCACATGTGCTGGGCACTGTTCTGAGCACTTGGCATCTGGGAAGTCATTTAATCCTTATAACCACCCTATGAGCATTATCATCTCATTTTACAGATGAGGAAAAAGGCACAGAGAGATTAAGTAACTTGCTCAAGGTCACACAGCTTGTGAATGCTACGACCCCAGCTAATGCACTAACCACCTTAACTGCACTGTCTCTCTCTAGCACCTGGGGGTAGACATGTGTCCTCCTCATTGGCTGCCCAGCATGGGGCCCTGCCCTGGGCATCGGGGAGGTGTGGACAACGTCAGACTGGCTTCCCCAGCCTTCCCTGCAGGTGAGGCTTGGCCACTGGACAATGGCTTCTCTAATGAGACTCACGTGTCCTTGACTGAGAGTCAGAGGCCAAATGCTGGTGCAGGGAGAAGCGGACGGGGAGAGGAATCCATTCTGGGATGGAACACCTCCTGCTCACCCTGCTCCCACCATCTCCCTCGTCCCTAATGGCCTGGATGTCTGAAAGTCAGGGGCAGAGGGGTTTAAAAGCCGGAGTGCCCTCTAGACCCTGCCACCACTTCAAAGGCTGATGAGGAATGCTGTAAACCCAGAGCCCAGGGGCTGGCTCCCGGCCTCTTTGCCTCTCCCCATCCCCCCACCTCCAGGCCACCCTTCAAAAAGCGGACGACTCTTGATCCTGAGAACGCATCCTCCTTAAATAAATAAATCAGGCAGATAACTTGGGCTTAAACCTTTACCAGTAAAAGCTTTGAACAATTCTTAGGCATTATTGGAAGGAATCATAAAATAGATTACCGCCATCAACAGGTCCTTCTGAACTTGGTTTAACCTTTTCTCGAGAATCCAGGATTATCTGGTGAGACTTGGGAAATGTTCCATGAAGCTGTGACACTCTGCGACCCACCAAGGTGGGAGAAAGAGCTTGCCCCACACCTGGTGTCGCCCACAGCGCTACTGCAAAAGCTTGTGTGACTTTTTCTGGCTTTACTCGTTGTCCCCCTCCTCATCATTAAACAATCTGATAGCACGTTTCTCTGACATCAGTGGGGCCCTTTTCTGGAAGCAACTTTTCCCGCATTCCTCAGCCCCACCCTGGTTTCATTGGCCACTGCAGTTTGCTATCAACTAGACCACATAGCCAAAATTTGTTAGGCTTATACTTATATGAGAATAAATCAATTATGAAATGCAATGGGAGGAGCTTTGTGTTTGAAATTAGCTTGCTTGCTAATTTCCTGTTTGTGGACACGTACATCTGCATGTGCGCACATGTGTACACATGTGTGAGAGACAGAAAGAGGACCCCTGCCTCTGATAAGCTAAGTGTCAGCCTCGCCAGCGGACCAGGGTCTGGGGCCCCTCACCTCTGTGAGACGGATGTCCGCGGGGATCCGATCTCCGATGGAGAGAGACACAATGTCTCCAGGAACCAGGTCTCGTGCAAGCAGGTGCTGGAGCTTTCCTTCTCTTATGCTGCATTTGAAATGGGAAAAAGCAAGGGGTGAGGGTACAGTTCAGTGGTAGAGCGTGTGCTTAGCATGCATGAGGTCCTGGGTTCAATCCCTAGCACCTCCATTAAAAAAAAAAAAAATATATATATATATATGTATAAATTTTTAAAAAAATGAAATGGGAAAAAGCAAAAGAATCCATATTGACATCCCAATTTTATGCAGTTTGATAAATCTGAGTAAAGGTTATACAAACACACTTTCTCTTTCTGTTATGGACAAACCCTTGTGCTTTTGTGGTTTTTTAAAAAATTTTTACGTATCCTGAACGACTTTTGGGAAAGTGTATGGCTTCTGGGAAATCCTGGGCCTCATTTGAAAAGCGGGGCGACTGTTCACCCTGTCGGGAAACAAGGCTGGGCCCCATGGCCTCCAGAAGCTTCTGCAGGTTGAGAGAAGTGGTTCTAGAGCTTCCTTAATGGAGCCAGCAGCTAGTGGCACTTCAGTCCTCAGAGAACACGCCACTCTGGTGTGCAGAGCCCGTCTCAAGACCTCAGGGCCGGCACAGCCTTCTCAGAGCCAGAAGGAGCATCTTAAGTGCCAGAAAAGCCGTTGCTCCAGGCCATCATAAAATAGATTACCCCCATCAACAGGTCCTTCTGAACTTGGTTTAACCTTTCCTTGAGAATCCAGGATTATCTGGAGAGCCTCAGGAAATGTAGAGCCTCGGGATGGGATGTGCTTTGGTGCACAGGCTCTGACTTGAATCCCACCACACTCTGCCCATCGTCCAAACCTCAGTAACCTCTCAACTGGACCCCTGCCTCCTCTCTGGCCTTCTTCAATTCACCCCACATGTGGGAGCCAGAGAGCTCTTAAAACTCAAAATCAGATCAAAATGTCCTCCTGCTCCAAACCCTCTCCAATGACCTTGGAGTCAAACCCAGAGGCCCTGCTAAGGCCTCTCAACATGGGCCAGCCTCTTGCTGCTCCCACCCTCCCACACGCCTTGAACACACCCAGCTCTTTCTAGTCTCAAGGTCTTTGCCAACCTTAAGTGCTGGAGCAGACATTCCCTTCTTCCCAGTTAACAAAATTCAAACTTATTCAGATCCACACCCTTCTCCCCACAGCCAGGTGCTCCAGGAGGTGGGTCCTGACTGACTGAGACCATCAGGGTGATTCCATTCCCTGCCCATGACTGGTGTAGGTATAGGCATGACCTACAACACTAGCCTAGGAGACACTGTAGTAGAGAATAACCTTTGTTTTGTTGGAGGTTTACAGGGACACCATGACTTGGCCCATGGGGACGGCTGCAAGAACAAAGAATGCCTGCACAAGAAGACTGCAACAATCAACCACACCCCCTCCCTTGGTTTTTTTGTTTGTTTGGTTGGTTTTGTATAAAAGGATCCTGTATTCTGACTAGAGCAGGATGGTTCGCCAAGACATTAGTCTGCCATCCTCTCCGTCTGCTGGCTTTCTGAATCGCTATTCCTTGCCCCAACACCTCATCTCCTGATTTATTGGCCTGTTGTGTGGTGAGCAGAACGAGTTTGGACTCGGCAACAACATGAGTGGATATTTGCTGGGGTCTCAAGAGAAAGGTTTTCTCACTCTGTATACACACACACACACATGCACATGCACACACTCAGATGGCCTCTTCTTCTGTTGGAACTTTTCATGTCTGGCTGTGATGCCTGGAGCTATGGCAGCCATCTTGGGACCATGAGGGAACCAGGCCTGAGAACAAAGTCAACAAGCTGAGGATAGCAGAGTAAAGAAATAAAAGTACTAGGTCCTCAGTGCCATTTTGAATTAAACACCACTGTCCCCCAACTTCAGATCCCTTGCCATAAGACAATACAATTTCCTTGTGGTTTGTGCAGCTGTATTTTCTATTTTTTTTTTTTTTTTTGTAGCCAAGAGCATCTATCAGATCTACACCTCTTCTTCCCCAGCTCTTCCCTTGGCTGGCTCCTGCTGTTTCTCAGGCCTCAACTTAAATGTCAGCACCTCCTTAATGTCAGATCAGGGTGGCCTGCCAGCCAGCTATTTAAGGTTGTTCTTATTCCTCCACCAGTCACTAATGCATCTCCTTGAAGTTTTATTTTAATTTTTGTGTGGCCTTGGGTTTTGGGGGTGGGGGTCTTTCTGGCTTTAATACATCTGCCACATTCTAAAACCATCTTGTTCCTTCACTTCATTATCCGCCTCCCCTGTTAGGAATGTGAGTGCTTGGAAGGCAAGGTCTTCCATCTAGCTCATCAGTATAGCCCTGGGACGATTTCTCCCTGCACACAGTAGGTGCTTAATAAATATTTAATAAATGCACAAAGGGTGGAGGTAAAGCAGGAAGGGTCTGTACAGCAGGTGTTTCTCCCAAATTGTGCTGTGGGTGGCGGAGACTTGGGGGTGAGGCTATCTATCTTCAAGCCCTCTTTCAACTCTCCCAGGCTGCCTGCCTCTGCTGCTTTTTAAAGTAAAATTGTCTTTCAGAAGTGACTTCCGGGGACATCAATAATGCATACCCCTCACCTGAAAGGCCAAGACTTGATATTTAAACTTAAGAGCAGATCATCAAGTCCCATAAATCATTGATGTCTCCATTTGCTTCTATGATGACATCACATGTCACATGCCTGGATTTTTGACAGCCTTGTTTATCCGATCATTAAGCCCAGACATTTTTACTGCCCCTAGTGAACCTTCTAGGATTGACTCACCCTCTCTCATGCTTCTGCAGCATCCTCTTTTGGTCTCTATTTTGTTATTTACTATTTTCTGCCTTGTATCACACACAGACCCACAGACCCACAGACACACACTTGGCTTGTGGATTCTTTCAGAGGTGGGACTTTATCTCACTTGACCCTTCTCTCCCCCAGCCCTGGGCTCAGTTGTGCCATAAATATATATATCCAAATACACATTATATATATATATATATATATATATATATATATATATATATATATATATATATATATATGCAAATAAACATTAAGTTTCTTCCTCCCAAATTATCCTTCAGAACACAGAGAGCTACCCCCAAAGTACCTTTTGAAGTGACTCAGATCACAAGATACTTCCAGTTACTTTCTTTTGAGCAGACACACAGCTTTAAAACAACCTCAGTGGATGCCAGCAGGGGTGAGGGAGAAGATTTGGGCCTTTCCTGAGACAGTTTCATGTTTACAAGGGGAGTAACTCATGGATTACCAGTATGCTACAAATTCAACCAAGAAAAAGCCAGGCTAAAACACTCTCCCTGCTGTACCACCTCTGCCTTCACCCACGGCAGCAGCCCCTGTGGATGCTCTAAGCTGAGCTGTCGCAGTCAGCAGCCACTAGCCTGTGAGGCTATTTAAATTCAAATTAAATAAAAGAAGAATTCAGTTCCTCGCCTGAAGTCCTCAGGAGCCACATGGGACTAGTGATGCCATCCTGGGCAGTGTAGGTGACAGACCATTCCAGAAAGTTCTGTTGGACAGCACTGTGCTAAGCAGACATGTCCATGAGTTCATTCTCAAGCTGTCCCCCTAACCTGGCTTCAGGCAGATTTCCAATGCCTCAGCTTGTTACGGCCCTGCCTCTCAGCCTCTTCTGAGCCCACCCTTTGAGAATCCAGTGAAATCTCGGGATGCCTTCCCTAGGAAAAGGGCACTCCATTTTGCACACTTCATCACAGATGGTCCATCCTCTTCCCAAAAGCCATTCCTGCCACCCACAGCCCCCAGGACCAGCACCCTGATTAGACACCAGTGATGGCTGAGGCCCAGAGGGTGAATGACACGCCCAAGGACACACAGTAATTTGTTGGAGGGCAGAGACTGGGTTTCCTAACCCCCAGTAAGACATGGTTCTCCCTTATCACACCACCAAGGATTCATAGTTTGCAAAACTTCTGCCGAAGTCACCAGCCCACTGGCTCCTCTGATGAACCAAAAAGTCCCAGGGGGGTCTTCAACTTACCAGTTACATTCTGGAGGAACCAGCTTGGTCAGCTCTTCCAGAGATTTCTCTGACCTATACTCCTGGCAGGAAGACAGAGAGCATGGGGTTCAAGGGTGGGGCCTCCCGCCAGTCCAGAGTACCCCACCCGGGACCTCAGGACACACATACACACCTGGATGAAGGCAACAGTGACCACGATCAGCACCGCCTAGGGGGCAAAGGAGAGGGGACATTAACATTCAGCTGCCCGACGAGTGGGTGAATGAGCCCATGGAAGGCGAGGAAAGATCTCGTCTTTTAAAATAGATTTCCTTTCTTCTTGCAAAATAAATGCACTGTGCAGAAATTTAGAAACAGACAAGCCAAAATAAAGCATCCCAAATCCCGCCACCCAGAGGTTCACATTTTGGGGTATCCTTTTAGATTTTCCTGCACATATACTTGTAACACAGGATCAGAGAGTGCAGATGTAATCTTTCATCTCAACCACAGATAGCAAACATCACTCCACATCAGAAGGTGTGGATCTAGCCTCAGGCTTTCGAACAGAAGCACTGAATTCCATTGCATGGAAGGAGTGTTTTTGTATTTTAAAGGACAGCACTTGGCAGAAAGAAGGAAGGAGGAATGAAAGTCATCAAAAGGTGTTCAGTGAGAACCAGATATAAAAGGTCACTTATTGTATGATTCTATTTATTTGAACTGTCCAGAATAGGTAAATCTGTAGAAAGCAGGTTGGTGGTTTCCAGAGGCTCGTGGGCAGAGGAATGGGGAGGGACTGTTTAGTGGGTACAGGGTTTCCTTTAAGGGCAATGAAAATATTTTGGAACTAGACTGAGGTGGTGGTTACACAATATCGTGAATGTAGTAAATGACCTTGAATTATTCACTTTAAAATGACAAATTTTAATGTGTTTTTCACCTTAGTAAAAAAACATATTTTTAAAAAGGTGTCCCGTGGTTCTTGCTGGGTAACGATTATGAGAAGTTACTCTTTGTACTGCATGCACAGCCAGGATCCAGAAATTCCACCCTGGATGGGAGAAGAGTTCAGGGCAACGTGGTTTCCAAGCAAAGAACTGGAAGCCACCCAGGTATCCCCCAAGAGAGGGATGCCAAGTAACCCGGACACCCCACATGGGGATAGAGAAGGATGTGGATTTCTTTCTGCTGTATTTTCTATTTTTTAAAAAAATCTACATCCAAACTTTTTTCCTTGCATAACAAAGATAAGCAAAGATTTAGCAAGCCCCTTGGGTAGCCGGGTCTGGGAGCCTGGTGCGTCCCCAGCGTGGCGCACTCACCAAGGCGATGCTGACAGCGTCCTCGTATTCCTTCGTAAGGACACTCACCAAGGCAGAGGCCAGAAGCAGCAGGATCAGGGGGTTCTTAAACTGAAAAATGGAAACAGGGTGGTGGTTCTTTTCTAGGCTTGTGGAGATCAGAGACCTGGCTCCCCCCCCAGGTAGCAGCGTCAGCTCTTCACTGAGAGCTGGGCTTCCTGGTCGACCCTACAGTGATCCAAGGGCTAGTAGAGAAGAACCACCACCACTTGATGGGTCTCCTCTGCCTGAAGACCTGCAGGTAAGGGGGGACCATTGTATCTGCCTCCTCATTTCACACATTTTAATTGTTACAGACCAGGGAAAGGAAGCATAAACATAAACACAGAAAAACAGGATCAGAGAGAGCAGACCAAAGGTCAGGATCGGTGTGAGAGTCAGAGTATCAAAAAGAAAATAATGGTTATTTAAATGGGGGCCATATATTTGGCTCTGAGCTTCCCAGCAGCAAAGGCAAAAAGGGAAATGTGATCAGATGTGTGATTTATCAGCATCATGCCAGTGTGGTACATGAAGGGATTTAACACCTCTCACCCCAGAACTGCCATGTTTTAATTTCTCTGAACAAGGGACAGGGCACTTTGTGGTCAGCCCAGCATCAATTTTGAATCTTAAGACTAAGCAACTCAAAGACATTTCACCTTCTTAGCTACAATTTTTCTATGATTGTATCAAATTATCTATTTGTCACTATCCTCTGCTAGAAATTTTCCTAAGGACACAGGCCACATTCATCCTGGTGTCCCCAGTCCTTCCATGTGCCAGAATGGGGCCTGATCACATGGGGTGGCAGGTAAGAGCTCAGGAATCTGACAGAATTCCAGCTCTGTCACCACCATTAGCTCACTGAGAAACCTCGAGCAATTTCTCCAAGCCTCCAGGCTCTCTTAGCTGATGGAAGGACTAAAGATGACAATGAGAGGAGAGTAATCTGCCCAGTGGCTGGCACAGAGTAGGATTATAGATTATAGAAGGCACACGATAAACACTAGTCAAAGGGAGGAACTATGGCTGCCCAAGTTCCAGAAAACAGCCCCACTGTCAGGGCTCTTGATCCAAGCTGGCCCTAGGGTAAGCTTTCCCATGGTCCTTGCTGGGGCGGAGCTGGGCTGGAGTTGAGGGGGGCATCATACCTTCAGAAAGAATCGCACCTCAAAGCCAGTGTGCCTGGGAGCCCCAGGGCTCATGTCTGAGACACACTGGTGGGAGTCAACCCCAGGGAACCCACAAAAGAACTTCCCACAAAACCTTGAAACCTGCACCAAAGTTTCTGAGATGGACCATATTCAGTTAGCGACAGGCTTCTCTCCAGGGGAAATGCCAATATGTAAATAAACCATCTGCTCATTTTGGGGGACGGCGTGAGCCGTTGATCATGGACTTGAGTTCACAGGTTAGGAAAAGGGCATCGATTTAAAAATGTAAATGACATGCCATCTGAAAGCAGAGGGTGGACTTCAGGGCTGCCTCATGAAGTTGTGAGCTCCCTGTCACTGCAGGAGACAGACAGGAGGATCACGGCATCTGGCAAGTGGCAGGTGCTCAATGAACAGAAAGAATTAATAAGTGAGCTCATCAGGGGCGGGAACACACGGCCACTGGGCAGTACCTTCCAGTCCCACAAGGACTCCCACAGATGGATTCCTGAACTTATAGGGTTAAGATGAATAAGCTTATTTCCTGTTCTTAGAAACTGAAGAGATTTTATTTCTGGAGAAGACCTGGCCAGAGGCTAGAGGAGGCTAGAGGGTGAGGCTCTGACAGGACAGAGGCAGGAAGGGTCTCCAGGTGAGCAGGTCCCTGTGGAAGGGGCCGCCAGGGCAGAACTGACCAAGGCCCTGCTCCAGAAGGGAGAATGTCCCTCACAGCCTGTGTGTCAGCTCCTTCCCTGAACTCCAACTTCCAGGAGCCTCTGCTGCCTCTTCCCAACACTGAGGTTCCAAGAAGTTTCTAGGTTGGCCAGAGCCACCTGCGTTCCTAGAAGCCTATTTTGGTGCCAAAATGCGTCAATGAATGACATCCCCAGGGCACTGGGAACTGACTAAAGAACAGGGTGGAGACTGGAGGAGACTGGAGGTTGAGGATGCTGCAAGGAGGGGTGTGACTGATCCCTGAACTAACCAATCAAGAAAGCCTTAAACATGAGCCACAGGAAGGCAGCTGAAGCCCAAGGTTGCCCAGGAGTTAGACTGCAAGGGAGGTGTCAGGGATGGGAAGGGTGCAAAAGGCTGGGAGGGGACACTGAGGCAATCTGAATGGCTTCAGATGTCTGGGAAATTCTGCCTGTTAACTGGGGCTTTTTGAGCTGGTACTTGGTCAGTGGTGGGGGTGTTGATTTCTAGATTGGAACTTGCAGCCATGTCTATTTCATTTTTTTCTCCTTCTTTGCAATAGCTTCCAGGCATTTGACTCATGCAACAAGCATTCAGCACTAATGGCAGGGGTAAAAGGGCCAGGGGCTCCAGAGCCAGCTGCCTGGCTTCACTTCCCAGCAGTGCCATTTACTGCCGTGTGACTCTGGGTCCCGGTTGCCAGATAAACTACAGGACATCCAGTTAAATGTGAACTTCAGATAAACAAGGAACAATGTTTATTTTATTTTTTTATAAATAAGATAAGTAGGTCCAACCCACCCAGGCAACATTTGGGAGACATTAAAAAACTGCTCTTTGTTTACCTATCTGAAATTCAAATTTAATAGGGCATCCTGTAACTTTATTTTCTAAATCTGGCAACCCTACACAGCCTAGGGACATATTTCAGCTTCTCTGTACTTCACCCTCCTCATCTCAAACAGGGGATTAGGAGGGAGATTAAGTAGGTCAAGACCGACTTATTTACGTATTCAGTTAGCACAATACCTGGCACATGGTAAACCCTCTATGAATGTAACAACTATTATTCAGGGCCAGGGCTGCCTGGCCAGTCAGGGACCCCTCTTGCCGGCTAAATGAATGGGGCAAGCCTTCTTTGACTTTGTAGTATAGCTGCCCCACACCCTGGGACCTGTCCGAGGACACCCTCAATCAATACTTAAACAATGAGCGACCTCCCCCCAGCCTCACCTCCCAGGCTGAACGCAAAGAATGACACCTTCAGTCCTACCTGATCGAGGTATTTCTTCCACATGGGTTCCGTGTTATCGGCAACAAACTCATTCCAGCCGTGGACCAGCCTGCGCTGCGTGACGGAGAACTCTGATAGCCCGTTCTGTAAATCCACCTGGAGGAGGAAGTCAAGCACAGGCTCACGATGGGCCAGTCACAGAACTCCCACTCCAGCAGCCAGCCACTTCCATGACGATCGAGGTGGGGGGGGGTTGTCCACAGAGGAGAGGGACTGGTTCAAAGACCCTGGGTTAACAGGGGCAGAGAGACAGAGAAACCCACAGTCCCATTCTTTTTTAATTAGACCACACTCCTGCCCTCTATGCCTTCAGATACTGCTGAGAAGACAGCCATGGGCCTACATTTCAATGTGTGCAGTTGTAGTATGGAAACCTGGAGTTGCAGAAACGCACGTTTTCGTCTTTAGAAAAATGGGCCTGGGAATGTAGAGTAGCATAGCTGCTATGGAAAACAGTGTGGAGGTGCCTTGGTAAATTAAAAACAGAACTACCACAGGGCCCAGCAAATTGGGTGTATATGCCAAAAGAATCGGAAGTGGATCTCAAAGAGACATTTGTACATCCATGCTTATAGCAGCGTTATCCATGGCAGTCAAAGGTGGCAGCATCCCAAGTGTCCATCGATGGATGAACGGATAAGCAAAATGTGGTGCGCACACACACATACACACTCACACACATACACACACACTGGAATATTATTCAGCCTTAAAAAGGAAGGAAATTCTGATACCTGCTACAACATGGATGAACCTTGAGGACATGATAGTAAGTGAAATAAGCCAGTTACAAAAAGGCAAATACTGCATGAGTCCACATATGTGAGGGACCCAGAGGAGTTTAATTCACAGGGGTGGGAAATGGAGAGTGGTTGCTAGCAGATGGGGAGGGAAAGAGGGGAGTCAGTGTTTAATGGATATGAAGTTTCATTTTTGCAAGATGGGAAGAGTTCTGGAGATAGGTTGCCCAATGGTGTGCAAAAACTCCACATTTTTGAACTGTACACTTAAAAATGGTTAAGATGGTCATTTTTATGCTGTGTATTTCACCACAGCTGAAAACAAACAGAAAAAAAAAGGCCTACCCTTAGAAACAATGACAGCTAAATGATTATTACATCATACATACATTGGGCCAGATACAATTTCAAGCTGTTTATACAAACGAACATTAAATGTAGCTAACTTTAAGAGTCAATAATTATGTAAGGAAACTCCGTTGTCCTGGTTTTAGCAAAGGCATCCTTGTTTTTCAAAAGGTTGACAAGAAAGCTCTATCAGGCAGTGGAGGTGGTGGGGAAAGCTGGACTGATTTCTAGATTCTTTTGAATAGAGAAAGATAACCAAGCTCTTTTTCTATGCAGGGGAAAATGTCTTGGCAAGGAAAAAGTATTTTCTTTCCCTCTCCAAATACTAAACAAACAGGACTTGACTTTAGACGGACTTTTAGATTATTTCCAAGAAAAGGTTGGCATGGCACACTGCCTTCCAACTTCCTTGAAATTGTGGCATGTGCCCTTTTATCTTAGTAGACGTCTATTTGCTTTTTCCAAAGTGTGGTGGATTTTGAGTACATACACACATCATGCTTGCTCAGGTTTCTAAGTAAAGATGATTAAAAACAGAGCAAGCAAAGACTTTCAGCCTCAGAGGTGAGCCTCAGGGCGTGGGAATGGTTTTTTGGTTTGGGGTTTTGTCTTGTACTGGCCAGGAATTCAAATGCACTTGAGAAACTGTGGAGAATTTGGTTTCAGTAATCGGCAACACCATGGTTTATAAAGGATGAAGGGTGTAAATCATGGATGGTTAAGTGTTTAAGCTTTGATGTCAAAACACCTGGACTCAATGCTGGCGGTGCTGCTGTGGACCAGGTTGGTCCCCACATCAAGAGATTCGGACAGAGTGCTGGGAGGATCCTGGTTCCAAGAAAGGGCTTGGAGGGTTAGCACCATTGACATTAATGTTGATTCCATTCCTGGTGGGAAATCGAAATGGTCCAACATCCACAATATTTTCTAACAGTGATGATAAAAATGTATTATAGGACAGAATTCTAAATTTGTTTTCAGGATGCTGTTGCTTCCTATGTAACCTAAAAACTTTACCACAACTGGAATCACATGCAAATTCAATTCTTACGTAAAATGCTTTGGCCAAATCCTCTCGGTGGCATTTGCTCGCCTCCTTGGGTGGCAGAGCAACCACTGTCTTTTCTTTCTCAATGGCTTTCAACTCACATGGTCCATCAATCTGTGAAAAAAGCAGAAATGCTGTTAGGCAAATTGGTTTTGTATGGATAGGTCTTTTTTAAAGAATAATACACACAGGGAAAGTGGGCAGATCTTAAGTGTACCGCTCAAATTTTCACAAAGTGACCCACATAACCAGCCTGCAAATCAAGGAACAGCCATTAGCAGGAGCTCCCTCGTGCTACCTGCCCATTTGAAGGGTAACAGCTGTCATGATCTCTGTCACCGCAGATGTGTTTGGCTGGGGTTTGAAACTTGGGTAAACAGTACCATGTACTATACACACTTTCGTGTCTGGTTTCTTTTACTCCAGCTTGTTAGTGGGATTCATGCATGATATTGTGGGTAGTGATAGTTCGCTAATTTTCATGGCTGCATAGTATTCCACTGAATGAGCATATCACAACTGATTTATCTGTTCTACTGTGATGGATAGTTTCCAGTTGTTGGCTGTAACTGCACCTGTTTTTAAGCAAACTTATTTAATAGAATTGGAACTCACAAAGCTGACAGAGCAGGGCAACAATTGATAGATTTAGAACCCTGGACCTTGAACCTCTGTCATTCTCAGCCAAGTATGCACCAGCCTGTGGAGGGTGCCCCTTAATGATGTCAGGTGGTATTGCAGCTTGTTTTATGAGACATTCGCAATAACCTAAGAAAAGAGGGGAACCCAGCCAGGTTCTGGGGGGTCTGGCAGGCCCCAGGAGGGAGCCATATGAAACATCTGGAGGGTGTGGGAGGACATGGTAACACAGAGGAGACCTCAGAATCAAGAAAATGCTAAGTACTTTTGCAAAATTATTCCCAGTATTCTGATATCCAGGACATGATAATCATCTTTGCCTTTTTGCAACATGTTCCTGGGCACTGGGAAGGAGGAAGAGGAGAGGCCTTGAGTAACCTCTTCCTTCAGTGGAACAGAAATGGCAAATTCCCTTTTACTCCTGGCCAGCCCTCCCCCTAACCCCACTCCATCCCCACCAGGATTTCCCAAATGCCTCCTCTGCTTAGAAATGCACTGCCAACCATGCCTGCTTCCTGAGGTTGCTTTTCACTGTGCCAGTGACCAGGAAGTAGGCAATGATTGCACAGATCATTCAACAGACTCCTCCCACCCTCCTGAGTGCTCCTTAAGTCAACGGTACATTCTTCATGGTGGGAGATCCACTTCCAAGAGAAATGGGCATCAAAGCATGAGACAGGATGTTTTTTCTGTTCTTAAGATCTGGCTGAGTCGTACCAAATAAAGTGCTCAATTCCTGCTCACACCACAGACAGAGGCAGACCGGGGTCATAGGACCTGTCCACCTGGCTGTTCTCCAAGTCTTACCATTTCTTTCCGGCCATGACCACACCCAATTCACTTTTAATGCAGCATCTTGAGTGACCCGGAAAAGTGTAAATCCAGTCTTCCCTTCTTCCCCCGTCTTCTCATCTCTGTCTGTCCCTCTGTCTCTCAAGTGCGCACACACACACACGTACACATACACAAAACGTGCTTAAAACATTTGGTTAGACTCCAGTTGCTCCCAGGATAAAAAAACAACTATCTTCAATCTGGCTGCAGCAGACCCCAGCTCACCTCCATGCTCTTGAGCTGGGCAGCAGCATAGCTAGCTAAAAACCTACTGCACAGTGGAGGAGTCATGGGTCCCCCAGGAATGGGTGCTCCAATGCCCCTGCAGAAGCCCAGAGGCACTTTTCCTCAGCTGCCAAACCAAAGTTTTCAATCCAAGGTTCTCAACCAAGGGTAGTTTTGCCCCCAGGGGACTTTGGCAGTGTCTGGAGACATGTTTAGTTGCCATAACCAGGGGTATGCTACTGGCATCTCGTGGGGAGAGGCCAGGGATACTGCCAAGCAGCCTATAATGCACGGGACAGCCCACCACCCAACACAACAAGGAATGACTTGGAACAAAAGTGTCCACACTGCTGAGGAAGGAAATTCCTGCTTTTGAGACGGATGATTGTCCTGTCCTGACATCTTCCCAGATGTCAACCTGCTTTGCCCTCTCAGCCCCATGGACGGCTCCTTGGTGGCCTCTACACAACTATCACTCACATAGTTACCAGCAGGTGATTATCACTCAAATGTCTTCCTCTGCTCACCACGCAGCCCCTCCAGAAGGCGGGACCAGGGCTTGGTCCACAGGGGCTGTTCCACCAGTATCTGTGGCTCGGAGCTCAGGCCACCAACCCAAATGCATGTGCACTCAGCTCCACCACATGGACACCCGGATATACGCTCTCGGCCACAAGCCTCAGTTTATTCTCACTGTCAGCGCTGCCAGGGAGACAGCCCAGCTCCACTTGCCAGCGTGTCACCACCGCCAAGTGACAACCTCTCTGATCACAATTTCCTCGTCTGCAAAATGGGGGTGATGATGGCTACCTCGTCCTGCTTTTGTGGAATCAAGCAGGTGTGTGCATGGACAGGTCTTGATGCAGCCCCAACCCACTGTGAACTCCCAGTAAATGCTGGCCTGGGACCTGCCATGGGGACCAGGCCTCTGGCACATGGTTGGAATAACAGTGATGGTGGCATCACTCAGGTAGCTCAGCTCTGTTTGGGATTCTCAAGAGCAGGAAGCACCATGCAACAGAGGGGGCACTGAGGTAGGGATCACACAGACGTGGGTTCAGATCCTGCTCTGTCACTGACCAGCCCTGTTACCAGGGACGATGATCTGTCCCAGGTAGTTTCGAAGATGAAGAAAACAACCAGCTCTGTAACTGTGCCTTGCACGTGGCAGGTGCATTTAGTAAATATTCCAAAAAGGACCAGCAGCCTAAAGAATCCTGGGGACTCAGGAGCTGTGGTGACCCCAACCCCGGAGTCCACGCCTTCTCTCTGTGACTGTCTTGCTGGGGATGATACTCCCTGATGTTCTCTCAGAGGCTGAAGCTTCCACAAGTGGGTCTAAAAGATACATAAATGCTTGAATCTGGGTGGTTTTATTTCTTAATTTTTAAATTTTTAATAATTCATTTTTTGAATCTGTGTTTTTAGTGGACACTGAAACTACAGGGAGGAAACTGAATTCTATTATTTTGAAATCCTCTTTGATCTGCATTTGACACCAGGCTCAAATAATTTCTCCATTCTTCGATTTTTTAAAAAACGGTCCATCAACAGAAAAATGCATAAGCAAAAGGTGGTCTAACCACAGGATGAAATATGACTCAACTTTGAAAAGGAAGGCAATTCTGACACCTGCGACAGCATGGAGGAAGCTTGGGGATAGTATGCTGAGTGAAATACACCATCACAACAGGACAGATACTGGAGTGATATCACTTACATGCGGCACCTAGAACAGACAGATTCAGAGAGACAGGAAGTAGCATGGTGGTCACCAGGGGTGGGGAAGGAGGAGTGAGGAGTCAGTGTTTAATGGGTACAGAGTTTCAGTTGGAGAAGCTGAAAAAGTTTTGGAGATGGATGGTGCTGATGGTTACACAGCAGTATGAATGTAATTAATGCCACTGAACCGTGCACTTAAAAAACCTGAAACTGAATAGAATAAAGTCTATTAAAAAAAGAACAGTACAGATGGTAAATGTTATATACATTTTACCACACACACACATACACATGCATGCAAATCCAGAACAAGAGGGAAAAAAGGATCAAAGGAAGCTGCTCTCCCTGCCTTGTGGGACAAGACTAGCAGGAATTCCCGCCCTTTCTCAGGAACTCCTGGTTTGTCCAAGCTCACGTCCCTGGGAGGCAGACAAGTGGCTGAAAGAGGCTTGTGTGGGTAAGGGGAGGGGCAGGGTCTGGCGGGAAACTGACACCTCAGTGACTCTGACCATGACCGTGGGGGCAGATCTGAGCCCAGAGTGGGAGGGCCCCCAGTCTCCAACTGCCTTCTGTAAGTGAAAGCCATTTACATACTCCCAGGTATGTGAACAAGAGAACTGAAAATAGCAACTCAAATAAATAACGTGTGCATGGATATTCCCAACAGCTCAAAGGTCCATCAGCAGATTATGGCTAAACAAGACACATGTTTCATCCATACAATGGAATGTGATTCAGCCTCAAAAAAGTGCTAAGATATGCTTTGTTATGGGGTGAATTCTGTCCCTTCAAAAAAGATATCTTAATATGGAAGCAACCTAAGTACCCATCAGTAGATGAATGCGTAAAGAAGATGTGAGATATATATATATACACACACATACATATGCACACGCACGCACATGCACACACACACACACACACACACACACACACACACACACCAATGGAATATTACTCAACCATAAAAAAGAATGAAACCTTGCTATGCAACAACATGGCTGGACCTTGAAAATATTATGCTCAGTGAAATAAGTCAGACAGAAACAAACACTGTATGATTTTGCTTTTATGTGGAACCTAAAAAAGGTAACACATGAACAAACACAGCAAAACAGAAACAGAGTCACAGATACAGAGAACAAATAAGCGGTTGTCAGACAGGAGAAGGCTGGGGGAGAGGAGAGAAATAAGTAAGGGAGATTAAGAGGTACAAACTTCCAGTTACAAAATGAATGATTCACAAGTGTGAAATGTACAGGGTGAGGAATACATCCAATAATTACGTAATATCTTTGCACAGTGACAGATTGTAACTAGACTTATGCTGGTGATCGTTTTGAAATTTACAGAAATATTGAATCACTGAGTTGTGCACCAGGAACTAACATAGTGTTGTAGGTCAATTAAACTTCAAAGAATATGAAAATGAATATATGTTCATTTATGTATGACTGAAAAATGGTGCTGTACACCAGAAACTGACACAACATTGTAAACTGACTATAACTCAATTAAAAAAAAAAAACAACTTCAAAGACAAGTAAAAAACTCATAGAAAAAAAAGACCAGGCTGGGGGTGACCAGAAGTGGGAGGTGGGGGGAGGGAGAATTGCATGAAGGCAGTCAAAAGGTGCAAACTTGCAGTTATAAAGTAAGTACTAGGCATGTGATGTACAACATGATAAATACAATTAACACTGTTGTATGTTATATATGAAAGTTGTTAAGAGTAAATCCTAAGAGTTCTCATAACAAGGAAAAAATATGAGATGATGGATATTCACTCAACTTACTGTGGTCATCATTTCATGGTGTGTGTAAGTCAAATCATTATGCTGTACACCTTAAATGTATATGGTGCTGTATGTCAATTACATCTCAATAAAACTGGAAGGAAAAAAATAATATGACTGGTGGCCTTATAAGAAGGGGAGATTTGGACAGAAAGATAGACTCGCACAGAGGGAAGAGATGTGAAGACACACGGAGGAGACAGTGTATGAATGGAGTGATGCCTCTACAGGCCCAGGACACCAGGACCGCCGGCCACGCCAGAGCTAAGGGAACGGCACGGACAGCGTCTCCACTGCAGCCCTTAGGGACAGTCAGGCCCTGCCTTGGTCTTGGGATCATGGCTTCCAGAACTGTGAGAGAGTAAATTTCTGTTTTGTTCTGTTTTTTTTTTAAGGATTTCAGGGGTATTTTTTTAAACTGAATTATAGTTGGTTTACAGTGGTGTGTTAATTTCTCACATGCAGCACAGATATTCAATTATATATGTCTACATATATATTCCTTTCATATTCTTTTTCATTACAGGCTATTATAATGTTTTTTTTTTTTTTTTCAGTATATGTACTTGGCAAACACTGCATGGGACCCATGACTACTAAGAAGTGATCCAACATTTATCTGAAATGCAAATCCAGCTGGATATCTTCTGGACATCTGCAACACGAGGCAGGAACAAACTGAGAGACAACTGTGACCCACATGACAACGCTAGGACGGGGACACCTCCTCTATAAAGAGAGACAGCCCGGGGCCCAGGGAACCACACAAAATCCTTTGAGGATTTTGTAATCTGGGTGGATGTAGTTCTTGGGATCAATGAAATGGGAGGGGAATAGTGTAAGGGTCACAGTAACCCAAGAACAATGGGCCAGGTGTCACGAAGGAGGTGATGTTTAAAATGAGGGGCAAACGAGCCTCACTCAATGCAAACACTTCCTCTTTCTGAGACTTCTGTACCAGTCTCTCCCAAGGCATGTTTCTATGATTTATCGTTTTACTTTAGTCTGGAGGTTCTCGACATGTGGTTCTCAGCTCAGCCTCACCTGGAGCTCGCTAGAGATGCAGATTCTCAGGCCCCATCCTGGACAGATGGATCAGAATCTCTGGGGTTGGGCCCTGCCATCTGTATTTTAACACGTTCTCCAGGGGATTCTGATGCACCGCAGAGTTAGGGAACCACTGGGGTCGTGTTAGAATACACGTGCTGTGGCCTATCCCCAGGCCAATTGCAGAGTGGGGCCCCAGCCATCAGGATTCCTAAAAGCCCCAGGCGATTCTAATACACAGCAGGAACTGAGCTGAGGATGCCTGGCTGGGAGATGCATTCAAATAACAACCCCCTGGGTCTTGATTTTAAGGGGCCGCCATCTTGGAGGAGAGAAGTGGCCGTGACCAATGGGCCAAGTACCAGGTAGGAAGTATTGGGGCCCCAGGGGAGCTGAGGGAGCCCAAGCAGGGAGGGTCCTTCTGCTTCCTGGAGGAAGGGTGGGGCTGAGGCCCTGAGGCAGCAGGTGCCCCCAGGTCTTTCTAGGAGTCAGGCAGACAAGAGGAGATGGCCAATGATGGGGGGCGCAGAGAGCAGCTAACAGATCATGAGGACAATGAAACACAACCGTGGCTCCAACAATCGATGCTAATGAAGCAGCAGATAGCTAGCTAACATTATGATATCAGACATCCTGCTTAGCATTCAACAGATACAAG
The DNA here is from genome assembly GCF_048773025.1 of Camelus bactrianus. Classification (NCBI taxonomy): domain Eukaryota; kingdom Metazoa; phylum Chordata; class Mammalia; order Artiodactyla; family Camelidae; genus Camelus; species Camelus bactrianus. The sequence goes on from NC_133547.1 coordinate 49,378,204, forward strand.
CTCATTTCATCATCATAGCAGCACTTTAGGGTGGAGGAGACTTTTATCCCCGTCCTACAGATGAAGAAATGGCTGCACTGGTTGATTCCTGAGCCAGCCCTTTCAGTCTATGTTCTATAAAAACACAAGAACACTTTCTGGTGGGTATTGTGTTGCACAAATGGGAGAAAATAGAAAAACACAACTTTCTGGGTCCTCCAAGTGGCACAGCGAGAGAGTGGTGAGCGCAGAGGGGAGCGGAGGCTCAGTAATGCCCCCAGAGACACCACGTCCTAATCCCCGGGACCTGTGAATACGTGACCTGACCTGGTAAAAAGGACTCTGCAGATGTGACAGTTGAGGCTCTGAAGCTGGGGAGACCATCCTGGATTATCCTGGTGGCCCCATGTCATCACAAGGGTCCTTACACATGGGAGGCAGGAGAGGCAGAGAAGGAGACATGACAACAGGTGCAGAGGTTGGAGTAATATGCTTCCTGGCTCTGAAGGTGGAGGAGGGGGCCCCAAGACAAGGGATGTGGATAGGCTTCAGAACCAGGAAAAAGGCGGGGAAACAGATTCTCCCCTAGAGCCCCCAGAAGGAAAGCTGTCCTGCTGACATTTTGATTTTAACCCAGTGAGACACACGCCAGACTTCTGACCTCCAAGACTGCGACAGAACAAAGCTGTGTGTTTTAAGTCACCAACTCTGTGGTCATTTGTTACTGCAGCCCGAGGAAACTGACACATCATCAATCATCTACCGAAAGTCCCAGAAGGAACCTGGCTCTCTGAGCTCCGAGACTCCCTGTCCTCTAATGCCCAGCACACTGTTGACTCACTTGTCCACCTCCAGCACTGGACCGTGAGCTCCACTGGGCAGTGGCTGGTCCTATCCAACTTACACCCAAGTGCCCAGCACAGTGTTTGGGAAGGAAGATGGGTCATGGCACTGAGCACCTGGAAGATCTCAATGCCCCCAGAGGCTGGGAGCCATGCCAGGGCTGGAGGGGGCAGGAGTGGCAGGTGGTTGCCAGGGGCAACAGCAGATGTAGACCGCCTAAGGGGGAAGCAGTAAAAGGAGCAGTGATGGGTTATAGAGGACAGTGCTTCTTAACCTACACCGCTTCCCGTGGTGGTGGCTGAGCAAAGCTCAGCGCTGTGGCCAGTGCAGCTGGCCCACATCCTCCAAGAGTCTTCTCTCACCAAATGACCCTTTGTGGGTCCATTCACAAACAGAACTGCCAACAGAACAGAAGGAGATACTCAAGAGTACATACCTTGCTAGGGGGTGGCCCACGCAGGCAGGGGCCAAGAGGGAAGATGGCCAGGCTAGGTGGGGGCCTATGGGATTGGAGGCCAACAGGTGGCTGGCAAGGTCAGGAGTCTGGTTACACAGGAGATTGTGCAATAGGTAAATATACCAAAGATAGTGGGAGCTGGCACCCTCACTGTTGGAGAAGGGAGTTACAAATATACAAAGGGCTGGCGCCAACCCTGTGGTACCTATTGCATTGACATCTGTGGTCAAATATATTAAAAAATATATGTATACACATACACACAGGTGTAAACTACGTATGGATCCACAGTGTACACATCCATGCCTGCTCTGAGAGGACCCAAGGGCCATAATATCCCAGGAGCATAAGCACACATCGCACCAGACCTTGGTTTCTAAATACCAGTCTTCCAGCAAAAAGAGCAAAGACTTCTGGGAGAAATGGCTGATTCCATGGTAGGGACAGGGAAAATAACAAATGAGCCTGGAATTTCTTGTAATGCCAGAAAGTAGGCAAGTGCTCCAAAAATGATGGGAAAATGTCCAGAGGACACAAAAGTCACTGTGAGAAGGGCCTTCTATTGGCCGAATCTAGGACAATCTGAGCCTCAAAATAAAAAATGATGGTAATATACAACTTAATAAGAAAAAAACAAAGAACCCAATCCAAAAATGGGCAGAAGACCTAAACAAGCAATTCTCCAATGAAGATATATGCATGGTCAATAGGCACATGAAGAAATGCTCAATATCACTAATTATCAGAGAAATGCAAATCAAAACTATAATGAGGTATCACCTCACACCAGTCAGAATGGCCCTCATTCAAAAGTCCACAAATGATAAATGCTGGAGAGGGTGTGGAGAAAAGGGAACCCACCTACACTGTTCGTAGGAAATAGTTTGGTGCAGCCATTATGGAAAACAGTGTGGAGATTCCTCAGAAGACTAAAAATAGGGTTACCATATGATCCAGCAATCCCACTCCTGGGCATATATCCAGAGGGAACCTTAATTCAAAAAGATACATGCACCCCAAAAGTTCATAACAGCACTATTTACAATAGCCAGGACATGGAAACAACCTAAATGTCCATTGACAGATGACTGGATAAAGAAGCTGTGGTGTATTTATACAATGGAATACTACTCAGCCATAAAAAAGAATAAAATAATGTCATTTGCAGCAACATGGATGGCCCTGGAGAATGTCATTCTAAATGAAGTAAGCCAGAAAGAGAAAGAAAAATACCGTATGATATCACTCATATGTGGAATCTAAAAAAAAAAAAAAAAAAAAGACAAATGCCCTTATTTACAAAACAGAAACAGATTTACAGACATGGAAGACAAACTTATGGTTATCAGGGCAGAAAGGGAGCGGGAAGGAGGGATAAATAGGGAGTTTGAGATTTGCAGATACTAACTACTATATATAAAATAAACAAACAAGTTTCTTCTGTATAGCATAGAGAACTATATTCAGTATCTTGTAACTTATGGTGAAAAAGAATATGAAAACAACATATGTATGTTCATGTATGACTGAAGCATTGTGCTGTACACCAGAAATTGACACATCATAAACTGACTATACTTCAATAAAAATATATATATTTTTTAAAAATGATGGCAACAAATCTTAATAACACTAATAAAATAGGAACTCATGAATTCATGGTGATATATGAGTGAATACCTAAATGACTCAATGAAGAGGGCAAAGGGGCAGTGTGTCCTGATACCAGGACATTAATAAATGAGGGAGGAACGATGGAATCAGAAAAATCATCATCGAGCAAACATTGTAAAAGTCGTTGATTCAGGCAAGGATCACCAACAGACACTAAAAACTAAGAGCAAGAAATGGTGTGAGGCTATTAATTGCCATAGCCTCAATATGACTCATCATAAAATACTAATTAATTACAATGGGGAAAACAGTAACATAATAGAAGAGGAACCTGGTCAGTATGAGTGGAGAAACCAAGCACAAAATTCAGGCAGACCTGGGTCCAAATTCCTGGGAGAGCAGCAGGAGGCTAGGTGGATTACATCACTTTCTAAGCTTCAGATTTCTGCAGAGATTTGTGCAAGGATTCAAAATAACGTGGTGCATCCACAGATGTTCAGTGGACCACTGTTCTAAAAGTTAAAGGAAAGAAACTACCTAAATGCCCATCAGTTGGGGAGGAGGATTAAATAAAAATGCCTACACAGCCGTTAGAAAAGAATGTCCTTGCAAAGAAACTTTTGGGGATGGTGAAAGTATTTTATATTTTTATTGTGGTCAGGATTACATGAGCGTATACATCTTTAAAAACGAATAGTACTGTACAAAATTTAAATAGTAGTTAAAGTACTTCCTAAGGGGAAGATGAAAAAGAATGTGCCTGATTTGGATGTGCTGCAGGGAGGTGGGGAGGGCGGAAGGGTTGCAGATGGTATGTGCAGTATGACCCTAAGTATGTTTAAAAATGCAAAGAGACTTAGGTAGTTGTATATCAATAATAATAATCACTGTGATCAGGTCTGCTGTAAGTATTTTATGCATATCGATTCATTCCACCCCACAACAGATCTCTGGCTTGTACACCCATTGTACAGAAGAGAAAAGAGAGGCATGGAAAAACAGAGGAATTTGCTCAAGGTCTTCTGCTGGCAAGTAGCAGAATGAGACTTGATATTAAGGTCGCTGGCACTGCAGACTCTAGTGCTCCTAACCACAGCCTCTCTAGAATTGCCTAGAAAGGGGGCCAGGAACGCCCAAGCAAAGGATAATCTGATTACTGCAAACTGATTAGCTGCGAGACATCCCTCCCTCCACCCCCTACCAAGGAGGAAAGTGAAAGCAAAGAAGTGGGGGGGGGTGAAGGAGGAATTTCATACTGTGCCCATTCTTACTGCGTTTTATGAAAAGAAAGGAAAAAAAACTAAGAGCTTAGAAAGGGAAAAGAAGAAAGGACAAAGAGGGAGGGAAATTAAGAATAGAACACGTATAGTTCCTGGTTCATAAAAGACAGTAGAAAAATAGCAGCTAATATTAGCCTAACTCAACGAACAATGAAGGTGAAACTGTCGCTCAAATTTCAATATGCTGGTAATGGGGATGGGAGGCACAGAGAGAAGGGCAGTCCAGTGGGGTGATTTCTGAAACTGGAGATGAGGTCCTGCCGAAAGAGACTGCAGAATTCACTAGAGGCAGCTCCCAGATTAGAGGAGGGAGGCCACACTCCAGGGTATGTATGAAATGTGGCTGATGTCAAAAAATTAAAGCGACAAATACGGGAGAACGTGTAGCTTGCGTGCAAATCTCAGTGCTCCAAGGATCTGCCACCTCCTCCAGGAAGTCTCCCCAGATTGCTACAGCGGCAGCCCCACCACTCCCCCATACACAGGCTGTCTCCAACTCCTCTGTTATACGTGCTGCTTTCCTTCATGGGGCTCATCTCTGTTTGCAATGATACATCCACTAGTATAATTATTTGATGATTATCTATCTTACCCACCAGACCATCAGCTCTGTTTGGTAAGATAGGTGTTTTGCTTATTAAAAGGGTCCAGCCTCTGGAAAATGGATGCCAGAGGGATAGAGAAGCAGTGGTTCTCAAACTCAAGTGAGCATCAGAACCACCCCAGGACTGGTGACAGCTCAAGAGTGCTGGGTAGCAGACCACACTTGGGGAACAGCTGATCTAAAGAAGCCACAAAGATACGTGAGGGTCAGAAGAATGGTCTGCACAGAGGCTGAACCAACTGGCAGACCTTGCTGGCATCCCTGACTGCGGACCTCATACAATGACCCACCCACTCCAGGGCTGGCTCCGTGGGTGTGCTCAGGAGGGCACGTGCTGCATGCAATGCCCTGCTGGCGCCATCCTGAAATTCTTAGTCATTTTTCAAGGAGGGGCCCCATATTTTCATCTTGCCAATTATGTAGCCAGTTCTGCCCCCACCACTGAGTACCTCCCTGAGCATGGAGCTGAGTGCTCGACCCAAGGTTAGAAAAGGAACAAGACAGTTATGATTGATAATAAAAACCACTGCCACTCTTTGAACTAGGCACTGTGCAGGGCTTTAAACACATGCTCTCGCTTATTCTTGTTCTATTACCACATTCACTGAGGAAGGCAGGCCCGTGTAAGTATTTATATACATCACCTAACCTAATCTTCACGAAGAGCCACCTATGAGGAAACCCAAAGCCTCTAAGAGCACGAGCTCACTTGCAGACAAAGACACTGAAGTGGAGAGACAAAGTCTATTTCCCCAAATTCACATAGCCCTGGTGATGGACCTCGGGCTCAAACTCTGGGCTTCTGGCCCCCATCCCTGGCCTAAACCAAGATTTCCTGGTTAGGAGTGGGCTTCCAGGCCAATCTTCTTTCCCCTACACCCAAGAGGTCCCCCAAATTCAGTCTTGCTGGAGAGGCATAGTCAGGAGGATTCTGAGATGTTCTCAGTGGTGATGCCAGCTGTCAGCTGTAAAGTTACCAGACCTGGTTAACCTGGGAGGCTGGTTTCAGTGATTTGAAATATAAAGAGTAATTACATGTGGCGCCTGACTTTGTTCTAGATGTTTTAAGTCTCTGTTCCTCCAGGGACTCCAGGATCATGAATTCTGAACACTTCTCCCTTGGCGTGGACTTGAATTTCAAGTTGGATCAGACACGTGTTCTGCTGGGCTCCGTTCACCACCCCGGGGGAAGGTTGTGGGGAAGACGGCCCAGCCGGAAAAATACAGTCCATTTCCAGGGATCTGGGGCACATGGTGGAGTTAATAAACACAACTTTAAGAGGGTCTGCAACTTCAGCAGAAGACTACGTATTTCCCCATGGGGGCCCACGGCTCCCCACCCCACCAAGTACCCTTCCAGATATTTTCCACCAGTAACACAGTGTTATGGGCTGGACTGTGTTCTTCCCAAATTTGTATGTTGAAGTCCTAACCCCCAGTACCTCAGACTGTGACTGTATTTGGAGACAGGGCCTTTGAAGATGTGATTAAGTTAAAACGAGTTGATTAGGATGGCCCTGATCTAATCTGACGGGGATCCTGTTAAGAAGAGATCAGGACACAGAGGGAAGACCAGGCGAGGACACAAGAAGACAGCCATCTGCAAGCCTGCTGGTTCCCTCCTCTTAGGGGCTCAGGGGATCTAGGATTCCTTATCCTGAACAAAACAGCTTATGACATTGGATTTGGGGCAAGGTTTCTAAAATGGCATCTTCAGACATATTCTTAAGAGCCCACAAGTTTTCTAAGATCTTCCAAACCGAGAATGTGTATTTTAATAATCAGCCTAATAGAGTATCTGATACAGAACTTCTGGGTGGCCAACTTATAACACAGCACTGTGATGTGACACTAGGGCCACGTTTGCATCTGTGACAACAATCACATGACACACTGAAGGAATGACAGTTTCTCAGTGGCTGAGAACTGGCAGGAGAACGAAGCCATCACATGGTTCAAAGTAGTGGTCTCGGTGAGTCAGCTCTAAAACGTCTCACCCTTGAAGAGCGGAGTTCCAATCCAAGCAAGGTCCGTAAGTGAACCCAGCCTCTGTCAAATCTACTTGCCACAGTTGATGAGCAGCTATTATGGTAATCAAGACAAAGTGAAGAAATATCCTTTCCACAATGCCTGGCGCTCACCTTATCTCCAAGTGAACCAGCCAGTTCCATGATTCTCCAATGACAGCCTTTAAAATCAGCATTTTGGACAGTTAGGGTAAAGTATGAGGCTGGTTGCCCTAATCCAGCAAACAAATTCTGGATGTGTTTAAATGCCATGTTGTACTTACACATGGCATTAGACATTGCCACTATGAGCTTTGTCAAAGTCAAAATTCAAAAGTCTAAAGACAGAACTTAAGACTAATAAAAACACTAACAAAAACAGACAACTAGGGAGCAGACTTTGTGCCACATGGGGTTCTGTTTTTCACGTGAATGATCTCATTTAAGGAACTATTACTTCCTACCACTGTGGCAGGCAGCCTCTAAGATGACCCCTGATCATCCCTGCCTCCCTTACTCACACACTTGTGTAACTCCTCCCCTTGGGAACCAGAGAGACCCAGACTCCTTCTAATGAACAGAACATGGCAGAAGTGATGAGACATCACTTCCAAGACTGGGTGATAAAAGGATCATCCGTCCTCGAGAAGAGAGCGGCCAAGCCAGGGGGCAGCCCTGTGGAAAGGCCCATGCAGCTGCAGTCTGAGACCCACAAGCAGCCACAACAGGGAGCTTATAAGTGGATCCTGTCCCCTTCCGCCCTGGGAGCCTTTAGATGAGACCACAACCCTGGTGAGGGCTGGACAGCAACCTCACGAGACACCTGGAGCCACGAGCACCAAGCGCAGCCACCCCCAGGTGCTCGACCCACAGAAACTGGGAGAGAATCAACATTCATTGTTTTCAGCTGCCGCATTTTGGAGTGCTTGGTTATAGTGATCGACAACGAACACAACCAATGTCGCTGCCTGAGTTTTAATAAAACATCAGTCATGTCCAAATGCAGTTGCTACCTTTGTACTTCATAATTATATTATACTTCATAATTTTATTATAAATGTAGTTCTATTTTATCGAGTTGAGTTATAAGCACACACCTACTTTTACTGCAAGTATGAGGCTTATACTTATTTATAAGTCACATTTTGATACGAATAATTTAAGATGGCATTGGGAGCTTACGTTTCTTCAAGAAGATGGCATATATTGCTAAATTTTGAGAAACACCAATGATCTGTGTGCATACACGTGTGTATGTAAAGCCTCAGAACTCCCTCTCATACAATGTCTTCCTGCAACCCAAGTGTGATCTCTTAAAAACACAAATCTCACTGTGTCCCATTTACTGCATTCCTCATGTTTGGTGCATCTGTAAATAAATGAATGAATGTCATGCCCCAGCTTAAAAGTTTCAGTGATTCCCTGTTGCTCTGCAGATGATGCCCAAACTCTTCACCAGGCTCGAAGGCTCTGTGTTGTCCCTGTCTACAGCCTCTTCCTCTCCTCTCCCACTAACCCCTGCCCCTCACTCCCTTCTGCCTAGAACTCTCCATCAACTCTGCCCTTCCCACACCTCCTAGTCTTTGCCATTCTTATGAATCTTAAACATTCCTTCTCATTAAATAGTCAACTAGGATCTGCAGTTTGGGACCCACCTCTGCCACGAGGACAGGGTACCACAAGGGCAGGGAGCCTGTGCACCTTTTCTCCACCCCATCCCTGGCAGGCAGCACTGGCCTAACACACGGTAGGTGCTCTATGAATCTAGACTGAATGAATGGGTGACTACTACACAGGTCTGTTGGAACCCAGTCTTCACCCTGCGGAGCCCCAGGAAGATGAATTAGTTCATCAACTGGGAAGGCAGCTCAGGATGGAGCTGTGAAGAGATGGGAGCCCTGAGGGTCAAAGATAAATTCCCCAGAATTGGCACTGAGTCATCTGGGAAGCAAGAATTTCTGGTTCAATGTTTTCCTTACCCAAAGCTCAGGTCAGCAAAGAGCTTTTTTCCAGTAATGAAAGGGGGGTCTCCTAAACGCTTTTCTTTTCATTATGCTGGAAATGCAGCAAGAATGAGCCAACTTTGGAGCCACAAGATCTGTGCTGATTCAGCCTCGGATGCTCCTGACTCGGGGGTCCTCCCCCATGCCTGTCTCAACCATCTTCCCCCTGCCCAGTCCCTCCGCTTTTTTATTCTCCATCATACCCGAGACCATTGGATTCTGAATTAAACATCTCTTGTTTTCTGTTGACTGCCAGCTGCCCCCGTGAACTTTGTTTTGTACACAGGTGTATCCGTGTATCCTTACCACCTGGCTTGACCTGAGAGCCTCTCCATCCTCATCTGTCTCATGAGTATAATAATAAACCTCACCTAGGGGCAAAAAGACAGAGTTCTCAATAATAATTAGTATTACAACTAGGGTCACCTGGCCAAGTGGTGGGGCAGTTGAGAGTCTGCCTAGGACATCATATACAGTAAGTGCTCATAAAAGAGAGTTCTGACTATTGTGCAAAAGATCACAGTAAGCAAACTTTGCTTCTCTTTCAAACTTTCTTGAGGGGAAAAAAAAAAAGAGTTCAAGTTGCAGGATGTAAGTGCGAGAGCCAAGGCTGGGAGCTGAGCTGGCAGGAAGCAATTCACTTGGCCCGGCTGGCCTCCTCCCTCATCACACTCCCCATTTACTTTTCTTGTAATTTCCTGGGATTGCACACACCGCCTTTAGAGACAGGACACTTTGTTTCTCAGCCAGCCTTTGCTGTTGGCTGCCTGGGTCTCCCATCTCACCACCTCTCTGTACCATCACACACCCTTCATGGGACAGCTGAGAACACCTACCTAGTCTATATTCAGTGGGTGACCCCCGCTCCCCACATACCTACAGACAGGTGAAGGAAGACCTGTCCCACCCTCAAGGGCCCCTCTGAAGAGCTTTGGGGACATGAAGCCCACTTTGTTGCAGAGATCAAATTCACCCCGGCATCTCTATTCATATTACATCATCCCCACACCTGGTGCACCTGGCTCACCTGAATACTTGGCAAACCTGGACATCCTATAAAATCCAATCGTAACCAACTACATCAGGAGTGTTTGAAAAATACCCAGTTTGATGCAAAAAACAAAAGATAGGAAGAAAAAAAAAAGGAAAAGTAACATAAAACAGGCAACCATGTTGGCAAACTAACTTCATACTCCTTTAACAGAACAAGTTACACGGCATATAACTCTATATCCAATTCATGTTTAATAAATACGTCGCTTCAGAAAAATAGATTTGAGAACAGCTAGTTACACAGCCCTGTGGTCTAGCACCCTAGCACCAGAATTCTCATGTTAACATCCATTTGTAAAATACTATTTTTTAAGTGCACAAATATTTAAGGTTCATACAACCAACATGTTTTGACTGTTGTCAAGTTTTTCCAGCTGATCTCTTTCATCAAAGAGAAAACTTAACTTTGAGGTTTCCCTTCAGCTGTCTAAAGACCATGAGCACCTCCAGAGCTCATTCCACTTCAGCAAATTTTATTTTTGAATAACTGATTACACTTCAAAGAAAAACAAAGTGCAACCCAGAAACGCTTTTGCAGAAATTCAGTGCTCTCTGCTCTTGTATCCTGCAGTGAGTTCTGCTTAGAAGCTAAGGACAAAGTTGGTGGGTCACCGGTCCTCCCTGCTTCACCTCTGGGTTCTCCATGTGGAAGGGCTTTGGGGGACAGCTTTGTCAGTTTGTCCACTGGCTAAAAATTCCCCTGGCCCTAGAATCCTATTGGTTTATCCTAGAGGGTCCCCTGGAGACTGCAAAGTTAACATACAAATCTGAGTGGCTTTCAAAAAGTGGCTCTGTGGCTCTGCAGTGGTGGGAAGAGAAGCTAGGAGGCAGGGCCACTCTTACCTTGATTCCCATCATTACTGCTACTACTACTGCTCAAACATTTGTGTAACAGTTTTCATTTTTGTTTTTTCCTTCTCTTTAATAACCACCTGTGCCCCCCTCCCCCGCCGCCGACTTTGAGTCACTTCAAAAACTCCAGATAGCAGCCGGGGTATGGAGACCCAGGAATTTAAATTCCCCGGAGTCAGAGAAGCCTAGGTTAAGTTCTCAGCTGGGTCGTTTGCTAGCTGTGTGCCCTTTAAGGGACATACTCAACCTGTCTCGGCCTCAGTTTCGCATATGCAAAATGGGCTGGGAAGCGAGGGTTAAACGGCGAGCTCCTGGCCCAGAGCAGAAACGCGAGCTGGCGTTGCTATGAAGACGCCTTTCTAGAGCCACGGGGAGGCAGGATAGCTGAGGGAGCGCAGTCCGCAGCGCGCGGATAGGATCTTGGGGTGGGGTAGGGTGGGGGTCAGGTCGCACACCCCGCGCCCAGTCGCCCGGACTCACCAAGGTTTCCAATTCGCCCCTCTCCAGCGGCTCGTACTGGTGGCCTGCGCCCGAGAAGGTGAGTTTCTGCAAGAACTTGGAGAAGCGTCCCTCGACCATGGTGAGAGGGCGGAGGCCCCTCTCTCAGCCTCCCGTCACGCCGGCGGCCACCCCTGCCCGCGTCCCTCGGTCCCTGCTGTGCCCGGGGATGGCTGCGTGCGCCCAAGCTTCCCGGGCCAGCTCAGGTTACCAGGTAGCCGCCTACCTGCTCGCCGCAGGTGAGGCCCTACCCCCGGGGAGGGGCTGCGCACCAGGCAGCATTCGGCACACCTGGCCCCGCTCCGCCCAGCCCCGCCCCGCCCCGCCCCGCGAGCTTGCCCGGGACTTTTCCAATCTTGGGGGCCGCAGCAGCCCAGGAAGCCCCCGCCGCTGCAGCTGCGCATCATAGCTGGGGATGTTTTCCAAACTTGCCAGAACCTAAGAAACAGCTGGAGTCGGGGATAGGGTGGAGGTGGGCGACAAACGCTTGTTTAAAAAGCGGTTTTCCAGATCCCTCCCTATCCTGAGTCCCTGGGTCTGGAGCGGGCCAGGAAGCTGGACTTTTTACCAAGCGTCGAGGTGATCCTCCCTCGAGGGAGTGTGGTCGACTAAGATACTGAGAGCACGGTGAACAGGAGCTGAGTCCGATTCCTACCGCTGCTGGGAGTGGGAGGCTCCCGACCAGGCACAGGGACTCTCTGAGCCGCGATTCCCAGTTTATTATTTAAGGAGAAGAAAGCTAAGACCTCACCTCCAGATGCGGGAGAGTTTGAGGATTCCACTGCCTTTGGGCTCCTCCCGTGTTGCATGATCTCTGAGCTGTTTATTCTCACCTGCACAACGGGAGCCTGCGCTTGCTAATCGTGGGACCTCCAGCAGGTTTCTTGCATTTTCAGAGCCTCGTTTACTGATCTGTGAAACGCCCACCACGAGAGCACCTCCTTCATAGTGAAGTGGGAACATCTGATGGACCACCTTGGCTAGGAAGAGCTCAGGGTAGGGCTCGACATAGACAGCATCTGTTGGTGCTACGTCAGCATGACCCTCCTCCTCCTCATCACATGGAAGTTGCTGGGCTCAAATGGCTCCCAAATACCAGTGAATGTGCAGTGTGGATGGTTCCCAGCCTCCAGATGGATGTATTGAGAAGTGTAAGGGTTTTGGCTTTCTGTAGGAATGGAATTCAGAACAAGACCCACCACTTAAGAGAGAGGTGGCTTTGGAGAAGTCTGTGCCCCTCCTCTGTGCCTCAGTTTTCTCATCTGTCAAGTAGGGTTACTTAAGGACCCCACAGGACATATGTGTCCATTAAATTGTGCCATCCCTCCCTGGGGGAGCCCAGCCGCTCCCCCAAGGGATGGCCACCTGAGCTCCATTCAACCTGATTAGCAGTTCTAGCGGTCCTTCTTGTTCCTCCTGCCTTTTCCCTCTTGCTGCAGACACCATGCTGAGCAGCCCCACCAATTTCAGTGAAGGCCCAGAGATCATGGAAAAAGTAAAACTGGTGTGAGTCCAGATTTGCATCCCAGGCCTGTTCCTTTCAAATGTGTAACCTTGCACAACTTTCCTCACCTCTTTCCACCTCAGTTTACTCATCCACAAAATGGGGATGACGCTCCCTATCTGCATGAGTCAGGGTTCCGACAAAAGACAGATGGCGCCTCAAACTGAGTGCTTTGGGGAAAGTTTGATAAACAGACTGTTTGTGAGCAGGGGGTGATGTTTTGGTCAAATGCCTTTCCCTTGAATGTCCTGCCTCTGCTCCAGCTCAGAGTTGTCGAGGCTGGAATCTGTGGATCAGAGACGAGAATGCCCAGGGCACTCAGTAAGTAAATTCTGGGTTGGGGATATTGTGCAACACCCAGACCTGTTGGGACGGAAAGAAAAAAGAACACAAAGAAGAAGAAGGAAAAAAGATGGAGTGGATCACAGAGAAAGCAGTTAAAGAAACCAGCTTTGTGACTGGAATGGCTGAACAAGCCCTCTTAGGTTTGAATTTGCTTAATTTTTGTTTTTGTTGCATTGTGATCAGAAAATGCAGTCTGCACATGTGTCTACTAACTTTTCTTAATCTATTGAGACTTTGTGCCTGGTTTGTATGCAATTTGTGTATATATTTCAATCCCACTAAAACAAGGGTATTGGTAAGCTCTACTTTTCTTAGTAAATCAGTTTGATATTTATTCATTCCAACTTTCTGGCTATGTTGTTCATGTCTTTATGTATTTTTGACTACTTGATCTGACACAGGAAGACAAGGAAGTGTTCAGAATTACCCAGTTTAATTGTTTTCCTGTCCATTTTTTCCTTTGGCCTTCAGCCTGCCGAATTCTTGAGTCTGCTCTCAAGAAATCCATTCAGACCAGACAGTTTGCTGGGAAACTTTCTAAGGCTGGCAGCTCTGAAGGTGACCCAGGTGCTCTGACCAGTCTTAGAGTCAAGGGCACAACTCAGACCAAAGCATCCAGCCTTTCTTGAAACATCTGCTCTGGGCATGTTGAACAATAAGGTCATACTCTTCAACTCCCATTCACTCTCTCTCTATGAAAGTGGTGTCATTTCATGACCCATAAATTATCTCCCAACAATACACCCTGTTGGGAAGCCGAGATGCTGTCCCAAGGCACTGGAAATTTATTTGGTAATAAACCTCACTGGCAAATTATAAGGTTGGGATTTGAAGGCATCCTTTTCAGAAGGGGTATAGAATACAAAGGAGATATATATATCTACATATATGTAAGATATGTAATTTACATATATGTAGATGCATCTCCTTTGAGATATATGTATATTTACATATATTAAAATATATCTCTATAAATACATGTAAACATGTAATTTACATATATGTAAATATGCTTACACATATGTCTGGTTATATACATATACACAAATGTATTTATATATATTAAAATATATATTTAGTTTTAGGACTTAGTTTGAAGGGACGGCTCTTTGCATAAACCTCAACTCTGTCTGGCTTTTTTAGTGGCTGGGAATACAAGCAATAATATAATCATTTTATAGATGAAGAAACTAAACTTTAGAGATGTAAAGCCACTTTCATTCATTCCGCAAGTATTTTTAAGCACCTGCTATGTGGCCCTGGAGCTGAGCCCCTGCACACGACAGTCTGTCCCCGCTCCCGTGTACCCTCTCTCCCAGTGGGTGTGATAAGCTGCAAATAGATCACCACATGATGTGTTGTCAGGCAGTGAGCGTAGTGGGTTGGGTCATGGGCTCCCCGAAAGCATTTGTCTGTGTCCTCATGCCCAGAAACTGTGAACATAACCTTATTTGGGAGAATAATCTTTGAAGACAGAAGTGAGATAAGGATCTCAAGATGAGATTATCCTGGATTAACTGGATGGGCCCTAAATCCAATGATGGGTGTCCCTGTAAGAGACAGAAAAGAAGAGACACAGATACAGAGGAGAAGGCCAAGGGGAGATGGGGGCAGAGATGGGAGGGATGCTGCCACAAGCCAAGGCCCACCTGGAGCCCCCCAAAGCTGGAGAGATGAGAAAGGATTCACCCCAGAGCCTTTGGAGGGAGACTGGCCCTGCCGACGACACCTGGATTTCAGACTTCTGGCCTCCAGACTGTGGGAGAATTAATGTCGTTTCACTAATGTTGACCACCTTTGTGGTCACTTGCGGCTGCCCCTGGAAATGAGTAGAGTGAGCACAGTGGGGACTGGAGAGGAAGCGGGGCTGGAGCATGTAGGAGAGGTAACATCTGAGCAGTGGCCTGAATGAGGTTCAAAGTGACACTTGTGGACATCTGGGGGAACGGTATTCCAGGCGGAGGGAAGGGAAAGGGCTGAGGCCCCAGGCAAAACTATGCTCGGCTCGTGTTCCCACAGTGAGACCTGCAGATATGACACGACTCACACCTTTGCACCAGCACTGTGGCCTCACTTGCCCACACGCAGCCTGAGTCCAGGCACTATTCATGTCATGCTCTGTCCCTTCGTCCACAGTCACTGTTTGATAAATGATGGGGAAATACTGGCTGAATACGTCCCACAGCTCTGGGCATTTCTGGATTTCCAAGGGGGCTTAACTCCACCAGGAGAGACAAGGTACAGCCCTACAGAACTTGCCACCAGGTGCCTTGGGACTTGCTAAATCCTGAAAGGGAAACACCCAGCACAGACACCACCACCACTCCCTCCTCCTACGCCTGTGGCAGACATCACCAGTCAATCACCGGGGACATTTCCCCATTGGCTGGGATGGGCCTGGGAATCCTCCTCATCACTCTTCAAGTAGCTACTGACCACTGTTTCCCCCAGCACGTGAATAAACATCTTTACTGGAAGACTTTCAGAAGAGGAAGGAATGATCTTGGATGGGGGAGGTAAAGAACCTTCTAGAAGGTGGTGGTATGGCTGGAGGGCAAGCTCACCATGTATCAGGTCCATCATTTACAGGACGGTTTACTCTTGCTGTTCTATATTCTGTGGGTTTTGACAAATGTATGATGTCACATGTCTACCGTTACCGTATCACACAGAATAGTTTCACTGCCTCAAAATCTCCTGCCCTCCACCTGTTCATCCCTCTCTCACCCCAAACCCCTGGCAACCACTGACCCTTTTACTCTCTCTATAGTTTTGTCTTTTCCAGAACGTCATAGATAAGTTGGAAGTTCAACTCCCTTTCAATATCTACTTTTGTTTTACTAAACTGCAAAGCATCCAGGCCTGTGGCCCAGAGTCAAGAGAATTCCAATCCAAAAAGGCCCAAGGCCTTCAGATTTAAACTCACCAGTTCATGCTCCCCAGGGTTACTCAGAGGTGACCCACCATCCCGGTTTGGCTGGGATGGTCCCCATTTTAGCCCTAAAAGTCCTGCCCCCTGAAAACTCCCTCCCTCCCAGCACACTTACACCTGCTCCTGTCATCCCCTGGCTATTCCTTTTCCCTCGGTTAAAGTCCAGACTCTTAAAAAGCTGCAGCCAGGCCATGAAGCCCTGCCCTCTGACTCTCTCACCACATACCCTCTCCAGCCACGCCAGACCCCTTCCATTCTCAAAGGTGTGCACTCTCTCCCTCCAGCCTCTGCCCCAGCCACCCCCTCTGCCTGGAACACTCCCCAGTACCCCCTCACCCCAAACTCTTGTCCTGCTAACTCCGGCTCACCTTTCAGGTTTTAACTGAACTGCACTTCTCCTTGTCTCTGGACCAAGGGAGAGGTCCTGCAGGGGATCCCCACCATCCCCATGATTTCCACAAAGTTACGCTATTTCATTACTTTGACAAGTTTAAAAGAAGGCACGGAGTGCAAACAACCCAAATGTCATAGCAGTGAATGGTTGAACAGATGTGGTCCATGCCTGCCACATGTGTGATTTGACCATAAAAAGGATGGGACTCCGATCACGCTAAAAAGTGGCTGAACCTTGCAAGCTTCATGCTGCGAGAAGGAAGTCGGACCCAAAAGGACCCTTAGTGTAGGAGTCCATCCATATGAAATGTCTGGAGCAGGCCAATCAATCCACAGGGAGGGAGATGAGTGACTGTGGGGGGCTGGGTAGAGAGGGAAGTTCGGAAAGTTATGGAGTTTGTTTTTGGAGTGATGATGACGTTCTACAGTTAGACAGAGGGGATGGTTGCAGGACGTCGTGAATATACTAAAACCCACAGAACTGCAGGCTTTAAAATGGTCAAAATGGTGGATTTTATGTGATGTGCACTTTATCTCAATGAAGGTGTTATATTTTAAAAGGAGGCTCTGAATTCTTATTTGTTGAATGGAAAAATGGAAAAGGAATGTGTTTATATGTAGTTAAACTGGGAAGCCAGATGGGGAGTTACATGTACAATTTCTATTGGCTTTCTGATATAATAAAGTGTTCAAAGTTCTCAGTGACTCCCTTTGAAAGTTTGGAGAGCCTGAGGGTTCCCCAGATAGGTGGTGCCCAACGGGTGGGGCTAGCGCTCAGAGAAGCAGCTGTTAGAATGGCCCTCCTGTCAACCCCGCTCCTCCCTGCACCCCCCGCACCCCAGCCTCCTGGCTGTTGGTCAAACAAGCTGAGCTCAGTCCAGCCTCCTGCCTTTGAACGTCACAGGGCCCTCACCAGATGTGTTCTCCCCTCAGCGAG